>NC_133544.1:64437500-65062500 GCF_048773025.1 Camelus bactrianus
TCATAATCATTAAATTCAGGGGTAGCATGAAGCTACCTTCGCAGAATGGAAATATGAAACTAATATGGCATGAAAGAACAATTGTGGAAAAAACTTAAAAACTTCACAATCCTACTACATCCTGAGATGTCGGAACTTTCCTGTATAATCTTCTAGATAAGTTGTATATCTTGCATGTGCTCTGTAACATCTTGAGCGTCTCTCAGTGTCAGGGTTAATTTTACATGCTGTAGCTTTTGTTCAGTTAGATTGATGTATTGAAATTCATTTAGTTAGTCTCATTATCATGCACTTGTTTTCTAATTTTTCGCTGTTACTATATCTGCATCCTTGATTCCTTCAATGAATTCTGAAAAATGAGATTATTGAGTCAAAGAAGATGCACAGATTTAAAGCTTTTGATAAAACAATCCAGTTGTCCTCTGAAAATATGGTACCAGTTCATACTATCAGAAATAGTATATGAAAATGATTATTTCTGTTTAAAATGTATTTGCTTTTTTGGTAGGTGAAGTATGGTATTTGGTTTAATTTTTATCTCATTTATGGTGGGGGTGAATTTTTTTTCCTAATCTCCATAGACCTTTAGTATCGTTTGTTAATCACCTTTTGTGTCCTTGTGTCTTTGTCCCATATTTTTGTTCGTATGTACCAATAATAGTAAATGATGTAGTAGTGGCAGCAGCTGTACTTGCTATGTGCCAGACACCGTGTTCATTGTTTTCTGTACCTTATTTACACCTCATACCGATCCTGTGAGACAGATACTGTACTCATTTCATGGTTGAAGAATCTGGTGTTTGAAGGGATTGGCTTTCCAGAAGGAAGTGCACACTACTTAAGTGCTTGAGTTTGAAATTGAAACAGGTCTATCTGACTCCAAAGCCTCTGAGCCATTAGGAAGTGTTGATCCATTATTTTCATACATTTTTATTAGTATTAAGGAATTGTGGACAAATAGGTACTGCACATGTGTGTCAGTTTTTTGTTTTACTGACCTGAGTCCTGTTCAAAACTAAACCAGGGTAGAGCTTTTCATCGTGCAGAACATATGCAGAAGGGCTTCTCAGTTGAGATTGATCTAATTATCCAAAGCTAATACATTACAAGAAATAAACTAACGGTATTGAAGGACAATTGTGTTAATCTTAAACTTTAAATGACATGAGTGAGACTACTCAAACTATGCTGAACGAATCAGTGAAGAATATATAACCGGGAGAGGTTGTTAATACTTCACACTACAAAATCAAATTCTGAAATTTTTTTCAGGCTGGAACCAGGGACTGTGAATTAGATATAAGAGAATGAAGCAGTATATGAAGTGTAAAGCTCTGCACTTGACAGTGAATTCTGCATGTGTTAACAGTGCCAAAGTTAGGAGAAATAATAGCATCTGGATAGCATCCAGAATGTGTTGCACTCTTGCAAGAGCAACCAAATTTGGACTATGGTGTCAAAGGGACATTGACAGGTTAAGTTGTATGTTGTAGGGCACCATTTCTTATTTTTATAGATGCTGGTCACAATTGGGAACAGTTTGAATAAGATGTTTTAAGTCAAAGAAAAAGAATAATTCAATTGCTGATGAAT
This sequence comes from Camelus bactrianus, assembly GCF_048773025.1. Taxonomy (NCBI): domain Eukaryota; kingdom Metazoa; phylum Chordata; class Mammalia; order Artiodactyla; family Camelidae; genus Camelus; species Camelus bactrianus. Next base: position 64,439,094 of record NC_133544.1, read on the forward strand.
GGCATTAAAGAGAAGAGCTAAGGGAGGAAATTAGTTAGGAGTCAATTAAATTTTAGAGTATGTTCAGGGTGTGAATTCCTTGACTGAGGGCAATTCAAGAACCTTGATTATTGTTGAGTAAGGAACATCCACTGAACTACATGATTTAGTTTTTTCCATCATTGAGATTCTGGGAATATTTTCTTAAAGACTTTTGTTGCATTCCTTGACAGGAACAATATTACTATAAAAATGCTTATTAAAGAAAATTTGGAAGGAAACATGCTTACGTGCAGCATCAACACACAGATAACCACTGTTAATATTTTGATGTTTTGATCCATTCTTCTCTTTCATATCCCATATATATTTTTATATTTTTACAATATATTTTATATTTTTACCAATATGGAATCATTACTGTATATAGTTCTAGAACCTCTATATTGTAAACATTTTCCATTTAGTAAATTTTCTGCAACATGTTTTTATTAAGTGGCTAATATTTTTGTCATAAGGATTTACAAAACTTACCAAAGCTCAAAGTTTCTCTTTTTCAGTTCCAAAATAGGATGACCTGAAATTTATTTAACATTGTCAGTTGTTTAATTAGTACAACTATGTTGACCTACCCATTGCTTGGCACTTATATTTAATTAAGAATTTTCAAATAAACTTACAGAAACATGCTGGTTTTACTTAGGTGGTTTTAACATGGTGGAAGTGCCAGTTCCCTCCTCCACCCCATTGGATGATCGTTTATATTAACAAATCTCGTAGGAAAAAAATATAATTTTGCTGTTTTCTGGGAACTTGCTTAAGACTGTGTGACCTGGTATATATCCTTTTTTCATTTACTGTAGTAGGATCTTTAAAAAACTTTTGAACAGGTAATACGTACTTTTATAAAATACACCATCCTTGTTTCAGCCTCCCTATTCCGGTGGCAGCTGTCTAGATTACCATGTTTGCTTTCTGTGGTTTTTTTTTCCCTCCTGAATGATTTTAAAGTTACAGGGTGTGATGCTTGACATGGGAACTGCAATATGACTGCCTCCTAAGGATAATCTGTATCATGAAAGTAATTATCAAAGCAATAAAAATTAATGTTAATTCAATATTATCTCATATAGTCCACATTAAAATTCTCAGTTTTCACAAAAATGTCTCTCCCCCAATCCAGATTTCAGTCAGGGTTTTCACATTGTTTCTTAATTTAGAAAGGCCCCCTACTCTTTTAGAGGAGTCTCAACCAGTTGTGTTCTATTATGACCCGACAAATGTGAAATTGTCTGGTTGTTTCCCTATTGTAAAGATGCAGTTATTTTACCAAGACTATTGCATAGGTGATGTATGTTTCTTATTTTGTCAAATCATGAAGCATATAATGTTAGATCACTTGGTTTAAGTGGTGATCCCTGTTTCTATTATAAAGGTGCATCTTTTTCTCTTACAATCAGTGAGTAACCTATTGGATAATACTTTGAGACCATGTAAATCCTGTTTCCTACACATGCTTTGAGCATACATTGATATATATATATCTTATATTGATATAATCTTCACCAGTCCAACAGTTAAAAAAAGTGATCTCTTTAAAGTCTTTTAACTCCAATATGCTTTTCTTAACAATTTTTCATGTTTATGGTTCATTTTTTATTCCTGCCTTTTTTTTTCTGTGACTCACTACTTTTGGGGACTTGAATTTTGTCTTATTTAGGTTTTGACAATTGCATATGTAACTTTTTTTTTCATAGCTTAGGTGTATATTTACTGGTTTTTTTTTTTCTGTAGTTTTTACATTTAAATTTTGACCTGTCTATAATTTCTTTCAGTGTACAGAATGAGATTGTCCTCAGTTTTTGTTTTTAGATGGCTGTGTGGTACCATTTCTTAAATTACTCATTTCCCCCTATTTATATCTTGAAAATTCTTAGTTTTAATTCTTAGACATAGCAGTTAACATACTTTATCTAAAAATGGCCAACTTTGGTTTTTTTGTGGCCTAACAATACCCTAAAAATACTACGATGTGCAATCTTCTCATGCTAGCAGTCTTTACATGATAGTCTTTACCTTGAAATTATGTCTATGTTTTGCTAATAATTAGCTTTGGGTATGGAGCAAGTTAAAGTACGCGTCCCTGGTATCTGAGGGGGATTGGTTCCACGACCCTGATAGAACCCAAAATCTCAAGATGCTCAAGGTGTGGTATTTGTATATATTCTATATACATCCTCCCACATACTTTAAATCATCCCTAGATTACTTGTAATACTTAATGTGATGTAAATGCTGGGTAAATGGTATGCAACAAATTCAAATCTTGCTTTTTGGAACTTTCTAGGATTTTTTTACCCTGAATATTTTTGATCTATGATTAAATCTACAGACACAGACCTGCAGATAAGGAGGACCAACTGTACACTGGCTGACTGTTTGAAGATGCATAGGCAGTTTATTGTTGCCCTCTGAAGAGGCCAGAGGGAAATAGTTGATGAATGCAATAAAGATACATAGGAAGCAGAGACAGTACAGAGTGATAGAGTAACAGGAGAGCAGTGTGGGAAAGGGTACTAAAAGGGACAAGGGACTTAAAGGGGCAAAATAGGAGCTTCAGTATGTTGAAAACAGTTTAGATCAGGTGATGTTGCTCTAAGTAGGCAGAGAAATTTGTAGTATCCAGAAGGTACTGTGAAACTTGATAAGAAATTGTGAAAGACAATGTGAAATAGGTAATCTGTGTACCCAGCAAGATTGTCGTCTTTTTAAAAATTTGTCAACTCATTGCTGCCATCTAGTGACACTTTGTCTTTGAAATGTTTCAAAGAAAGATGGGAGATAGCATATTAGGCATATGGCAGTTGCATCTAATTTGAATTGAATGTGGAGACTGTTTAGGCTTTAAGGGATAGAAATAAATTCTAAGGTAGGGTTCTGAATTTTCTAGCTTGAGGTCAGTTATTTCTCTTGTTTTCTGGTTAGTGTGATTTGACATCTGATAAGCCATATTGATACCATCTTTAAATTTCTTTTTTTTTCCTGGACCAGTGGATAATGTGATGTGAGTAGCCTATTTATTGAATGTTGCAAACAGATAGAGGACTGGCTGAAATGCTCGATAGAAACATCTGGTGGCTTGTTTATGTGTTTTCTACTGTGTTCTGCGCCCCTCCCCTCCCAGGTGTGTCTAGAATGTGATATTGAACACAGTCTAAATGAATGACACTACTTTGTTAAGTATTTATCTTCCATTCCCTCAATCCCTTTCCTCTAAATTGGAGTTCTACTGTTTAGGACATAAAAGCAAGGGAACTGAAAACTTGATTCCAATTATAAATTGATTTTGGCTTAGCTCCCAGCAAAAACCAGGACTTTCATAATCTGTGTTTCTGAACCATTTGAACCTTAACATCACTCATAATTGTCAGATAGTGCAGTCTGCCTTTCCCACCTTGCTGTACCTCTTCCTAGCAGAATCTCCTTGAGACTTAATATGAACTTAGGAGAAATGGAGCAATTGGTATAAACGTTTCCTAAATTTTTAACCAGATTCACAATCCAAGCTAGGTTTGCTTCTTAAGAGGGCAGAGTCATGAAAACTCAAACTTTAGAATGAACGGTTCGAAATACAGTTGATAGGTTTGCTTGCATTTCAACCAGTTGTAGATTTTATTTGTGTTTTTGGGTTTAGGATGACTAGGATGGTAGAAGTGGGAATAGAAACACATTTCTATATCAGTGAAGCTTAAGCAGTTCTTGTCCTTCACACTGCCACTAAAATCTCTGATTTTATTGCTGCAATATAAAAATATGATCAAATGGACACATAGATCCTTTGGTGTAATAAAAGTAACTCAGTATTCCTGGTTTAACTTTTGCCCACCAGGTAGGGCTTGGTGATCCTTTGTTGATAAAAATTGTGGACATAAGAACCTGGGATGAATAATATGTATAAAATTATGCTAACACAGATGCATGTGTATCCAGGAGCTAGAGGTTCGAGTACCACTACCCAGTAGCCTCTAGGAAGATACTCAAATCTTTCTCTTTCTGTTGTCTGTACTGTGGTGGAATTCTGCTTTTCTGGAAACCAAATCCACTTAATCTCTACCACTGAATTAAACAGGATGCATAGTAACCAGGAAACATAATCATTTCAGAAATTTTTTCCCTTTTGGTTTTACTCTTTGAAACCAATTTTAGGGAAAGAAACTGGTTCTGTGTATTTTTTATTCTATGTACTTTTATTTACTTAGATCTTCTGTAATATTCAATATTGAGTTTGAAAAAGAAAATTTATCTTAATGGTTTGCTGAGAGTTTTTAAAGGATGTGACCAGAGTACTTTCATCTTTGAGAAATAGAGTATTTAGGATGTATGGAAACCTGATTTTCAAAAAGTGGAAGAAGTTGCAGTCTATAAACTCAGTCTGTGAACTGGATATCATGCTCCATTAAGATACTAGAATGGATTATTAAAGTTAAAAACTAATTCATGTAGATTAACGTTACTTCATTATTTAAGTGTTAAACTATTAGTACATATCTTTTTAATAAAAAAATTTTTTTTTGAGGGAGAAGGTACTTGGGCTGGCTGGCTGACTTACTTGCTTTCCCTTCCTCCCTCCTTCCCTCCCTCCCTTCCCTTTCATGGAGGTACTGGGAATTGAACCCAGGACCTCGTGCATGCTAATAAGCACACACTCTACTACTGAACTATATCCTCCTAAGATACGTAAGTGTATGTCTTACTACGGTAGTACATTTGATGTTCTTGAAACATTTGAATATTTTTATAAAACAAATGTTTAAAGACCTGGATTGTTATTACTAATGTGGCTGGCCTTTTTTATTTCTCTCTGCATTCCTGGTTAGAAGTTGGGTGCTTGACTTTAAAAATGGCATTCTCCTAACAAAACAAAACAAAATTTATGTTCATTGTAGAAAAATTGGATAATATATGACATATCATGATAATTTTCACATCATTTAAAATGATTTATAAATTTTCTAAAGACTATAATTGCTGATAATTAGAATACTGAGTTAAAAATGTATTTTACAATAATGTGTGTAGAATATAACCAAATACTATAGCTCTGTGTAAGATAAAAAGCAAAAATTGACCCCTTCGTCTGCAACTTACTTTTACATTTGAAATCTTGATATGTTTCTTTAAGACTATATATACCCTCTGGGTCTGGGTTTTTGTTTTTTGTTGTTTTTTTTTTTGTTTTGTTTTGTTTCTTTTTTCTTCTTTAAGCCAGTCAGAGCAACTTCTCCCATTTCGTCCTTCACTAATACTTATCTTTTAAAATTCAGGAGAAATTGACCTGTCCTATAAGGGGGACTCCTCCAAAGTATAAACTTTTATGATCCATGAGACAACTTCGGATAAACTCACTTAGATCTAGTTCTATTTGTCGTTTTTTTTTGTTTTGTTTTGTTTTGTTTTTTAAAGAGTAGCTTAATGAGTTACAAAGCAAAAACCCTTGTAGCTACTACTCAAGTTGATAAAACTAGAACTTGCCAGCAAGGTTTACACTTTGGAATGACTCTGACAGTCCAGGGATAAATGGAGTAACATATTTACAGAAAGAAAATGTGATTCAAGGATTTTATACCCAGTGAAACTGACTGACAGATATAAAAGGCACAGGAATGAACTGATAAACTATTCTCAAGTTCTTTTTAAGTAATATATTAGAGTTAAGCTTGAGACACCATAATACCTAGAGAGATCTGATAGAATTTAAACATTAATAACATTACAAAACGATGTCACCTGTATAATCTTGGAGAAGTGTCACATATGAGCCTGATCAAGCCTTTGGTCTCAGCTTCCTATTTCTGAAAATACAGAGGACAGAAGAATTGCAGTAAGGGTGTGAAATTCTGGAAAACGGGAGCAATTGCCCAGGATTCTTCAGATAAATTTTAAGTTAAAGGGATGGAAGAGACCTAAAAAGAATCTTAAAAGACACATCAATTTATTCTGATGGGTAAGACTATACTATCCAGGGATACACATTTAGGTGATAGAATTATTTAAAAAGGAAGAAAGTGATACTACTGTAAAGTTAGAATGGGAATTTTATGGGGGGAAGAAAGGAATCAAGAAAGGAATGGTGCACATAGAGCTTCAGAGTTAGTTTTGAGATTTTTATAGAAGCTAAGCTGCTCTAGCACCTTCATACCATTTTACTACAGTGCCTTGTACTAGCACTACTGGAGCTGGCAAAACTCTCCCTGTTGGAGCTGCTTTTTAAAAAATTAGTTCCTTTCCTTGCCAGTAAATAGCATCTGGATATCTTGGGATTCTTCAATTTCTGAATCTTTTAGGTTCCCAGTTGCTTTTTTTTGCTTCTCCCACAGTGGTAGATACCATGCATGTTGGCTGTTGGCTTGCCCTTACCAGCTTACATTTTGGAGTTTTGACTGGGGTGCCCTGACACCAAATTTTGTTGTAAATGCTGTCCAGGGTTTTTTTTTTTTTGCATTACCCACAGTTAATTTTTCGTTAAACCGAAAGAGATTTTTACCTATAATTGATATTGTTTGCGAAAAACAGTTACTGACAACTGGCTTATGCCCAAACTTAAATAATGGCAGACTTAATAACAGCAAACTTAATGTTTGAAACCAGTTAGGCATTTTAGTAGGTTTATGTTTTGATTTCTCTTGGTGTTTAAGGCTTTCTGGCACTCCCACTTAGGTTGAAAGGCTGTTGGTGATTCTCAGTGGCCACTGTTCGGTAAATTTTTACTGCTTAGTCAAAAAAATTAAGAACTCTTTATAAAGATAATTTAGAAATCAAATACAGTCTGTTTCTTGAATTTCAGAAAGGACAGTTGCAAAAAGCAGTTCTTACAGCTTTAAAAGCCAATATGCTTATGAAATGACTAGGTATTTTAAGGGTCAGAATGGCACTGATTGTGTATAAATGTTATACCGTCTTTTTTTTTTTTTTTACATGTATGTATGTATAAGATGTTTTTACATTATCTGTGAGAACTAGGTTGTCATGGTTCTCTCAAGGATTTGAAACATAACAAATGTTAGACATGATATCTTTTAATTTGAGGTTCTTCAGTACCTTGCAAAGGGATGAATAGGAAGTAATCTTAAGAATGTAACTCTAAATCTAAGGTGGGTCCATTTTAAACCCTGTTGAAGTTTGGTGGTTGGAGTGGGAAGGAGCAGTAAACTCATAACAAAAGTCAAAAAATGTCAAAACATTTTCACTTTAAGACATTATGATGAATCTCCATGTAATTATAATAGGATTGAGCCTCCATAACTTACATAAAGAAAATTAACTTGAAACTGTCTGAGGAAAGTTTTGTTCTCTTCCTTAATTCTCCTGGTCCTTTTTTGATACATGCAGTATTCTACCTGCTATTTTTATCATCATCACCATCCAGTATTAGTAAATGTCCAAGATATATTTTGTAGGTTAACACAGAAAAAGTAAGTAAAGAATCATTGCGTTCTATAAAAAGATAATATTGATACTTAAAGTATCTATGGAATATAATCACTTGAAGTACCTGAATTATTTCCACAGTGAATGAATCGGTTCTATTTATTGCCTTTGTGTAATAAAGCTAAATGAAGTGTGAAGTGTCAGTGGTCCGCATTCATCTAGCTGAAGAATAGTTTGTGGGCAGAATTTGTAGTTCTGTATTGAAGGTGGAGTTATTGATAAATGGCAAGGGATGGTTAGGTTAGCATGACTGGGGAGGTGAAAAATGTAAGGAGAAATTGGTGGTAGAGAGCTTAGGGGCTTCTAAATTTCCTCCAGGACTTTAAAATAGAGGGAATAAGTTAGTTAAAGAAGATTTTGTTGCCAAAAGTCTCTAAAGAGGAGTTTTTCCCCCTTGAAATGATAATCTAGTTTGCTGAAATATACTAAAGAGATTGAAATTCTAAAAGGATATATTCAAGGGCTCTAATCTCTGAATAGGGTTATACTTGCTGCTGTGAGATCCTTTTAAGTTGACTGATACTCTAGGTAGTAACAGTGGTTCTGAATAAAAGTAGAACAAGTTTTATCAAGAAATGTTTTCTTTTTAGCATCTTTTCACCAGAATGCATTTTTTTTTCTTTTCAGTTTTTCAGCTTTGTGAGGCACCTTATCATCAAAGACGATGGCCAGCAATGTTACCAACAAGACAGATCCTCGCTCCATGAACTCCCGTGTATTCATTGGGAATCTCAATACTCTTGTGGTCAAGAAGTCTGATGTGGAGGCAATCTTCTCGAAATATGGCAAAATCGTGGGTTGCTCTGTTCACAAGGGCTTTGCCTTCGTTCAGTATGTTAATGAGAGAAATGCCCGGGCTGCTGTGGCAGGAGAGGATGGCAGGATGATTGCTGGCCAGGTTTTAGGTAAGGTCTGGGTTGAATTAATTTTTTTTTCATTGATTACATAATTCAGATCTGAAGTGTTTATGTCCATGTCCTCTCTTTCCCTCTCTCTCCATAAAGGTAACAGTATGAGATGTTCTGAATGTTATAACTTGTTAATCAGCCTAATAAAAATGTGAAGTTTGTAAGTATAATAGGTTAAAGAGGATTTTATTAGGTCGTTGTATGTGGTAGAGACTGGTAACCCTTGGTTGGCAGTCTTGAGTAAAGCAGGGAAGATGGAAATGATTATATCATAGGCTACTATTGCTACCTAAATGGCTGTGTCTTACTGCTCACAGTGGACTGGATGAAGACAATGTAGCTTAGTCATTCGTGCTTTGGAGTTCGATTACTTGGCTCTACTTTGGGCTTCCCAACTTGTCAAGAGAATTTAGATAAATTGAAAAGATTAGTTGAGATGATTCTGAGAAGCTTCTAATTTTAAGTTCAGCACATTGTGCTCAATGAAATGTACTTATTGTTAAATCTATTTCAGTAGCATAAACTTTGATTATGTTGTTTTAGGTATTAACCCCCAGTAGGGATCTCCTTTGATGTAGCATGTTCAAATTTTGAGAAATCAGAGCAGAGCTCTGCTAAGATACAGTTTATATTCTAAACTTTAGATCTCATTACTTACTAAGACTATGTAAGTATGTTCCTGATGATTGTAGAATTTCATTTCATCTCCTATCTTTCTAATTACTTACCAATCTCTAGGATTTGCTGTTAGTTACAGTACTTTTGATATAGCTTGTATTTTCTTGGGTATGAATGTTAGGGAAGCTGAAGGGTTTCTAATACAAGTCAATTTCTTTTTGCTTTTTATGAATAAAAAAGCACACAGATGTCTTTGAGTGCTATAAAATGGCTAGTTCCATTGTTGGTACTATATTATTTACAATTTAACAAACTGTTTACTTCAGATTTATAAAGTTCATAGCAATTTGTAATTAAATGAGGTTTTTTAGTTTTTTAAAGATTATAGTAGTGGCTTAAATTTTTGCTTTGTTTTTAGTATTTTTAGGAGTTTTTATTTAATTTAATTTTAAAAGTATAATGTACAACATATTTGAAGTCCAGCTTCATTTCTTACTTGGCTTTCTCCTGATTGGAGTAGGTTTTTTTCCCCTTAAGTGTTTCCATATTAGTGTTTCCCTTTAATACAACTCAATACTTCAGCATTTCACAGTGATAATAGAATTTAATTAAAGTTTATAACAAATGACTTTGTATAGAAAAGTTCTAACAGCTTTTGAGACAGTTTTGGACATTTGGTTATTGTTTCTCAGTGACTTTAATTATAGCTCTTTCTAGAATAAAGATTTTGTGTACTTTGTATTTTATTTATGAACACTTCTCAAATGCTAAACTATTTTAAAAATCCTAATCCCAGTGGATTGGAGAGGGAAAATATTGGCAATTAGAGAATACACAGGAACTTCAATACCCATTTTTCCTGTACCCCAAAGTACATGAAAATGCAGCATACATAAAACTTTGGCATCTGTAAAATGGCTGTGACAAAAATGAATTATGATAGTTTTGTGAGAGGTCTTAAAATAAAGTCAGGTTTTTAATTATACTTATTTTTTTAATATGGAAATTTCCTAACATAAAAGTAGAGAGAAGAACATAAAGAACCTGTATGTTACAACATCTCACCTAGGTTAACAGATGTCAACATTTGACGGGTTTTGTTTTTATCTGTCAGTGGTTTTTTTGTTGTTGTTCAGAGTATTTTTAAGACTTCAGCATATATCTAGTGGATAAGGACCCACACTGCCCTTATCACAAACCAAAAATTCACAGTAATTCAGATTTCTTTTATTGTCTGAAACTTTTTCTGTAACTTGCTTTCTTCAGAATCCAATCCATGTCCAATATGTATATTATTTATTGCCCCTTGGATGTCTTTAAATGTTTCTCCATTCTCCACCTCTTACTTTCCCATTTAAAAAATTCATGACATTTAATTTGTCAAAGAAATCTATAGTATTTACCACACAGTGTACCGATTACTTCCTTGTGCTCTTATTTAGTTTGTTCTTTTCTACCTCTATTTTCTGTCATACTGGTAGATATAGAGCAGTGCAATCCTGTAGAAATATAATGTGAGCCATATATGTAATTTTAAATTTGAATGGCCATATTAAAAGAGAAACAAGTGAAATTAATTTTCGTAGTATATTTTATTTGCTCAGTGTACCCAAAATACTGATATTTTAATATGTAATCATATAAAAGTATGATTTGGGTATTTTACATTCTTTTTTCATACAAAGTCTTTGAAATCAGTGTGTATATTTCACTTAAACACATCTGAATTCAGATTCAGTACATGTCAGATGCTCGGTAGCCACTTGAGGCTAGCAGCTTACTGTCTTGGACTTAAGACTAGGGGCTTGATTCAGTTCAAGTCCTACTTATTTTGGTGAAAATATTTCATGGATAGTGTTAGGTACTTTGTATTGTATCACATCAGGTGGCCTAACATAACTGTCCCATTTTTAGGGATGTTGTGAATAATTTGTGGGTTCAAATTTTACATCCAGATCCATTCATGATAATAACGTTGCCTATCAACTTTTCACCTTTTGGTGATCATCCATTGATGATTATTGCTTAGGTATTTCACTGGAGGTTGCAAAAGAGTAATTATCTGTAATTTTTCTAAAATGAGTAACTTCTCACTTTTTGGTTTTTCTGAAATACTGGTCATATTGAGAAGTTAGGATAAATCTTTTTCAAATTCTGGCAAAATTGATATAGCAATCTTTATAATTGCTTTTGTTTAGTATCATTATAAATTTGTATATTTTAAATTGATGTGTTTCAGTCCATTGCGAATTATTCTTTAGAGCTTAGAATATTTCATTTTTGGCCAGTGGATCACCTTCAAGTGGTTCCTGTATCCTTGAGATCTTACTCTTGTAAAATTGCTTTGCTTCCTTGCTTTCTGGTATCACAACATATTCCAGGTCATTTGGTATATTTCTTGATTTATCCTGAAGTTTGTCCCCTTTTCCTAAGAGTCTTGGCTCCTTTTATTGGGAATTATTTAGAAACCACTATATACCAGTATTATTAATACATTTGTATTGCATCTGGTTAGTTTCAGTGGGCAGATCAGGGAACACTTATTTAGATTTGAGGTTCATTTTATTAACAATGTATATTCTGTTTTGGATATTGACTTCAGTACCGTTTTCCCTTGATTGAACAACACGTGTTTGAACTGCATGGGTTCACTTACACGTGGGTTTTTTTTTTTCTCCCAATAAATACATATTATAGTATTATAAGAGCATTGATTGAATCCCCCAGTGTGGAATTGAGGATATGGAGGGCTGACCAAAAAGTTACACACAGCTTTTCAGTTGTTCAGAGTGTCAGGGCCCCAACTTCCACATTGTTCAAGGGTTAACTATACTATCTAGTTTAGAATCACATGAAATAATTCTTCTTTTTAAAGGTTGTATAATCAACTTGATATATAGTCTAGTTCCGTTGTCTCATTTTCACATTTTAAAATTGCTTTTAAAAATTGCCTTTATTATAAAAGCTTATGTGTGATTCCAAAGTCAAACTGTAAAAGCAAGGGTGTTATAAACATTAGATACTAAAAATTAGAAATGAGCTTAGTGAACAAAGAACTCTGAAGATTATTCATAAATGTGGTGGTGTTTAACAAATAGTGTACTTAAAAATCTGTTTCTCATTTGGTCATTTGAACTGAGTTTTGGAGAGCTAGCTAGCTTTGGGCTAATTAGTTTTTGACAAATGGGCTCTTCTGTTAGAATAAGACGGAAAACATGAACTCTTTGGTAGGCAGGTGGCCTCTCTAGCATAGGTGTTTTTTAAATTATGTTGTGTATTTCTAAAGTTTTGTTTTTTAGTGAGAGGGAGGTAATTAGGTTTATTTATTTTAATATTTATATTTGGAGAAGGTACTTAGGGATTGAACCCAGGACCTTGTGCATACTAAGCATACGCTCTACCACTTGAGCTATACCCTCCCCTCTTTCTGAAGTATTTTTTATGAAACTTTAAAGCTTATCCTTTTTGTAAGAATAAAAATTCTCCTTTGAGAATAATAATTTGAGGTACCGTACTTCAACCATATTAATTCATGAAATGCCATATAGTTATGAGGTCTTCACTCTTTCCTAATGTATTTGTCTATGCTAATTTTAAATGCACAGTAATGTCTAGAAAGGCAACTGTTGGTCGTTGATACTTTTCTCCTTTAGTAGTAAGTGAGTGAATAGAGTGGGTGTTCTGAATGGTGAGTTTCATTTAACCGAGCAGAGGGTGGGAAATACCAAAGACAAACTTAATGTGTATAATGTAGGCTTTGTTGGTACAGAACAGGACGAAGGAATGGAAGATTAAGTCCTAACCTTGTAAAAATTCCTGAGCCTTTCTGTATAATAAGGGAAGATGTGACATGTAGTTAGACCGTTACTGATTTATTATGACTGTGTACACTTTAAAAAGCTATAGTTTGAGACTTTTCCCTCCCAACAGTTCTTAAAATTTCTGGGGTTTTTTTTTTTTCTTCCAGATATTAATCTGGCTGCAGAGCCAAAAGTGAACAGAGGAAAGGCAGGTGTGAAACGATCTGCAGCGGAGATGTACGGGTCAGTACCAGAACACCCTTCTCCGTCCCCTCTACTCAGGTCCGGAACTTTATTATTTATAACTGCATTGTGTCCATCAGTGGGCATCTTCTCTATCTGTTTTCTGGATGTGGGGAGGGTTAACTGTAGTATGTTTATTATGTGTAAAAATAATGCTTTATTAATTTTGTATTAATATACCTCCTTTCCCCCCATTTCCCAGAGAATTATTAGAATTCCCTGAGATTTTTACTATTAAAGAGTAGTTTCGTATTTAAAGCATAAATTGAAGTCCTTTAAGAGAAGTTATTTAGATTCTAAGATGCTGGGGGGTAGTAAGAAAGGGAAGGAGGATGACATAAGAATGTTTAATTTACTGTTGTATTTTTCAGTGTTCTTATTTTAGCTGTTATGTTGTATGTTGATATTTTAGCAGTCTTAAACCTAATCTGCAATTTGGCCACTGCATATCCAGTGACCTAAGGTGATTGGAATGTAGTGATCTGTTGTTTGACTGATTGGGCATTAGTCCATGCTAATCTCTTGATCTGCTTGTTGCCGTTAGTTAAGCGGTTAGTTAAGCGTGGGGTGGTTTTTTTGTTGTTGTTGTTTTTCCCATCTGCTGTTGTGAATTTACATCAACAGCTCAAAATTAATCCTCTTTGGTATTTATTTTTCAGCTCTTCTTTTGACTTGGACTATGATTTTCAACGGGATTATTATGACAGGTATGTTAAAAATGTTTTGTCTATTCTAGTTAAAAGCTATCTACTGAGAACTATTTTGTTTTTCTGTTTTGTAGTAATAAGTGCTCCATTTTGTAGTAATGAACAGCAAATACGTTTCAAACAACCCTTTCAAACAACTGCTTCCTGCCAGTAATGAAAAATACTTACTGAAAATCAGAGGCAGACTAGATAAGGGTGGCATTTCTATTGATTTCAAAGAAAGAGTTTAATTACTGTCGGGGCATATGGGGACATGTCCAGTGTTTTCTGGACTAATGGTTTTTCTTGACGGTTTTTGTTTTGTTTTGTTTTAATTTGTATGCCACATAAAAGCAAGTACTGACTGACTTGCCTAATGATGAAATGAGACTTAATTAGCAGTATCATGCTCTCTTCATTATTTCCCTATTGCATGCTTGCCACTTGGCATTGTGGGAGATTACAGCAAAACTATAAAAATTTATCCCTCCCCCCGAAAATGATCCCTAATCTTAAAAATGTAATAGTCTTCTCTGAAAATACCAACCAATACAAAATAGAATACAGTAAGCATATATAACGAATTAACCATCAAATTGCTTTAGGGGTTAATGTTGAAGTGTTCAGATTTGTAGTTTGGGGGTGATGATGATTCAGTTCTAAAAGGCAAGGAAGTTAGAATAATGATGATGATTTCTTGTGCCTTCAGAACAGAGTTAGCATTTGAAAAGTCATGAGAGATAAAATTGGAAGATGTGTGAATAGGTATAAGTTATGGATGGCTTTGAATGATGGATTTAGACCTGAGATAGAAACTAGTTATCAGGCAATGGCCTGATAAGCAAAAAAAAAAAAAAAAAAAAATTTAGTATAACATTGGTATTGATGACATGAGTCTTCACGAACATTAAGGAAACATTATTTGGTTTGCTACTTTTTAAATTATGTGTTATATGGGAGTATATGGAGCATGCTCATACTTTGGACTTTGTAAGAAATTGGTGTGCATTTTTTTTTTGTCTTAATTCTGATACTCTAATCATTAGTATTTTAAGTTATTTACATGTAAAAATTCCAGTTAGATCGGTCTCTGGTTTTGGAATAAAAGTAATAGCTTTCTTGATTTGGGAGTGTTTCACAGAAGTTAAACATTTGAATTAAGTTGATCAGTTATGCCAAGGGAGTTCAAGAAAGAAAAAAAGTCGGCCAGTAAACTATACAAGCAGAGACCTGAACACATGTGTACATTTTGTGTGTTTGAGAAATATCATATAGAACTATGGTAGCTGGTTATTAAAAGGCCAGAGAATAAGGCTAGAAAATAGTTTGGATCTACATTTCAGTTAAAGGTCCTGAAATGCCATGTTCAGGTTGTGTGATTTGAATCTCCTTCCCACATTGTCAAAATTATTTCATTTTGTACTTAACAGATTTCTTCAGATTTTTGTATTTATTTATGTTTCTACGTATTTTGAAAACTGTAGTGATTTTTATACTTTGAAAATAGTAAACTATAAACATGGCAGACCTTAACAGTTGAGAGAACAGATCTCATATCTACTGAAAACTTGGTCACCAAGTGACTTGAAGGCACTGAGACCTAGTGAATTTAAAGCAGCTGCCTTTTTACCCTTTTTCACATAGAAATTTCTTGACCATATTTTTAAAGTACTCGTGCCAAACTACACCTGTGGAGATTCTTACACACCTGGTCTAGGTAGACTCTTTAAGTATTTGTATTTTTTTGAAAAGCTTCCCAAGGAGTTCTAATGTCCAGGCAGGGATGAAAATCAGTTGCTAACAGAGAACAATTAAGTTTTATTTCTGTGATTCTTACCTATTTCTTTGTTATGGCTCTTAGGGAAATTCTAACACTCACTTTTTGGATATAATTTTTGGGGTATCAGAAGAAACTCATGTTTTAAATTGAGTGTATAGAAAGTGTTAACTGTACACTTCTACCTTCATGAGAATTGTCCTCTGAAGTTTTACTTTTGGTTGCCTTAGTGAAGCAGCGAAACTGACCATTCCTATTATTTCCATTCTAAATAAGTTTGGAAAACTTAAGTGAAGAATTTCGAAATTGGAGAAAAAAGATATAGGCAGCAAGGAATAGTGAAGACATTTAGACGCTTGCAGAAATACCTTCAAATTTCTTATCATTGCTATCTGGTCCTAAAAATTGGTGGAATCTCCACTATTGGCCTCACTTAGTTTTTCAAGAGGCAAGAGAATACCTTTAGTTATTCTCTGAATACATTTAGTTATTCTCTGTATTGCTTGATATTATAGAGTGTCAGTGAAAAGTAATGTCTTTCACCTTCCATTCTAATCTCATCCAATAGAAGACATTCTGATGACCAGTGGAGCAACCAAATATATTGTAGCTGGTAAAGAGCTCATTCAAATATATTACTGAGGTCTGGTGGGAAAATGAACATATTTAGTTAAGAATGGAAAAACTACTCAGGAAAATGGTATTAGTTTCTTCTCAGAAGTCATCCAGAAGATTCTTTATTATCCTAGTTGAGTAACATCCTAAATCAACTGTGTTAGATTATCTATTTTAAAAGATAGAAAATTGGCTCTGAGATATACTGAAAGCTGTGGGTCCTGTTATGTAAATAGGGGTTAAATCCGTCTACTTACTCACTTCAGTCTGTTAGTCATACCCTTAACATGAAATTCACATGGATATTTCAAGACATAAATTTGGCATTTCTGCTACCTATTATTAGGTTAGGGAGACATCTGATATGGAGCAGAGAAAAGAACAATTGAGGAATCCAAAGACTTAACACTTAACAAAAAAGGTTATGACCAAAGTCATATATATCATTTCAGTTATCTTATCCCTAAAAATGGAAGTAAAATAATGCCTACTAACAGAGTGGTTGTGAAGACTAAAGGAAACATAAAAGATAAATTGCATTATAGATAACCCCAAAACATTATTATTCTATTTTCAATCAGTCAAGAATTCTAAAGACTGGGGTCTTTAGTGCATAAGGATTTCTGTTTAATTATCAAAATAGCCTAAAGTTACTGAAAATTACACTTATGAATTACTATTTTATTAACACTTTTAACACTGACATACATCATTACTACTGCATATTTTGACACCAGTTATCAAAATGAAGGGAATCACGAACATACTTTTATTAGCACAGAAACTAATATCTCTAGCATAATTCAGATTCTTTGTGTCTGAAAAAAGTCTTCTTAACTAGTGCATAGTGAAATGAAAACTGGTTGGTGTTTGTTTTCCAGACATGCTTTTTAATAGTTATTTTAACTCAGCTGTACTCTATATTATGGAACGTTTTGATTCAAATATATATAAAAGAACATTGTATATCAGGAAAAGATAGACTGATTTTATGAACATAACCACAATACTATTCATACTTAATCCCATTAGTTTTCCATTGTTCTTAAGGTCATTACTGATGTAATAGGTGTTGGAAGTTCTTGGATGAACTTAACATAAATTGCCATTGTATGTGAATCTACAGTTTTGGGTACATTTATTAATATCTGACACTCGGAAACACTGCCTACTCTTTATATGCTATAAACTCTGTCATACATAGTTTATAATTACCCAAAGATGTGTTAAACCCACACATTTTTTTTGCTGGTAGGAATACAAGCCCTAAAGAAGCTTTCTGTTTTAGGATGAATATTCAAGGGGGTCTATATATAAAACTAGGAGAGGTTTTTCAGTCATCCTTGAGTAAAAAACCTATTGTTTGTTGAAAGTCTGATAACCTATAAGCTGACGAAGATCAAATTCCATTTGTGTTTTGTTGAATCTTGTTGCTTCTAGGAAAATTGTTACTTGCGTAGTTTTTGTTGGAGGACTTCCTGTGTGAAGCAGTTCCTTTAAGTGATTTTTCTTGCAAATTCTTTTAATTTATTTCTCTGAATTTATTTAAATTCTCTCTCCACATTGATATTTAGTCATTCACTTTTGAAATTATTGATCATTCGAAGGCAGTATGTGCTGTTGTGCCAGAAGTGTTGTAATAAAAATAACTGGGGGAGGAGGGGCATGGGAGGGGATAAATTGGGAATTAGAGATTTACAGATACTGATATATATATAGAATAGATAAACAAGTTCACGCTGTATAGCGCAGTTAACTATATTTGATATCTTGAAATAACTTATGGTGAAAAAGAATATGGAAACGAATATATGTATGTTCATATATGACTGAAACATTGTACTGTACACCAGAAATTGACACAACATTGTAAACTATACTTAAGTAAAAAAAAATACATATATGTAATAATTGGCATGTTGTTGGAGATAAACAGGCATTAAAGCTGTGGTTTTTGAGGAATCATCTTTCAGGCAAGAACACTGAGATATAGTAGAAGTAGATCTGAAAGTTCTTAGGTAGGCTAACATATACATGGGCTTGCTGATTGTCACAGCTAGCATGGCATTCTTTTAATCAGACTTGATCTGTAAGTGCTTTCTGATTTGTGCCTCAAATATTTACAGTGTTTTCTTAAGTACACATTTTTAGGAAACACTTTCAGATGTACTTTCTGTAAATTGTAATCAGTTGTATTCCCACTTTTCTTTCCCTTACAAGATCACCCATGAAAACGTTCTGAAATTACATAGTGATGATGACTGCAGAAGTTTATGAGAATACTAAAAACCACTGAGTTGTACATATTCAAAGGGTTTATTTTATGATTATGGTATGTGGATGATATCTCAGTTTAAATAAAGTTCTGGACAATGGAGTAATTCTTAATCATTTTTCTATATAGAGAACTTGGGAGCACAGGAAACGTGCTTAATTAGTTAGGGTTGATAATAGCTGAGACATGATAAATACCTGGTAAACAAAAGATCAGGTTCAAAAGGACCCTGGTTTTAGTTCAGTAGTCTTTGAGGACTTTATAATAAATAATTTATCACAAGTTACAAAAGGCAGTGGATAGTAATGTTGACAATGTATAAGTGACTGGACTGTAAAGTTGTTCCACTAGAGATTTTTAGAGTGCTGTTGTTACTCCATATCTAAAAGATTAATTGTGTTGCACTTTGGGGAGCTGTAAGCTCCTATGTTAAAATTTAAAGCGCTCCAGGTAGTTTCGTAAAGAGCTGTATTTGAACCTGCCTTTGATATTAAGTAGGAGGTTTTTAGGCAAACAGGCTGAAGATACATCCCTAATAAAGATACAGAGTAGTGAATATCACTAGCATATTTGGAGAAGCAGCCAAGAATAAAAGAATGGTTGGTTGTAAGAGGCTTTGTATAGCATATTAAGTTGTGTCCTATTAGCAGAGAGATGTTGAAGGGGGAAGATAGGCTGTTATATCTGTGAAAGTATGCTAGTAGAGAGTGGAGAAGAGTTCAGGTGGGGGAATGAAATGCAAGACAAGTGAATGAGGCTAACCATCATATTCCTTAAACTAATATTTGAGCCCTTTTTTTATTCTAGACACACAAAGTTTTAGATTTTGGATTAACAAGTCAAAAAAATATGGATTGGAGCTACTTTCTCCCGCTCCCCATCTTATTGTCATTAGAGGAGCTATCTTCTTGCTTCCGTTCTTTTCTTCCATTTTTCTGATATTTCTGAGCAGCACTGGATCTGAGAGATGGGTTTTGTATATGTGTATGAAGAAAGAATACATGAAATATTTAGGTTTTGAAGTTTTGAGAATTGAGTGAGACCATCTGCTTGGAAAGGCATATGATTCAGAGAGCAAGAGGGTTCTTGGCTACTTGGAAAAGCTAAGAGGTGCCCCTTTTATAGGTGTCACTTTTGATGACATTTTAGATATCATTTTAGGAGTAGGCTAAAATTTTTCATTTGCTCAGAGCCCTTCTGTTGTGTCCTTCTGGAAACCTGATCATACTGTCAGAAAGATTTTAGATGAGTGGATAGATGAGTATGATTATACTTTGAACATAAATGTGATACGATTATACTGAAATTTTTGACAATAATACATTCTTTATTTCACTTAGCCTTAGTTTTGGGCAGTTACCTTATTTTTATTGTTTCCTGGACTTTTGTTGAGTAAGGGGAAGATACTTACTTGAAGAGAAAACATTTAAGTCTAGATCAGAGAATCTGCTGTATGGCTCTGAATTAAGTGCTGTTTTGGTTATATTATTACCTAATCCAAAGGTAATCTCTGCTGTTTTAGGAATCTACTTCAGGATATTCTTCATCCAGGTATACTTTGTTAAGCTCCTTGATGTTAATTTTTATTTTTGTTTCTTTTTTTAACCTGTTGGGATTTAATTCATTTTAAAGTGCACAGTTCGTTTTATGTATTCAGAGTTGTGTAGTCGTGACCATGATCTAATTTTAGAACATTTCATCACCCCCAAAATAAATAATTTACCAGCAGTCATTCCCTATTCTTTCTCTATCCCCAGGCCTAGCAACCACCAATCCACTTTCTGTCTATAGATTTGCCTTTTGTGGACGTTTCATGTCAATGGAATCTACAGGGTGTGCCTTTGTGACTAATCGCTTTCATGAATGTTTCACGGTTGATCCGTGGTACACCATATGTTAGTACTTCATTCCTTTTTATTGTTGAATTATGTTCCATTGTATGGATAATACCACATTTTGTTTATGCATTCATTGGTTTGTGGACTTTTGAGATGTTTCCATATTTTGAATAATGCTGCTCTGATTATCGGTGTACAGACTTTTGCATGGACATGTGTTTTCATTTCCCTTGGGTATGTACCTAGTAGAATTACTGGGTCTTACAATAATTTTGTGTTTAATCTTTTGGGGAACTGCCATACTGTCTTCCAAAGCAGCTATATCATTGTACGTTCCATCAGCCATGTATGAAGGTTCCAGTTTCTCTACATCCTTGCCAACATTTGTTTTATTATGTATCTTTGTTATTTAAGCTATTTTAGTGTGTGGTTTATCCTATTGTGGTTTTGATTTGCATTTTCTTAAAAGCTGGTATTGAGTTTTCATGTGCTGATTGGCTATTTATCTTTGGAGAAACGTATTCAGATCTGTTGCCCAGTTTCCTAGTAGGTAAGGCTTTTTCATATATTCTGGCTGTCTCTGGATACAGGATCTGATACTGACATTTTTGAAGTTTATTTGTTTATAGTATCACCATTTGGCTTTGCGATCATAAGAGATGAGTGACCATCAATACTGAGGACATTTAGCTAGTTTGTAAAGATTATGGTTTTGTTATAGACTGAAAATTTAGAGAATTCTACGCTCTTGGGAAATTTTTCATAGACAGTAGGTAGATACCTATGGAAGGAACAAACTAAAATAGTGCTGTCCAGTAGAGCTTTGTGTGATGATGCCATATTCTGTATCTGCACTGTTGGTGCAATAGGCAGCCACGCATGGCTTTTATCACTTGAAATGTGGCTAGTGAGATGGAGGAACTGAATTCTAAATTTGTTTTAAATAGCCACACATGGCTAGTGACTACTCAGTTGGACAGTACAGGTCTAGAATGCTGCAAAGTTAGTCTTAACTGGGTCAAACATTTTGAGTAGTGTTCAGTATGAGAATTATGATGACTAAAGACTGCTTACCAGGAAGGAAATGAGAGAACCCAGACTGTACTTTTGGAACAAAGTTGACAGGATTATTGAAAGACTATCCAGGAAACTTAATGTTATTTTTCAAGAGAGAAAAAGAGAATCCTTTTGATAAATAGTGTAAGCTTATATTTGGTACCCTCTTAAGAATTGTAACCCAAGGAACAGGAACCAAAGTCCGCCAAATAGAATTTGGCTTGTTGAGGCATGTAAACTTTTCCAGGACCTTTATTACTGTACAGTGATAAATATGTTATTAGTATGAGATTAGTGGAGTTCAACAAGCAGAACAGATTAATAGGGTGCAAAAAAAGGGAAAACTCATCTATGGAAAATTGTGTTTTTGATTTCCTTACAGCAAGCATGACATAATAGTCTCGAATTAGATATATTATAAGCAAAAGATCCAATTTTTATTTTGTAACGAATAGCTTGAAAAAGGATTCAATTTTGCAGTAGATTATTATATTATTATATTATTATTATATTCAACTTTTGTCCTTATTTTCTCCTAATAGTCTATAAAGCTAGGAAAAAGGCAGACCAATCCTCCTGGCTTTCCAGTTATAAGGGTAGATTTGGTTTGTTTTCTGGTTTTGATTATGTGACTTATGATAAATTCTTTCCTGGAGGCCAGTTTTGGAAGGTCACTTTCTCAGCAAATATTTGTCAACATCTTATTGTGAGGTGTTACTGTGTGCACCAGGGGTACTAGTGAAAAAATACATGGCCTGAGAAGATGGATGGGTTGAACACCTCATATAGAGCATGTTAAGATGTTGTTTATCTTTAGTTTTTACTTTGAATGAGGGGAAGCCATTGGAGAGTTATGAGCAGAAGAGAGGCTCTTATTTGTAATACTTTAACAAGATTGCCCTAAAAATAGATAGTAAGTGGCTGATGGAAAAATTCAGGCAGTCACTTGGGAAAGGACCAGGGAAGTGACAATGGGAGAGGTGAGAAGTAATTGAATCTGAAGTTAATGCAAACAGATTTGCTCTCAGATCTATCTGAGGGCTGAGAGAGGAATCAAAGATGTCACCAAAGTTTTGGCCTGCATAACTAGACTGGGAGTTTATAGAGATAGTGATGGGGAAAGAGATAGAAGGAACCAGAGTGAGGGGTGAATATCACAGATGAATTTTGGACATGTTATTTTAAGCTCCTTATTGGACATCTACTTCGAGAGATGTTGACTAGGCAGTTGTTTATATGAGGTAAATGGCAGTCATCTGTTTATAGGTTGTACATGAGTGGAGATAGAAAATGGAGATCCCTGGAGACGGGAGTTCAGGAATGAGCAAAGATGACTGAGAATGTCACAAAGAAAAAAAGTTGGAGAAGAAACAAGTTGTGTGAACAGACATGTTATTTAAGTAATGTGAGAAACTGTCTGATTTAGCAAGTGTGGAGTTCATTGGTGACTTTGACAAGGGTAGGTTTTAATAATAGTGGAGGCACAAAACTTTGCAGGGAGATTCAGGAAAGAATGGAAAGAAACTGGAGACGGCATAGAAAACTTTTTTTATATACAGTTAAGTTTACTCTTTCAGTATACAGTTTTTACATGCATAGCCATGTATCTACCAGTACAATCAAGATGTAGATAGTTCCATACCTCTCCAAAAATTCACCAGGAAGCTCCTTTGTATTCAGTTACTCCCTCCACCCTGTCCCCTGACAACCACAAATCTGTTATTTCAGACAACTTAAAAGAAGTTTTATTCTAAGTGAAGGAGAGAAGTGTACTCTGACCTGACTTGATAAAATGAGAATGTAGGAATGAATGGGCTTATATGTTCTTAATATATGGTTTATAAACAATAATTTTCTAAATACTTTTATAATTTCAGGTGGGTTTTTGTTTTTGTTTTTGATAAAAATTGGACCACACTGACAATTTTAAGACATTATCTTTTGGAAAGGTGTTCAAAGTGACATTTGGGAATGTGTGTTTAGGACAACATGACAAATGAGTAATAGTATAATTCTTTGGAAATTCAGGGGTCTTGAAAAGATTATCATCTGGATGGGAAGTTTTATAAACAGAAGCAAAGGCAGGGGTTTAAATTAACATTGTCTTGCATCCAGTCCTGTTTCTAAAAGGATTGATTAAGGACTCAAAGCAATCTGCATTTTATCACCCAGATTATTTTATGCTTTCAGGTGAATTTTCAAATTGTCTTCCCATGGTACTTCTAGTTATATGTAAACATAGTTTCCTAATAAATCTATCAAGAAAATTCAGCGTATTTGCTTTGAGATGTAGCTTTTCATATTTTAAGATTTATGAAATTGGATGCATTTTTAAATGAGTATGTACGTTTAATATTTTTTCCCTCATAAAACTAAACAAATCACTGGGACAATTTTTAATGAAATGTATCTTTGAATTTGCAAAACTACCTCTAAGTACTAATACCAACAATTCTTTACAAAAGAAGATTGCAGAACCAATTATTGACTGGTACTATTGGTTCTACATATATACAGGTGCTATTGATTCCTACTGTTTGTAAGTAGCAGTGTACGTGGTGTTCTCCAACCTTGATCATTGTTATTTGGGCAAGGTTTGTAAACCTACAGAGGTAATGATAACCTCTTTTTTCCTTTAGTTACAAAATTCTTTAGTTAAAATTTGATAGTTTGGTTGCCCCTGTATATTGAATGATCCTGTGCAGCATACTGGTTTATCTTTTTAGTACCTTATCATTTAGATGAGCATTACTTGCTGTTTTTATATTTGACTGTCATACAGATAATCTGTATCTTTAATGGAACATAAAGTGCAACTATGCAAATTTACCTTGGTAATAGGCACTCCATCCATAAATTGCATTAGCAAAACAAGTGTAAGTTAACAGTTGTATCTAGCTTGGCTTCTCCCTGACTCATCAAGGCAATGTTGTGGAGGGGTGCCTGCACATACAACATTTAGCAATTCTCTTAATTTAGAAATAAAACACAAATTATAGGAATTTCCCTAGTTGATTTATTTTTAAGCACAATGGCAAGAATTCCAGCTACATCATGGAAACGGGGTTTTTGGGGGGATGGGTCAGTATTTGACATGACATAGTTTCATATTTTCATTTTAATGTAAACCTGAATTAAACATATTACATAGTCATTTTTAGCACTTTCTTCCTTACATAATTAAAGCAAAGTCAATGGCCCATTCATTTGTAAAATTTTGAGATTTAAAGAAATATACTATTACAATTACATTAGGGTAAGCTTTTAAAATTTTTGGTTTTCAATAAGTATATGTTAAGAATTGTATACCATAGTTTTTAATAACAAATTTCAGATAATTTTATTGTGTTAATTACTATATTAAAAAATGGTGAGATATAAAGTCTACTGAGGGGTTGTACCATCAATATCGTCCAGTGGACGTGTTTTGGGAGTTTTAAAAATGATTGGAAAGTGGTTCCCTAAATCATTCAAATACGGTTTCCCACTTACAAAGAGTGGGAAAGAAATACCAGAAATACATTTTATAATGTTTCAAATATGCCAGTTATTGAAGGTCTTGATTCTTGAACAGTTTTTTAAATCCTGGTTATTCATGAGGATCAGTAGTTGATATTCTGCTTGTGTAGTGTAACATGTCAGTACGCAGAAGGCCAAAGATAAATAAATTTTGTAAAATTTTTTTCTACAGCACTGTATAGCATAATGTTATGTGAAGGGTGTGTTCTGAAGGTTTGCTTTGGATGATATATTGGGAAACCTGTAACTGAAGTTGCAGATTGTTGTAAATCGGAGCACACTGGTAGGCACCAAACTCGCAGTGGTTACAGTAGCAGATCTTCACTCAAGGCTTTAGTTTAAGTTCTTTAAGTGAATTGTTAGTGTGCTGGTTACTATCTGTATTAGAGTCCTGGTGGCAGCAGAGTTTGAGAAAGGTATTGTCATTAGATAATTAGGAAATTATTTCACTGGTAATTACTAGAGCTAGGATGGAAAAACCTACACTTTCGGCTTTTAAACTCCATACATAATTTTTGCGATCTAGATACATTGTTTTCCATGGCTTTCTCTAGCTCTGTCCCACAGACTACATTTTACTGATACTTATTCACTGGAATTTTGTTCATCTTCACTTTCTTAAAATCATTCCTTTTGAATCTTACGAATTTGTACATACTTTCCTCTGTGCCTCTCTAAATATAAAGCATGTTTCTCAGAAATGAGCACATAGTATTCTAAATTTGATTCTGATTAGCTCAGATAGAATAGAATATTGCTGTTGTTTCTGTATGAGTGAGTTTTAACTTTGTGGATAGGTCCATTCACAGAATTTTAGCAGACGATTTCGGGGAGTCTCAGACATTCTAAAGCCCAAACATAGTAGCCTGTAAAATCAATTGCTTTTCTGGGGAAATCAAAGGTAATCAGAAAGAAACTTGAAAATTTCCCATTAATGAAAATAATGAAGTGGAAGAAAAAATACCTCCTAACCCTTGAATGAAATTATAAGGGGATTACATATTTAAAATGAATTTGATAAATCAGTATTATTTGGGGGAGGGAGAATTAATTTTACTAGGTTGATTGTTCTCACTTATTATTTTTTTCATATTGTATTTATTTTTTATTCACATTTTTATATGCAACAATGTCTGAAAATTAGTTTCCAGAATTTGATGATATGCTTAAAATTATTTTTAAACTATCCATATTTTTAAGACAGGAAGCAGCTGTGGTACATTAAATACATTCAGGAGTATGTAGATTTTTACTAATACTATATTCTAGTTGTTTCTACTTTAGTAGTAATAGAAATGTATTATTAATCAGGGTTTTTGAGACGCAAAGATTACTTTGTGTTACATCTGGTCATTTGAGAACCTTGTCTTTAAAAACCTGTACATTTAATAATTAATTTAATAAATTAATAAATAAAAACATTTAATAATAACAATTGTAATGCTTATGTTTTAGCTTGGAGATTAGGATAGAGGATTTTTGTCTTATTTGTTTAGAGAATTAGCTAGCTATTGTATGTCTAGAAATGTTTTAATTTTTTTTTAATGGTATTTTAACTGCCTTTTATTCTGACTGGATTTTATATTAACACTTAGTATCCAGATTTCTGATTTAGGGTACAGTTGTAATTCTCTTAGTGTTTGGTGCTTGTTCCTCTGGTAATAATGAAACCTTCATGAAGACTTTTTAAGGACTTGGGTTTTATCAGTATGGGATCAGCAGCTGTTTTGTTGCCTCGTGTGATTTACTGTATAGCTTTCTTTTGGGGAAAATGGTTACTTAATCTGTAGCTGATTCTTTAAGCTGTCGTATTTAGCTTCCTTTAACCATAAGGGTTATCACAGTAGGTATGGTTTTTCTCGGTGCTTTCTCCTCATGTTTTCAGAATCATGCACTTTGGCATTTTACAAGGCAAGATCTACTTAAACGTCCTTAAAGGAGTCTGGGAGTTATTTTGAGAGTCAATTTTTGCTTAAGCAGCAATTAAGTTCTGTGGCACTAAAAGCCCTTCGGCATTACTAGTTGATCTTTTTAAATACGTTTTTTTCCCCCCAGAGAACGAGAGCATTTGACTTCCATTTGTGTTCATGGGGCCATTACATAGATTCAAAATACACTGCATTTCTTGTTTCATTTTTGGTATGGCAGTTTACTCTTGTCAGATGAACTAGTATGGTTCAAAAAGAAATTCCAGTGCCAAGAAGTGTAGGGAATCTGGAATGGCTAGCTCATTGGTTTGGAGTGAGTGGATTGGGAGGTAGATTAGATCTCTGAATCCAACAGGGCTGAGGCATGAGCTGTTTCATGCCTTAAAATGGGGATATAACTTACATTTTTACCACCAGAAATTGTAGAAAGTATCATCACTTCATACAAAAGGAAATAGTTTCTGAACACTGATATTTTATGGTTTCTGAAAATTTGGGACCAAAATATGAAAAACTTTATGTAAAAACAGAAGATAGTAGTGATTATAAAAAGTTACTGTTAATAAGGATCTTGTTTGTTTGTTTTTGTTAATTCCCATAAATGAATTATAACTGACAAACAGCTCTGTTAATATTTGTCTACTGAAAAGAAACCTTTGCAGAAGCACTAAGGCCATCCTACTTTCTGAATCTTACATTTTCTTATTTCCTGGGGCTCAAACTTAAAGGTGTTCCTTATTGGAGCTTTTAAAACAAGATGTATGAGTGCTTTCGTAACTTTTACTACATCATTGATTCTTTGGTGTATGACAAGTCAGTAGCTACTTGCTTCACGGGGGAACATGTTGGGTGGTCAATATTAAAAACTGTTTTAAGTGTAGATTGGTAGTAAGTTGGGTTGAGCAGAAGAGAGAATTGTCTATGAGACTATAAAGGCAGTGTTCCCAGTACCAGCAGGAATTCCAAAGCTTTGAAGTTAGGCAGAGCAGCAGTTGGTGGGTTTTTTAATAGAAGAGTTAAGTTAGTAGCTAAAAAGGTGCAGAACGGGAATTATAAGAATTTGGGGGGGGGCGTATGGGTCAGATCCTGGGTTCAGTCCCCAGTACCTCCATTAAATAAATAAATAAACCTAATTTACCCCCCACCCCCAATTTTTTTTTTTCTACTTGTGTGTCTTACCTTTTATGCTGCCACACAGGCTTTTTGTAAAACTAACAAATGGAATGAAGAGACTTTCTAGAGCTGATATCCATGTGTAGGAAGTTTTTGTATTTTGATATTATTTCTCTTCATAAATGTAAGGGTCAGTAGCAAGCCATCGCTTTGGTATACCTTTAGCAATCACTGGAATACTTATCCAGTGGAAGCAGCAGTCAGTGATCTGGGGGGAACCAAATGTATGCTAGGCAGTGGATTTAGGCACTAGTGAATAATGAATAAGATAGACAATATTTTCTGTCCTTGTGGAGCTTATGCTAAATGTTGTTAAAATTGGTATTTACACCCAGCTAGCATAAATAGTTGTTTCTATAGGCCAAACAATGGTTAATGTTGGCAATCTTGTATGGTTTTTACATGGATTCAGCATAATATTACTAACTAGGGGTATTATTTCTATGCTTCTGTGGTTGAAAAGACCAGGGATTTAGCTAACAGTAGCTCTGTTTGTAGACTTGGTTAATTGGAGTCTTTTAATGAGTAGTTTATTTGGCTTATTTGAATTGTTCATTGTAGCAAATATATGAAAAGAATAAGATCTCTATAAAAAGTAATGTTAATAGTGCCATTATACAGAGGAGCCTTTTTATGTCTAGTGCTTAAGGCAACCGTGTCATTGCATTTGTATATATGTGTAGTATTTTCTTAAAAGTAGCTGCAGTATTAAACATATTGAAGAATTAAGGATTTTACTGGCCTTTTAAATGAAATTTAACTTAGCAAAAGGAAATGATTGTGAGACACTGGACAGTAATTTATTATTTTATAAGGACATCATTGTTTGAATCTTCCTGGCTTCATTTTAGTTGTGAAGGAATTGTTTTCCTTTTATCCAATAGGATGTACAGTTACCCAGCACGTGTTCCTCCTCCTCCTCCTATTGCTCGGGCTGTTGTGCCCTCAAAACGCCAGCGTGTATCAGGAAACACCTCACGAAGGGGCAAAAGTGGCTTCAATTCTAAGAGTGGACAGCGAGGATCTTCTTCAAAGTCTGGAAAGTGTATGTATTACTATTATTACAGCTTTGTGATTCTTAATATTTCTTGTGTATTGAAATCGGGAAATTAATGCAGTTAATAATGTTCAGGTTTTGAACAAATGGCTTTGCATAATAAAAATAATGGAAGAAAAGAAAGTAGTGATTACAAGGCCAACCCTAGACAGTCTTCTATCCCTAAGACCTTGGTAGTTTGAAAAAAAGTAATTAGATTTTAGGAAGTTGAGGCACCTATTCAGTGTATGAAATATTGTCAGTAAAACAGTACAGAAAATGCTTTAAAATAGAATTGAGGTCTTTAGCAGGCATACAAAAGTAAGAATGCAGCTGCTAAGGGAGTAGGCACATTAGATTCAGTTTTCAACTACCAGCTAAAAGATCGAAGGTCCCCATTACTAGGACAATCTGGTGCTGACTCAGTTTCTCTCTAGGGGATCTGTTGGCTGCTGGTGTATAGCCTGGTGGAAATGTGTATGGTAACTGGTAGCTTCTGGTACATTTGGTTCTAATCTGGGGTTTTGTTTGTATTAAAGTGAAAGGAGATGACCTTCAGACCATTAAGAAGGAGTTGACCCAGATAAAACAAAAAGTGGATTCTCTACTGGAAAGCCTGGAAAAAATTGAAAAGGAACAGAGCAAACAAGGAGGTAAATGGTCCTATTGCTTGTTGGGTGTAAGTAAGGGCTAGTCACCTAAGATAGTTGAAAGTATATGTTGGAATAGTGGGATATAAAGCAATTGAATATGAAACTTGTGGAGTTTGACTTGGGAAGGGCATTTGTGTGTGGGAGGATTTAGACTTGTGCTGCAGTTCTATGATCATTAGTGGGGATTGTCTACATCCTGTGGACATTACTTGCCCCTAGACAGACTTGTCCTTCTCATCCCCAGTAGAGATGAAGAATGATAAGTCAGAAGAGGAGCAGAGCAGCAGCTCCCTGAAGAAAGATGAGACTAATGTGAAGATGGAGTCTGAGGGGGGTGCAGATGACTCTGCTGAGGAGGGGGACCTACTGGATGATGATGATAATGAAGATCGGGGGGATGACCAGGTGAAAACCACGGGAAAGGAAAGAAAGAGGTGGTGGAGGGGGGATCAGGGACACATGGAGTGCCTCTAACTCCATCCTATTTGTGTCTGTTTCTCACAGCTGGAGTTGATCAAGGATGATGAAAAAGAGGCTGAGGAAGGAGAGGATGACAGAGACAGCGCCAATGGCGAGGATGACTCTTAAGCACATAGTGGGGTTTAGAAATCTTGTCCCATTATTTCTTTACCTAGGCGCTTGTCTAAGATCAAAATTTTCACCAGATCCTCTCCCCTAGTATCTTCAGCACATGCTCACTGTTCTCCCCATCCTTGTCCTTCCCATGTTCATTAATTCATACTGCCCTGCGCCTAGTCCCATTTTCACTTCCTTTGACGCTCCTAGTAGTTATGTTAAGTCTTACCCTGTAATTTTTGCTTTTAATTTTGATACCTCTTTATGACTTAACAATAAAAAGGATGTATGGTTTTTATCAACTGTCTCCAAAATAATCTCTTGTTATGCAGGGAGTACAGTTCTTTCCATTTATACATGAGTTCAGTAGTTGCTTCCCTAACTGCAAAGGCAATCTCATTAGTTGAGTAGCACCTGAGAGCAGCTTTGAGTTAGAGGTATGTGTGTTATACCCCACATAAGAGTGCTGTGTGGGGCTGTTCAACACAAATGTAACAATGTATTTTTGTGAATGAGAATTGGCATGTCAAATGCATCCTCTAGAAAAATAATTAGTGTAATAGTCTTAAGATTTGTTTTCTAAAGTTGATACTGTGGGTTATTTTTGTGAACAGCCTGATGTTTGGGACCTTTTTTTCTCAAAATAAACAAGTCCTTATTAAACCAGGAATTTGGAGAAAAAATAAACACCCTGGTTTTTTATTTTTGTATTTTATAATTGTTTACTTCAAATTGTTTGTTTCGCAGCAGCCTCCACAAACTCCCTAGAATGTATCACATGTATTTTTCTTTGAGTCAGAATTACTATGCATACCAACATACACTACTCAGCTTATGCCTCATTGCAGTGGGTGAATTGAGACCAGTAACTTGGCTGTGGAATGGAGATTCTTTTGCAAAAAACAGCTTCTATATCCTAGTGAAAAAGTTTGGAAACTACATTAGGCCTTTTCATTAATGTTTTGTGGTCCATTTGGCACCCTTTTTGAGATTCGTTTCATGTGCTAAATTGTTCCATCCTTAAACAGAAGCGGCTCAAACATGTCAAGATTTTAGGAAAAGTGAAACAACTGGAGAACGAAACCTGTTTTCTTCCATTTTGTCCTTTTAATTGCTATCTATAGCCCCAGTTACCCTCTGAATTCTGAGTCTGTGCCTTTCTGGGTAAATGAGAATATGGAGTTGTACATTTATTTTACTTTCAGTTCAGCCTGTATGAACTAATTTTTGCCCCTTCCCTCCCAACTTGAGTAATTGCAATGATCTTTAGGCATGTTAGTAGTTAGCACCCAGACTTCTAAGAGTGGATATATTAAACAGCTGTCAGATTGGTGATGCTTCCCTAGTCCTGAATGGTCCAGTTATTTGTTTTATACTTCAGTTTTTCCAGCAGAGCATGACAAAAACATGGTTAATTTGGACTATTATTCACACAAACCCATACTGTTTTATAGTATGAGGCAATGGCATTCCAACCTACTATGGGCAGGAGTCCTGTCCTATTTATAAGAATCTCATAAATCATTTCATATAACAGATAACAAAGTAGAATAGAAGGGAAAGGCTGAACTGTGGACTGCCCTTGGGTCTCAGATCCACAGTATATAAGTAGCTTTTCTGTGATAATTTGGTCAAAATAACTTTTAACCACCCTATTTCCTGACTTTATACGTTCTTCATATGCTACACAAACTCACTTTTAGCACATAACTCATGACAAACTCGATGCTTAGAAGAAGGGTCAGAGTTCTAAGACTAAGATGCTGATAAAACCTGTTTGAGATTATAATGTTAGCCATCAGTATTTTAAAAAGATATACTGGGTCAGTTAGCCCAGGCATGAAAACCTGTTTTTAATTCCATATGAAACCAAGTATTGAAAGAGACTGGAAAGCCCTTTTTAATAGCTAGAGAAATAATCGTACACTCTTAGAAAAGACACACACACACACACACACGTGTAGGCTTACTGATAAAATAACCTTTGTCACTGACTTGTATTGATGAGGAAGAGTCATTTCACACTCTAGGTCTCAGGCTACTATGAATTACATTTCCTCATGTAACTTAGAACTTTACACTGGTTTGTATAATCACAGGTGTGCTCTTAATACTTGGAAATTCAGGCTTCTACACCAAAACTACATTATGTTACATATTTTTAAAATTCTGATCAAATGCAGATATTACAGACTTTTTTTAAAAAAGAGGCTAGTGTTCTTAAAGGTCATTGATTAGATGGTAGGCTTATCTATAGTCACTGTTAACATTACCTAACCCTGGGTCCCAGGAAATGAGATTGGAGTTGGTTCAATAGAAATTACAGAGACAAAGCAATAGGGTTGACAGTGTAGGTAAGGATGGAAGACTCGACAGTTTCAGAATCAACGATAATTGTTTAGAGAGTATTTGGGTAACCTGACAGTCTCAAAGACAGGCTTTATAAACTTCAGTGGAAGTAAGATTTAAAAGTAAAATAAGGTGATGCATTTGTTTGGGTATAAAATTTAGAATAATGGATTTTCTCAATATCTCATGAAATCTAAAAAAAAATCCTGAAGGCTTTTAAGAATGCAATTTCCAACCAGGTTGGAAAGCAAGAGAAGTAGTTTGGTTGAAAAGGAATCCCTGTGACACATTTCTGATGGTACATAATTTTTAATTGGGAAACTTCTTTGGAGCTCACCAGTTGGAGTGGATGACAAATTTGGAATGCTTGAAAAGGGGTTCTCATTAGATTTTAGTTCAAATGATACCCCAGTATCTGAAACCTGCAAAAATTATGAATATCAGTCAATCCGTGTTTTAAAGCTCTTGTACAGAGAGAACTGCATATAACGGAAAAGGGAAATAATGCAAACAGGAACGAGATTGTGGTAAATTGGAAGGAAATAAACTGAAGCTCAATGAGGATTGAGAATGTAATGGAAAGAGTAGAACAAAAATCATTCAAGCCATACAGTAAACATAAAATGTCAATGAAGGAATCTACTAGACAACTTTAGTAGCATTATGTTCAAAAGAATAAAGAGCTAAGGAAAGCAAAGCCCCAGGGGTATGATACGGAAAGTAAAGAAACAGAACAGGTGACAAACTACTTCACAAGTACTGGTGTTTTTAGTTAATGCAAATGAAAGATGGATGTGTCGTGGAAACAGTTGGGGAGTAGGAAATAGCTGTATATTTAATGAGATCAGTTAAAAAATGTAGTTTGCTCTGAGAACGTGTGGCTGGCCTCTGACAGCACTGACTGACCACTGATGCACTAATTGTATTTCCAGGAGAGAACCAGGAAGCATCTATTACCAAACTGTGGACTGGGAGAATGAAGGACTTAGCCACATAAACTTTCCTACTGACAGTTGACCTTTTTATTTAACATGAGGAAAATTCAGCTGCCCTGGTGTTAAATGGGGTTTGAATTTCTGGACCCTAGTTCAGATCACCTTGGCCAAGGAAATGCATTTCAGTTGAGAGGGTTGGAGAAAAATTCATAGTACCCTGATTGAGGAAACCAGTTAACAATATAGTAAACAGATGTGACTTAGAAGTGAGAGTGCCCAGTAAATGTTACGTATAATATGCAGAGTGGGATACTAAGTAACTAAAGAACCTCACTTTGTCAATGCTCACAAGACAAAAGGTATTTATACTATGATGTTATTTGACTGTAAGAAGCACTATGTTGGAGAATTTCTAGTGTTTGGAAAGACATTTGGAATAAAGTAGAAATTTGGCTGGTTAAACTATATAGAGAAAAAGCTGGATATAGATGTATACCTGATTGAGATGACAATTCCAAATGTTTAGAGAGAGGACTAAATTAAGGGTGTTTGAAAATTCTAAGTTATTCCAAGAATTCTTGTTAATCAAATCAATCCTACTGAATTAAAGTAAATCAAGGAGAAACTCTCAAAACAACATGTGGTTGCATTAGTATTTTTAAGTTAAAGAAAAAGCCCAATTATGAAAAGCAGGACCTGTTGAGAGAATGTTGAGTTAAAGCCCTGTTGTGAGCTAGAATGGGACTCTTCCCCACCATTTAAATTCCAAAACAGTAAGAAAAAAGAAGGGCTAGTGGAATGTGGTAAATGCCAAAAAGGAAGGAGTTGTAGCCCAAGGTGAATGGGGTATAAGAGGGCGCGACGCTCTCAATTTCAGTCCTGAGCATGCCAGATTATTTTTTAGGTACCACATGGGAATCAGAGAGGCTAAGGGGAATTTGACAAAAATTTGCTTTTGCAAAAAATAACTCCTACAGGCCTTTTCACAAACCTAAAAATGTAATTAGAAATCATTACTAGTATATTTGCAAATTAGTTGAGTAGTTCTCAATCTTGGTTGAGCATTAAAATCACAAAGACTAATATCCTAATACCCAGGTGTGCACTCCAGACCAGTTAAATCTCTGCAACTGGGACTCTGGCATCAGTATATTTTCAAGCTATCAACATGGAGAACCACTGTGGCAAGAGGCAGAAGTGCCCTCTGGTAAATAAGGTGAAAGCGGGAAGGATTAGGAAAAGGCTTTGCAGAGAGGGTCTCTTGAGAGTGGCTAGTAAGGAAGTCAGTAATAGAAGAATTTTATTACTTGCAATATGATGAGTGTCTTAAGGCAGGTGCTTGCAATAAGTTACAGTGTTATGCTTCATTTGTGGAAAGGGTGCATGTGCCTGCATTAAAAATGACCAATGAATTGAGAAGCATCTGGGTAAGGTTACAAGTTGAAAGACTAGGGTTGAGGGAGAGGCAAATCCTTGTTCTTGGAGGCTGCAGGAAAGCATGTTGGATTTGTCCACCACCCCTGCTACTTCAGGGTACAATGGAACTTTCTGTGTTGATGGAAATTTTTCATAATGCATTGACCATTGATGGGAGCTCTGTGGCTGAGCCCTTGAAAGGTGGCTAGTGTGACTGAAGAGTTGGATGTTTTTACTTTTTAAGTTAAATAGCTGCGTGTAGCATGCGGCTACTTCACTGGACAGTATAGTGTTAGAGTACTGAGCAGTTTGTACACAAGTGCAGGTACTGATTTCTAACTGAAACTTATGTGAACAAATGCGACTGTTTCCAAGATATTTCATGTCTTGAGTTCATTGAAAACACTGTTTACAGGCCCTAGGCACTAACACTGAAGACTTCCCGGGAACACCGCTGGACCCTGACAGCACTGAAGGCTTCCCTAGCATGAGCACATGTACACTTGCAGGCCTAGTCCGTGTTGGTCATGCCTTGACTTAGCAATGCCTCATGCAGGATAAAGTGTATTTTCAAGTAGTAACCTGTCTTGTCAGTTGGGTGGCCCGAGGGTTTACAG
Organism: Camelus bactrianus; assembly: GCF_048773025.1. Classification (NCBI taxonomy): domain Eukaryota; kingdom Metazoa; phylum Chordata; class Mammalia; order Artiodactyla; family Camelidae; genus Camelus; species Camelus bactrianus. The sequence goes on from NC_133544.1 coordinate 64,474,579, forward strand.
AGGGTTTCACGTGCACCGGCATGACGCTGGGCAAGCTTTTAACATACACAATCTTACTTCATTCTCACAGTCTTATCACATATGTATGGAAGTTGTAATTGCTGTGTTTCATAGACTTTCAAAGAAATTAAATACCTTGTTTAAAGCCCCATAGTTATTAAATGGCAGCACCAGCATTTCAACCTGTGATCTGACTTAACATGGATGTCAGCCCTTAGGAGAGGGCATGGTGTCTTGAAACCTACATCCTGAATCCTGGAAAGTGACCACTATTTCCAAACTACAATAATCTTTTAGGATCCCAGCACCTATTCTCCTAAACTTAACAAGAGAGAAAATATCCTTACCATTTTTCTTTACATTCTGTTTACCGAGTACTGAAGTGGTTCATAGACCTAATCATCAGGAAAGCATATTACTGGAAAATGCCTGGCTAAGAGTGGCAACGCTGTTGTTTCATGCAGTGTGGTTGGGCTTTAGAGATACAGCAATACAGAATACATTCTCTCCCACCCATTTCCTTACCTCTTCCTAGGGTACCCAGAACCCCTATTTTAAACCATTCCTTCCACCTCAAACAACATATGCTTTCTATATATCTTGTAAAAATCATTCTTTGTCAGGACAGTACTCAGACTGTAGAACTGGGGCTCTGTACGTTGACGGCTGCATGGCTCATTAGAAGCACCGTGGTGCCACTGCAAGAGTGGCCTGCGAAGGAAAGACTGGCCTTTCCCAAAAAGGACTTATTAATGTGAAAGGGGTTCAATGACACAGATTGATTGACCTTTGCAGGCCCGCACAAGCCACAATAAAGAATTCCTCTTTTTTTTTTTTAACATTTTTTTTTATTGAGTTATAGTCATTTTACAATGTTGTGTCAAATTCCAGTGTAGAGCACAATTTTTCAGTCATACATGAACATACATATATTCATTGTCACATTCTTTTTCGCTGTGAGCTACCACAAGATCTTGTATATATTTCCCTGTGCTACACAGTATAGTCTTGTTTATTCTGCATATGCCTGTCAGTATCCACAAATGTTGAACTCCCAGTCTGTCCCTTCACAATAAAGAATTTCTGATGTGAATTTGAGACAGTAAAAAAAGTGACCTTCCTTAGTCCTTGATTAACAGCTTTACAAGTTTCCATCCAGGCTGGACCACTGACGTCTTGGATGCTTTTTTTTTTTCCCCTTGCCTGCTTTGTTCCTGCCTTGAAAGTTGACTTGCTCCAGAGAATTGTGAATGAGATACTTCAAATCCTCTCTTGGCCCCACTGGGAGAAATAACCCCAAGCAGAGAGCCTGTAGTGAGACAGGTGTTTTGCTAAATAGCTAGCCAGAGGCAGCTGCCCGCCCAGTCTCACCCACAATATTCCTCACTCTGCTTGGAACCTGTGTTACTTTTTGTTAGCTTCCTCATCAGCCAAACCTGCCCTTTCCCCGGAATTTCATATGCGTTCTCCACAAACGCTGTTCTCTATCAGCAGCTAGGTTATTCTGAAGGCCCCAGAAGTCACTGGGGTTTAGTTGCCAGAAAAGTTCTCTACATAACTGCTGGAAGTGCTGTGGTGGTCTGCATTGTCCTTGCCAGGTCCCCCATCCTGGACTGCCCCTCAGCATTTTTCCAACTAGAGGTGTTCCAACTCTGTGCCTTTGGTGGCATCTACTCCCCCGGGGAAGTCTAGCAGCATCCTCACTCTGTTTTCTCGTGACACCTTTGGAGATGGCCTCAGTGTTTGCTGTCTGTTTTCACTCCCTCTTACCTGGGCATACAATCCTGATCCACTCGTGGGGCCCAGCAACTACCTGGGTACATACCCAGGACTGTACTGTCTCCCCCTAGCCTGGGATCAGGCCTGTGGCAGCACTCCTTCCAAAGTTTCTGCTGTCCTGTCTTTGTAAGCATCCACCTGAGTGTAAGTATATACAGCTTTTCTTTAAAATATTTTCATCCCCCAGTAGAGTCCCTCACTTTCCCAAGGATTTTGCAGTCTTCATGCAAATACCTTGAAGCTTCGTTTTCCCTAAATCTCCACAGACTCTAGGAAGCTTTGTCTTAGCTTTGGTGTATCTGGAGTCCTGTTTCAACTTTTTTCACCAAGATGGCAACCTCCTGTCTGCCTTCTGTACGCTTGTTTTTCATTTTGCCTTCTTTGCGACGCCCTTTGGGTGTGTGTGTATGTGTGTGTTTTTTTTAACCCCATTGGTGGTTCCATAGCCGTGTTCTCCCCTGCACCCTTTTTTAGCAACTTTATGACTGTCTTCAGTTCTTTCCTTAAGCAGTGTTGGTACTTAGCAGCTTCAGAATATCCTGGGCACAATTCATTTGCAACATGCCACCCACCTTTTTCCCTAGGAAATGTGCTAGTGAAACAATAACAACCAAGGCTAACAATATGTATGTTTCTGTATCTAGCTGATATAAACACATGCTTATATTTGCTCAGTTCAGAAATAAAGGTGACATACCATATTTTAATAGCTACTGTTTAAGCTCATTGCCTCCTAAATATCTGTTCAGTTGTTTTGTTTCTCTCCATCTTGGCTGCCACCATCCCAATCCAAGCATCACCTTACTCCTGGCTTACTGCAGTACCTTCCTGTATCCCCACATCGACTGTGATCCTTTTCCAGTCACTTCTCCACACACGAGCCATAGTGATCTTTTCAAAACACACATAATATATCATGGCATGTCTCGGCTTAAAACTCCTCTGCCTGTACTTGCCCTTAGGATAGTAACTTCTTAACAGTGTATATGGGGATACATTCTTCCCTTGCCCATGTGTCCAGCCTCTCCACCATATGCTCCTGCTCTTTCCCTGTTCCAATGACATGGGACTTTCTTTGTCCCTTCTTGCTCCCCATGCTCTCCCCCTCCACCTTTGCCCATTTGGTTCCCTAGTTAACTTCTGTTCATCCTTAGAATTTAGCTGAAGTGTCACCTTCTCCAGGAATCCTCCCTAACCTTTCCTAAGTAGACCAGTAGGCTCTAGAACCAGGAGTCTTTTCTCTGAGGAACTGATTACAGTCACACTCAATTTGTATGATTATTTGATTAATAAGGTTTTTAAATTATTTATTAGAGTGGAATTCAATGAGAGCAGGAGCCACATCTGTTACTGTTCACCAATATCCCAAGTGCTTAACATAGTGTCTGAAACACAAATACATGTTGAATGAATGAACGGGAAAGGGAAAGGAAGAAGTGAGGTAGAGTTAGCCTAGGGTGAGGCAGTCTTAGAAACAGGCAGCAGGAATGCCAAGCAAGGCTGAAGAACTGACTTCACAACACAGGAGGAAGGTAATGCCTTTGCCTGTCTCGAGGTGCTTTCCTAATGTGAATTTCAGTGCCTTTGCTTCCCCTACAATGTTTCACAATCCTCTCCCAATGTCAGCCTCCAACAAATCCCTCAATAATCTTGTCTGATCCTAAGGATGAGAAATAAACGCGTTATCCAAAAAGATGGATATGCTCATTGCAACGTGCAACTGACCTGTCTTTCAATATCTTTAAGCCCAGTTTCCCTTACATAGCTCACTCTCCCCTTGGTCGGCACCTCTCCCATCCCTCAACACCTGCATTCTTTAATTTTTAAAGTGTATATATATATATATATACAGGATAAAATGCATACATTTTAAGCATACAGCTTGGTGAAGATTTCCAAAGTGAGTATGTTCCTGTTTAAACACCATCCTGATCAGGATATAGAACATTACCAGTACCCACAGAAACCTCCTTCATGCCCCCTCCAGTCATCATACCACTAGGTAACCACTATTCTGACCTGTATCGCTATGGATAGGTTTTGTCTGGTTTTGAGCTATATGTGGATGGAACAGTATTGCATTGTTGAAGTCTGGGGTCCCCCTGAGAGAACACTGGATTGTAGTGCACTGGGGAGATGATTCCAGGAGACAGGAGTGTGAAGCAGGAGGAGTGAGTCAGTGAAGGAGGAAAAGCCAGTATAAAGGTGTGATACTTAGACGGATACATAATGCTTCCCACAATTGTCTGAAGGGTGGGAGAACAGCTGGGATGTTCATCCACTGACTCCCGTTCCCTGGAAACTGAGGATGCCCCAAGGAGGTTAATGTCCCTGCAGTTCTGGACTGTGACTGATCTTAGTAGACTCAGGCACCAAGGCAAGACATTTGGGTTGTTTTTGGTTGGGATAATACTGCTGTGAACATTCTTGTACACGTCTTTTGAGAACACATATGTACACATTTCTGCTGGGTATATAATTGGGTAGAATTGTTGGGTCCTATGGTATGTGTGTATTTAGCTTTAATAGATATTGCCGAACACTTTCCCAAAGTGATTGCACTAATATATATTCTTACTAGCTGTAAATGACATTTTCAGTTGCTCCACATCCTTGCCAACACTTGATCTTGTTAGTCCTTATGATTTTAGGTTTTTTGATGAGTGTATCTCACGGTGTTTGCTTTTTGGTAAACTTTTTATTGAAGTATAGTTTACATACAGAAAAGTGCACAAATCACGTGCAAAGCTGTTATTTTTCACACACTGAACACATGCACACAAGAGCTAGAAATTAAGAGTTGGAAAAACACCAGCACTACAGCCCACTCATGCATGCCCTCTTCCCGCCACTATGCCACCATGCCAAGGACATCTATTATCCTGACACCAGAGATTCTTTTTGCCTGTTTTTGAACTTCAAATAAATGGAATAATATATTATGTAGTTTTTTGTGTCTGGCTTCTTTGATTCAACATTATGTTTGTGCAATTCATCTATATTGTTGCATGTCGTAGTTCATGCTGTTGTATAGTATTACATTGTATAAATATACTGCAGTTTATTCCTTCCTGTGAATAGGCATTTGAATTGTTTTCAATTTTGGCTGTTATGAATAAAGCTGCTATGAATATTCTATAGCGCATGTCTTTTTGAACATATGTATCTATTTCTAAAGCTAGTTATAAAATTGAGAATGAAATTACTGGGATAAAGAGGATTACCCCACCCCCTTGCCTACTTGCTATTTCCTCTCTAATTTTAAAGGTGACTAGTGGTGTGTCTCTTTTTATTTTAATGGTGGGCTCTACCACCGAGCTGTACCCTCCCTCTAGTGGTGTCTCATTTAAAATTTGTTTTTCCTTTTACTTTTTAAATAAGCTTTTAATGTTGAAATAATGTTAGATTTACAGAAAAGTTGCAAAGACAGTACAGAGAACTCCTTGTATATCCCTCGACCAGTTTCCCCTGATGTTAAATTAACATCTTAATACAACATGGCACAACCTAAAAAACCAATACTGGTGGATTACTATTAAACTACAGATCTTACTCAGATTTCACCAGTTTTTACATGCGTGTGTGTGTGTGTTTCTGCACAATTTTGTCGCATGTATAAAATTCATGTAACTATCACCACAATCAATACACAGAACTGTCCCACTATCCCAAAGGAACCTTTGTATGCTTTATTGTCTCAACACACCCCTATCCTCCCACCAGCATCCCTAACCCCTGGAAACCACTAATCTATTCTTCATCACTAGAATTTTGCCATTTCAAGAAGTTCTATAAATGGCACCATACAGTATGTAACTTTTTAAGAATGGCTCCTCCTCACCCTCACAGCATAATGCCCTTGAATTCCACTCAAGTTGCTACATGTATTAATAGTTTGTTCTTTATTGCTGTGGATGTACCAGTTTGTTTAAAACTATTCATCTGTTGAAGGGCATCTGGGATGTTTCCAGTTTGGAGCTATTACAAATCAAGCTGCTATGAATATTTGTGTATCAGTTTTTGTGGACATAAGTTTTCATTTCTCTAGGATAAATGCCCAGGAGTGTGGTGATTGGTGAGTAGTATGGTAAGTATGTACGTGTTTAGTTTCATAAGAAACTGCCAAACTATTTCGCAGAGTTGGGTATTATTTCCACTGACAATGTGTAAGAGATCCAGTTTCTCTGCATTCTTGCCAGGATTTGGGACTGTCACTAGATTTTATTTTCACTTTTCTAACAGGTATGTAGTGGCTTTCTGTTTTTGTTTTTGTTTTTTGCTTTTTGTAATTTTTGTTTGCTTGCTTGTGTTTCCCTTATGGCTAATGATATTGACCATCTTTTCATGTGCTTATCTGCTATCTCTGCATCCCTCTTTGGTGAAATGTCTGTTTATGATTTTTATTCAGTTTACGATTGGATTCTTTTTAAACTGCTGAATTTTGAGACTTCTTTATATATTCTAGATACAGGTCCTTTGTCAGATGGTTTGCAAATATTTTCCCCCACTCTGTAGCTTGTCTTTTCATCTTTTTAACAGAGCCTTTTGTAGAACAAAAGTTTTAAATTTTGATGAAGCCCAATTAATCTTTTTTTTTCTTTTATGGATCATGCTTTTAGTGTCATTTCTAAGAATTCACCAAGACCTAGGTTCTGACAATTTTCTCTTGTGTTTTCTTTAAAAAGTTTTATAGTTTGAACTTTTATGTTTAAATCTATGACACACTTCAAGTTATTTTTTGTATGAGATGTGAGGTTTAGATGGAAGTGTTTTTTGTTACTTGTTTTTAATATGGCTATTCAATTACTCCAGCACCATTTGTGGAAAAGACTGTCCTTTCTCCACACTGAATTGCTTTTGTACCCTTGTCAAAGAGTAGCTGAGCATACTGGTGTGGGTCTGTTTCTGGGTTCTCCACTTTGTTCCATTGATCAATGTCCATATCATATCCATTTGTCCATATCATACTTTTGTTAACTCTAGCTATATAGCAAGTCTTAAATTTGGGTAGAATGATTCCTTCCACTTTGTTCTTTTTTTTTTTTTCAAACTTGTTTTAGTTATTTCCTTTGCATTTCCATATAAATTTTAGGATATGCTTATCTGTCTGTTAAAAAAATCTTACTCGGATTATGATAGAAAATGTGTTAAATCTGCAGATCAATCTGAGGAGAATAGACATCTTTACCATGTTAGGTCCTCCAGTCCATGAACATGGTATAAATTTCCATTTGTTTAAATATTTTATTTCTTTCACCAATGTTTTGTACTTGTAAGCATATAGCAAAGCTGATCCTGTACCAGTTTTGCTAAGTTTACAGCTCAGCATTTTGGCTCAATTTGCAAATAGTACTGTATTTTAGTTTCAGTTTCTACATGTTCATCGCTGGTATATAGAAGTATAGTTCATTTTTATATCTTGATCTTACATCTTGCAACCATAATGAACTCTCTTATTCTAGGAAACTTTTGTAGCTTCACTGAGAAATGAATTTTCTCAGTTCATTGAGAATTTTGTAGATTCATCTGCTTAGACAGTCATGTCATCTGCAAATAGGGATCCATAGTGGCCACTGTTTCATTCTTGGTATTTCAAGACTATCAAAATATTGGTAGTTTTTGTCTTCTCTTTTTTTGTTTTGCTCTTTTTCTAGTTTCTTGAGGTATAAGCATTTACTGCTATAAATTTCCCTTTCTGCTCTGCTTTAGCTGTGTCAACAAAGTTTGATATGTTGTATTTTCAACTTTATTCAGTTCAGTGTAATTTTAATTTCCCTTGAGATCTTTTTTTCATCCATGGATTATTTAGATTTATGTTGCTTAATGTCCAAGTGTTTGCATATTTTCCTATTCTCATTCCATTATTGATTTCTAGTTTGTTGCCATTTATGATCAGGGGACATAGTCTTATATTATTTAAATCCTTTTAAAGTCAAGGAGGTTTGTTTTATGACTCAGGATGTGATTCATCTTGATGGCTGTTCCATGGATGTGTAAAAAGAATGTGTATTCTACTCTTGTTTGGTGGAGTGTTGTATAAATTTCAATTAGATCCTGTTGGTTAACAGTGTTGTCCTCATAGTCCGTATCTTTGTTTTTAATCCAGTAATTATGTACATTGTTTAGAGAGGGATACTGAAATTTCAAACTATAATTATCAATTTATCTATTTCTTCTTTCTGTTCTATCAGTGTTTGCCTCAAGCATTTGAACTTCTATTGTTTGGTCCAAACATGTTTAGGATTGCTATGTCTTCTTGGTCAATTAGACTGCTTACATTAATGTTATTATTAGTATGTTTGGGATTTAGTCTGCCATTTTTTTTTCTGTTTGTTTCCTCGGTAATTTGTTCTCCCCATCTCCCCCTTTTCCTGACATCCAGTGGGTTACTTGAACACTTTTTAGAATTCCATCGTAATTTAGTTATGGTGGGCTTTTGTGGGTAATTTGGTTAATCTCATAAAATGTTTTTAGAAAATAGTCTTTTTAAAAATTGTAACAAGGTGGGGAGGGTATAGCTCAGTGGTAGAGGGCGTGCTTAGCATGCAGGAGGTCCTGGGTTCAATCCCCAGTACCTCCTTTAAAAAAAAAAAAAAAGCATATAGTTCTGTAGCATTAAGTACATACATTCACATTGTTGTATAACCATCACCACCATCCATCTCCAGATCTTTTTCATCTTCCCCAGCTGAAACTCTGTACTCATTAAATACTAATTCCCCTTTTCTCCCTCCTCCCAGTCCTGGCAACCACCATGCCACTTTCTGACTCCATGAATTTGACTGCTCTAGGTACCTCATGTAAGTAGAATCATATCAAATTTGTTCTTTGGTGACTGGCTTATTTCATTTGCCCTAATGTCATCAAGTTTCATCTATGCTGCAACATGCATCAGATTTCCTTCCTTTTTAAGGCTGATAATAAATAAGTCTATTTCATTCTAGCACTAAACAATTCATTCTTGTTTTCCAACATCAACTGGGTGTTCGGAAATTCAATTCAATTCTGACAGTTAACTCCTGGAGTTAGTGCAGACCCCACAGGTTAAGGACACAGTTCCACAAGACTGTTCAATTTCAGACAGCAGCTGCAAATGCAGTGCCCAAGTTAGGCACAGTCTGCTTCATCCACTACAAATTTGAGGGTTCGCACCACCTCCACCTCCTGCCTCAGGTTCAATAATTTACTAGAACAACTCACAGAATTCAGGAAAGTGCCATGCTTACTATGACAGATTTATTATAAAGGATACAACTCAGGCACAGCCAAATAGAAGAGATGCATTGGCAAGATGTGCAATGGGGATGGGGGGCTGCAGAGCTTCCATAATCTTACCAGGTACACCATCCTCCCAGCACATCAGTGTGTTCACTGACCTGGAAGCTTACTGAACCCTCTTGTTTAGAGATGTTTATGGAGGTTTCATTACATGGGCACGATTGATTATATCATTGGCCACTGATGAGTGAGTTCTCCAGCCCTCTCCTCTCCCCAAGGGTTGGGAGTGAGGCTGAAAGTTCTAACCTTCTAATCACATTGTTAGTTTTTCTGGTGACCAGCTCCCATGCTGAAGCTATCTAGGTGTAACCACCTCCCTGTGAGTAATCTCATTAGCAAACAAGAGACACTCTTTCCACGTAGGAGATCCCAAGGGTTTTAGGAAGTCTGTGCCAGAAACTAGGGACAAGGCCCACATATTTAAGTTTCTGCTTTCACTTTTATTGGGGGTATATTCTTTGAAGTTGAATTGCTGGATCATATAGTAATTCTGTTTAATTTTTTGAGGCATTGCCACACCATTTTTCACAGTGGTTGCACCATTTAAAATTCCCACCAGCAATGCACAAAGGTTCACATTTCTCCACACCCTCACCAACACTTACCTTCTTTTTTTTCCTTTTGAGAATAGCCATCCTAACATATGAAGTAGTATCTCAGTGTGGTTTTGATTTGCATTTCCCTAATGATTAATGATGTTGAGCATTTTTTCCTGAGCTTATTGGCCATTTTTATATGTTCTTTGGAGTAATGTCTATTCAAGTCCTTTGCCCATTTTAAAAATCGAGTTGTTTGTTTTATTTTTGTTGGGTTATAGGAGTCCTTTAAAAATTCTGAATATCAGTTCCTTACAAGCTATATGATTTTCAAATATTTTCCTTCATTTCGTGAGTTGTACTTTCACTCTGTTGACAGTGTTCTATGATGGTTTTTAGTGATTGCTCTAGATATTACATTATATATACAAAACTGATCATAGTCTACTGACTTTATTTTACAATTTTGAGTGAAATTTTAAAAACCTTATTTAGATCCCTTTACTCTCCTCCTTCATAATAAAATTGTCTTAAATATCTCTATCTACATAGAGAAACACATCAATTTTATTTTTGCTTCAATCATCAAACAGAATGCTTTTTAATTCAAGAGAATAGTGCATTATGTTTAGTCACATTTTAATCTTTCCATTGTCCTTTTTTTTCATTAATAGTATTCCAAGATTTCTTCCTTTATCATTTCCTTTCTTTTTCAAGAACTTCCTTTAGCCATTCTTTAGGGCAGGTTGGTTGGCCAAAATTCTGAGTTTTCCTTCATTTGAAAATGTCTTTATTTAACTTTCCTTCCTGAAGGATATTTTTCCCTGGATACAGAGTTCAGGGTTGACTATTCTTCCAGCACTTAACGTGTGCCACTTCTTTCTGCCTCCATTTCTCACGAGAAGTCTTCCATCGTTTGAATTCTTCTTCCCCTATGGGTAATGTATCTTTTCTCTCTAGTTGCTTTCAAGTGGTTTTCTTCATTCTTAGTTTACAGAAGTGTAATTTGGATGTTCTAGGTGTGGATTTCTTTGTATTGTTACGTATTATTTGCTAGGCTTCTTGAACCTGTAGGTTTATGCCTGTCACCTAATTTGGGGGAAATTCAGCCTTTTTTTTTTTTTTTTTTTAATTTAAAAAATTCTCATCCTCTTTCTGCTCTTCTGGGATTCTGATCATACAAATGTTAGGTCTTTTGTTATTGTCCCGCATGTACCTGAGTTTTGGGGGTTTTTTTCTCTTTTTTTCCCTGTTTGTTGTTTAGATAGGGTAATTTCTGTTGTTCTATCTTCATATTCACATATTCTTTCCTTTGTCATATTCATTTGTAGTATTGAGCCCATCCAGTTAAATTTTAAATTTTATTGATTTTTAAGATTTCCAATGGAAATGGAATTTGGTCCTTATTTGTATCATCTTTTTTTCCCCTGAGATTTTCTATTCTTTCACTTGTTTTAAGCATGTTTATAATTTCTCATTGAAGCATTTTTATGATGGCTGCTTTAAAATCTTTGTCAGATAATTCCAAGATCTGTGTCACTTTGAATGTTCATACCTGTTGCCTCATTGAAGTTGAGGAGTTCCTTGGTTCTTGGTACAAGTGCTTTTTAAAAATTATATCCTGGATATACTGGCTATTATTTTATGATTTTCTGGATCTTATTTAAACTGTGTACTTTAGTAGGCCTCCAATGACCTCTTGCTAGTGGAGTAAGGGAGGACACCTCCTTTATCCACCAAGTTGGGGTAGAAACCCATGCTCCCCCTCAGCCTCTGCTGACGTGGGAAAAGATGCTTCATTCCTTCTGGGTAGGGGTAGAAATTTAGATTTTTGATTCAGCCCCCACTGATACCATGAGTATCCAGAGGGGCACTTTGTTACTGTCAGATAGGAATGGAAATCTAGACTGTCCATTCAGCTTCTGCTGACACTGCAGGGAAGGAGAATGGTACCTCATTACTGTCAGATGGGGTGGAAGTTTAGGTTCCCCATTCAAGTCTGCTGACTGCAGTTTTTGCTTGGTGTTTTGGAGTAGTGTGAATATTGTCAAAAGATTTTCTATCCTGCTAGGCCATCCCTTTACCAGTACTTTTGCAAAAAAGAGGATTTTTGAAGCCTCCCCCCCACCTTTTTTTAATCCTAGTATAATTTTTAAAACAGCTTCCAATTTCAAAAGACAAACTGCTGAGATTTTGAGTTGGACTGAATGTAATCTATAGATCAAAATGGAATGAATGTTTAAAATTTTGATTCTTTCAATCTATGAAAATAATATAACTCTCTTTATTTAAGTCATCTTTGATTGTTTTAATATTATCTAGTAGTTTTCAGGTTAGAAGCCTTGCACATCTTTCATTAGAATTCATTAATTTTGGATACTGATATAAATGCTATCATTTCAGATGTTTCAGGAGGGAGAGTGTAGCTCAGTGGTAGAGCACATGCTTAGCATGCAAAAGGTCCTGGGTTCAATCCCCAGTACCTCCATTATAAATGAATAAATAAAGACACTGAATTCCCTCCCTCCCTCCCCGCAAAAAGATGTTTCATTTCCTAATAACTTTTTACAATAATTTATTTTTGATGCATTAACTTTGGATTCAGGTCCTTGCTTGCTAAGTTAACTTATTAATTCTGTAGATTTATTTTGGATTTTCTATGTATTCAGTAATGTCTGTGAATAATAAAATTTTGTTTCTTCTTTTGCAATACCTCTTATTTCTTCTTGCCTAGTATACACTGTTGAATAGAAATTGTCCAGTTCAATGTTGAATCAAAATTGTCATAGAGGACAACCCTTCCCATTCCTTAGCTCAGGGATAAAGTTTTGATTATTTATTGGATTTTAATAAAGCAAATAAATACGATGTTTGCTATAAGATTTTTCCATTTATCTTTTGATAGATTAAGGATATTCTTTTTATCACTAGTTTGCAAAGATTTTTAAAAACCATGAGTGGCCATGGAATTTTGTCAAGTGCTTACTCCATCAATTGTGACAATCGTTTTTTATCCTTTATTTTGAGTATTCAATCAACTTTGCCTTCTTGTAATAAACTCAACTTGATGTAATATTTTTACCCTTATATATATATTGCTATATTTGCTTTGTTAATATTTTATTTAGGATTTTGGTATCTGTGTTCAAGAGAGTAATTGACCTGTAGGGTCCTTTCTTGTAGTATTGTTTCAGGTTTTGCTTGTCAAGGTTATACTGGCCTCTTGTAATGGATTGAACAGAATTTCCTCTTTTTCTATCCCCTAGAAGTTTTTGTGTAACATAGATGTTATTTATTCTTTAAATATTTGGGAAATTTTACTGATAAAGCCAGCTAGACCTAACATTTTCTTAGTAGAGAATTTTTTAAGTAATGGATTTCAATTTTTATTAACTTTAGGAATATTTTGATTATTTATTTCCTCTTTGTTTTGGTGAGTCATGTTTCTAAAAGAATTTTTTCTATTTTAATTAAATTTCAAATTTATTGGTATAATATTGCTTATAATATTCTCTTATCTTTTTAATCTTTGTTTTGTCTCATTAACATTGTGATTTCCTTTTTTGACTCGGGTTATTTAGAAGGCAGTCTATTACTTAATTTCTTTCTTTCTTTTTTTTTTTTTTTACTTTTTCTTTATTGAAATATAGTCAGTTTACAATGTTGTGTGAATTTCTGGTGTACAGTAATTTCTGAAGTCTATTGTTTAATTTCAAAGTGGAATTTTGTAGTTCTCTTTTTTGTTTGTTTATAGCTCAATTCCACTGCATTCAGAGAACATACTCTGTGTAATTTGAATCCTTTGAAATTTGTTGAGACTCACTTCATTGTCAGGTATATGTTCCATTTTGGTAAATATTCATATAAGCTTAAAAAGAATGTATATTCTGTGGTCTGGATGGTCTCAGTATGTCAGTTCGCTTGATTGTTATTCATAGCCTTCCTATCCTTTGTGATTTTTTGTCAGGTCATTCTATCATTTACTGAGAGGGATGTGTTAAAACCTCCAACTATGATTGTAATTTCATCTTTTTCACCTTATGTTCTGTCATGTTTTACTTTATATATACTTGAAGTTGTGTTATTAAATGCATATAATTTGAAGATTATTACATTCCCATGTTGGATTGGCCCTTTTATCATTATGAAATGTCCTTAGTCCCTAGTAATGCTCTAAATTCCCTTAAAGTCTACTTTAGCTGATATTGGCATAGCTAACTAGATTTCTTTTGGTTAAAGTGTGCATGATATCTATATTTTCCATTATTTTTCTTTCAACTTTTCTTTGTCCTTATGTTTTAGATGCAGCAGTTCATGTAGGAAATGCAGGATACACCTTTGATTCTTTCCCTTTATATATTAGTTTTCAAGATATTGAATTAATTTCCATTTAACTTCCAAATATGATAGCCAGCTCCCAACGACCCTTACCAGGGAGCTGACCTGGGTAACCAATAGGATACTGTGCAAATAACGATGTGTGCTTTCCGAGGCTTTCAAGGTCTTAAAATACATAGTGGCTTTCTCCTTGCACTCTTTCTTTGTTCACCTCCTCTGCAGGGAGGCAGTCATCATGTCAGGAGGACACTCAGACAGTCCTGTGGAGTGATTCATGTGTAGAAGAACTGAGGCCTCCTGCTGACAGCAGCACCACCAGCCATGTGAGTGACATGTAAGCAGACCTTCCAAGGTTTCAATCGACAGTAGCTCTAGTTGACATCTTAACTGCAACTCCTTAAGAAAGCCAAGGTCTCTCAAACTTCTGACCCATGGAAATCATATGAAATATTAATGTTTATTTTTTGTTTAAGCTGCTAAATTTTAGAACAATTTGTTACACAGCTATAGATAACTAATACAGAATTTGGTACATGGAAGTGAGATGTTGACCTAGCAAAACCCTAAGAAGTTAGAGTGTCTTTGACAGTGGGAGGAAGCTGAAAGAACTTTGAGGAAAGGGTCAGTTAAAATCTAAAAGGCCTTGAAGAGACTGTTAGCAAAATTCTGACAGCCTTTGAGAAGTCTGCCAGTGTGTACTTAAATAAACATGAGGAAAGTGTAGTTAGAAACTAGAGGGGAAAAAAATCTTTGTTATGTAGTGGCAGAAAGTATAGCAACACTGTTGCCCGCAGGAATACAGACAGAAGAAAATGTACCTAGTGAAGTGAGTGCTCTATCTAAAGATTTCAGGAAGAATGTTGAGACTAACAAGTGGTAAGTGGGAAAGAACGGATTTAGGGCACTCTCGGGAAAATACTGTCTAAAGACGAAGCTGAGGGTGACAATAACATCTTTTGTTAAGACCTTAGGAAGATCCAAGGTGGTGCCTCAGAGAATAGTTCAGTCAAACCATAGGACTTCTAGGAAGCTGCAGACTGCTGTCCCTTTAACAGTCTCAGCAGAAGCTTAGGGTAGAGCATTATCTCAGAGAGATTTGTTAACGTGATTTTTGTCTAGCGGAGTCTAATAAGATTCACAGAAGACTCTCAAAGTTTTTAAGAATGTCATGGTGGCAGAACTACCACCAGCTTGAACAGTAAGACAGTAGAAAATGAGGAGAAGCCTTTTAATCTCCAAACTCCTTCAGACAGGAAGTAAGCTGAGAAAATGACTCAGCTACAAACACAGGCTAGCTTTCATATAAAATGAAGGATAATTCAGTGGCAGATCTATGAACTCAGAGGTGAAGCCAAGAGCTGGAGAATTATTGCTAGGATTTGAATCCCAATCACGGAATTGCCACAAGGAAATCCCAGAAGTGGATTTTAGAATTTCTGTGACTCAGTGACTCTTGTGTGCCTACCTTCCCCCACCTCCCACTTTTTCTATAGTGGTTGTCCTCTAGCTGTCCTGCCATTCTACGTTTCATGTGTGTAGAAGCCAAGTGTAACTTGTGTGCTTACTGCACACTCACCTGTCTTATGATTGCGAGGAATTGTACTCAAGAAACTCTGCGTAAGGAACCACACGTGATGAGCTTCTCCATACCTGTACCTGATTTAGATGATGTGATCATGGACCTTGAGCTGATACTGTAATAGAACATGACTTTTGGGGTTCTTGGGAGGAGGTATATCTCGCATGTAAGGTGGACGTGAATCAGTGAGGGCAGAGGGAGGACTATGATAGCCAGTCTTTGAGACGGCCCCAGTGATTCTCAGCTCCAGGTATTGATACCTTTCTTAGTCCACTCCCACAGTGAACAGGGCTGACCTGTGTAACCAACAGGATATTGCAGTTACAGTCCTATGTCACTTCCAAGAGTATAAGATATGAATGTTTATTGATTTAAACTCCTAAATTTGGGGATAATTTGTTGTGTGGCAATAGATAACTAATCCAGTGACCAATTAATTTAAATATCATTATGAACTCATGGATTTAAGCATATTTTATAGGCTTTATTAAATTAAATATTATTGTTAAATATTTAAGAATAACTACTGATAGAAATGGAGGAATCCTAGAAGGGAAAAACATGCACTGAAAAACAAAGAAAACTTAACCCAAAGGGAAATTGGAACAGTGTCAGAGGGTGGGGAAGGGAAGCAAACTGGAAAAAGTTTGATAAATAGAAAAATCACAATGATATATAAAAACAAATTCAATATACTAGAAAGCCCCAAAAGTTATTTTTAAAGAAAGAGAGAAAAGCAAAAAACCAAAATCTCACCTATATAAAAACAGAGATACTCTGATTTGTTAAAAGAGAATATTCTAGATGTATGCTGTTTCTAAAAGGCACACACACCTGAAACTTTGAGTACTGGTGCCCCAAATGATTTTAATGTGAAACAAGCTAACAGACACACAAATAAAGGGCACAAATTCCTTAACTGTAAGTGAAGGATGTGAGAAATGAACTGAATAAAGATTCCTGCATAGAGAAGACACAGCACCACTCTATCAACGTGACAGTTATCTCTGGCATTCAGAGCTCACTCAGCTGCCTATGATACAATCTGATTGGGGTGAGGATTCCATCCCAACCTTCACAAAGTTGCCTTTCACCGCTTTTGTTTGATTTCTGCCTGGTGCATACCAGCTCTTCCGATAAAGCCCCCAAATATTCCTGTGTGTCACGGTACATCTGAAATCAATTCTCCAGGTATATCAACATCCAGAAGACCAAGATTTCAGATTTGCTTGAGGAAATTCTGCAAACATAATGGTGCAGAAAAGTTGAGGATAAAGGGTTAGTAGTAAAGAGATGGAAAAAGATATACCATGCTAAAAGTAATCAAAAGAAAACCGTAGTGTCAGCATTAATTTCAGAAAAGTCTATTTCAGAGCCAAAATATTAGCAGGCATAAAGAAGGTCATTTTATAATGATAAGTGGGGAAATTTAAAAAGAGGACATAACAATCTTAAATGTGTATGCACCTCATAACAGAACTGTGAAATACATGAAGGAAAACTGAAAACAACTGCAAGGAGAAATAAACAAATTCACAATTACAATTAGAGATTTCAATATACTCCCCCCTTTCAATACTTTATAGAAGAAGAAGGCAGAAAATTATAAAGGATATAGTCGACTTGAACCATACTATCAAGCAACATGACCCAACTGACAATTACAGACCGCTTGACCTAACAGCAGCAGAATATACATTCTTTGTAAGGGGTCATGGAACAGTCACCAAGACAGACCATATTCTGGGCCATAAACAAGTCTCAATAAATTCAAAAGCATTCAAGTCATATGAAGTATGTCCTCTGACTACATGCTATTAAATTAGAAATCAATAACAGAAAGATCCCTAGAAATTCCCCAAATATTTGGAAACTAAATCACATACCTCTAATGTTATTATGATCCTGATGGGCAGAGAGGTCATCAGCTGTAATCTAGGTCACAGTGTACATTGGTTAACTGGCATAAAAGAAAGAAAAACTGTAAAAATTGCATTTTTCAGCATAGAGGAAATACAGATAATAATTAGCCAAGACTTAAATTTGGGGTTGAGGTAGAGAAGTCCTTTGGGGCTAATGATCAGCATATGGGCAGGGATCTGGTGTAGATCCATTCCTTTCGTTCCCAGTTTCCCAGTCCCAATTCCTCAAGGGTTGAGACTCTTGGAGATGCTAGTAACTTTGCAAACACTTTAATGGGTCTACATGGGGCCAATTATTCTGAGTTCTTCACCTGCCTGCTAAGGCCTCATCAGTGAACACACTATCCTCCCCAGCTGTGAACTGATGGGCTGCCTGGGGGGAGGGAAAGATGGCTCTGGGGTGTCTCTCACCAGTACAGGATCAGTTGTGAGTGCCTCTCAGGGAGGGGCTGCCTTCTGTCCCCTCACCATGTAAGAGGCTAAAGTCAGTAGCAGGCTCTGATCCCAACTCAGTCTAGAGGCCCAATGGGTCTGGCTTTATCTCTATGATTTTTCTAATGTGTGTTCTGACCCCCATAGCAACAGTTCTGCCATCAAGTCATGTGCTTTGTTGGAATTAAATGGTTGGTTTAAGAGCATCTCAAGCAACCTTGAAGGAGAAGATTCACTAGTGTTTGATTATC
Organism: Camelus bactrianus; assembly: GCF_048773025.1. Taxonomy (NCBI): domain Eukaryota; kingdom Metazoa; phylum Chordata; class Mammalia; order Artiodactyla; family Camelidae; genus Camelus; species Camelus bactrianus. The sequence continues at coordinate 64,492,694 of NC_133544.1, forward strand.
ATCAGGTAATACTCAGGTTTCTGGGATTGTTAACTATTGATATGTACTCTAAAAGGAAAGGAAAACCCAGGACAACCCTCCTACCCATGGGCTGATTTTCTAGGACACAGAGAACTCTAGCAACTCGTAAAAGGATATTTATATGTGACTCAGGAGGAAGGTCTATTTGCTCCTGAAGGTACCCCATTGTTTAGTGTTTCTCAAAGCGTGGTTCAGAGACTACCTGTTTCAGATTCACCAGATTCAAGGGCCTGGACTACAGACTTACTGGATCACATTTTCTGAGATCAGGACCTGGAATCTGCCCATGCAATGAGTTTCTCCAGTGAACCGTGTGGGCAGGGCACCTTAACGTTTAAGAACCATTGTTTGGGATCCGTGTTGCTCAGAGACATTGTCTGCTCCCTCCGGCTGCCTGCTCTCTGTTGTACTCTCACTCTGCTATACGAAGGTGAGGGGCCAAGAGGTAGGTAGAAATAAAGCCCCTTGCCTACTCCTCCCTTATGTACAACCCCCAGGCACCTGCTCTCACTCATACACTCTCTACTTCACAATCCATTTCCATATGATAAGAACACTCAAGTTTTCTTCCTAGTTTTCATTCACAGGTAACACACTGCAGCCAACAGATAGTGGTTACTCCAGCATCCTTTGAAAGACTGCCAGAGATGTCAATTTCTCCACAATCCCTTGTTTGACTAACTCTCTCTATTCTGAATAGTTTTGAATTTAGTGAAGACTGGAGAAGAGAGATGAGATAGGGAAGGGGAGGAGGAGAGAGAGAGAGTGGATTAATAAATCTGGAGGCTCTGATCAAATACCCATTGTGTTACCCACCATCCTACCCTACCCCCCCTCCCACATCCTCGCCTCATCTACACCATTCGGAGTATTGGCTCCATTCCTATTCTTATCCACTTTTGTCCATTCTTTTAATCATAGCAATACTTGCAGACCCATTACCCATCCTGCAACAGTCTATTGAGGAAAGATGTGAAGCTGGGTCTTAAGGAGTTCTACTTCACTCTTAACCATTCCTCAACTCCCTCGAAATTCCTGTAAGTTATTCTATCTTGGGACTGTTACAGTCATTTCTTTGAAGTCCTTGTAATTTGCCTTGAAGCTGCGTTGGCTTTTGACACCAACAGGGCCAATGACATTTGCAACCCAAATCTCAGGCTGTTCACATGCCTGCACTAAAGGGGTTTATTATAAACTAGCAGCTGTTGGGTTAAGAATGGCTGAATGTTACATCTCAGTGACACCAAATAAATCACTTATATTCCACGTGCTCTAACAGAAGTTACCAATGCTCTGTGTTCAAATTTGCCCCCTTGTATTTTAAGTGTCTCAACTTCATTAGGGTATGTTACCTCTTTGGGCACTACAATGCTTTCTTCTTGTCACCACTCACAGTGTTCTATCAACAGCCATTGGTGCCTTCATTACCTACTTGACAACTAAATTTAGTTATCCATATGTCTGGAGTCTTCCTCTGCCTGGGCAGTTTGCTGATTCTGGAAATTCTGCCAATGGAATAAACTGCAGCTCTTTCCTCTCTGGAATCCTCCCAACGTCTTTCACAGCTGTGTTATTCATTTACTCTCCTCAGGACAGGAGGAGGAGGCTCAATTGTGCCCTTTTCTACCCTACCCTGGTCACATCTGCGACCTTCAGATTCTTCACAACTGAGGGTCCTCACCAAAGAGCACAGGGCACTTAACTGACACCAGAACCCAGAGGCAATTCAGGAACATGGGTGGCAGAGCAGCCCATGGAGCAGAAGGGAGTGTGGTGTTGTAGGTGATGGAAACTCGGCTTTCATCATTCTCTGAATAGAAGAGGCATTTTCACAAAGCCCTGGTCCTGGAGAGAGGCTGTCCCTTCCCTGCTGGCCCCAAAAGCCCTTGAGAACAAGGTGATTCTATTCACTGGAAATGATGGTGCCTTGGTGAAGGATGGGTGACATTTTCCCCCTTGGCTGATGCTCCTGAGAGCAAGGTTTCAGTTTGCTCTCTACAGCCCCACACCATCCCCATCTCTCCACATCCCAACCCTCACCATCTTTAGAACCCACAATAGTGCCTGGCTTGTGCCAAATTCAGGGAGGCAATTTTCTAGCTGAGCCAATGAACCACCTTCAACTCCCCTAGAACATTCAGGATCCTCTGAAGGTCTGTTTAGTCACTGTTCTTAGGGCACATGTCTCTGTCTATATTGTTTGGTGGTAGGTTGCTTGCCAAATTTTGTCATTGTTTCATTTATGTATTTTATCATTGCTTAGTTTCATGTTAGGTCTCTCCAACAAGAACAATCAAGGCTATCATTCTTTCTCGGTGTGCTTTGCTCAAGTATGTTACATTGAATTTTTACAACGATCCTTTGAGAGTGGTGCTATTATCCTTATTTTACAGATGAGAAAACTGAACATTAGAGAGGTTAAAAAACATTCCCAACATTCCACAGCTAGTGAGTGGTGAGGTCCCAGCTTGGAACCTTGGGAGTCTGACGCCAGAGCCTGTGTGCTTAAACACAAAATATACTTGTATCTAGAATATAAACTTCCTGAGATCAGACACTCTTGAATTCCTGACAGGGAAAACACAGAGCTAAGCATATGGAAGATGGTCAATCAATATTTGGTAAGTAATTATTTCATCATTTAGAATTTTTTAGATCCCTGAGAGACCAAATTGTGTATATTTCTTTTATATTTTTCCATTGCTGCTCAAGTAATGCTTCCTAACTAACCAACCAGCCAAGTAGAGCAGACCTTCTCTGATTGAGTTCCATTGACTAAGCCAGGGTTCTGCAGCAAGACTGGTCTTCAGGAGGCTGTCCTTGGGGCAGAGCTAAACCGGAGAGCCCCCAGGTGTTTGACCTCATTTCCAGTGCTCCCCTCTTTCCACATCCCAGGGCACTGGAGAAGTATGGGAGAGGCAAACCTGAGCCGAGGGATTGAGTTTGAGCTCCTGGGCTTCACCAGTGACCCCCAGCTCCAGATGCTGCTCTTCGTGGTGTTCCTGGCCATGTACATCATCACGCTGCTGGGGAATCTGATCATGTTCCTTCTGATTCACGAGAGTGCCACCCTGCACACACCCATGTACTCCCTTCTGAAGAGCCTCTCCTTCTTGGATTTCTGCTACTCCTCCACGGTTGTCCCCCAGGCCCTGGTGAACTTCTTGGCCGAGAGGAAGGTGATCTCCTATCCTGGCTGCATGGCTCAGATGTTTTTCTATGCGGGTTTTGCCACCAGCGAGTGCTATCTCATTGCCGCCATGGCCTACGACCGCTATGCTGCTGTTTGTAACCCCCTGCTCTACCCCATCACCATGTCTCCTGAGGTCTGTGCCTCTCTGATTGTGGGCTCCTACAGTGCAGGATTTCTCAATTCTCTAATCCACACAAGCTGTATCTTTAGTCTGAAATTCTGTGGCGCCCATGTGGTCACTCATTTCTTCTGTGATGGACCACCCATCCTGTCTCTGTCTTGTGTGGACACCTCGCTGTGTGAAATCCTGCTCTTCATTTTTGCTGGTTTCAACCTTTTGAGCTGTACCCTCACCATCTTGGTCTCCTATCTCTTAATTCTCATCACCATCTTGAGAATGGACTCAGCCCAGGGCAGATTCAAGGCCTTCTCTACCTGTGCTTCCCACTTCACTGCTGTGTGCCTCTTCTATGGCACAACTCTTTTCATGTACCTGCGCCCCAGGTCCAGCTACTCCCTGACCCAGGACCGCACAGTTGCTGTGATCTACACAGTAGTGATCCCAATGCTGAACCCCCTTATCTATTCTTTGAGAAACAAAGATGTGAAAGAAGCTTTAAGAAAGGTTTGGGGCAGAAAAATAATGGAATGATCTCAGTTCATCACCACATGTCTTTACAAAGCTGAGGGAACTTTACGTGGCATCAACCTGAGCACAGTCCCATGCTCTCCCTGTTCACAGGGGGCACTCTCTGGTCTGCAGAGGCTTCTGCATCTACCTGCCACGGAAAGAACCAATGGCATCACAGAGACGAAAAAGAAGGGAGGAGTGTCTGCTTATTGCATAAAATTGAACTCATTAGCAATAGTCATGCCTTTGTTCAAATGCTTCATTCATATTTCCATGTTTTCAAATATTTTATTATTAGAAACTGATATTTATATTCTATAATGAAGTTCTCACCTTAAGTAACCCAAAGACCTTCACTGCTTAGAGAAGTCCTCCCCATTCTCTATAATCTCCTCTTTATAAAAACTAACTCCTTAAAAATTTTTTTGATTGTCTAATTATTTGAATGATACTGTAACAACAATGTCAAAACTCATGTGTTCTTTATTGGCTTTTTTCCTGGCCAAGTATCTACTTAGTCCCTTCCAAACTGGATAAACTTGGGCAAGTTACTTAAATTTTCTGAATCACATTTATTTCATCCTTTAATTGGTGTGAGTTTTAAATTAAATATTCAGTTAGATATTGCAGGTAAATCATTCAGAATGATAGGCATTCTATGTTCCCTCACCTGTTCCTTTATATTGGCCTCTAAGCTCTCACAGAGTCAGAGAGAGGAGGACACATTCTGCCTTTCTCAAAGGTTGGTTGTCCTGTCAGCATTCTGTTCTTTGTAGTTTATAAGTTGTAATTGAATCAAAATAAATCTTTTTAAACACGATCAGTCACATAGAGGGAGCTCAGGCAAGCATGATATTCCTGGGCTCTATGTGCTCATTGATACACTTGAGGAAAATTAACAGGCATGCTTGTTTCATCCCCTCACAAGGGGAGACCTGCCTCAGTCCAGTGCATCCATGACTGGGTCAGCAGGGTCGGCCTCGTCTAGACTTTAGTTTCAAAAGACCGTTTCCTGCAGATGCAATCCGTGAACTCTAATCTAGCCTTTAACAGTAATACAGTTGACATTTTGCTCCCTGATTATCTCCTATGCTTTTTCTAAATTGTTCAGAATCATGAGGGGAAGATGGTGCTATACAGTGACACACCCACACAAAGATCCCGACACTGATCTTGTTTCTGCATTTTAATAGAAATTTCTCCTTTTATTGTAGAGTTTACTGTTAGCCTTTAATAATTAATGTTGATCATATGTAAGTATAGTGACTTTTTTTAGTACTAATTAGAGATTTTCTTAGAGGCAGTGTAGTACAGCTGATACGGGTGCAGGCTCTAGAGCCACACTACCTGGTTTCAGATTCTGGGTCCATGATTTCCTACATGTGGGACAGCATTTAACCTCTCGGAGTTTGTCTTCTCTTTTGTAAAATAGGAATGATAATAATTGGAGCAATACAGTTGTTGGGAGAATTAAGTAAGTTAATGCAAGCAAAGCACTTGGAACTAATGCCTGGCACATAGCAAGCACTTAAACATCAGCTGTTATTATTAAAAACGGCTGCTGGCTTTTATCAAATGCCTTTTCAGTAATTCTTGATATAATCATGTCATCTTCCTCCTTTATTTTGTTCCTGTGGTGAACTGAAGACATAGATTGTCTAATGTTAAACTATTATTGTGTCTTGGAGCCCTACTTGGTCATGAAATGATTTTCTTTTAATAGACTTGGATTTGATTTGCAAAGATGTTATTTAGACTTTTGACATCTATATTCACAGATAAAGTTGATCTACTGTCTTTTTGTATTCTCTTGGTATTATGTTTTAGTATTAAAGGTAAATGAGTCTTGTAAAATGTATTTAAGTTCTTTTCTTCTTTTTCTATAGTGTGGAATAATTTAAATAAAATAGGAATATCTTTTCTTTAAAAATGTTATATACTCAGCAATAAAACCACCTGAGACTGATGCGTTTTTAAAAGGTAGATCTTTAATTACTCTTCCAATTTCTTATGTGATTACTGGTTTCATTTTAGGGTTTTTTTCTGCTTATTAAGTCAGCTTGATTATTTGTATTTTGCTCAAAATTTATTTCCTTCTTCTAGACTTTCAATTTATTGATGATTTATGTGAGTTGCACATAATATTCTCTTCTAATGTTTGTATTTGTTCTCTAGGTCAGCACCATCTACACTTACTCCTCTAGGTCTCTCCAGACAATTTGTTCAATTTTTTATGACAATCCCCAAAAGAATCCTCTACTATAAAATAGAAAGATGGATTAAGTGGTCTGTAAGGATCTCTGGACTCTAATATTCTATGAGATAGATGTTTAAAGAAAGACAATATTGAGGAATGATTAAACATATATACTGCCTAGATTCCAACCCCAGCTATGTCACTCACTAGCAATGTAACCTTGTGGAAGTTACATGGTTAACCTCTCTGTGCTAAGTTTTTTTCATCTGGGAAATAGGGATAACAATAAAATCTATCTCATGTTATAAAATTTGTGAAAATTAAATGGCATAATATCTAAAACTGTATCTAACAGAGTAACTCTTTCATTAGTGTGTATTAGCTACTTTTATTTCTTTTGTTTGTATCTGTGGTTCTATTGCCTTACACATTCTTAATATATTTGTTTTATTTTCCTTAATAATGCTTAACAGAAGATTTTATCAACCTTTTACAACATCCTATTTTTTTTAAAATTAGGTTTAATTTAGGTTTTTTAGTGGGGAGTGAGGTAATTAGATTTATTTATTTATTTAATTTTTTTTAGAGGAGGTCTGGAGATTGAACCCAGGACCTCGTGCATGCTAAACATACGCTCTACCACTTTGAGCTATACCCTCCCCCACACAACATTCTGTTTTGTGGTTTTTCTTCTTATTTCTATAAGTATCAGTTTCCCATTTTATTAATGTCAGGTTTTTCTTTATGAATCCCTTCTTTCTGCTTTCTTTTCATTTATTTTGTTTTTCTTTTGTGAAGTTGTTGTTATTAAATACTGAAAATCTACAAAAGATTATTTTAAATGTATTTATGTCTACCTACCATATAATGATTAAAAATAAAATACAATCACTCACAATCCAGCTAAAGAGATAATATTACAAGTCCACTAAGAACTGTTCTTGTTTTATCTTCTCTGGGGTGTTTATTCATAATTCATGTCTTTTTTTTTTTAGTTTTTTTTTTTTTTTTTTTTGGTATGCTGAAAACTAATTTTTATTGATTAAATGTGTGGCAAATATCTTCACCTAGTTATGTCTTTTAAAATGTAATTTATATTTACTTTTTTATGATGTGTTGATTAACAGGTCTTAATTTTAATATTAGCAGATTTAGCAATATCCTTTCTAGTTTTAATTTTTTAATGCATATCTTAAGAATCCTTCCCAAATGTAAAATCATAAAGATATTCTCCTATGTCTTCTTCTAAATATTTTTTAAAGTTTTGCCTTCACATTTGTTTTTGTCATTAGGTTAGGATTAAATTTCTCTTTTTTTTAAAAAATGGATACCCAGTTATCCCAGACCATTTCTTGCATAGCCACTCAATACCCCACTGATCTGCAATGCCAGTTCTGTCATAAATCAAGTTCCAAACATGCATGAATCCTTTTCTGGGTCATACATTTTGTTTCATTGGTACACTTGTATCTCTCTGCATTGGTACCACACTGTCTTAATTACTTTATCTTTTCAATTAATAAGTATCTTGTGGGCACATATTCCCTCTCCCCCATCACCTGGCCTCTAACTTAAATCTCTTTAGATGTATCTTGGCAACTATTGGCCTTTTGCCCTTTTTTTCTACATTTAAAATTTGTTAGCCTGTTAAAAACTTATTAGAATTTTGATTGGAATTGTACTGAAATCATAGATCAGTTTGGGAGAATCCATTATCTTTATAATGTCTTTCTATCCATGAACATGGTATATCTCTGCATTTATTTAAATTATCTTTACTGTATTTATTAAAGTTTTAACTTTTTAGAACTTCTGCATATCTATGGATCTCATATTTTTGCATACCTATGTACCTTATGAATCATATTGCAAAAAATAACACCACCTCGATGTTTGTTGCTTGTGTACAGAAGTAGAATTGTCTTTTGTATATTTATTTTTGTCCAAATACATTGCTAAACTTTATTAATGCCAAATTTTATTTGTAGATTGGGGGTGCCTTAATTGGATAATCAGATTGTTATCTTCTTCCTTTCCAATCCTTGTACCCCTTGATGTTGGTTTTTTCTTGTTTCACTGCATTGATTTGGAAATTCAGCATAATATTGAATAGGAGTGATGAAGAAAGACTCCTTGTCTTGTTCTTGGTTTAAAGGGAATTTTTTTTAACAATCTGACTGTTAAATGTAATGTGTTATCCAGGTTTTTTGTAGAGAAACATTAGCAGGTTAAGGATAGCACTGTTTAGTATCAGTTTGCTAATGTATTTTTTAACAATCATGTTATTTAATTATCTCATTAATTCTGCCATTCTTCTTTATTATTTATTATTTCCTATGTGCCATTTAACCTGCATCTAGATTGGAAAGGGAGAAAGGAAATTGTCTTCATTTATAGATGGTATGAATCTGTATGTAGAAAATCCTAGGGAATTTACTTAAAAAAAAAAACAAACTGGAACTAATAAAAAAAGTTCAGTAGCATTACAGGATATAAAATCAATACAGGAAAACTAATTTTAGTTTTATATGTTAGCAAGGAAAAATCCAAAAATGAAACCAAGGAAACAATTATTTCCCAATAGTATCAAAAATAATTAAATACTTAGGAATAAGTTGAGTAAAATAAATGCAAGACTTGTACACTGAAAACTGCAAAACTTTGCTAAGAGAATTAGAGAAGATCTAAAAATAGAGGTTTTCTATGTTTGTGGATTGAAATAATGATTATCATTAACATGGCAGTAATTCCCAAATTGATCTATAGATTCAAAGCAATCCCTAGGAAAGACTCAGCAGGCTTTTTCTTTAAAAATTGACAAGCTGGTCCTAAGATTTAAGTGCAAATACAAAGAACCCAGAATACCCAAAATAATTTTGAAAAGAAGGACATATATGAAGAAATATATACTCAATTTCAAAGCTTCCTATAAAACTATAGTAATTGAAACAGTGGGGTAGTGGCATAAGGGTAGGCATGTAGATTAATGGAACAGAATTGAGAATCCAGAAATAAACCTTTGCATTTATGGTCAATTGATTTTTACCTGAAAAAAACCTGATACAACACAAAAGATCTGTACACTGAAGGCTATAAAATACTGCTTAGATAAATTAAACAATATCTAAATAAATAATAATATATACCATGTTCTTTGTTTACAAGTGTAACATTACTAAGCTGTGACTTCTCCCCAGACTGATCTTTAGACTCAATGTAATCCCAATCAGAATCCAAGTAGGCTTTTTTAAAGATATTGACAAATTGATTCCAAAATTCATATGGAAATATAAAGGACATAGAATAGTCAAAGCAACTTTGAAAAAGAAAGAACAAATTTGAGGCTTAACATTACCTGATTTCAAGGCTTTTTATAAAGCTAAAGTAATCAAGACACTGTCTTATAGCTCTAAAGACAGCCAAATAGATAAATGAAACAGAATAGAGTCCAGAAATAGACCCACAAATACAGTTGACCCTTGAACAATAAGAGTTTGAACTGTGTGGGTCCACTTATATGCAGATTTTTTTTTCACTAAATACCTACTACAGTACTCCACTGTCTTCAGTTAACTGAATTTGCAAATGCAGAATTATGGATATGGAGGACCAACTGTAGAGTTATATGTGAAATTTTGACTGCACGAAGAGTGGGCATCTCTAACCCTCACGTTGTTCAGGGGTCAACCGTATATGGGTAGCTGATTTTTCACAAAGGTACCAAAAAATTCAGTGAGAAAGAGTCCTTTCAACAATGTCATTATAATATTTGGTTAGTCATATGCATAAAAATGAACTTTGATTCACATACCTCACATCATATAAAAATAAAGATGGATCATAGGTCTAACTGTAAAAACTAAAACAACAACACTTAAGAGAAAACATTTGTGACCTTGGGGTAGCCAAAGATTTCTTAAACATGACACAAAAAGCACAATCCATAAAAGAAAAAATTAACAAGTTGATCCTCATCCAAACAGAACATAAAAAGACACCGAAGATAGTGAAAAGACAAGCCAGAGGCTGGGAAAAAATATTTTCAGTCATATATCTGATATAGCACTTGTATGAAGAATACATAAAGTACTCTCAAAGCTCAATTAAAAAAAATAAAGCCCAATAAGAAAAATGGCCAGTGATTTGAAGAGACAGCTCACCAAAAAATATATACAGAAGGCCAAAAAGGTTCATGAAAAGATGTTAAATATAATTAGTTATCAAGGGAATGCAAATTAAAATCACAATGAGATGCCTCTAGAAACCTAATGAAATAGATAAAATTAACGAAAGTGAGCTTACCAAGTGTTGGTGAGGATGTGGAGCAACTGGAACTCTTAAACACTACTGATGGGAATGGAAAATAGTAAAACCACACTGGAAAACAGAATGGTAGTTTCACAAAATGCTAAATATATACCTACCAATTGCTTTGCTTAAGAGTGTGTTGTTTAATTCCCACAGTCTGTGAGTTTCTCAATTTTCTTTCTGTTACTTATTTTAAATTTTATTCCATTTTGGCTGGAGACTATACTAGGCATTATTTATATCCTTTTAAATTTATTGAGGTTTGTTCTATGACCTAGTGTGGGGTCTACCCTGAAGAATATTCCCTATGTACTTGAGAAGAATGTATATTCTGATGTTGAGTGGAGTGTTCCAAAGATATCTGTTAGGTCTAGTTGATGCTAATCTTCTGTATCTTTGTTGGTCTTCTGTTTAGTTGTTCTATCTGTTATTGAAAGTGGGATATTGAAGTCTTCAACTATTGTTTCTCTTTTTTAGATTATAATTTCTCTTCTGGGAGAGAGACACACATATGTTTTGGTAACATATTTAATACACAAAATACTATGTATGCTTGAGAAAAAATATTCATTATATGGTGATTCATTATATGGTATTCCTCAATCACATTTAATTTAATTATACTCCACTTTTCCTATATTTTTACTTTTAAAATTAACATTTCCTAGATGCACCCCAATGTTCATAGCAGCACTATTTACAATAGCCAAGACATGGAAGCAACCTAAATGTCCATTGACAAATGATTGGATAAAGAAGTTGTGTATGTATGTGTATGTGTATATGTATATGTATGTGTGTGTGTATCTCACACATTTATACAATGGAATACTACTGAGCCATAAAAAAGAATAAAATAATGCTATTTGCAGCAACATGAATGGAACTGGAGATTGTCATACCAAGGGAGGTAAGCCAGAAAGAGAATGAAAAACACTTTATATGTGGAATCTAAAAAAAATGTCACAAATGAACTTATTTACAAAATAGAAACAGACTCACAGCCATAGAAAACAAACTTATGGTTACTAGTGGGGAAAGGGGAGGGTGGAAGGATAAATTGGGAGTTCAGGATTCACAGATACTAACTAGTATATATAAAACAGACAAACAACAAGGTCCTACTGTATAGCACAGGGAACTATATTCAATATCTTGTAATAGCCTATAATGAAAAAGAATATGAAAAGGAATATATATATATATATATATGAATCACTATGCTGCACACCAGAAATTAACACAACATTGTAAACTGACTATACTTCAATAAAATAAAATAAAATAAAATAAAATAAAAAATTAAAATATTTTAAAATCACCTAGGATAATTATTTTTCTGCAGAAAGTGAGACTCAATATTCATTTTTTTCCAAAATGTCTATCTAGTTATACCAATAACATATAAGTAAATTGTTTTATTTTCCACTTTTTAAACGATAAGAATAATATATATTAATTGCAGAAATTTTGGAACATAAATATGTAGAAGAAAATCAAAATTGCCTATAAACCCGTTACCCAAAGATAACAGCTGTTAACATGCAATAATACTTCTTTCCAGATGTATATACACATCTATTGTTACTTTTTTAAAAATCAGCATAATATCCTTCTTTCATTTTGGCATTCTGCTTCTTTTTCCTTTCACTTAATGTTATATCATGAGAATTTTTCATGTTACTAAACATTTGAAAACATAATTTTAATACTATATCTTCTGGATATACCATAATTTGTCTAACCATTTTCCTCTTAGCATCTAACCATTAGTATAATTTGTAACAAGCAACAGAACTCCCAATTCAAATTGACTTATGTAATAGAAGAAATGTATTGACTTGAATACTGAAAGATTCAGAGCAATAGAGACTTAGGTAAGGCATGACCAGAAGCACAGTGATGATAATAAGGCCATTTTATGGTTCAGCTTCATCCTGAGGTTCACTTTCTCGTGACCACAAGGAGTCAACCAGCACCATGATGGACTACATACTTTGTTTTTCATGTCAGGTGGAAAAGAGGGAGCTTCTTTCCCAGAAGCTCTCAGCAAATTTCTACTCCTATATAATCGGCCTCAAATGGCTAAGTAATCATTTCCAACAATCACGTTGGCCAGGCATGTTAGAACACATGGATAGGATGAAGCCAGTTATCTCCTTCTCACCCTTTGAACACTGCAGCTTGGGTGAAATCTATCTTACCTAACGCACATGGCTGGGGTGACCTTTAAAAGTGGGAAGATGGGGAATGGATATTGGGAAGACAACAAATGTCTACTATTTTGGGTCTTATACTGTTTCCAAATTTTTGTTAAAGCAAAAATTCTTGTATATAAAATCATTTCATGGTTCTATGACCACTGTTTTAGGGTAAATTTTCAGAAGTGGAATTAATGAGTAAATGACTATAAATATTTTAACATATCTTTAAAGGATATAATTCATTATTTTTAATAGCATCTTTGACATATAATTCATATACCATATTATTTACCCATTTAAATTACCTATATAACTCTATTTCTTCCTTCCCCTTTTTGTGCTATTATTATTACACATATTATATCTGCATGTTAGAAACCCAGTATTTGTTATGATTATTACTTTATATAATTTTGTCTTTTGAAGAAACTTAGAGAAGAAAAGGGTAGGTATATATTTACAGAGCTTGTTGTATTAACCTTCTTACTTACCATTTCAGATTCTCTTAATTTGTTCTTGTGCATTTGAGTTACTGTCTAGTATCCTTTCTTTATCCAATACAGTCTGCTCCCACCCACCTCCTTTGTGCTGTTATTGTCAAATATGTTACATTTCTATATTTTACAAATTGGACAATACAACAATATATTGTTTAATACATTTGATTTTACAACCAGTTAAGGGAAGAAAGGAGAAGAAATATGCATTTATGCTGTCTTTTATAATTACATGATTACTTTTACAAGTGCTCTTAATTTTTTCATGTGGATTTTAATTACTGTCCAGGGTCACTTGCTTTCATTCTGAAAATTTTCCTTTGTCTTTCTTATAGGCAGGTCGACAAACAACAAGTTCAGTTTTTGTTTCTCTGAGGACGTCTTTATCTGACTTTTTTGAAAGGCTGTCGTGTTAGATAAAGATTCTTGGTTCACAGTTTTTTCCTTTTGGGTATTTTGATTAGGTCATCCCTTGCCTCCTGGCTTCCATTTTTTCTGACAGAAAGTTAGCTGTTAATCTTATTGGGGTTCCCTTGCATGTGATTTATTTTTCTTTTGCTATTTTCAGTATGTTGTTTTTGTCTTTCAACAGGTTTATTATGATGGTCTGTTTGTGGATCTCTTTGCACTTATCCTAGTTGGAATTCATTAAGCTTCTTGGGTGTGTAGATTATTATTTTCATCAAACTTAAGAATTTTTAAAACATTATTATTTGAATATTTTTTCTTCTCCATTCTCTCACTTCTCCTCTATTTGTACTCGTTATGCATATGCTGGTGCCCTTAAGTATGCCTCACATTTTCTGAGTCTCTCTTCGTTTTTCTTCACTTTTTTCTCTCTGTTCTTTGTATTGCAAAATCTCTATCAATCTATCTTCAAATCACTGATTCTTCTGCTAATTTAAAGCTAACTTTGGGCTTCTTTAGTAAAATTTTCTTTACAGTTATTTCACTTTACAACTTCAGAATTTCCACTTGGTTCCTTTTTTGTAATTTCTTTTCATTTATATTCTCTATTTGATGAGAAATTGTCATCATAGCTTTCTTTACTTCTTTAATCATGATTTCCTTTGGTTCTCTGAATATACTTATAGTAGCTGCTACTAAGCCTCTGGTTGCTGTGTCCAATATCTGGGCTCCCTCTTAGGCAGTTTCTGTCACTCTCCCCCACCCCAAACCCCTATGTATAAGTCACACTTTCCTTTTCTTTACATTTCTTGTAATTTGTTGTTGTTGAAAACTGAACATTTTAGATGATAAAGCAATTTTGGATTCTAATTTCATCCTCTTCATCCAGGGCTTGTTGTTGTTTGTTTGTTTATTTAGTGACTTTATTAGAGCTGGCAGATAGCTAGATATGATAAGAGAAAGGGGAACACAGTCCAAATGGCAGGAATTGGGCAAAAAAGGAGAGGGGCATTTAACTGTTGAGTCTGATCGTACCTGTGGACCTGTCATATATGGCCACCACACTCTTTTTTTCAATTAAAGTGAGTTCACTTGGAGACCTCTGTTCTTAAGAACTGCCTCTACCACTGAGAAAAATCTCAGCCACTGCTTCAGAACTTGGGTGAAGACAGTAGCCAGCTTCTCCTGGAATGATTCCTTGGTTTATGAGCAAGGCACTGGGTAGAGCAGTAATCTCTAATCTTCTTGGCTTGCCTTGGTTGGTGTGGAACTCCACCCTACTACCACCCTACAAACACACTGGGGTGAGGGTAGTTGGGGCCCCAGTATTCTCAGCCTGCCATGTCTCAGGCAGAGCCTTCACTCAACGAGTGGGAACTAGGTGGAAGAAGGGAGGCTTTGATGTCTTGGCCACATTTGCCGCAACTTAAGCCTCTGCAACATGGAATTTGTAGAGATGAGAAATGCTGGTAGCATGCCTCTCGCAGTGAGATATATAGTCCTTGGCTGGGATTTGAGGGTAGACAGTGCCCTGTCTTACTGGCCAAAACTGCTTGGAATGGACTTTCCATCACACAGTGCTGGGAGGGTTTAGAGAAGGAGCAGGACATGGCTCAGTTGCCATGGACTCTTGTTCTTCTTACTGTGATTTAAATAGATTCTCTTGAATAAGTATTTCTTCACTTGATGTATGTCCTTGTGAGAATTTCCAGAAATTGTAAATGTTCGCTTGTTTGTTTGTTTTATAATTTTTACCAGTTATGGTTGTTTCACTGGGGAGCAGATCTGGAGAGCTTCTTCTGCCATCATTCTGGAAGTCATCTGATATAATTAGTTATTGATAAATTAATCATTAAGATATTTAAGATTATGTATTTTATTAGTGTATTTATTATTTATTGATTAATGAATACATTTATCATGTTTAAGTAGGTTTACAGGCACATGGTTAAAAGCATTAAAACTGTATTACAAGAAAAATGTCAGGCTCCATATTAGTTATCTATTGCTGTCAGTGAATTACTGTAAACTCAGAAGCTTAACACAACACACTTTTTATATCATTTTCTGTATGTCAGAAACCTGAGCATGGTGCATCTGAGTCCTGGGCATGGCTCATCTGGGTCCTCTGCTTCAGGGTCTCACAAGACTGCAGTCAAGTTCTCAGCCAGGACTGGAGTCTCATCTGAGGCTCAGCTGGGGAAGGATACACTTCTAAGTTAACGCCATTGTTGAAGGATTCTTACCTTGTGCTTGTGGAATGCCAGCCAGTTTCATCCTCAGTTCCTAGGCATATGGGTCTTTCTGTAAGGCAGTTTACTTCATAAAATCCAGCAAGGGTGAGGTTCTATAGAGGCTGCTAGCAAGATGAAAGTTACAGTCCTATTTTACATACTCACAGAAGTGACATCCATCACTTTTGTTGTAGTCTATTGTCTAGAAACAAGTCACAGATCCTGTCCACACTCCAAGAGGAATGGATTACACATGGGCACGAATATTAAGAGGCAGGGATGATTTGGGACCATTTTAGCATCTGTCAGTCACTGCTTCTCACTCCGGATCCCTAGTTCCTACCTTCAGGGGACAGCTCCTATTACCTATTCCTTGTGAACCCATCCAGATATTCTATGCATCTATAGGAAATCACCCCCTGCCAACACACACTCAAAATTATAATATCATATTCACCGTGCTCAGCAGCCAGATTTTTTCATTTAACAATGTATATGTCTCGAAAAATAGTCCATATTAGTACCTATAGATCTGTTTCGTTCTTTTTTTATGACTGCTCTTCCATTGTTTGGATATTCTATCACTTATTTAACCAGCTCCGACTTTCATGGATATTTAGGTTGTTTCAAGTCTTTTGCTATTGCAGACAATGCTGGAGGATACACATTCCTGACCAAAAAGTGTATGCATTTAATATATTGATAGCCTTTGTTAAATGGCCTTCCTACAAAGTTGAACCAATTTACGCACCTATCAGCAATGAATTACAGCACCTGTTTCTATTCAGTTTATGTTCTAGAAATACTGATCTATTTGTATTTCCCAGAGTACACCATGCTTTCTCAAGCCTTTTTTTCTTTGCCCCATACTGTTCTCTTTCTTTGCCTGTGACATTTTCTTTGTTTACTTTCTTTGAAAACTGAACATTCAAGTTCTCTGCTCAAATGTTAACTTTCTGTGAAGCATTCTTTTGCTTAGGATCCTAAACTCCTAATAACCTTGTGCATACCTCTTTTAAGGTATGCAATTATTTTGATTTACAGTATTATAATTATAATAAGATAATTCCTCTCCTTCCCCACTAGAGGGCAGGGACAGATTCTTTTCTTTCCTTTTTTCCCCCCTACCACATAACATCACACCTGGCTTACAATAACCATCCAAGTATCTGTTGAGTTAATTAAGATGAATCTTAATCCACAGTGTATTCCCTACCCCAAGTTCTAGAACGTGGCCAATCCTTGTAGTGTGTCCTAGCCTAAGGGGTCACCTTGGAATTTTATTATCATCTGAGTTGACATAGTTTGTTGGAGAAAATGAGTGGTCAAAATGGTGCACTAAATCAGTTATGGCTTTTCTCAGCCCTCTCGTTTGGTTCTTAATAACATTCCCACATGCTTAGAGGTCATATAGAAGAACGTCATCCCCAGTGTAAGAATTTTTATGACAATGTCCATGGTATGGCCCTCTAGCAGACTCAAAACTCAGTTAATTGGGAGCTCTCTGGCTCACTTGGATGACCATTCCTAACTAATATTAGATGGAAGCTGGCCTCCAGATTAGCTTTTTTTTTTTTTTTTTTTTTTGCTTGAATTTCAAGATTTCTTTTTCTTTTTCTTTTTTTCCTTATAGAGTAGGGAATTAGATTTATTTATTTTTAGAGGTACTGAGGAATGAATCCAGGTCTTCATGCATGCTAAGCATGCACTCTACCACTTGAACTATTCCCTCCCCCTCCAGCTTAGCTTTAACCTACTGGTATCTACTCTGGTCTCTGAAGTCACACAGGTCTTTATGGTGATCCTTTTCATTTCCCAAGTTTTCTCTTCAAGCTAAACAACCATTAGACCATCATTTTTCAATGTGTGGTCAGTGGACCTTTTCCTTTAGAATCAACTTAACAGTTTTTTTTTTTTTTAAGAAAATGAAAATTCCTGAGTCCCATTCCCTAAAAAATGAATCTGCATTTTTAACTTGTATTTTTAATCAATTTACCAAGGGATTCCCATGTACACTAAGGTTTTAGGACCATCACACTGAACTTTATGAGTCAAGGGACCATGCCACTCTTGTCCACCACTGTAACCCCCACACCTAGCATAATACCTGGAATATGGTGCTCAATAGTTATTTATTGCATGCATGAATGAATGAATAAATTATGGCAATCAGTCTTGATTATTCCTTCAGAAACTATGTTCTCTTTATCTTAGGGCAATGGTTCTCAAACTTTCTGGTTTCAGGTTCCCAAAAAGCTTGCCTTAGAAAATTCCAGAAAACACAAGACTATATAAACACATTTTCTATTAGCCATTAAAATGATGATGTCATCACACTTCCTGTAGCCTCTGGAAATTTCCTCCATATATTCATAATTGAATGAAAATGAAAAAGGGAAAAAAATTTTAGTGTTATTTTGAAAATAACTGGACTTCCTGAAAGGATGACCCTTTGTGAACCACTGCTGGAGGGGATGTTTTGGCCACAGAGAGGGTACAGCACAGTTAAGTGTATGAACTCTAGAGAAAGGACTTCTGGACATGAATTGGCTCTTTCACTGAGTAGCTGCGTGACATTAATGTGTGGCATTATTTAACTTTCCTGTGCTTCATTTTCCTTAACTATATTACGGGGAACATAGTGCCTGCTTTTTAAGGATGTTATGAGGATTAAGTGAGTTAAAACACTACAAGTGCTTAAGACAAGGTCAAGCACACAGTAAGCAAGACAAAGGTACATGTAAATATTATTAGAAATGAGGGTATTATTATTATTATAAATGCTACATGACTGCTCATAACTGCTGTTTTCTCTGGCCTCTTCTGAAGGCTTTTTCATAACACAAATCACATTTGTGGCCATCTGTCCTGCAACCCAGTGGCCAGCTGTCATCAGAGGTCACAGGTTTGTATAATAGTTTTCTAATTTCTTCCCTGCATTCTTTTTAAATTCCCTGGCACTGTTTGTTATAATCTATTGCAAAAGGAACTTCTAGCCTGTACCTCTTAATGTGATTCTGTTGCATCCTCATTCTCTTTTCTTTGCTTGCCTTTCTCTTTTTGAAAGGTACTTGTCCCCTACAGTGCCATCTCTGACTCTGCTAGTTAGCTATGCAAGAGACTTTTTTCTTTCTAAGCACCTGCTTACTTGTCTCCCTGAATGTTCTCTTCCTCTTTCATTTTAGTAGTTTCCAGATTGTTTGGTGTTATTTACCTTTAAAACTTTATCCTTTAATTTTTCCCCAACTAAAGGTTTCATTTAACAAGTAAAAAGAATTTTTGGCTCAATATAAGGAAAAAAATTTTTTTTTCCATCTCAACAATCAACTTTCATTTATTCAGTTTGATTGGGAAGTGGCATATTTCTTTTTTTAATTTTATTTTTTTAATTGGGGTAATATTAATTTGTAAAATGTATGTTTCACAAGTACAACATTGTAATTTGACCTCTGAATACACTACAGTATGTTTTCACCAAAAGTCTAGTTTCCATCCATCACTATACGGTTGACCCTCTTTACATATTTCATCCTCCCTCTTAACCCCGTTCCGTTTTGGTAACCACCAATCTGTTCTCTGTATCTATGTGTTTTATTTTGTTTTGTTTGTTTGTTTTTTCCACATAAGTGAAATCATACAATATTTGTCTTTCTCCATCTGATTTATTTTACTTAGCATAATACTCCCAAGGTCCATCCATGTTGTTACAAATGGAAAGATTTCATCTTTTTAATGGCTGAGTTGTATTCCATGATATATACATATACCACATCTTCTTTATCCAGTCATCCATCAATAGGCACATAGGTTGTTTCCATATCTTGGCTATTGTAATTAATGCTGCAATGAACTCAGGGGTGCATATATCTTTTCAATTTAGTGTTTTTGTTTTCTTTGAAAACCCAGAAGTGGAAGAACATATGGTAGATCTAGTCTTAATTTTTTGAGGAATCTATATACTGTTTTCCATAGTGGCTACACCTGTTAGCATTCCCACCAATAGTGTGTGAGGATTCCCTTTTCTCCACAACTTCTCGAACACTTGTTATTTTTTGTCTTTTTGATGACAGCCAGTCTCACAGGTGTGAGGTGATATTTCACTGTGGTTTTGATTTGTATTTCCCTAATTATTAGTGATGTTGAACACATTTTCATGTGCCTGTTGGCCATCTGTATGTCTTCTTTGGAAAAATGTCTATTCATAGCCTCTGCCCATTTTTTAATCATGTTGTTTGTTGCTGTTGTTGAGTTGTATGTGTTCTTTACATATATTCAATATTAACCCCTTATCAGATATATGATTTACAAATATCTTCTCCCATTCAGTAGGTTGTCTTTGTTTTGTTGATGGTTGCCTTTGCTATACAGAAGCTTCTTAGTTTGATGTAGCCCCATTTGTTTATTTTTTAGTTTGTTTCCCTTACCTGAGAAGATCCATCCAAAAAGACTAGTGTCACAGAGCATATTGCCTATATTTTCTTCTAGGAGTTTTATGATTTCAGGCCTTACATTCAAGTATTTAATGCATTTTGAGTTAATTTTTGTATGGTGTAAGGTAGTGGTCTAGTTTTATTCTTTTTCATGTCACTGTGCAGTTTTCCCAACACCATTTATTAAAGAGACTTTCCTTTCTCCATTGTACATTCTTGGCTCCTTTGTCCTAAATTAATTGTCCATATATTTGTGGGTTTATTTCTTGGCTCTCAATTTTTTTCCATTGATCTGTGTGTCTGGTTTTCTGCTGATAACATGCTGTTTTGACAACTCTAGCTTTGTAGTATAATTTGAAATCAGGAAATGTGATACTTCCAGATTTGTTCTTTTTCCTCTGGGTTACTTTGGCTATTTGAGGGTTTTTTGGTGGTTCCATATAAATTTGAGGATTTAAAAAATTCTATTTCTGTAAAAAATGTTATTGGGATTTTGATAGGGATTGCACTGAATCTGTAGATTGCTTTAGATAATATGAACATTTTAACAATGTTAATTTTTCAATCCATCTGCACAAAATATCTTTCCATTTCTTTGTGTCTTTTTCAGTTTCCTTCAACAATGTCCTATAGTTTTCAGTGTTCAAGTTTTTCACTTCCTTGGTTAAATATATTCCTGAGTATGTCATTCTTTTTGTTGCATTTATAAATGGGATTTTTTTCTTAATTTCTCTTTCAGATAGTTCACTGTTAGTGTATGGAAATGGGACTAATTTTTTGTATATAGATTTTGCACCCTGCAATTTTACTGTATTCATTTATTATTTCTAGTAGTTTTTTTGGTGGCATCTTTAGAATTTTCTATGCATAGAATCATGTCAACTGCAAATGGTGCCAGTTTTATTTCTTTCTTTCCAATTTATATTTTTTTTATTTCTTTTTCTTGCATAATTGGTCTGGCTATAGCTTCCAAAGCTATGTTCAATAAAAATAGTGTGAGTGGGCATCCTTGTCTTGCTCCTGATCTTAGAGGGGTAGCTTTCAGTTTTTCACCATTGAGTTTGATGCTAGCTGTGGGCTTGTCATAAATGACTTGTTTTGTTGAGGTATGCTCCCTCTATACTCACTTTATTGAGTATTTTTATCATTAATGGATGTTGAATCTTGTCAAATTTTCTACAACTATTTTATGTGATTTTTATCCTTCATTTTATTAATGTGATGTATCATGTTGATTGATTTGCAGATGTTGAACCATTCTTGCCTAACCAGAGTAAGTCCCACTTGATCATGGTGTATGATCCTTTAAATGTATGATTGTATTTGGTTTGCTAATATTTTGTTGAAGTTTTTTGCATCTATATTCCTCAGTGATATTGGCCTGTAATTTTATGTTTTGCGTTGCCCTTGTCTGGTGTCAGGGCAATGGAGTTGTAAAATGAGTTAGGAAGCATTGTGTCCTTTTCAATTTTTTTGTAATAATCTGAGAAGAATTGGTATTAAGTCTCTTTTGAATGTTTGGTAGAATTCACAGTAAAGCCATGTGGTCCTTGGACTTCTGTTTCTTTTTTTTGGAAGTTTGTGA
Source organism: Camelus bactrianus (assembly GCF_048773025.1). Taxonomy (NCBI): domain Eukaryota; kingdom Metazoa; phylum Chordata; class Mammalia; order Artiodactyla; family Camelidae; genus Camelus; species Camelus bactrianus. The sequence goes on from NC_133544.1 coordinate 64,514,402, forward strand.
TCACTGTTTCAGTCTCCTTACTAGTGATCAGTCTATTCAAATTTTCTTTTTCTTCATAATTCATTCTTGGTTGTACAATTGTATGATTCAAAGAATTTATCTATTTCTTTTAGGTTGTCTGATTTGTTATTGTATAATTGTTCATAGTATTCCTTCTTATAGTAATCTTTCATATTTCTGTGGTTTCTGTTATAATTTCTCTTCTCTTGTTTCTGATTTTATCTGAGCCTTCTCTCTTTTTTACTTAGTGAGTCTAGCTAAAGATTTGTCAACTTAGTGTGCCTTTTCAAAGAACCAGCTCTTAGTTTTATTGATCTTTTCTGTTATCTTTCATTGATCTTTTTTGTTATCTTTTTAGTTCCTACTTCTTTTATTTCTGCTCTGATTTTTATTATTAACTTCGTCCTACAGACTTTGGGCTTTATTTGTTCTTTTTCTAGTTTGTTTAGGTGTAAGGTTACATTGAGTTTTGGTTTTGGGTTTGGGTTTTTTTTTTTTTTTTTGTCCTTGAGGTAGGCTTTTTAAAATTGACACATAGTTGATTTACAATGTTGTATTAGTTTCTGGTGTACAGCATAGTGATCAGTTATTATATAAATATTATACATATATAATATATATATACACACATATGTTCTTTTTCATTATAGGTAATTACAAGCTATTGAATATAATTCCCTGTGCTTTATAGTAGGACTTTGTTTTTATCTACTCTGTATATAGTAGTTTGTATCGGCTAATCCCATACTCCTAATTTATCCTTCTCCCCACCTCTGCTTTCCCCTTTGGTAACCATACACTTGTTTTCTATGTCTGGGAGTTTATTTCTGTTTTATAAATAAGTTCATTTGTGTCATTTTTTTAGATTCCACATAAAAGTGATATTGTGTATTTGTCTTTCTTTTTCTTACTTTGCTTAGTATGATAATCTCTAGGTCCATCCATGTTGCTACAAATGCCATTATTTCACTCTTTTTATGGCTGAGTAGTATTCCATTGTATATATACATATACACCACATCTTCTTTATCCATTCATCTATCAATGGACATTTAGGTGGCTTCCATGTCTTGGCTATTGTAAATAGTGTTGCTATGAGCACTGGGGCACATGTATCTTTTCGGACTGGAGTTTTCACTAGATATTTGCCCAGCAGTGGGGTTTCTGGATCATACGGTTACTCAATTTTTAGTTTTTCAAGGAGTCTCCATTCTGCTTTCCATAGTGGCTGCACCAAATTACATTCCCACTAGCAGTGTAGGAGGATTCTCCCTACATTTATCATTTGTGGACTTTTTAATCATGGTTATTCTGACCAGTGTGAAGTGATGAGGTAGGCTTGTATTGCCATAAGCTTCTCTCTTAGTACTGCTTTTGCTGCATCCCACAGATTTTGGTATGTCATGTTTTCATTTGTCTTCAGGTATTTTTTGATTTCTCTATTGACCCAACAGTTTTTTAGTAGCGTGTTGTTCAGTTTCCACATATTTCCAGCTTTTTTTTTTGCAGTTGATTTCTAGTTTCATACTGTTGTATATAGAAATGACATCTGATGTGATTTTAATCTTCTTGAATTTATTGAGAATTGTTTTGTGTTTCAGCATCTAGTCTATCCTTGAGAATGTTCTATGTGCAATGTGCATTTGAGAAGAATATGTATCCTACTGTTTTTGAATTGAGTATTCTGTATACATCTATTAAGTCTATCTGATCTAATATTTCATTTAAGACTGATGTTTCCTTGTTGAATTTCTGTCTGGATAATCTATCCATAGAAGTAAGTGAGATGCTAAAGTCCCCAAATATTATTATGCTGCTGTCGACTTTTCCCTATAGGTCTGTTAATAATTGCTTTATATATTTTGGTACTTCTATATTAGGTGCATATATATTAATAAATGTTATGTCTTCTTGATGGATTATCCCCTTTGTCATTATATAATGTCCATATTTGTCTCTTGTTACCTTTTTTCTTGAAGTCAATTTTGGCTGATATGAGTATTGGTTACACCACTTTATTTTGGCTGCCATTTGGTTGGAGTATATTCTTCCATCCCTTCACTTTAAGCCTGTTTTTCTTTAGAACTGAGATGAGTCTCTTGGAGGCAGCACATAGTTGGGTCTTATTTTTTAATCCATCTGGCCACTGTGTCTTTTGTTTGGAGACTTCAATCAATTTGTATTTAGGGTGAGTATTGATAAGTGAGGACTTAGTCCTGCCATTTAACTTTTGTTTTCTTGTTCCTCTTTATCTCTAGTGTTTCTTTTTCCTTGTGTTTCTGTCTGCCATATTGATTTGGTGGTTTTCTATGACATTTTTCTGTTTCCTCTTTTTCATGTTTCTTGTCTCTGCTCCAAAGTTTTGTTTTGTGGTTATCATGAGTTTTGTATAAAACATCTCATAGATAAAATAGACCTTTTTCTGCTGATAGAATCTTGTCTTCATTTGCCTATACAGGTTCTGTCCTTTTAACCTGTTACGATCTTGTTGTCACAAATTAGCTTTTTTTATGTTGTGAGTTCACTACCAAATTTGAAGTAGCTATAGTTATTTTTAATTCTTTTTTCCCTTTAACTTTTATGCTGTAACTAAATGTTTAACAATCTATTCTGATACAGAGTTGTAATTTTCTGATTCTGTCTGGCTATTTACCACCTTACTTAGAGTTTTGTGTACTTTTGCCTTTTTGTTTCAGGTAGAAGAGCTCCTTTCAACATTTCTTGTAAATAGGTCTAGTGATGATTAATTCCCTCAGCTTTTGTTTGTCTAGGAAAGCTTTTATTTCTCCCTCATACCTGAATGATAACTACTCTGGAAAGAGTATTCTTGGCTGATGGTTTTTATCTTTCAGTATTTTGAGTATGTCATTTTGCTCCCTCCTGGCCTGTAGAGTTTTTGCAGAGAAATATGCTGATAGCCAAATGGGGATACCTTTGTAGGTTACTGTCTTTTTTTTCCCCACTGGCTGCCTTTAAAATTCTTTCATTGCCACTGACTTTTGACAGTTTTAATCTTATATGTCTTAGAGTCTTTTTTGTGTTGATATAATTAGATGTTGTATTAGCTTCATGAACTTATATATCCAGTTCCTTCCTCAGGTTTGGGAGGTTCTCAGCTATTATTTCTCTAAATAAACTCTACTCCCCTCTTCCTCCCTTCTCCTTCTGGGATACCCATTATCCTTACGTTGCCTTTCCTAATGTAGTTAGCTAGCTCTCATAGTTTCTCCATTTAAAAAAAACTCAGTTCTATCTCCTCTTCTATGTGAATTTTTTCTAGATCTCTGTCTTTGGCCTTCCCTGTGGTCTTCTCCATTTCCAGTGCTTTCTAATGCATTCTTTATCTTATTTATTGAGTTCTTCAGCTCCAGAATTCCTAATAGTTATTTTTTAGTTTCAGTCTCTGGTAAATATTTCTTCTGTTCCTTAATTTTATTCCTAAATTCATTGAGCTGTCTTTCTGCATTTTCTTATAGCTGGTTGAATTTCTTCATGACAGCTATTTTGAATTTTCTAGTAGTCAGATACAATCTTCTATGACTTTAAGTTTTGTTTCTGTTGAATTTTCTTCCTTTTGTGATACTGTGTTACTATTTTTTTTTATGGTGCTTGATGAATTGGTCCTCTACCAGCACATCTGAAGTAGTGAACACCTTTCTTATTTAGGTAAAGCTTTGTTACTTTTGATTTTAACAATTTAACAGGTTGGTCATTAGGCCTTTCTTTTGTTTTTCAGTAGGTGGCGCTGTAGCACATGTTTTTGGTTTCTCTTCTCTAAGCTGCTCTGTTATATTTGGGAATCAGTACTTTCCACCCTCCACTGCCTCTGCCAAAGGTGTAACTGGTGCCCATGTCATAGCTGCTTGTGCCTCTGGGGTTGCTGATGCCTTGCTGCTGCTGCTGCTGTTGCTAGCATCACTACCAGGGGCACTGGGATGGCAGGTGCCTTTGCCTTGTCCAGGGTTGCCTGGGTCACAGGCATTGCCACAGCAGTGGGGGGATGGAGCAGAGTTGTGGGCATCACCACAGCTGGAGGAACCAAAGTCTTGGCCCCACCAGCACTGCTGCCCAGTTTCCTGTGGCTACAGGTATTGTTGCAGCTGGCTGGGAGGCTGGAGTTGTGTCTGCTGCCCCTTCTGCTACTGGGTTCTCTTGAGGCTGTAGGGTCAGCTGCTGTGGTCAGGGGGCTGGGACCATGGTCACTGCCTCTGCTGTCCCCCCACCTTCCACCTCCTCTATGTGTTCCAACCCACCCACCTTCTCATGTACAGACGTGTGGATCTCTCTGGCATCCTGGTGTGTTGGACAGAGAATTTTTCTCGAGTTATGGTTGCTTAACTAGTTGTAGATTGAAGGGGAGAGACAAAGGGAGCTTCTCATGCTACTGTGATGTTCATGTCTCCCCCAAGAAAACTTTAAAATATTTAAAATCTAGATTATGGAGGTTCTATATATATAATATAATATATATATTTTATATATAATATATACACACACATATATGTATGTTCACTGAAGGAATTTTGAAAATGTATTTTTTAAAATAAATAAAATTCACCTATAATCATCCCACTGAAATATGGCCATTAAAATGTTGGCATATATACTTCCAGTAGGTTTTTGTCCTATGCAATATGTGTATTTTTACAATAAAATTGAGATAATTCAAATATACCAGTTTGGTTTAATAATATGTGAATATATTATGAACATGCCTCTATTTCATGAAATATTATTCTACAGCATGTTTTTAAAAGGACTCAAGTAATTCAAGATTATTGTAGAAAAACCAGAACACTAGTCCTAAATGACCACCATGGACAACTGGAGCAGTTTGACATTTATCCTTTTATACTTTTTTTCTTTGATATACTTCTAGAAAAACAAAACCAATTTACTGTTTTGCAATGTGCTTTTTTTTTATTATGATAAAATACACCATTTTAACTATTTTAAAGTGTAAAATTCAGTGGCATTTAGTACATTCATTATGTACAATCATCACCACTATCTAGTTTCAGAACATTTTCAGCATCGCAAAGGGAAACCCTGTAGCCTTTAAGCAGTCATGCCTCATTCTCTCCTTCTCCCAGCCCCTGGCAACCACTACTATGCTTTCTGTCTCTATGGATTTGCCTATTCTGGACATTTCAGATATATCAAACAATATATGGCCTTTTGTGTCTGACTTCTTTCACTTAGCATAGTATTTTCTGGGTTCATCTATGTTGTAGCATAGTGGAATAAGAAATGTTCCATCATATGGATATACACCACATTTTGTTTATCCAGGTATCAGTTAATGGATATTTGAGTTGTTTCTACCTCTTGGCTATTGTGAATAGTGCTGCTATGAACATTTAAGTGTAACTTTTTGTTTGAACACCTGTTTAGTATACACCTAGGAGTGGAATTGCTGGCTTATTTGGTAATTCTATGTTTAACCTATTGAGGGACCACCAAGTTATTTTCCACAGCAGCATTCACATTCCTACCAGCAATACACGAGAATTCCAGTTTCCCCACATCCTTGCCAACACTTGTTCTTTTCCATTGGTTGCTGTTGTTTTTATAGCTATCCTAGTAGGTGTAAATCGGTAAAGTGGTACCTCATTGTGGTTTTGAACTATATTTCCCTAATGACTAATGCCCCGCAACATCATTTTCATGTGCTTACTGACCATTTGCAATGGTTTTGTTTTTAAGAAATGTCTGTTCAAGTCTTTTGCCATCTTTTTTAATAGGATGCAATGTGCTTGCTTGCTTGCTTTTTTTACTTAAGACTATACCATGGACAGCTTTTATTCTTTTTTATGCCAGTATAATGTACTACAATATTTCACTCTCTAAGTTGATTATACTTTAAAAATCAATTACCTTACTGTTAGATATTCAGAACTACTTGCACTTTTCAAACTAATTCTGTAATGAATGTTACAATAAGTAACTACACATGTCCAAAAGTATTCCTGCGAAAAACTCCTAGAAGCAGAATTGCTGGGCCAAGGGTAGGAAATTTGTAACCTGTAGATTCAAGATGTTAAATTGCTTTCCTCATTACAGTTGTATCAATTTACAGTCCTGTCAGAGGTATAAAAAAGTGCCTATTTCCCTGCATACTCATAAACAATGGGTCTTATGCATTTAAAGACGGTAATGTGAGTGGCACAAAATGTCATCCTGTTTTAAACTCCATTTATTTCTTACTATGAAAGTAAATATCTTTCATAGGTTTTATTAGCCATTTAAATTTCTTTATTTTTGGTAAATTGGCTGTTTTGTCTTTATAAATTTTTCTGTAAGATACAAGAGTAATACTAAGAATTTTTTAGCTATATGTTACCCTCTGTCATCCTTCTTAACTTTTACCTTTATTTATTATGATTTTTTTGGATAGAAAGTTTAAAATTTTTCATATAAAGTCAATCTTTTTGTTTTTAGTCTCTGCTATTAGTGTTAGAAAGATCTCATCTGCTCCAGGTTATATAAATATTTACCTATATTTCTTCTCATATTTTGATAGTCTTGATTTTCTTCCTTTTAATCTTTAATTTTTAAAATTTACGTCTAGAATTTACTTTGGTGTATGGTGTATGATAGAAATGCAGCTTAATTTGCAAGTCATTATGCAGTTGTTCCAACATCATTTTTCGAAAAAAATCAGTTTATGATTGACTGATAAGAAACAGTGCCACTAAAATATATTATACCTTTGTATATATTTGAGCTCTTTATTTTACTCTATTCTGTTCCATACCTCTGTCTATTCTGATGTCAATACCACACTGTTTCAATTTTTTTGTCTTTATAACATACATTAATAGCTGATAGACAAAGTCTCACCTTATTACTCTTCAGGTTAGAAGCCCTTTCTTCTTCCTTTCTTTTCTCTTTCTCTTTCATTATCATTTGTTTATTCTTCCAGATGCACTTTAGAATAACTACTGAAAACAAAGTAAAAAAAAAAAAAAAAATGAAGTAGCAGTTGTGGAAATGGAGAACTGCCAATAGCAGTATTGTGGGGTTGCCTTTAGGATCTAGTTGCAGTTTGAAACCATGAATTTGCTGTGGCACCAGCTGCCATATTTGAATGATTTTCTCCAGTGGCACCATTACTATTAACATTTTAGCAGAGACTGAATGACTGTCAGAATGTTGCACAGGAGTTTCTATGTTGAGTAGAATGCTTTCTAAAGTTCCTTCTGACTTAGTCTATTTATTCATTCATTCAGTAAACATGTATTGAATGACTCTTATATGCCATTCACTTGGCTAGGTTCTGGGGTTGAATAAAACACAGTTGTTGCTTCAAAGGTGGGCACATAAATGATCCTTTCAACAGTAGGGTGGGGGTTCTTTTCTCTGTCCCCTTAGGTTTAGTAGCTGGAGCTTGCAAATTAAACTGACAAAAGCCAAGTTAACAGGAGAAAAGGCATACACATTTTATTTGATGTTAATATTTTAATTTTTATGTGCACAAAGGACCCTCATAGAAAAGAAGAAGACCCAAAGAGGTGATTAGACACAGGGGATTATATACCACTTTTTAAAGGGTGAGAAATTGTGCAGAAGTGACAAAAGAAAGGGGTTTTGAGCTTCTTGGGGTGGTAGATTGCAGGAAAGTAAATATATGGCGGAATGTGATGGAAGATAAGGGTGATTTTAGTGAGGTTTATTTGTGTAGACCCATCATGGTGCTGACTCTGTCTGCAGTGTAATGGTTATTTTTCCTCCTCCTGCTTTGAGAGAGGGGAAGGGAAAGACTTTCACAAAGGGAAATTTATAGCCTTCTTTTAGGCAGATAGGGGGAGGGCAGAGAGCTCTTTCTGAGTTTGCTGCTTCTTATTTGCCTTCAGCTCAAAACAATCTCCATGCCAAATGGCACATTTTGAAGTGGTGCATTCCAATCTGCTTCACAATAAGAATAGATATGTGTGTAGGGCACTGTAAGAGTACAGTCTTGGTGGTGATGGGAGAGGTCAGGGAAGCTTCCCAAAGTAGGTGAAGACTAAGCTGAGTCTTAAAGAATAGGTAGCAGGTAGCAATACTAGATACAACAGCTTGAATAACGTATGGAAGTAAGAAATATATGTGCCAAAGTGAGATGTTTTGACTTAGCTATTTTGACATGATATGGCTTTGACTTCTCACTGCTGTTTTAATTGTTCTGACTTCTCACTAATGTGTGCAACAAACAGCCCTGACCCCCGCCCACCCATCACTGAGTCATTGCTGTCATCATCATCATCCTTGGGCTAATCAAAAAGGGAAAAAAAAAGAGGTGGAAGTGTTTATCATACTAATATGTATCATTAATAATTTAAAAAATTTTAAGGCTGCACGCCAATGCCACCTTCCTCAGATTGCTGTCACTGAAGAGTGAAGTGCAAGGGAGGGGATGTGGGAGATGACATTGGAAAGGCAGGGGCCAGATCACAGGGGTCACTGCACCATTTTTAAAAAGCTTGGACCTGACTTTACAGGATGGAGACGACTGAAAGGCTTTTAAGCAGGGAAGCTATGTGGTCACATTTATGTGTCTATGTGGGAGATGTATCTCAGAAGAATAATCCTGGAGGCATAGAAACTATTTAGGAAGCTTTTGCTGGGGTTGAGGTGAGAAGTGGTGAGGGCCTGAACTAGGGCAGGAGTGGTGGTGATGAGAGGAGGACTGATTCTATAGCGTGTGGTGAGCATTTGGCTATATGAAATGATGGAGAGGAGTTTGTGTGATGAAGCAGTAACACCGGTTAAGATAGAAAATTCAGAAGGGGGAATAAGGGGCACAAGGAGAGGATTACAGGTTTTGGATGTGCACTATAGGTCTTTGTGGGTTCTTTTTAAATATGAAAATATTTTTTAATATTCTTGAAATATTTCTTATCATATCCCTCTGGACATTGGTTTTCAAGGAGGGGGCTATTTTGCTCCCCAGGGGACATACTGCAATGTCTGGAGACATTTTTGGTTGTCACAACCAAGGGGAGAAGTGCTACTGGTATCTGGTGGTTAGAGGCCAGGGATGCTGCTAAACATCCTGTAATGCAAGGGGCAGCCCCCCACAAAGAGTTTTCTGGGTCCAAACGTCAGTAGTGTCACAGGTGATACTCTGTTCTAGGGACAAGACGGAATACTTGATACCTTACTTCACAATTTTGCCCAGGGCCAGTCATTCAGATTTAAAAGTATGGATAGGTCCATTAAAAAACATTACCACTGCTGAGAAACCAAATCTTAGTGTTAGAGAAGAAATTAAAGATCATCTATTCTAACCATTCAACTGATATTTGAATACTTGCTTCAACCACCTATCTGTGCAGAAGTGCACTGCACAAAACCCCTCAAACATACCCAGAGGTTGAGAGCCTAACTTTAAAGCAGCTCATCTTAGAAAAATGTTCAGTTTCTCTCTCTCTCTCTTTTTTTTTTTTTTTTTTTGGTTCTAAAATCAGCCTCTCTATAATAAGTAACCATTGGACCCAGCTTCATTTTTTAGATTCATAAAAACCGGTTTCCCTTCCTCATTATTATCTTTGAGATTTACAAAGACATCAATCCTATTTCTCCTATGTCATGACTTTAAGTTCTCTCGCTTTACCTAAAGCATAAGAGTCAGGGGACAGCATTTTCTTTATACACACAGGGAGTACATAATTAGAAAAATGCAAAACAAATTAAATCATATCTGGCGAGCTTGGACTTGTGGAAAAATATTTTAAACAAGAAAACTTTACAAAGGCAAGGATGACTAGATGAGAATCAACAATGACAACTCATTTACTTTGGACAAAACAGAGAGAAAGTTTCTGATAAGAAAAATAAACCAAAGATTCCAGTGATAAGTGGAATCAAGAATAACATGCACCATAAAACATAAATGAAATAAGACTGAAAAAATGTAGGCAAAGAAGGAAAAACAAAAGAAACAGAAGACAACTCCCATTAAGTAAATGGCTTCTGAATTTTAAAGAGCAGCCACACACACCAGCTTAGCAGCCTGGGAAATTATACAAGGAGACCCCCTCCCCTGGAATTTTCATAGAGGGGAAAGCAGGTTAAAACAAACACTAAAGGCAGCAGTTCCTCCCCCGCCCCTCCCTTTTTCTCCTCCTCCTCTCTTCCTTCCTCTTCCTCTTCCTCCCCCACTTCTGGGGTTAGGGGTAATGGGAGCACACAGAGTCAGGGCTCCCCACAAAGGATGGAACATGTGGAAAGCATACAGCAGGGGCTAACAACTGAGGGACAGTTCTACACATTTACTTTAGCAAATGGAAGGTCTTTAAACACATTATAATAAAAATTTTATAAAGGGGGGGAGAGAGAAAGAGAGGGCACGAACTACACAAGTTTTCCTGCCTTCCCTCCTGCACCAGTCGCTCACTGCTCAGTCACTGGTAGCCCAGATTCCCTGTGCCCTGGAGATGGACCTCTATCACTACAGTGCTCAGATCCTGCGACAGTCACAGGAAACACTGCCTCAAGTGACACACCGCCATTGTCCTGCTCAACCCATCAGTCAAATACTGGACTTGAGGCAGCACTGGCTGGGCAAGCCAAGAATGAAGGGTGAGGACCCAGCAACACAAAATGGGCCTAGACAGGAAAACAAAATCCAGAAACCTGCCGGGGTAATCATCTCTGCTCACGGAGATGAAGAACATCCCTGCCCTGGGTGGCGAGTGGCGGGTGAGAGGCTGCGGAGCAATCATCAGGCCAAGCAGGCAAGGTCAGCTCCGATTACTCCTGGGAAGTTGAGTTTACTGATTTTGGTGGCTCCCGTCCAGCATTGCATAACACATAGAGGCCCCAGGGGCCGAGGATGACCCTGAAGGGCCCTGCACCCCTCGCCTGCTAGGGATGTCCAGGTTGGGAGCCAGGCGGCGCGTGCTGCAGCCCGCGTGGATTCATGGCAGAGGAGGGATTTGGGGCGCGCCACACAGGGTGCAGGGCCTCTTTCTCCGACTAAAGCCCTGACACACGCCATTACCTTGCCGAAAAGCTCTTTGTGAGACCTCGACCCGGGCAGCAGAGAGGCCACGAGATGGCAGCAGAGAACATAGCCCAGGACACAAAACCTGAACTATCTGCAAAAGCAGATAGTTCATTTGGGAAATACCGTCAATTGTCTATAGTCATGCATTCGAGGCCAGAATAAACGACTGAATTTCAAAGAAATCAGGGTAAAATTCATCAACATGGAGAATTCCCAACCATCACAGAATTCATCTGCCTATGAAGCTACATATTTCTCCAAGGGAGAAAATGCAAGGGATAAGGGGTCAAGGCCTTTTATAAACTGACGTCAGCAGGAACCTTGTCACAGTCACTTCTTTCTGTGAAGTTCCAGTGGGCAGCAATTCAAGTAAAATATGAGTGACTTCCACAGAGGCTGCCAAACTGATGAAGGGCAGACACAATGGTTGCCGGGAAGCATTGCAGCAAAGCAGAATGCTTTCATGGAGCAGCCAGGGACTCTGGCAATAGGCAGTGTGGAGACGGGATAATGAGGATCACAGGACAAACCTCCCACAGTCTTCACTGCAGCTGACAGAGGATAATGTATGGGAAATGGGCATTAGTAGCACTGGCTCTAAATCTCTGATCTCCTGACTTACCATCTAATGCTCCTTAGGTTACATATTCTACCCCACCCTCTGCAGTTGTCACTACCAAAAATTGCCAAATACCCCTGCCTCCCTGAGAACCACTATGAGAGGAATATGATAAAAAAGGGTTTTAAGAACCTGATGTTAAATCACTCCAAAGCTCTTGAATTTTAGAAGAGGCCTCGAGGGCATACAAGAACCACATTGCACATCCAAAACCTGAATTTCTACTATATGTTTGTATAAAGGAGACACAATAATTGAAGGACCATAGGCTGAATGTGGTCCTCAATTTAAAGAAAATTAGTTATCAGCATTTTAAAATCAGAAGATTTCACACTTAACAAGTCAGGATTTCTGACTTTTATAGGAAAATTGGAACAATGGCAGTACTAAGCCCACGGTCCCAAATGGCAATTACTGTGTAGAGATGAGTGAGGTTAAAGTCTCTAAATAATGTGTGCTCTCTAGTTTGCCATAGTTCCCACCACTCTCTATTAACTCATACCTAATCTGCTTCATTCATTTACACTACTCCTCATCCCTACAGGCAATTTTCGACCTCCAAAGTGCTTTATAGTTTTAAAGTATTTTTTCATGTGTGATTTTATTTGAGCCTTGGTACTCCAGTAAGGTAGAGAAAGTAAATACTATGATTATAATCCCCATTTAAACAAAATGTAGGTCAGAGGAGTCTGACTTGCCCAAATTTACACTACAAAACCAGAGTCTCGACTTCCTGACTCCCAGTCTTGTTATTTTGGGGGGAAAGGTTTCTATTAAGAACTTCATTTGTTCATGGAACAAACCCAAAGAAGTAAATATGGACATAACTGCAGGAACAGATGAATTCTAACTGCTAAACTGTTCAGGAATCACTTCAAATTATTATGTCCTTTTTTTTTATTTATTTAAATGAAGGATTTCTGCTTCCCTTCCCCTTCTAGGCATATGAAAAGATTGCCCTTCTAACCATCTAGAAGTTGGGTGTGGCTATATGATTTGCTTTGGCCAATGAAGTGTGAGTGGAAGTGATATGAGTCCCTCTGAGGCAGAAGCATTTAAGAACCCATGAACAATTCTTCATGCTTACTTCACAATGGGGGCAGGTGGTGATGGCTAGTCTCATGGTGACATGGCAGGATCTCAAAATGGTGGCACTCCATGGGCTCGGGTACCTGAATAACTTAAAATGTGCAGAGCATCCAGCCAGACTACTCTAGACATGTAGTGTCAGAGAGAAACCTTTGTGGTTTTAAGCCGTTGAGATTTTGGCAGTTACCACAACATAACCTAGCCTAACCTGACTGATACAAGGTTCATTTGCAAGGTGACTGAACATCTCCAAGAACTAAAATGCAATTTCCAGACTTCTGATTATATCACTAAAAGCTGTTGCTCCTATCTGGAAGACAGTGAAAATGAATTGTTGATTTTTACCCTCAGCTTCCTTATTTACTACCAGCTTCTGATTTTGAAGAAAATTATATTGAGACCTTCACTCAAGAGCTCTCCATTATTCTGGCACTTAAGACTGGAAGGAGAAGGGGAGGCCCAGATCTTGTTTTCTCCATTCCAGAGCCTAATCCCAGAACTGTCCCCACCCACTAATACTCACACAATCTTGTCATAGGGCGGCTATTACCACTCCCAAGGTGTCACAAACAGAAAAGAGCTGCCACTGGCGCCACTGCAATGTCAGGGCAAGGCAGCCAGGCTGCGCTCTTTCCTCACTGGTGCCTGGGCTTGGCTAAGCCCGGAGAAGCAGCATTCTCTAGGGAAAGAAGCCTTCTCAAGTGGGAACAAAAATGAGTGTGAGGCGCACACCCATCCTGGGCACTATGTGAATCTGGGGTGAGTTCTCTTAGTACTCCAGCTCTGGTCAATTTGTAGTTCCTTTAGCGGCTAGTAAGCTGTCCGGCTGGTGCTGTTCGTTGTCCCAGTTTTCCTGGGCTTTTCTCAAGCCCACCCGATCTTGTCATCTTTGCACAGTTGCAAAGGTCACAAACGGTGGGGGTTGAGCGCAACCAGAGCTTCAGCAACCCTACCGCAGCTGGGATCAAAGGTCGGCGGGGCTGCCAAAAGGCTGAGCCTGCGCAGTCCCGCTCCCGCCTTGGAGAGAAAGGGTGGCGGCAACGCGGGCTCGTTACACCGGCGTGCTCCCAAGAGGCGGGAAAGCCTTAGGTCGGGTCGCCACGTCCCTCCCTCTTCCTGCCCCATCCACCCATCAGCCTGGCCAGCCCGGCCTCCTCGGGCGCCCAGGCCCCGGGGGAGGGGGATGAGAAGGGCCCTGGGCTTCTGACTCATCATCTCCAACCCCTTTCTCGCGCGCGCTCCAAGTCTCAGGACTTTGGACCGGGGCACTGTGGGAGGGGGTACAGCGACAGCATCTGGGAAACCCCACCTCTGCCGAGGGCCAGCCCTCAGCCCCTGCCCGTCTCCGAAGCTGCCAGAGGAGGAATGTGGACCCACAGTCAGCACCCAGTTACCGAGGTTGGGGTGGTGGCGCCCCCGCTTAGAATAGCCCGCCCGGCTCCTCCCTGCTCGCGGGGCCAGTGGTCGCGTCCGAGGAAACTCTCGGCTAGGCCCCGACTTCCAGCGCCTCGCGTCACTCAGCCGATGAACAGCGCCCCCACCGCGGAGGGAAGGCTCTTTATTTCCCAGCAGGCCACGGGGGGCAGCGGGGCATCCTGGGACTTGTAGTCTCCGTTAGAGTAGAAAGGAACCGGATCGAAGGGAGAGAACCAAGGCACCCGTGAATTGATTTCAGAGGGTGGGCGTGTACGGGAACCCGGGCTTGGCGTGGATGGGATTGTGAAAGGTGGAAATTGTGGAAACAGTGAGAGGAGGCGAATGTGAAGCTGTATGGGGAGGCAGTCGGGAAGGAGGGGAAGGCTGGAAGGGAGGAAATGGGTCCAGGTGAAAGCTGGTTTAAGGTGTCCTCCAGGCGGGCAGATTTTCGGGGCAGTGAGGTGATGGAAGACTCGGTCTAGGCATTGTTTTCCCCAGCAGGAAAGAAAAGAGACAGGGGCCTACTCTGAGTGGAAATGGAAGGCACTTCACCAGACTTCATGTAGGTCTCAAGGGACTCCATCTAGTTTTAAGTTCGGTGGGATAGGGTGCAGGAGGGTCTGGAGAAGGCGCCCGTCGGGTAGGAGAGCAGCACCTGTCTGCTTCTCCTTGCCAGCTCACTCATTTGTTCTGTCTGCTGTGCTAACTGCCGTGGGACCATTCTCTAAATCAGGAACTTCTTCCAACTCCGAGAGACCCTGAAAACCAGACAGGTGTGAGGGGAGCAAACTATAGGGGTGAGAAAGCAGGAATCCCAGACAGATGCAGCTTACTTCTGCTTTTTTTTTTTTCTCGTGTTCCCATAGCCCTTCCAATATTTAGGCATATTCCTAATTCTCTCCCAAATTTCTATTCCCAACCGTTTAGATACCTAACTCTCTCTTACCCACTACTAGGGGAGAAATGTCCAAATCCAGAAAACCAGTTTCAGTCTAGGACCACTTCCTTCCCACCCTCGTTGATTTCCCTTAAGTACCACAGACCAGGATAGCCAATGAAAAAAAAAAATGAGCTGCTAATTAGCTCCTTCATACTTTCCTTCCTGCCCTCAATACCTCCTGCAGCTCCTGGTAGTGCAGACTCTGGCTCCTGAAGCATCCTGGCTTCCTCTGGCTCAGCAGGAATAGGGAGTATGCTGAGACCAGCACTCCGCCTAGGGTGAACGCCTCAGCGCTGAGCTCCATCACCAGCAAGCCGGCTAGCTGTAGGTAGACAGGGCTGAGGATGCTGCAGGGGACCCTGCACCTATTTGCCCCTACCCTTTCCCCTCCTCTTGCCTCCTCCTCCTCCCACTTTCTTTATTCACTCCTACCTGGGAGGGGACAGCTGGGGAGGACATCAAGGCTGTCTTCAGCACCTCAACCACCAGTGCAATGAAGCCCAAGATCAGATTGAAGGTGTTGAATATCATCATGGCCTGCACCTGCCAGTGAGCCAGTTCAGCCCTGCCCAGCCCAGGGGACTCACTACAACCCCAAGCCCCACCTGCAGGTTAGCTGAAAACAAAACTCAGCTCCTGTTCCTCCACCTCCAAACAGGGCCATCAGCCCTCTAAACTTCTTGTTTTCCCTCCTCAGTCTTTTAGGCCAGTTAGAGGCAGAGAGCTGACACAATTACTCAACAGTTAGAGAGCCACTTCCTGGGCAGAGGTGTGCATGCCTGTGTGCGTATGTGCTCTGTGTGTGTGTGTGTTTGTGGGGGTGGGAGAATAGAACTGCATCCTCTTCCCCTCTCACCTTCCAGAGACGGGGTGCTCTGCGCAGCTCAAGGGTAACAATCCCAGTGAGGAGACCCTGAATGGTGAGAAAGGCAATCGGTGAGCTCTGGGCCCATTAGGGAGGGGCCCCCAGGACCTTCCATCCACCCTCCCATATGGTGGTTCTTACAAATAGTCCAGGTCCAAGTGGCAGTGCTGTGGCCACGTGACATGCAGAGTTCAGGCAGGCAACTGAGATAGCAAAGGGCACCACAGCCACTGCCAGCCATAGCTGGCTCACCTGGAGGCCGGATGCACGGCAGTTGAAGGAGAACTGTCAGGAATTCCCTTCCTTCCTCCCAACCCCTGCCTCTCCCAGAGATCAGTGATTGGGAGGGATGTGTAGTGGCCAAAAGTAGTCAACCAAGGGCAGTGAAAGAAGGAGATATCATTTAAATTTTGTCTGCCTCATGTTGTAGTTTAGTTACTTACCTACGTGTTTTCCCTACATGATGGAAGCTACTTGGAGATTAAGGGTCTTGCCCTGTTTATTCTATGCTTCCTCCACCCTCCTCCCACTCAGAGCCTAGCACAATTTCAGACGCAGGCTAGGTTCTTACTAAACATGGGTGGATTGAATTGGGGTACAAGTGAAGATGCTGAAGCTTGGGGTGGGGCAGCCTGGCCTCACCGCCAGCACCAAGAGGTGCCCACTCTGCCTATGCCTCGCCCAGTGCTGTAGCCTTTCCAGACGAAGGCTGGGTCTTTCTTGCTCTTGCTGACCAGCTCTCTCCTCCATGGCTCCCTTGACCACTAGGACTCGGTGCTTCCTAGCCTAGGAAAAACGCATTATGGCACCTATCAGGAGACAGGACATGCTGCTACATCTCTTTCAGCTGCCCCTCTGCCCACTCCCAAAATCCAGGGAGTTGAGGCTCAGGGCCTCACACCTACCTAGTCTGAAGCGGCTGTTCCAAAGGGATGGGTCCCAGCTGGGCCTGAGCTCTTGGTTGGGCCTGGTAGCTCAGAGCAGACGGCAGACTTGTCCTGGCAGAGACAAGCTATCAGAGCTGGGGTGTGGTGGGGCAAAGGTCCCTATGAGGGCCTAAGGATCTAGGGAGTGGCAGTGGGTAGACACCAGCCTCAGTTCACTCCACAAGACACCCAGCCCTATCTCATTCTGTTCCCAATTCCTATTGCCCCCATCTCTGTCCATGCCAGGTTCCTCTTCTGATCACTCACCTCATCTGATGGACACTACCACCCTGGGCCCCATTCCCCTGCTATTTCCATCTAATCTTTCTTCTTTGTGGGGGCTTCCTCAAATTACTTGCTGTTCCTTTCAAAAATCCCACATTACTGTCTGCATTGGTCCCCTGTCATTACCACTTGAAGCTTTGTCCCAAGACCAGCCAAGATCTGACTTCCTGTCTCTCACTTTCTGGACAGTTTCTCTTCTCTCATTCTTTTCTTGAAGGATTTACTCTGTATCGGACACTGACTAAGTGGATGGAGAGCTCTATTTATAGTGGGGATTGTTTTTGACTCAGTGATAACCTGCAGCTAGGCATGTGTAGAAGATGGTCCTTAAATGGTCAGTCTTGGGGAGGACACTGTTCCAACAATATTTTTGAGAGATAGAAGTTGCCTTGTAGCCAGGCTGACCTGGACTAGACTCTCAGCTCTGCCACTTTCCAAGCTGTGTGACCTTGGATATTATTCTACCTACTGGAACCTCAATTTGTTCAAACTGAGTGATAAAAGGGGACTAATGAAATGACTTGAAGGGTTGTTGACTCAAGGAGGGTGCATAATAACAATTAATGGTGCTATGAGGTCATACTGATGTGCCTGATGCCTGTATACTAAAAGGCTTATTCAGAAGCTAAGCTGGGGTCATTTATTACCACAATAAGAAGCAGAACCACCTGGGCCCAAATATATACTTTGTAGATCAAAAATAGGAACGGCCCATCTTGGTGCGGAGCCTGAGGTCTGGAGGCAACCAGACCTATGTTCAAATCCCAGATCTACCTGAGTGACCTTGGGCAAGTTATTTAATCTATCTGTTTCCTTATCATTAAAGGGAAGTTAATACCGACCTCAACGGGTTGCTGTAAGTATTAAGAGAGAAAATGCATATGAACCAGTTCAGCCCAGCACCTGGCACATACATGCTCAATAAATGTTCGTGGCTATTATCACTGTCATTATTATTTGATGACAGAAGAAGACTGAGCCAGAAGACCCCCAGGACTTAGTACTAGGAGGCAAGGTCCTGGGAGACAAAGTGGCCTTCTTTGTAAGCCACTTCTGCCCTGCTCAGTGCTGGGCCAACACTCATTGAAGCATTGTGTCCACTCTTTCCTGGGGAGTGGGGATCACATTTAAAGGAATCCTGAGAACTGTTGTCTGTCTACTCCGTCCTCGATCCCTATGTGCATTAATTTTGGTGACAATGGCCTGATTGTGAGATGCTGGACTTGCACTGAGGATCCCTGGGCTGGTAGGCCAGTGGAAAGAGACTCTTTGGCCTCATTTTCCTTACCTGTAAATGCAGACTAATTATATTTCAGTGTTATTTTAAGGATTACATACTATTAAATGTGTAAACAGGCATTCGGTAAATATTGATTATATCTAAGTACACTACTTACAAATTTGTAGCCCCTGTCTAGATTACAGTCTCCTCCAGGGAGGGCACTACATTCTCCTGGGTTCATCCCTCCCGGCGCTGAGCAGAGCGCCTGGTACTTAGTAAGCACTCAGTAAATATTTGTTGTATTGAAGAGCCATTAAAGTGACTTAAGGAATGGAAAATAGAATTCGAGAGGAAGGAGCAGGAATTGTTTATCAAGAACAGGAAGGACCGAAGAGTAACTTTAATAATGTTTCTTATACGGCAGACATTAACTATCTCTATAATCGCCCCTCCTCCTCCCCCAAAAGAGACAGAAATTGTTCGGGAGAGGCTTTGAGATAAAACCCCAGGAAGAACTTCCCGAGTCTGTGCATGTTGGGGCAGAAAGAGCGGCAGAGCCAGCTCCTTCCCTGGTATGTCCGGGTTTAGGGTGGGAGGGGCAGTCCTGCTTGGAGGCTGGGGGAAGGACGAGATGACCTTTCAAAATCTCTTCCAGTCTCCTGTTGGAATCATCTGTGCGCCCCACCCCCGCTCCCTCCCTCCCTCCCTCCGACAGCGCCCCCCGTCTCCAAACCGCCCGCACCCCGCCCCTGGCGGCCGCCTCTCGCGGCTCCCGGGGTCCCCAGCTCCCTGTCCCCGGAGCCAGAGCCCCGCTCCCGCTCCCGCTCCCGCGCGGCTCCCAGCCCCGCCGCGCCGCCCCCCGCATGCTAATGGCCGGGCCGCCTCCCGCCGCACACAATGCGGGCCAGGGCCGGGGGCGGGGGACCGGGGAGGGGGCGGGGGCCGGGCCGGGGGCGGGGGGGCCGGGGCCCGGCGCATCTCCCCCGGCCCCACGTAACGCTGACGCCCGCGCCGCCGGCCCGCCGCCCGCCGCCGCCGCCGCCGCCGCCCGCGCCGCCGCCGCCCGCCCGGGGCTCGTGAGTAGCCGCTCCCCCCACTCCTGGCCCCCCCTCCGCCACCCGGCCCCCGCCCCCGGCCCCCGCCCCCCCTCCCGGAGGGGGGGCCCGCTGCGCGCGCCCGGCTCGGAGCAGGTGCAGGGGGCGGGGGCGGGGGAGGGGCGCCGGCTCGGCCCCAAGCAAACTTCGCCCAGAGCTCCTGGGGGGGCGGGGTGGGGGCGGCGGCCAAGGAAGCCTGGAGAGCTAGGGGGGCCTCGAGGGAGGGGGGGCAGGTGGGGGAGCCGGGAAAGCGGACACCAAAGGGGAAAGGCCAGCGTGGGGGGGGGGCCGGCGGGCGTCTTTGTAGGGGCCCGAAGGCAGGGCGCGAGGGGCGTAGGGGTGCGGGGCGGCCAAGCTGGGAGCCCGAGTGGATGAGTGCCCCCCGGCCCAGGTAGGGCTGATGGAGGAGGGGGAAGGGACCCAAACTCTCCGGGAGCGGGGGTGGGGGAGGGGAGAGGATGGGGGGTGCTTCCCTCTCTGCGTCCCAAACAAAGTGTCACAAAGAGCTCGGCCGGCGGCAGCAGCGGAGGCGGCTGCAACTCAGCTTTTGTTCTCCCGGCCCGGGTAGCTGAGCCCTGGCCTCCCAATCTCCTAACCCTGCCCCCCATCATCTTCCTGGTTTATCTTCCCCGGGAGAGGTTTGGGGTGCTGCTGGAAGAACCTCTTGTTCAGGATCAAAGGTCTTGTCCTACTTGCCAGCCTACTTCTGGGAGGGAGATTTTCCCAGAGGCTCTCCTACCCAACTCTCTACCCCCTAATCGGAGAACTGAGGCCCATATGGTGCTAAGACTCTGACCTTTCTAGGGTCAGCTCCAGCTAAGGGGCCTTCGGGCTGGCTATATACCCACTACCCCAAATCCAGGTCCTCTAGAACTTTCAGAAGAGGGGTCAAGTTGGGACATACCTCTGGGATAAGATTCACCATTGGTGGGGTGAGCAGGTGAACCTTCCTTTCACATGCTGTACATTTGGAGTCCATGACGAGGTCTGTGACCCCAACTCTGGACAGTCAGAATGAAGGGGAGGAAGCTTTACCAAGAACTCAATCTAAAAAGTGGGCAAGCTGTGCAGTGGGGTCATTTTGGGGGAGCCACCTAAGCAGTGAGGTTCAGAGGGCTGTGGAGAGAAGACCATAAAAGTGAGCTACTGGCATGTCTGTGTGATAAAGGTGGTCTTGACTGTAGACCACCTAAGGAACTCCCTTTCCTTTTAACCCCATCTAATGCAACGTTAATCACAGTATTAGCGGACTTGGAAGGTGTAAGGATTCTAAAAGGGGAAAACATCAAATATTAGAGAAGACCAGAGACAGGCCTAGTCACAACTGTACTTCAGAAGTCCTGAGTCCTTGCCCTGTACACTTTGACCCTAAAAACTTCTGAACCACAAGGCTTGAGGGGCAGTCTTTGTGATCCTCCAGGCAGCAGATGTTTCTATATACCTGACCCTGTTGTTTCTAAGAGTCTTCTCACCAACCCTTCCGTCCGTCCCTACTCAGTAAGGTTTAATGGTCCACACCCCCTTTCCCACCAGCTCTCCTAGCACATAAAAGGAATTGGCCTGTTGTTTTGGAAAGATTTCAGATCCCTATCCTTGGCCTTGCATCCCTATAGAACCCAAATAAGGGCAAGATAACCCTTGATTCCCAGTGGGGGTGGAAAGTAGGTCATTACTACTGTCTGGCTAAGTCTCGTGGATGGTGTTTAGGGCCTGACTACAGAAAACTCTGTGATTATTGCCCACAGGCAGTATGTGCCTGACCTGGGTTCCAGGTCAGTTCATAAAATCTGGGGTCCTGGCAGTGCTTTCTCCTATTGCGAAAAACTCATGGGATAAGGTGCTTGGGACCTGGTTTGGTGTGGAGATGATTCAGGAGATATTGACTGGGCCTAGGGGGTCTATCAGTGTGTTTTGTTGATTTGAGACCACCCTCTGGGGAAACTTTCCCTGCCCAGGAATTCAGCTGCAATTTGGGCCTTCTTGTATATCACTGTATTTCCATCCTGGAAACTGCTATGTGCAAAGCAGGTTTTTTGTTTTTGTTTTGTTTTGGGGGCGGAAGCTTTGCCCAATTCCTTCTTGCTTGCCTTGGAAATGAGGTCAGCCTCCCATGAGGTATTTTGTTTACTATCCTATAAGTAGTTTTAGGGGCCCTAGAATCTTCTCAGAATCAGAGTATGTGCCCATAGGTTAGTCAGCTATGACCATGCAGTATTCCCAGCCTCCCCCCTCCTCCCCCACCATCTGCTTCCTCTGAATATACCAGATTGGCTGTACACCAGGATGTTCCGGGAATCCCCAGGAGAGCAACAGAATGTGATGGACCCAAATACGATGCCTCAGTAACTCATTCCAGGATGTACAAACTGTAACTGTCAGGACACTTCTTATAGCTAATTAAAATTCTTCTAGTTACATCTATTTTCTATTATGTCTGTCTATTTTCAGTGACATCCAAAAGGCCAAAATAATCCCTCTGGTACCACTGTTTTTTATCCACCTCTGTGGTTCCCAGATAGGAATTTTAAAAAAATCCTCCAGCTTTTCTCAGTGCCTTATAGTGCTAAAATGGCAAGCGTGGCCCCTCTAGCACTTCATAGCTCTATCAGTGGTACTAAGGTGGCCAAAGTGGCTCCTCTGGTAGCCCACTGCACTCTCCATGGTACTGAAGGAATGACCATTTGTTTTAACATCTCTCGGGTCCAGAAGAGTCCTATGACTCAGAACCACAAAACTTTTGAACTGGAAGGGACCGTCAGTATAAATCAGTCCAACCTCCTTATTTTATGGATGAGTAAACTGGGAGGTTAAGTGATTTACTGAAGGTTGCAGGGCTATTACTGGTCTAACTGGGCCCACAGTAGTCTTGCACTCCTCAGTCCTATTCTAGTTCACCTTTCTGATCCTACTCAGTGAGGCTGGCTAGGCTCTTGGTCCCAGGAAAGGGATTTATTTGGAGGATCCAGAAAATGAGGGTGGATGCCTTAATTTGGAGCTACAGAAATACAGATTAAAAGGGGTGGTGGAGGTTGTTTAGTGACCCTTGGACAAAGACATTTTGTTAATCTCCTGTTAATAAAATTCCCAGCCAGATACCACATGTAACAGGTACGTGTCCCTTCATGGAGCCTTATTATATCTACAAAATGTCAAAAATTAAAGAAGCCTTGGACCTCGAGAGCCTTTTCTCATTGCAGGGCTGACTCTTGGCTCAGTTTTCTTCTATTAAAGATCCTTAAGCAAAGTAATACTGAGTCCTTTTCTTTCTCAGTAACCTATTTCAGTTTCAGAATGCCTATTGTAAGGAAGTTCTTTATATCTCAAATATTCCTTCTATCTCAGGCGAAAAAAACATAGGCCCACATTTGTCCAAATACAATTCTGTATGTAAGCAAGAGGGGAGACTGGACGACTTCTGGTCATTCTCCTAGGCCTGTTTCCATGATTCTTAATTTTGGGGTTGCTTCTAAGTCCTAACGCTAACCTCCTCTGCAGCTTACAATCAGGAGATCCCCCCCCCCCCCCCAGTCCTCTTCCTCTCGGTGCTCTTCTCTTTCCTCAGAACTGGAGCTCTGCACATCCCAGGCCCAGGGAATTTTAGCCTGGAGAATTTTAACCCTTTTCTGCTCAGAGCATGTGCTGAGCCCCTATCTGTGCAGATGGCCCAGCCCCGCCCCCCGTCCCTCACTCCAGCCTCTTGAGCTCAGAGCCAGTGTAATCCTCCTCTTGTGTGAGGGAGCCTCTCCCCTGCAGAGAGGAGGAAAGCCTGCTTCGGAACAGCCCTGGACAAAGGGGCTGAGATGCCCCATCAAACTGCAGGCTTCAAGGTTTGAAACATGGGGATGAATCCTATTCGGTATTTGCAGTTTTTAACCCCTTCCCCAGGCCAGCAGCGCCCCTTAACTTCCATTCCTCCCCCAACTCTCTCTCCATTCCCTCTCCTTCTGGCTCTCTCCCCCTTCATGCCCCTCCCCCTCTGTCTGTCTCCAGACTCTCTGCTGCTGGGAGGTGTTGCTCTCCCATGCATGAATGAGTCTCTGTAATGAATGGAAATGAATGGATCAGGAATCCAGGCGGAGGGAGGAAGAATAAGGGGGAAAGACAGAAAGACAGGGTAAAGGCAGAAGGAAGAACTGTGGAGTCTGGAAGATTGTTTGGCTGGCTGGTCAGTTAGGGGTCTGAGAGCAACTGGTCCCACATGGATAACTGGGGAGCTTGGCAAGCCCACCCTATTTGCTCATCAAGCTGCACAGCCCAGCCTAAATGAGAAAGGGGCATACTGTGACGGTCTCCTCCACCACCAGAGGGTGGGGGCGTTGGGAATGGGGGGTGATGATGGTACTTGTTCTGGACAAGGCATTTAAAACGAATAATTTAGGGGAAGAAATCTGGGTTAACGGGGGCAGTGTGAGCAAATCAAGGAGTACTAGTTTTGAAGACAGCAGCTCCCTCCTGTCTCAGGATGTAAGGAAGGAGAAGGGCTAGGTTTTAGGGTACTGAGTGTGGTGTTGGGGGTGACTCCACTGCTGAAAATCAGGGCTCATCTTTTCCTCAAAATCTGTCTCTCTTGCTTTAGCTCTTCAGCACCTGTTGCCTTCACTAGCAGCTTTTCCTCCTCCTCTTCCCTGCACTCCCCAGAACCAAAGAATGTGAAGGGGGTCCATGGAGGTGAGTGAAGCTCTGGCCTGAATCTACAAGTACCTGTATACTGCCTCCCCTCCCTACCTCTCTCTCTCTCTGGCCTCCCATTATTAGAAATTATTTCCATTGCCCCAAAGGCTCAATTCCCATTCGTCCCCCAGCTTCCCCGAGGTTAGTGGGAAGGGCGCCCGGTGTTCCTGGTTCAGGCCCCAGCTCACCCTCCCTCGGGTTCCTCTGGCCCTCCATGTCCAGGCTTCCCCTACAGCTCTCCCTTCTCCACTCTTTGCTCTACTCACATCTTTCTCCCCAGGGCTCACGTCCCCGCGCCCCGGGCGGCCACCTAGCGCCGTCGCCACCGGCCTTCGACGGCGAACTGGATCTGCAGCGCTACTCCAACGGGCCAGGCGTGAGCGCCGGGTCTCCGGGAATGGGAGCAGTGGGCTGGTCTGAGAGTCGCGCAGGCGAACGGCGCTTCCCCTGTCCTGTATGTGGGAAGCGCTTCCGCTTCAACTCCATCCTGGCTTTGCACCTGCGGGCGCACCCAGGCGCCCAGGCCTTCCAGTGCCCGCACTGCGGCCACCGCGCGGCGCAGCGGGCCCTGCTGCGCTCGCACCTGCGCACGCACCAGCCCGAGCGCCCGCGTAGCCCTGCCGCGCGCCTGTTGCTGGAGTTGGAGGAGCGCGCCCTACTGCGGGAGGCCCGGCTGGGGAGACCCCGAAGCTCAGGGGGCCTGCCGGCCACTCCTGCCACTGAGGGCCTGGCGCGGCCCCAGGCTCCATCTTCGTCCGCCTTCCGTTGCCCCTTCTGCAAAGGCAAGTTTCGCACCGCGGCCGAGCGCGAACGCCACCTGCACATTCTGCACAGGCCCTGGAAGTGCGGCCTGTGCAGTTTCGGCTCCAGCCAGGAGGAGGAGCTGCTGCACCACAGCCTGACGGCCCACGGAGCTCCTGAGCGACCCCTGGCGACCACCTCGGCTGCGCCCCAGCCTCAGCCTCCACCCCAGCCTGAACCCAGATCCGTCCCTGAGCCCCCTGAGCCTGAGCCCGAACGTGAGGCAACCCCCGCCCCCGCGCCTGCTGCTCCCGAGGAGCCCCCTGCGCCTCCGGAGTTCCGCTGTCAAGTGTGTGGCCAGAGCTTTACACAGTCCTGGTTTCTCAAGGGTCACATGCGCAAGCACAAGGCCTCCTTTGATCATGCGTGTCCTGTGTGTGGCCGCTGCTTCAAGGAGCCCTGGTTCCTTAAGAACCACATGAAGGTGCACACCAGCAAGCTTGGTCCACTGCGTGCCCCGGGGCCTGGTTCTGGGCCTGCCAGGGCCCCCCAGCCTCCTGACCTGGGCCTGCTGGCCTATGAGCCCCTGGGCCCTGCGCTCCTCTTGGCCCCGGCGCCCACCCCGGCTGAACGCCGTGAGCCTCCAAGCCTTCTGGGCTACCTGAGCCTGCGAGCTGGCGAGGCCCGGCCCAATGGTGAGGGCGCTGAGCCTGGGGCTGGCCGCAGCTTTGGAGGCTTCCGCCCACTCCCCTCTGCTCTCCCGGCCCGGGCTCGCCGGCACCGTGCGGAGGAACCAGACGAGGAAGAGGAGGTGGTGGAAGCAGAGGAAGAGACCTGGGCCCGGAACAGGGCGCTGGGCCCTCTGGCCTCACTGCCCCCACGCCCAAGCGAGGGCCCAGGGCACTCTGCGCCTGCTGCGGGGACCCAGGCAAGGTCCACCACCACCACGCAGGGTACGTAAGGGGTCTCCTCTCTCAGAGGTTTTCCACATCCTGGGCCCACCCTGAGGACACCACTGCCCTCCTGTTCCTTTTTTTTTTTTTTTTTTTAAAGGACCTGTCTCATTTCTCACTTTTAAACCCCCGGAGTTTTTACCAACTTTTGCGGACACAGCTTAACTCATGACAAATCCAATCCCTCAGGTTCCCGTAAACAGATAACTGTTTCCTCTAGGGCCCCGAGGGGAAGCAATCCTGTGGTGGGTGTGAGGGCCCATGGCCTTGATAGGGCTAAGGCAAAGGGTCCCTCTGACTTCCCTTAATATGTGTATTGCAGAAGAGAATGGCCTCTTAGTTGGAGGGAGCCGGCCTGAAGGGGGTCGGGGTGCCACTGGCAAGGATTGCCCCTTCTGCGGAAAATCATTCCGCTCAGCGCATCACCTCAAAGTGCACCTGCGAGTGCACACAGGTGAGGGGGCAGCTTCCGGGGTGGCAAGAGGGGTGAGGGCTACGGGAAAAGGCCGGGAGATGACGTTCGCAGCCGTCAGACTGGCCAGATGAGATCGTTGGGAAACGCTTCTTTATTAAATCAGAGGGGGTTGGAGGTTTTTTTTTTTTTTTTTTTTCTGGTCCAGAGACGGTCTGTACATGGAGCGAAATGCCGCTTGGAGCGGTCACCGATGGTGACTCTGGTCCTATCGCAACCCCCTCTCTCCAGGCGAGCGCCCCTACAAGTGTCCGCACTGCGACTACGCAGGCACCCAGTCCGGCTCGCTCAAGTATCACCTGCAGCGCCACCACCGGGAACAGAAGAGCGGGGCCGGCCCCGGGCCGCCCCCAGAGCCGCCGCCCCCTTCCCAACGGGGTTCGGCCCAGCCCTCGGGAGCCAAGCCGACTCCGCAGCCTGCGACCTGGGCGGAGGGCACGGCGAGCCCCCGGCCTCCTTCAAGCGGCTCTGCGCCTGCGTCCCGTCGCAAGCCCTCCAGTCCTGGGAGGACCCTGCGCAACGGGCGAGGCGGTGAGGCCGAACCCCTGGACCTGTCCCTGCGGGCAGGGCCAGGAGGCGAGGCTGGGCCGGGGGGGGCCCTCCACCGATGCCTTTTCTGCCCCTTCGCCACTGGAGCCCCCGAGCTCATGGCCTTGCACCTGCAAGTGCACCACAGCCGCAGGGCTAGGGGCCGCAGGCCGCCCCAGGCCGATGCATCCCCGCCCTATACTCGAGCATCGTCAGGAGAGAACCCCCCCAGTCCTCCACAGGAAGGGGAGGAGGGGCCTGGGCTGTTGAGATCAGGAGAGGCTGGGCTTGGGGGGCAAGAAAGGTAGGGAGCCCTTTTAGGGGCCGTTAGCTTAGTGAGTTTACCCCGCAGGAGCCGGGGAACGCTAGAGGTAGTTGGGTAGAGCAGCCAGCAGGGGGCAGCGTGGGACCCACATCCCAGCCCCAGGCGGACCAGAGGTGGAGGGGCAGAGGGCGTTAGGAGGGTGGGCGGGCGGTACCCACCCAGCCCAGGGGAGAGTCACAGTGCCTTAGAAGTGGCAGGGGTGAGGATCAAAGAACGGGGTCCCAGGGCTGGCAGAGAGGAATGTTCCAGTTGAGGGGCGGCTCTGCCAGTCTTTGCTGGTCCATAGGCGTGAAAGTTTATTTTTGTACAATGGGTGGGGGTGGGGGGCACTGTACCCTTCTAGCCCCTTCAGGGGCCCTGTAGACGTCGCTATTTTTGGTACGATTCCTGTCATCCCTGTCACAGAGTTGTGTCCCCAATAAACAGGTGTCTTGAGGCACAGGGCACTGTGTCTGTCTGCCTAAGTCCTGTCCTTGGGCCACTGTGTCCAGAAAATAGTCGTCTCTTCAGGAGCTATTTATCACCCAAAGAGCTTGGTAAGAAATGCAGGAACTTGGGCTTTACCCCCAAGCTTTGGCTTCAGTAGCTCTGGGGTTAGGCCCAGGACTTAGCATTTAACAAGTAGCTTAGGGGATCCTCATGCACTGTGGTTTAAGGACCTCATTTTGAGAACTGCTGGCCTGTGCTGGACCCCAGCTTGACTGTGACCAGCTCAGCCTCAAGAAGTGGGTGCAGCATGAGAGGAGGAACTTCAAAGGGTGCATTGAGCCTTTGGGGGCCACTCCTCTGAGAGGATGCACACTGGCCCAGGCCCAGGGCAAGCTTTGGGCAGGTAAGGGATAAAGGTCTTGGCTTTATTTTCTGTGTTCTAGTTAATAGTTGGGTAAGGGGAAGGGCTCAAGTTAGCGGTATCACCTCTACTCACAGCTCTGCTCTAGCTCTTCAGAGGCAAAGTGTGAGTAAATACATTTAATATAACAATAGTATTATAATAACAGTAATTACATATATAAAGTTTGCAGTTCCCTGCCCCACCCTACTGTAATGCTTTGCATAGCTCTGCTTCCTGTGACATCTCAGAATGGAGTCACCAGGAACTCAAGTTGACCTGGCAGAGATGAGTCTTCTCAGGGAGAGTCAGTGGGTGGGGCAAAGGGGAGAACACAGGCTGTCGGGGAAGGGCTGACACGGACCGGTGTCCTGGGAGTATGCAGTGGCTCACAATGGGTAAGGACTGGATAAGGGATCATTTCCCCAACCTCAGGGTATGAAGGCAAGCAAATGTGGCCACTCTGGTTCCTGAAGGAAGGCACCTGGCTGGGGAGAGCTAGAGATAGCGGTAGCAGGGAAACATTGGTCGTGTGACCTCCTCTCCGTCCAGCAAGCAGAAGGAAGGAATTCAATGGTCTTCCAGTCCTCCGCTAGGTTCCCCTGCCATCCCAGCCCAAAATGTGCAGAGAGGAGGGGCTGCAGCCAAGGTCCGGATCTTCTCTAGAAGCCAGGAGAGAAGAGGGAGATGGGATGGGCAGGGGAGTGGGTGGGGGTGAGGGGGGAGATTAGCTGTCTCCCAAGCAGCCTGGGGAAGGAAGGATGGTACGGGCGAGAGGGAAGGCTGTTGGATGTGGTAGAAAGGGGTACTGACTCACCCAGTCACAGAGGCGTGGTGGGGTCACTCAGGGCTCGGGCATGACTCTGAGGGAAGAGAAACTGCAGTGAATTTAAAGGATAAGAAATGACCTCGTGCATATATCCTCCCCACCAAGCCTATCAATTAATTCACTTCTCTTTCCTCCCCAAAGTTCCTGAATTTGCTGATTTAATCCAAGTTTGATTTCCATCACTCCTGCACTGTGCTCCTTATTAAAGATTCCTTTTCACTTCTGACCTGGATCCCTCTCAGCCAGGCCTGGGGGAGAGGAGAAAGGCAGACTAGACAACATATCCATCCAACCTGTACCGTTGCTGGGAGCACACGCTCACTCATCCCCCTGCCCCTCATAGGTTGAATGATTACAAGAGACCATCCCATTCTCAGCCCTATTGCAGGGACTTACCTGCCGGGACAGCCCTAAGATCCCTCCACTGGCCAGAGTGGGAGTGCTGCTCCCAGGGCGTGGGGGTTGCAGGCTGGGGCTGTTTCTTGGTCCTGGGGACACATCTCCAGAAGAGTCAAGTGTTTCTGGGGCTGGAGGGGAAGCTAGGGTGAGAGCATGGTATAGAACCCCTCTAGATTACCTTAAGCAACCAAGCTGCTCCATCAGGGAAGAAAAAGCTCCATAGCAACAGGAAGCTGTAAGTCACCATAGCAATCCAGTTGCAAGAGAACCCCCCTACCAAGAGGCAGGAAATTGTCAGCAGCATCATTAGAGCAACCAGGGAAGAAGCGACAGGAAACTATAAGGATTGCCGTGGTGAACCAGGAGGGTACAACAGGAAGCTGAAGCAGTTTCCATAGAAACCCAAGGAGAGCTAGAGAGAGAGAGGTACAGAGGAAGTGCTTCTTAGCAACAGGCTGCTGTAAGCATCACCCTAGCAACCAGATGGAAGGCTCTTTTAGCAATGGGGAAGCTGTACATAGTTGTCATGGCAACTGGGCTACTTGGCCAGAGAAAGGAATTGCTCAGCAGCAAGCAGCCTGAACATCACCATGATGACCCAGCTGTTGGGAGCCACCCCTTGAGAGGTGCCTCACCCTGGGAAATTTGCTTGACGTCCAGATCCCAGGCCTCCTCCTCGACGCGGGCAGGTAGGGAGCAGGCTCCCGGTGAGAGACCGGGAAGGGAGGGGCCGGCATGCTCAAAGGATGACACGGCCACCGAGGCCCGGGTGCGGGCGGCTGCAGAGAGTGGGGGTGGAGGGGTGGGGTGCTGGTGTGGGAAAGCCCTCCTGGCTTCCTGAAATGACCCTCAGTCTCACAGAGGGCCTCCCAGTCAGTCCCCCAGTTTCTGGGAAGACATATCCATTCAGTACCCTTCCTTACTTTCCACCACGCTTCTGCACTGTGCCCTCACTCTCAGGGTCTTGACTTCTGGGGGCCACCCCCCAGCACTCTGGCCCTCACCTCTTCCAGTGAGCAGGGCACTCAGCGTCCGCTCCCCAAGGGCTTTGATGTCCAGGAAGGGTTTATTCCCAATGCCCATGGAGACCATCTGCTGCACTCGGAGCTCTAGGGAACAGAGACCCCGTTACCAACCTCTTTGCCCCTCCCCCACTATAGCCCAGACGCTGTAATGGTTCCTTCTACGCCTTCCCAGCTCTCATTCCTCCCTCTCATTCTTCTGCTATCTCGTTACTCTTCCTGTTGACTGTTACAGTGTGGATGGTGATGGTGGTCCTCGACTTCTCCCTCAGTCATCTGTCTCTGCTATGTGCTGCATGCTGCCCATTTGGCATTCCAGCTTCTCTTCTGCTACTCACCTTCTTCCCTTTATCTTGCGCATGAAGAGCAAAACTCCCATGTTTACATACCTTTATGGTTTATCAAGTGCTTCCATATATGTCACCTTATTTAGTCCTAGTTCTAGCATACTAAGATGTAAATGCTGCTTTCCATTTTTCAGATGAGTAGAATGAGGTTCAGAGAATTAAAATGAAAACTAGCACCCCCCACAAAACAAAACAAACTAATCCTGGTAACACAGCAAGTAAGTTCTGGAAGGCAGGTTCAGTGAGGTCTCTCATTCTCCTTCGCCCAGCCATTTACTCTTGCTTCCCTGAAATCGGCTTTCCTTTTGGTGCACGCCAGATTAATTTTTATCTTAGCAATCTCCCTCAAGTCAGAGCTGGAATCTTCCCATAAGTCATTCTCCATCCTACACCCTGTTCTCCCAGGCTGTCTCAACACTGTCCAGCTAACCTCCTGCAATAACCTTGATCCCCAAGCACACCCTCTCCCAGCTTTGCCCAGTACCCTTGTTGTGGGCCGCCTGTCTCCATAGCAGCTGGGCGATAGAACTTGTCCACTTGAGTTTGATTTCTGGTGAGGCTGCCTGCAGTGTGTATGCCTCTCGTGCACGCCGCCGCCGGAACCACAACTCAAAGCAGAGCCCGCTGTCCCCAATGTTTTCTGTTAGCCCCATGTCGGCAGTCTGAGAGAGAGAGCGGAGGAGGGTGGGTGGGGACAGAGTGCGTCCTAGCTAGATGCTGCCACATGGAGAAGCACTACACTTAGCCTGGCATCTGGTAGACGCTCAGTAAATGTTTGCTCAACACCTACCATGTGCCAAGTGCTCTACATTTAGTCTTCATAACAACCACAATTTACAGAACGGGAGTGCCCAGAGACACAGCATCTTACCCAGGGGCTTATCACAGCTCATTAGAGAAAAAGAGTTCAAACACATATCTACGTTATTCCAAACCTAGGCTCTTCCCTCTGTACTGGACTCTGCTGGACCTAGTGTAAGGGACAAATCTAGAAACCCTTAGGATCATGCCATGCAGCCTGATCTAGCTCCGGGCTGCTATTGATGTTTATCTGGATATCAGGGCTATTAGGCTGTTTCCCTAAAGTAAGGCTTCCCTCCTCTTGGGTTCTTCAGCTCCAACAAGTTAAGCTATATTTATAGTGTCCTTTCTCCTCATCCCCCAGGGACATGCCCCCCCCCAACTCAGAAAGCATGCGTGTTCTCAGTGGGAAAGGTCCTCCTCCCTTCTGGAGTGGAATGCCTCATGCATCTTCTGCATGAATGATGAGGAATACCCCACGGAGCAGACCAATGACAGGGACTTCTGTCACCTCCACACCTTAACCTGTTGTTTGATTCAGATTCTGAACCTGGCTTGGGACTGAGTTCTCAAGAACAGTATGACTTCCTACCCCGTCCCGAGGTTTCTGAACCCCTCTGCCAGCCCCCAGGCATTGTACCTTAAAGGCTTGCTTGTAAACAAAGGTCTCTGATCCCCCCTCAGAGCCCTTGAGCTTGCTGAACAGGAGGAGATGCTCAAAGAGAAAGACGTGGCGAAAGCACTTCTTCCGGCCACAGATGACTGTGAAAGGGTCCCGGTGCAGGAGTTGTCCCTGCTCCTTCAGGTCCGTCTGGAGAAAGGAAGAGGAAAGGTCATTGGCCCTGGAGCACTTTCTATGTATTTTATAGGAGTAAAAATGGGATTTACAGGGCAAGGGGCCTAATGCACTGTTTCTCAGGAAGCCCTGGGCCTAGAATCCATCCACTGGTCACCATGCACAGCAGACCTGGCCTGACAGCACAGCCCTGCCTCTGAAGATGGACGGTACATTACACAGTAGGGTTTATAGCCTCCAATGGGGAAGCCTTTGCATGCTGGGAACCAAAGCACCATTTTGCCCCAGGAAGAGAATCAGCGAAGAATTGAAGGGGCAAAAGGTCTACCCCAGGGGAGTAGGTTTCCAACCTGTTCTGGAACCTCAGGGCTGGAAAGAGACTAAGGAGAGGAAAATAAGGTGTGTGTTGACTGTTAAGATACAGAATGAAGTGCAGGGTAGATAGAGATAAGAATTAGGAAAGGAACAGGAAAGCGCAGGCAGATGTAGGATCACGGGATGTTGGGCAGGACTTAGCTTCTTTATTTATAGGTGAGGAAATTGAGGCCCAGTAAAGTTCAGACCTTGATCAAAGCCATCCAGCTGGTTAGAAATTACAGCCTGGGGCCTTGTGAACTTGCATCCAGTTGTCTGGTCACCAGCCCACACTGCTTCTGAGGCCACAGGGCAAGGCAGTCTGAGCTGAGTGACTGGAGCCATGGCCTCACCTCGCAGCCACGCACCGCCTCCACAGCCAGCAGGTCTTTGCCACGAGTCTCTTGTTCCCGGAGCAGTTGCACGGCAGCCCCAAGGGCTTGGCGCTCAGAACTCAGTTCAGGTCCAGCTTCCTTTAGGAGCTCCTCCAGGAGCTGTCCATACCTGGCCAGCTGCTCCAGGGGCTGCTGCAAGGCCCGGGGCAGGTGAGGGCCTCCTTCCATGGAGCCCTAGTTTGGGGAGAAAACAGACGGCAATGAGAGGCAGGGCTGGAGCTGGTGGGAGCTGAGTTCTTTGGGGAAGAGGGGTGGTACCTCAGGCTTTTGGGAGTAGATCAAGCCCAGATAGAGCCAAAGGTAAGGTGAAAATCCTTTCCCTAGAAAAACATAGGTAGGCCTGCAGGAGATTCAGCTATACTCTACATCTTGAAGGGGAATAAAAACGAAATGCAAATACTCCCTTATACTCTCTGGCTTTCAACTTTTGAAGTCATTTTCACATCTTTTGACGTGAGGTCTTTTGATCCTCAGAGCACCCTGTTAGATACGGTGAATGTTGCCCCCATTTTAGCTATAGAAACAGGCCCAGAGAAACGCTTGCCCGAAGTCCCTCAGTGGACTGGGTAAGAACCCGGGCTTATTTGGCCTCCAATCCAGTGCTTGTCCCACCCTCAGCAATTCTGGGAGATTATTGGCAGGTGATGTCCCTGGGCACATCCAGGAAAGCTTTTTTCCCCTGAGAGATTTTGAGGTTGGGTGGATTTTAGGTCTTCCTGGCTCCTCCCCAGAAGGCTGGAGAAAAGGTTACCTTGGTTGGGGGGCTGAGGGCAGCCAGGCCATTCTCCAGTTTGTGCCGGTGCTTCACGTACTGGGCGTAGAGGCTGAATTGGTCCCCCTGTGTCAGTAGGGAAGCAGTAAGTCATCCCTGGTGAGGCCCCACAGACAAGCCTCTCCCTTTCCTCCTCCATATCCTGTATAGCCCAGAGGATGGACAGGCCACCAGGGAGCACTCAGTCTGCCTGCAGAATGACAGGCTCCCATGGAGAGAGCGAAGGCCAGGGAGCACTTGATGGCAGGGACACAGCAGCTGAGTAGATGCTTGATGGCAGGGACACAGCGGCTGAGTAGATGCAGAGGAGCGCAGCAAAGGGCACTAGGCCCCGGCGCCCTGAACCACACATTTTGGTGGGGGTGGGGGTGGGGTTGGGGTTGGGGGAGTGATACTGAGAAGGAGGGACGAGCAGATGGCACAGGAGTGTGTGAAGGGAGAAGCCCTGAAAATTTTAGAGGCTCACTCACATGGCGAAGGAAGCAGGCCCCTATGCGCAGGGGATGGCTAGCGCAGCCCTGCAGCTCCCGCAGGAAGTGTGTCCGGTGGAAACTGCGGAGCCTCTCCCGGGCACTCAGCGCAGCGGCCCAGGTGCCCCGCAGTTCAGGGGTCAGCTCAGGCCCGGGGGGTGGCACTGGCTCACTCAAGGTGGCCACATACTCCTGCTCACAGGCAATCAGCTCAGACACCAGACGCTGCTGGGCACTGCAGGTACACCAAGGAGTGACAGAGGAGGCTGGGGCATGGAAGGATGTCACCACCCCAACAATCATATTCTTTCCATGCTGGGCAGCTGGGCCTACCTCGGGCACCAGCTAGGCTGGGCTCTCACCTGATGCTTCGCTTGCGTTCCATCCGGGGGGTGCCTACTCCCCAGGGTCCTTCTGGGCCCCCAGCCCGGCCCAGCAGCACGTGTTCCCGGGGTGAGCACGTCCTGTCCACCACCTCGGTGCTGGTGACCTCCAGGCCTCGGATGAGCACAGTCCTCGGCGGTCTGCCCTCTGCTTCTGGAGCCAGCTCGGGGCCCTCGTCCTCATAGTCCTCCCCACAGGGGGCCAGGGAGCAGTGGGATGGTGCTGCCCGCGGCCCAGGGCTGCTGGGCAGCAGCAGGGAGCTGAGGCTGGGTGAGGGGCTATGGGGGCCCCGCTGGGCCCCCCCACTGCTGGCGCTGTCTGCCCGTCGTCGCCGGTGGCCCCGAGGACTCGCCTCCTCTCCCAGCTGTTGCTGAATCCTCCTCTCCAGCTCTTGGCAGCGGGCCCGGCAGCGGCCCCATTCTCGCAGGGCCGCGGGGCTGCCCAGGTCCAGAGCCAGGGCCCGCATCTCCTGGAAGCTGCCGGCGCTGGGCTCTGGGGCGCGCCGCAGGGCCAGGGCTGCCAGCACTGCCTCCCGACCTGGCCCTGCTCCTGCTAGCCTGGCAGAACCTTCGTCCACCCATTCATGTGCCTGCAAGGCCAAAGAGGTTGGGAATGGGGAGAGGAAGCAGTGAGGCCCTGTGCATCTCCCACATGCTGTCCGATGACAGCTCCTGTCCTCCTTTGCCGATGGCTTCCCGATGCCCATCACCCCCTAGTCCTCTCAGAACACCTCCCCTCACTGTCCCAGCATCACTGGCTAACTAACATGTCACTCTGAGCTGGTATGGAGACAGAGGAGCTGGATGAAAGGATGGCTGATACTTACATAGAATTTACAAGAGGCAGGCTCTCTACTAAGAGCTTTTCATATATTGCTCATGTAATCCTCGCCTGGCCCTGTACGGTAGGTGCCACGAGGCACACTCAGGTTTAGTATCTTGTCCCAAGTTATCCATCAAGTAGGTGGCAGAGGGGGGTGGAGGGTGGGAAGGGGTAGACTGGGATTTCAAAATTGTAGAATAGACTACACTGTATAGCACAGGGAAATATACACAAAATGTTATGATAACTCACAGAGAAAAAAATGTGACAATGAGTGTGTATATGTCCATGAATAACTGAAAAATTGTGCTGAACACTGGAATTTGACACAACATTGTAAAATGATTATAAATCAATAAAAAATGTTAAAAAAAAAAACAAAACAGATGAATGGGTAAAAAAAAAAAAAAAAAAAAAAAAAAAGTAGGTGGCAGAGCCAAGAGTCAAAGCCTAGGAGAGGGCCTCCTAAGTCCCTGCTTTTAAATCTACCCAATCAGCTTCTCCAGGCAGAAGAAAGCAAGAGGCTCACCACGTACCTGCTGGAAGAAGCGCTGCAGCCGCAGAGCCCGATGGAGGCCACTCTCAACCTGCTCTAGGCGCTGTTCAAAGATATCCAGAACCTTCTGGGAGGCAGTGTCCTCCTCCAGGGCCAGGGCCTCCCGCGCCTGAGCCAGGCGCTCCTGGAGAAGGGAGGCTGCGCTCAGACCCAGCCCTCAGTCCCAGTCAGTCTCCCCTTCCCTCCCCACCAGTCTCCTGTCACCTGCCTCTCCCCCCTACTTCTCACCTGAACCTCAGCGCTGAAAGCCCGGAATCGCAGCTCTGTCTCCTGCAGGGCAGACAGGGAGTCCCCAGGCACAGCAAAGCTCGCCAGCTGCTCCTCCCCTGGGCCCGAGAGCCACTGGAGCACCTGAGGCAGACAGGGCGGGAGAGCAGGGCCGTGAGGGAGAAGAGGGCCGTGCAGTGGAAAGGAAAGCTGAGATCCAGTTCCAGCTCTACCACCCCAATCCATAGAACCTTGGGTGAACTATTTTGTCTCAGCTGTAAAGTGGAAGGGATACCAGTGAATGGTGGTAGTTTCCACAAGGGTCAAGTGAGAAAGTGATTTAGAGATCTTTGTAAAGTACCAGATGCAGGGGAGGCTGGGCTGGCAGGAGGCACTGAGGGAGGCATGTTAGGGTTCCAGGGCTATGCCTGGAGGTGAAATAGGTAAAACTGGTGTGAGCTGGAGGCCGGATGAGGGGATGACCATCCTTTGGATACTGAGGGCCAGGAGAAATTTCACGTTCACAGAGCCTGGTGATGGGTGGGCAAGGGTCCCAGGGACCAGGTTTGGAGAGACGGCCCAGGCGTGTGTGTGTGCGTGTGTGTGCAGTAAGCCTTGTTATCATCCGCATTCTACACATGAGGACTTGGGAACTCAGATGCTTCAAGACTTGTCCAACATCTCACTCCTAGCAGAGCTAGAACTCAAGCTGAGCACTTTAGACTCCAAATCCTGTGTGTTGACAGGTTTTAGACGGGGGTTGGCAGGGGCAGCTAATAAGCAAGCAAGCAAACAAACAGTAGGAGATACAAACCCTTGGATACTGGGATGGAAGGAGCCAATATGCAGAAATCTCAGGAACAGAGAGCTCAGCCTTCACCCTCCTTTGACATTGACCCTGAGATGACCTTTCCCCTGAGCCCACATGCAGGTCCATGACTTGTTCGCTCAACACACTTAGGGGCTAGGGAGGGACAATCAGATTTCAAACCCCTCTACCCCACAAGGGAGGGTGGAGAGCAAGTACCTATGGAGCGCTTAACCTCAGGAGAGAAGAATCAAGGTTCAGAGAAGCCAGACTTACCCCTGAATCTTCCCCACAGAGAGGCCTTGGTTTCCAAGGCATTTAGTGACTTTCACTGTGTTCTCCTAAGGTGGAGGGAGGGGGGACCTTTCTAGCCTCAGGTTTGGGGGATGACACTGCATAAGGAGTGGAGGGAGCTGGTATCCATAGACGTTTATTATTTTTAAGCTAAGGAGGTAGGCACTCACAATCAATTGGCTCTTCCCCAAATCCCCTAGGGCACCGAGCATCTCCCACAATCTCTAAGGATCCTTGATTAAACATCAACAGTTGGGGGGCGGGGGAGGGGTGGTGGGGAAGGTATAGCTCAGTGGTAGAGCACATGCTTAGCAGTACGAGGTACTGGGTACAATCCCTATTAAAAATAAATAAATAAATCTAATTACCTGCCCCCCTCCACCAAAAAAAAGGGGGAAAGAAAAAAAACATTGGGAGTGAGGAATCTGGCTTCTCTTCTTTGCTGGGGCTGAGATGCTATCTCCCTCTTGATGACTCTCATACTGATGTCGATCAACCTCCAGGGCAGATGAGGAGAGAGGGAAGGCCATTCAACCAAGCCAGGTTAGGAGAATAGCATCAACTGTTAAGTATCAGTGGAAAGGGGGTGCTGGATGCCGGGCCCCCAGGCTGAGTAAGAGGCATGGTGGGGTCCTGGCTCACCTGCTGGAGCCGGTGCAAGCGTTGCCGCTGCTCCTGCTGTTGCACGTGGAGGTTGGAGAGACGCACCAGCTGGTGAATGGCTTCGTCCACCTCTTGATACAGTGTCGCTGGGCCTGGGCCCTCTAGCCTGGGAAAGAGGGTGGGAGGCAGAATGAACCATTGCCCTTATCAAGCCCTCCAACGCGATTCCATCCTTGCATCCCAACACGGGAGGTGGCACAGACTCCTGGGTCAGAGTATGGGCCTGGGTTTGAATCTCGACTCTACATTTACTGACTAAACTTGGCCAAGACATTGGACATTTCTGATCCTCCAAATCCCCATTTATAATTGTAACTAGCACCTAGGGATGTTGTGAGGGTTATGAGATGAGTGAAAAACCATGATATCTCGTCCCGATACCTGATTAAGTGTACTGGCAGACATCTGCTGTGTCTCCATCCCCCCATCCACCTGCCCCTGCACACCTGTCCCTCCCTCGTACTTGCTGCTGTGGGTAGAGCGCAGCCTCATCAGGATGGCTCCCCCATCTCTCTGCAGCTCCGTCAGCCGGGGGTCTGCCAGCACCTTCTGTAGGGGCTCAGGCATTCCTGCCGCCTCCTGGGGGAGGAAGAAGCTGACAGTTGGAGTTCCACCAGAAGGCTCTGAGCCCAGCCCAGCTGCATCCCCACTCCATCCCCTTTTGTCCCATCTCACTTCATACCTCTCCCTCTGGCTCTGCTGCTCCCTCCAGTTCCTCAATGGCTTGCCTTACAGAGCCCAGCACACCTCGGCACAGGCGGCACAGCCTTGCCACTTCCTGAAACACACATGTGGGGGTGGAGTCCAGGAGCGGGGTTTGGGATAAGGAGCCTAAGCCCTAGGGTGGATGTGAGGCAGCCTCAGAGACTTTTATGGAGGCAATACTGGGTTCGCTTTCTGACTTTGTTGCTTACTAACTGTATGACCTTGGGCAGGTCCAGAAACCTTCCTGAACCTCAGTTTCCTCAACAGTAAAGTCATGATAAGACACACTGGATTTAAAGGTTTACAGAGCTGATGCTAGGTAAGCAGATAGCATGAGCATGGTACATTTCACAGCTTAGTAAACACGAGTCTCCTTTCCCTCATCTGCACTGGCTCTGCAGCCCGTAAAATCCTCCTCTCTGCCTATTCAGATCCACTTCCCCATTGATCCACAGTTTAGAGACCATGTTACAGACCCCTTTTAATACTTGGCTCAGTTATATCACAGTTGCTGTTCTTTGCGGGCAAGGTACTTAAGGGTGAATGTTGGTGCAGGGAGCAGGTACGGAAAGGCACCATCTCCAGGAGTAAGGTACAGTAACTTGTTCAAGGTCACAGGGACCCAGAACCAGCCTCTCTGACTCTCAGTTCTAGAAAGACATGGCTGCCTACTCTAGCCACTCCTATTCAATATAGTATTGAAAGTCCCACAGCAATGAGACAAAAAAAAAAAAAAAAAAAAAAAGAGAGAGAGAGAGAAAGAAAGAAAGAAGAGATATCTAAGTTGAAAAGGAAGAAGTAAAATCGTCGCTATTTGCAGATGACATGATACTATATGTAGAAAATTCTAAAGATGCCACCAAAAAACTACTTGAGCTCATCAATGACTTCAGTAAAGCTGCAGGATAGAAAATTAACATACAGCAATCTGTTGCATTTCTATACTAACAGTGAACTATCAGAAAGAGAAATGAAGGAAACAATCCCATTTACCATGGCATCAAAAAGAATAAAATATATGGGAATAAACCAACCTAAGGAGGTAAAAGACCTTTACTTTTGGATATGTCTCCTTAGGCAAGGGAAACAAAGGAAAAATAAGCAAAAGAGATTACATCAAACTAAAACACTTTTGCACAATGAAGGAAACCATAAACAAAACAAAAAGGCTGCCTATTGAGTGGGAGAAGATATTTGCAAATGATATATCCTATAAGGGGTTAATATCCAAAATATACAAAGAACTATACAACTCAACATCAAAAAAACAAACAACCCAGTTGAAAAATGGGCAGAGGATCTGAATAGACATCATTCCAAAGAAGACATACAGATGGCCAACAGCACATGAAAAGATGGTCAAGAGAACTAGTCATCCGGGAAACACAAATCAAAACCACAGTGAGGTATCACCTCACACCTTTCAGAAAAACAAGTGTAGGTGAGGATGTGCAGAAGAGGGAACTCTCATGCTCTGTTAATGGGAATGTAAATTGGTACAGCCACTATGGACAACAGAATGAAGAGTCCTCAAAAAATTAAAAATAAAACTACCATATGATCTAGCAATTCCACTCCCGGATGTTTATCCAAAGAAAGTGAAAACACTAACTAGAAAAGACATATGCACCTCTATGTTAATTGCAGCATTATTCACAATAGCCAAGAAATGGAAGCAACTTAAGTTTCCACCAATAGATGAGAGGCTTAAAAAGATGTGGAATTATATATACGGTGGAATATTACTTGGCCATAAAAAATGAAATATTGCCATTTGTGGCATGGATGGACCTAGACGTATTATGCTAAGTGAAATAAGTCAGACAGAGAAAGGCAAACACTGTATGATTTTACTTCTATGTGGAATCTTAAAAACAAAACAAATGAATAAACATAACAAAACAGAAACAGAGTTCTATATACAGAGAAAAAACAAGTGCTTGCCAGAGGGAAGAGGGGTGGAGAGAAGAGAGAAATAGGTGGGGGAGATTAAGAGGTCCAAACTTCCAGTTGCAAAATAAATGAGCCATAGTATGAAATGCACAGTGGGGGGGAATATAGTCAATAATTCTGTAGTATCTTTGTATGGTGACAGATGGTAACTAGACATTGTGGTGATCACTTTGAAATGTATAGAAATATTGAATCACTATATTGTATACCAAGAAATAAGTGTTGTAGGTCATTTATACTTCACAAACAAACAAACAAACAAAACAAACTCATAAAGAAAGAGATCAGATTTATGGTTACCAGAGGTTGGAGATGAAGGAGAGGCGGGAATTAGATGAAGATGGTCAAAAGGTACAAATCTCCAGTCATAAGATAAGTAACTACTAGGGATGTAATGTACAACATGATAAATATAATTAACACGTGCTATATGTTATATATGGAAGTTGTAAAGAGCAAATCCTAAGAGTTCTCATCACAGGGAAAAACATTTCTGTTTCTTTAATTCTGTATCTATAGGAGATGATGGATGTTCACTAAACTAATTGTGGTAATCACTTCATGATGTATGTAAGTCAAATTATGCTATACTCCTTAAATTTATACAGCGCTATATGTTAATTACATCTCAAAACCGGAAAAAAAAAGAATTTATTTAACATACACCCCATTTAACATAACATCCCATCTCCCTAGTAGCCCAGGGTACATAAACAATATTTTGCTAATAAATATTTGGAATTGAACGCGCTCATAAATACTTGTTGAATGGTGAACCTTAAACACTTATTGAATTGAATGGAAGGGAAGCCACTTTTTCCCAACCCCTTGGTCATGTCTCAGATCTGCCCCTCTTTCCTAGAATGTCCTCTGCCGGGTCACTCCTAGCTTTCAGTGTCCTGGGTGGGGGAGGTGGAGCTTACCTGGTGTGTCTCTACCCAGTAGCTGGGAGAGGGCTCTCTGTGACCTCCCAAGTCCCACTGCAGCTCCTCTGGCTTGGCCACTCTTTTCAGATCACTCTCTGACAGCATTTCAGCACCCTGTAGACATGTAAAGGCAGGTGGTTTCTGGACTGGGCACCTAGGGATGCAGGGACTGGCCTGGGGCTCCAGCCAGCCTCTTCTCTACCCACTACTGATGGGGACTAGGTGGGAGTGAGGGGCTCAAACCTGAAGTCCATGGAATTCAGTTGTAGGGTCATCATGAGTGAGAAGCGTCAGCCGCTGAATGAGGGGAGGGTCTCCCGAGTCCTGAAGGCAAAGAAGAATAACCCTAAACTCTGGGCAGCTGGATGGCCCGGAATGGCCACTAGGGAAGAGTTAGGATACAGGAGAAGTTCCGCATCAAGGAGTTGATTACCTGAAGTTGACTCAGGACAGGAATGAGTGCTGGAGGCAGTTGGGGTGACTTGCGAAGGTCCAGCAGGACAGACAGCCCTAGCATCTGTAGATCAGGCCTGTGGAGGCAGGAAGAGCCAAGGATGCTTTGTGTGTGTGTGTGTGTGTGCGTGTGTGTGTGCGTGTGCGTGTATTGGGGGGATAACGGCATAGGGTCTAGTTTTAGTGTTACTCATCCTCAGAACTTAGCTCCTGGCAATGGGTAAAAGTCTGGGATGTATGTCCAAGAGGTGGTGACCTAGCAATTAGAGTCTATATTCACGTGGCTACAGGGTCATGGGATCAGGGTTTGGAAATTAGAAATTCTGTGCTCTGGATGGGTATGAGCTCAATGCCAGCACATAGTATGCTGCCTAACAGGTTCTGGTGCTCAAGAAATAGTTGTTGAATGAGTAAATCAATATTCTGATAATCTAGGTAATGTCTTAGGATATTGAAAGTCAGTGTGGATTTTGAGGACTGCTGAAGATACTCTACAAGTCAGAGGTCAATGACTTGACAATTGGAGGGTGGAAGAAGAGGGTGTCTTAGAGGTCAGGAGTTGGGTGTGCTGAAGAGAGAGGAGGTCAGGATCCCAGTGACACAGGAGGTTACTGTGCAGGGTGCTGGCGCTGAGCTTCGGTTACCTGAGCAGGGAGTGGAGGTAGTGAAGAGCAGTGCCCAGCATGTCTCGGGAGGGTGGGGGCTCCTCAGAAGGGCACGGTGGGGTGATGGTCAGCAGAGCTCGCCCACTCTGGTCCACCCCTCCTGGGGACACAAAACGGCCAGGCTGTCCTGGCTGGGGGCAGGCCTTGGCTACCTCCCATCCACCCTGCCTCCCTCTGCAGCCCACCCTGGAGGCTTCTCTCTCCTCCACCCCTTTAACTGCAGCCACTGCTGCCCACTGACCAGTCAGGACTAGGAATCCAGATGCCATCAGGTCCCAAGCTACATCAGGGTCATCAGAGATACAGACCGGAAGGGCGTCTTCTGGGATGCTGTCCCCTTTTACTTCCTGCATTGTCTCTAGGGATGGTGCTGGGGGGTCAGAGAGGAACTCTTCTGGAACGGTGGGTCCTGCAGACACAGGCAGAGCTATGAGCCTGAAGTTAGGACACTTCTGGCTGTTCCATGCCCAGCATCACCCCTGCTCTTCCTCCAGCCCCCTTCCCTAGGCCCCACCTACCCTGGCCCTTGCTTTGTCATCTCACCTGCCACGCACACCAGGTTCGGCCCCTCCTGCACTCTTTCTCTGGCCCTCTCTTCCACAGGCCCACAGCCTTCTGGGGGCTGAGGCTCTTTTTCATCTGCGTGTTTGAGCTCCACTTTCGGCTCCGACTCTGGCTTCCCAGGGCCTTCACACTCCTCTTTATCTGGGCTGCACCCTGAAAGCTCGTGTTCATTCGGTGGGGGCAGATTACCAAGGGCTTCCTGGTGGCTGGTCTCCTCCTTGTCCCCAGGGCTTAATGGGGCACTGTCCCCTCCTCGGTTAAGAGCCCCTCTGCCAGCAGCTCGCTTCTTTCTCCGGTTTCCTTTGCCTGTTCTCCGAGGAGTGCCCGGCAGCCCTTCGGCCCCCTGGCCTGCTCCTCCT
The DNA here is from genome assembly GCF_048773025.1 of Camelus bactrianus. Classification (NCBI taxonomy): domain Eukaryota; kingdom Metazoa; phylum Chordata; class Mammalia; order Artiodactyla; family Camelidae; genus Camelus; species Camelus bactrianus. The sequence goes on from NC_133544.1 coordinate 64,557,914, forward strand.
CCAACCTCCCCTGGCCTCAGGAGGCAAGACTCAGAGGCTTCCCCCAGAACCTCTGCTGGGGTCTCAGATACTTCCAGAGCTGCTGCCTCTAGGAGAGCCTCAGCTCCCGAGGGAGACCCAGGGGAGGCTCCAGTGCTGCTCCCCTCACCAGGTGGGCGTGCTCCATCTTGGTCCCGAGGCCCCAGACCCTTCTGGTGCATCCATGCCCGGTGTCTCCGGTGCCGGCCCTTCCCTCCAGCACCCTTGCGTGTGGGTACCGTCCGGGTCCTGGAGAGGCCCGAGGAGCCCTCAGCATCCGTGGGGCTCCCCATTGCAGGCAGTGTCACCTCCAGCAGCTCCACATACTCGCCCTCAGGTCCTTCAGCAGGGGCATTGTGCCCATCCCCGGGACTCCGGGTGCCCAGGGCCTCCTCAGGGAGCGGGGGGCTGGGGAGCCCTGGGGGTCCAGAGGGCAGCTCTGTGGGTAGCGTGCTTGGCCGATGTCCAACCATGAGGCCTCCTTTGTGCACAAACCGAGGGCAGATGAGCTCGGCCCAGGGCAGCCGCTGGATCCCAGAGGGTGCAGACAGTAGGCAGGTGCTGAGGCGACCTGTTGGCCGGTCCTTGTTGATGCCTTGTAGCCACTCAGGTGTGAACAGGTAGGCACAGGCCTCATTGGGCACAGGCAGTTCCTGCACGCGCCCACCCCCTGGGGCCAGGCACTTGAGTGCCAGGCGGGGCGCTTGGGCTGCCGAGGGCACCACTTGCAGGTAGAAGTCTCCCGGGCGCAGCAGCTGCCAGGGTAGGGCTGCCAGCTGCACCACCACCTGCTCGTGCAGGCAGAGGGGCCAGCCCTCGTGGAAGAAGAGGAAACCGCTGTACTGGGCCTGGGGAGAGAGGTGGCAGGCTGTGCTCAGGCCTCTGCTGATGAAACCAGCAGAAGGCGGCAGTCAGAATGGGACTACCTTAGGCAGGAGTGGCCTTATGCCTTGGGGATTATAACCCCTGGGGAGCAGGAGGGGCTATCTTGGGGTATTCCTGTGACAGAGGAAAAGATGGGGACTGATCAGTTTTCTGGTGGTAGGAAGCTTCTCTCAGAAGCTAGTTCCATGAGTGGGAGGGTAAGAACTGAGCCATTATAAAGACACGGTCAGCAGATGCCATTGTCTTGGAGGAGTCAGAGATTCTTAAGAGGTCTTTTATCTGTAGAAGTAACTCTGTTGAGTCATATCTGGGGGAGTTAGCTCTTGAAAAATTGATACGAGGGGGGAAAATGTCTGGAATTGGGTCTGGAGGGTCAGGGTCTTTGGGTGTTGATGTTTCTTAGGGGTCAATATTTGGGGAAGATGAGTGTCTGTGTGTTAGTATCTGAGCTGTCATTGCTTCTGCAGGGATTGGTATCAGGGTGGCGGCGTCTCTGCATGGGGGGAAATTAGTCAGTCTGGCTGGTCTCTGGGGTGAGGCAGTGGATCTTAGAAGAGATAGAACAGGGATGCGTTCACTCACACAGGCTTCCTGCTGGACCTTGGCAAGCAGATGCTTCGCGGGCACCAAGAAGTCCAGTGTGTATCTCAGTGCATCCTCCCGGTAAGTCCTCTCCACCACCTGGAACACCTGGCCCAACAGTGTGGGAGCTGTTGCCTCGAAGGGTGGGTACAGGGCGGCCAGGGTACTCTGCACACAGTCCTCCACTGGCTCAGGCTCCTGGGAGAGACAGGACCAGGCTGCAGATCACTAGAGCTCACCCAAGGATGGCTCCTTGGAGGCCGGCTGTGTTCCCCAGGGGCCCCATCATGCACAAAGTGTGTGCAGAGAGACGGCAGTCAGTAAACGCTGGTTGAAGGAGCAGGAGATGGGAGTGGGGCTGGGCCAGTTGGAGTGCACAGGCCTTGCAGTGTACTCCCTCTGAGAGCTCTGAGACCTTGGCTTTGGAGATGTGGGGAGACTTTTTTCAGGAATGTCTCTGATCAGGGCAAACCTGATTCCTGTAAAAAAGGGCGACTGCATAGGTTCTCCTGAGAAAGAGATATGTTCCCTGGACCATCAGGGAAGTTACTGATGGCTGAGAGCTCTGGAGGGAGCTCTTTTACACAGCCGTCCTACAAGTCCCTCCGCCCAGGACCTACCATCCAGAGACCCCCATTTAAAATGGAAGTGCCACCACCCATGAACAGTCATATGCTGGAGATGGTCACTGGGTGGGAAGAAGGAGGACTAAAGGGCTCTCTGTCTCGAGTCTTTCTAGCCCCATTCCCTCTCCCACAGTGGTTAGAAAGCAATCACCCATTTTCAGAGCATGTGGAATTGGGTTACAAAGACCTGGGTGGGGACAGCTGAAAGAGGAAAAAGTCACAAAAGGAACTTGTAGGGAAGGGAGGAGGAGGCCTTGCTGGTATGTACTGGAGCTGAAATCTTTTCTGATTCCTGTAGGGCCTCCCCACCAACCTCTACCAGGAGCCACTGTCTCAGAAGCCTCAGCCTTGCTTCCTCCAGACCCGCCTCCCGAAGTGAATCAGTCGGATATCTTTCTCCATCTCCCCGGAAAAAACTACCCTTCGGGCTATTCCTTTGCAAACTTATTTCTCTTTCAAGGTGGCTTTGAAATTTCTTTTATCAGATTTCTCTGTTGTAACCGGGCAAAGGGATGGTCACTGAAGTGTTTATCTAGTTCTCTACTCCCAATTGCCTCCCCTCCATTCCACCCCCGCACCGCCTTTGCCCTGAGGACAAAACTGCGTATTTTACTTTTGAGTCCTTCCAGCCAGAGTTGCCCGCCTGTCCCGACCGTCTGAGAAGCTAGGCAGCCACTCCAGAGACAGACATTCAGTGCGTCAGCACAGAGACCCGGCCCCAAGGTGTGTGGGCGAGCAGACAGACCCCCCCAGTGTTCCGGGGACCCGGCCAGCGCCGGGAGCGTAGGTCGGGGGAGGGTGGAGCTGGGCGGGGTGGGGGTGGGGGGCAGAGTGGGCCGCCGCTCGGAGGCCTGGAAGGGGGAGCTAGAGCTGGAGCGGCAAGGCAGCTGCAACCCATTAGGGGCGGTGAGCTCATGGCTGAGCGAGAGTCTCAGCCACAGGAAACGGCAGCGGCAGGAGGGGAGGAGTGGTCTGGGGTGGGAGGCGGCGGGCTGGAGCTCGGAGACCGGGCCTCCCGCCGGCCGGGACCAAAAAGAAGACCAGAGAGACTGAGTCAGCTCTCCCTGGCCCAGTTCCTCTTTCTTCTTGTTCCAGCGTCCCTGCCAGGGGGTGCCCTTCCTTCTGTATTGGAGCAGCCCCGGTAGTGCCCCTCCCCCTCCTCCACTCCCTGCGGTGAGCGCCCCCTGGCCGGGCCTCTCCCCCTCCTCCACTCCCTGCTGTGAGCGCCCCCTTGGCCTTGCCTCCCCCATCCGTCCCGCAGTGGGCGCTCTCCTTGGCAGTGCCCACTGCTGCAGTGATTCTTCAGATAGTACTTTTGGAGTGAAAGTTCACAGGATAGTGTCCACTCCTGTTGGTACGGGCTTCCCTTCTTTAACAGTGCCCTCGCGCTTCCTGTGCCCTGAGTTGCTGCTGCCAGGGTCCCCAACCCGCTGCAGGGAGCTCCCGCCAATGTTCCCTCCCTTCTGCAGCAGAAATGCTTTGAGACAGTTCTTCTGTTCCCTGCAGCGTGAGCACTTCTCCCCTCACCGCATCTCTGGTCTGCTCTGGCAACGTCAAGCCGCCTGGCAACTGTGAGCCCCCTCCCCACTGTCCACTACTCTGAGGCAGCCTTTCTCTGCGGGAATTTCCCTTTTTGGTCAGGTCCCTGGCCCCTGCCCAGCCACAGCTGTGGCCGGTCCCCCAGGGCCGGATGGGTGGGCCCGGCTCACCGGGCTGGGGAATGGGATGGAAAATGGTGGTTCCAGGCAGGTCAGTTCTCATAACCCAAGGCCGGGCCCCTTCCAGGGCCGCTGCAGCACAAACCCGCAGGGGTCTCCCGCGGGTAAGGAACTGGGACCGAGAGGGGGAGGGAAGATCCTGCAAAGGAAGGCACAGGTCAGGACAGAGGAGGGCGAGGGGAGGTGTGTGGATTGGAGGGTGGGGTGGGGGAACCAAAGGGAGGATGGGGGAGGGGGCGGAGAAGAGGAGAAAGAAAGAAGAAGTGAGGTTAATACCCAGTGGGGACAAAGCCAGACAGTGGGGCATACAGACAGACAGATCAAAGAAAAGGAGGGGGGATGGGAGGGAGGAGAGTCCCAGGAGCTCTCTAGAGTTCCAAGCAGGAGCAAGAGGCACCAAGCAGGGGGCTGGCGATCCGGAGCGGGCTGCGGGAAGACGGAGGGGACACCGGGTTGCGACGCGGGACTCACCATGGCTCGGCGCGGGGCCGCGTCCGTCTCTCGGGCGGGCGGGCGGGGCCGGGCGCGCTGCCGCCTCCCTCCCGCCGCTCGTGTCTCGCTGGGTCTGGCCAGGGGACAGCTCCGGCCGCGGTGGCGGCTCGGTCCGCTCGGGCTCCCAGGCCGCGGGGCCCCGCCAGGGAGGGTCGAGACGGCCGCCCCTCCCCGCCCCGCCCTTCAGTGCCCGCCTCTCGCTCCGCGCCGGACCCCCTGCCGGGACTCCCTCTAACCGCGCCGAGCCTCTGGCAGCTCCCCGGACGCCCCCAGCGGATCTGCCCCGCTCTCCCGCAATCACCTTCCTCCTCCCGCCTGCCCTCCAGCGGGTAGCCGTCCCTGACCCTTGGAGGCCCGTGCCGCCTAGGATGCCCCTCTTTTCCCGCCACCGCCTCGCTCCCTACGGGATCAGTTTAGTCTTAGCAAGGGACAGTCCAGAGGCTGGGGCGTGTATGAATTCCCTGGCGTCCCCAGCCTAAGACTGGAGTCGTTTGGTGGCCGGAAGCCTCCCAACTTTAACTCGCCTGGGAACCTCTTTTCCCCTTGGTTGCCAGACTTCGGCAGCACCTGGAGTTCAGAAGAGACCCTCCCAGGCCCCTGCCCGCCTCCGGTGGAGCAGAGGGCAGGGAAATCGGGGGATTCCTCCCACTCTCCAGGGGGCTTGCCCGCCCTCCTCGTTCCCCTCCCATCTCCTCCGGCTCCGAGCCTTCGGGCTCCGACAATGGGCTCCTCTGTGCGGCCAGGGGAGGGCGGGGGCGTGGGGGAATTAGGGAGCGGTGAAGGCTTGGGTAGGGGGTGGACGTCGAGGCTGAATGTGCGCAGGGTCCCGGGATCAGGATCCTCCTGTAGGGGCAGGCACTTCGGCTGACGTTTTCTGAGTTCTTTCCTCTCTGCCCCTTCCCCTCCGCATCCCCTATCTCTCCCCTAGCTAGCGGAGGGAAGGCACCAGACTCCCATTCAGCCCCACGGTCGGATACTGGAAGCCAGACTCTTCCTTCTTGTGGGGTGGCAATAGAGTCTCCCAGGGCCGCTAGGGCTCGTGGCGGTGGGGATGGCTATTTGAAGCAGTAGACAAAAGGGGTGGGCTAGTTAAGAAAGTTCTAGCCTCATCCATCCTCCACCGCTTCTGGATGGGAAATGAAGCCCTGTCGAGGGTCCCCCAGGAGGGGTAGGGGAGGCTTAGGCATAGCAAAGAGATGCTGCGCCCCCCTCCATCTTTGAGCAGGCACTGGAAAGTGGGAGTGGGAGGCATGGGAAGGGGAGGCTTCCAAAAGGTGAGCATTTGAGAAGATCGGAAAGCCAAATAGACCCCAGAGAAGGACGAGAAGGCGTATGCCACTGCAGCTGGGGGGTGACGTTTGGAAAACGTCCTGCCAGTGGACGCAGCTGCGACGAGGCCAGGAGGCCAGAGCCTCTTCGCAGTCTTCAGAACAGCGCGGGACCGAGGGGGGGAGGCGTCACCTAGGTGATGAGCTCTTCTCTCACCTCCTCAGAACTCTGATCTCAGCCCTTTCTCCACTCCTGCAGTCTGGAAGAGAGGAAAAAGAAAATGTTCATCCTTCTTGGAGGCAAGACATCTCTCTGCTCCATGGCATCAAAAAAAAAAAAAAAAAAATCCAGGGCAGCAAACCTCAGGAATAGTCTTCGCAGCAGAGTTACAGGCGAGGAGCTGGAACTCTTTTCCATCAATGGGTCATCCAGACTCTCCAGCTTCCTTATAATTAGTGCTGAGAACTAGGAGAGTGAGATTTTGCTACCCCCTGGTGTCCACTCTGAAAATGCTGCCCAGTGGTGGGTTACCAGAATTTAGGAAACTTTCTTTGGGGTATATTATGAACTTTATTCACTTGGTTCAAACCCAGCTTACCCATTCCCAGTGTTGACAGAGAGTCTGAACCTTCCTTTACCAGGTCTTGCATTTTTTATACTCATTGTTTGGGGAACGGTTTGTAGAATACATGTTTCCCCCAATTAGGAAGTGGCATGTAAATTAAGCTGGCTATTAGGAGCTAGTAAACTCCTGGGAAAAAAAGGAGTGGATCAGTTTTTCACCCCATGGGAAAAAGGAAGTCACTGAAAGTTTTTGAGCCTATGGGGTGAGGGATTTTGGATGCAAAGTCTGGGAGCCAGTTATTCCTTTCTTGTAGTTTAAATCTGTGCTAAATTAGAAAGGTTTATTTTATTAAGTAAGGTGACAGATATGCTTATAGTGTTTAAATACCACTATCTCCAAGAATCCAGGCTCTTACCTAAAAGTGGGTATATGCATGTGGTGCATGTGTGTGTCTGTACAAGAAAGTGTGTGTCTATACAAGGAAGTGTGTGTTGATGTATATGTTTTGGGGAGATGTGAAGTGAAAAGATTATAATGGAGGAATTAGAGACAGGGAGTTGACCAGTCTTAAAAGCCCTCCCCTGCATTTACAAACAGTTCTCACTTTATCTCACCAATTTCAGATTCTTTGGAGCTTATCAAACTCCCATTTTACAGGTGAAATTATGGTGTATTGAAATGTAAAAACTTGCTGTAAGCTACTCAGGAAGTGGAGAAGTCAGGATTTGAACCCAAGCAGTCTGACACCAGAGCCTTCATTCTCCACCACTAAGTTACAGGGCCTGGTTATACAGTCCAGGCTCATCCTAAAATAAGTAATAGTTAAAATAATCCCCAAGAAATTTCTAATATGGATCTTATGGGGAAGTAATGTTATGCAAACATGAAAAAAGGTGAAAGAAATATTTGTGTCTGTAATGTTTATTACCTGGCCTATATGCACCGAGAGATGTAATGGCCAGTTCTGCATAGGACTGGGGCTTTAGGCTGCTCACTCTTTGTCCACTAGGAGAGCAGCTGTGACCAGGGCTCTGCTTGAGCTCCATGCCTCAAGGAAAGGAGGAATTAGTGAAGGACCACAAAGGGGAATTTTGGGGACAGGAAGGGACAGACTTGAGAGAACGTGTTCTTGTTACTTGTGCTTTCCAAAAGAAATTGGGGGCCAAACCAGTTAATTCTATTTTTTGTTTAATTTCCCCTTAGTTTTGGTTTTATTTTATTGGTAATATTCCTTTAAATATTTACAACTTGTCTGCTCTGAACTAGGTGTCACCAGAGCCCACATCAGCACCAGCTTGCCCATGTTAGTGCATTAGTTTCCATACTGGTCTACACGCTTTGCTTCTGCTGCCTGGGAAGCCATTCACTGCACCCTTGCCAGAGTGATCCTCTAAAAAATCCAATCAGATCACGTCAACCCTTTCTAATGGCCTCCGATTTGCACCATGACTCCTTTTCCCCATCTCTCCAGCCTCATCTCTTAGCATTCCCCTGTTGCGGGAAGCCACTAGTGACCCTCCAGCCACAGTGGCCTTCTTACAATTCTTCACACAGGCCTTGCTTATTCCTGATTCAGAGCCTTCTTACTCTCCCTTCTACCTAGAGCCTTCGTTTCACAATTCTAGGAGCTGGCTGTCATCCTTTGGGTCCTAACTAAAGTGTTGCATTCTCCAGTGTCTTCCATGACCTAAAGTGACCTCTCACCTGTTGTCTTTCCCAATAATGTTATTTTGTTTTCTTTTCTTCACAGCCTTTATCTCTATTTGATTATATATTCATTTGTTTATTTCCTGTCTCTCATAACAGGCCCACCTCTGCCACCATATATCATTTGAAAATAAGCTTCATGAAGTCAAGGACCTTGTCTCTTTTGCCACTGTTGTATCCTAGATAGTGTATGACCCAGAATATGGGGAGCAGAAATCCCTATGTGACAGGAATGGTGGTAGGAACAAGTGAGAGGTAAAAATCAAGGGAGAGTAGAGAGGCCGAGGCCAAGGCTTGGAGTCCAATGCTTAGCTTTTTATTTTTCTTCCTGGACATAGCCCTCACAAGTTCTTTGTTGGTTAATATTTGCAAGTGGAAAATACATAGAACAGAATTAAAAGCAAACGTGGGGTGCATCCACTATGGAAAACAGTATGGCTGTTCCTCAAAAAGTTAAAAATAGAACTTTTTTTCTATTTTTAGAAATATCATATGATCCAGCAATTCCACTTCTGGGCATTTGTCCAAAGAAACCAAAAGCACTAACTCAAAAATATATCTGCACCTCCATGTTCACTGCAGCATTATTTACAATAGCCAAGATATGGAAATAGCCCAAGTTACCACTGACGATGAATGGATAAAGAAAATGTGGTATGTATATATGATGGAATATTATTCAGCTATGAAAAAGAATGAAATCTTGTCATTTGCAATAGCGTGGATGAAACTTGAGGGCATTATGCTAAGTAAAATAAGTCAAACAGAGAAAGACGAATACTGTATGATTTTACTTACATGTGGAACCTGAAAAAAAAACCTTCATAGATAGAGATACCAGATTGCTCATTGCTAGTGGGAGCAGGGGTGGGTGAAATGGGTGAAGGGGATCAAAAGAACGAACTTCCAGGTACAAAATAAATAAGTCATGAGGATGTAATGTACAGCATGGTGATTATAATTAATGCTGTACTGCTTATTTGAAAATTGCTAACAGAGTAGATCTTAAAAGTTCTCATCATAAGAAAAAAATTCTGTTGGTATGTATGGTGATGGATGTTAACTAGACTTATTATGGTGATCATTTTACAATATATACAAATATTGAATTGTCATGTTGTACATCTGAAACTAATGTTTTATGTCAATTATACTTAAATAAAAAAAGTGTGGAATGTCTTCTGGGTCAGATGTGGCTTTACTGGGCTAGAGGAGTCTGGAGGAAGCTTTAGTCTGGAGAGGGAGTTCTGGAAAGGCTCCAAATTCACTTATGGACTTTATTGATGTACAAAACCAGATCCTCCTTTATATAGTTGTAATCCATTTGAAAATACAGTTTTATGTTCTCTTCTCTTCATGTAGCGTCGCCCACACACATTTCTATGCATCAATATAATTTTTGTGTATTTGTCTTCAGTTAAAGGGATACTTTGATGCTTTAATTAAAGCACTATAAGTAGTTGCCCTATCATTTGTTTAGACACTCTCAATTTGGGGGGAATTGGCATAATTTCTAAGGTTTTTTTGTGACACAAAGAAAAGTATAAACAGTTTGGCACAAATTTACTCCTCATTTAGAATTATTTCCACTTAGCATATTTTACCAAGCGGAATTACTGGATCAAACAGTAGGAGCCATTCTATAGCTCTTGTTATTTTCTGACGAGGCAGTTTTGGAGGGCCAGGGTCATGAATGCTCTGAAGTTGGTTTAAAAGTTGAGTGCAAAGAGGAATTCGATTTATTCTGAATGGCTCAAAGCAATAGGGTGTCAGTGAATTGCTGCGGTGACAGAGATACAGATTAGGTTCTATATAGGGGAATTTTTGTTATTTAGAGCTGCTGGAAAATGGCACAGGCTGACTCCATAGGTAGTAAATTCCCTCTCTCTGGAAATTTTAAAGCATAATGAGAGGTTTTTAAAATAAATGATTTTATAAGCTTTCCAGAGTTGTGCTCTGTATATTTTCCTAGCCCAATTCCTTTGCTCTGAAAACAAATTTTGTCCAACTAATATTTATTAAGATCTAAATGTGCCAGGTGTGTCTAGTGGCAGTTGGAGCTCTCATTGGCAGCCTCCCAGTAGGGTCGCCAGGAGCAGGCAGTCTGGGAATTACAGCAGCATGAAGTCATACCTCCATCCCTACCCCCAATCCCCCAATTCACAACTGCTGAGCAGGTGGGTACAAATTTGTCTCCGGTTTCCTGACACCTTATTTTCTGTCCTCATTGACTACTTCCCTGTCTCTGCCCACATTCCACCTATTCTTACGACCTTTGTTGTAAAACTTTCTAAACGCTTTCCAAATGCTCCCAAGCCAAACCCAGTACCTAAGTAATTTATTCCAAGTAATTGTTACAATATCTTGTTTTTTATTCTGCCAAAAGGTGTTTGTACTGCAAATGAGGAGTTTAGATCACCAAAGAATCTGTAATTGATGGAATATAGCACTCCAAATTCCACTAACATAACTTCACCTCCCAGCCATGAACACAGGTGTGTTTACACACACACATGTGCATGTGTGCGCGTGCGCCCACACACACACACACACATATTTCCAGGCAAGCAGCCTGATTTATTGAAGGAACCAGTTGCTTAACAATCTGTTGTTTTTGTTTTTGTTTTTTAAGAGCCACCTTACTTGGAAATATATAATCTCAAAACTCCAAGTTTGGCTAAGGAGGAAAAGTCCCTATTGAGGATGGAGATAATTATAGACTCTGAGTTTTACTTCTTCTTTGAGGTTTTTTTTTTTTTGTTTTGTTTTGTTTTGTTTTTTTTGCCGAATTCCTCCACCACCGCAGCACTGGCCTCAGGGAAGCCTGGCTCCCCTTTCTCAGTTTCTCCAGAATGCAGAGGAAGGAGGGCGCCGAGGAGAGATACAGTTCTGGGTTGGGTTCCAGTGCCACCACTGCCAGCCTGATCCTTGAGCCTGAGCCTCGGCTATTGCATCATGAGAGGCCACTCTCCCTTCTGAGGGTGCAGTAAAACCAGCAGACATGGCAACATCAGGAAATACAGTCACCCAAGCTACTGTGCATTCTGTCCATGAAAACAGTGCAGAAAATGGACTGGCCTGGCAGTGCCAATGTGAACTTTTTAAAAGTCCTTTTTGTGCCCAGAAAAGAATATTCAGAGAGCTACCTTGGCTTTTTAAAATTTATGTTCTCTGTGTTAAAGATGTAAATCAGACGCTCAGTTCTTCCTTAAGCTTTTATGCTTAACTTACAAACAAGTATATTTTAATAATCACTTTAAATGATTGTATTTGTTGACTATTTGGTACCATTTATAAATGGAGTTTATACGTCTCCTTTAAACATTTAAAAATATACTTTATAAGTTTAGCACATTCCATATACCTTACAAAGAAATTCGGTCATCTGAGCTCACCAACAACACATTCCTGAATATCTAAAAAACACCTCTTAGAAATCTAACAATTTCTGAATATGGTAATCCAATTCCTAAATTTTCTTAAACATTCCAAAACTGATTTTAAAGAAAAATTTGATTTCAAACCACACGTCTAAACTAATTGCGCGTTTTAAATTAGGATTTCAAGGCCAATTTGTTACTGTAACAGATTAAATTCTCTTAAACACTGCAAATACCTAAAACACCAAATATGCACAAATTCCTTATACAAACATATTAATGCTATGTATTTGATTCACTTATTTTTATCCTTAATTTAACATTTTCTGGATACTAAAGCAAACTTACCCAATTAGGAGATAATCAGGCTGTCCTAAATATCTGAGGAGTCCCTTCCCGAGTGACTTTTTGGAAATACGTTCTCAGAAGCTTAAAGAGCATAACCAGCAGAGATTTTGTCCCAAGGCTTCCCAACTGCCCCACTGGGCCCTGTTTTATGGATGCTGCGTCATTACTCACTGAATGGGTCAGTTTTATAGTCCATGGCCCCTAGATTCAAGTTACATCCCATCTAATTCTTCAACCTACACTCGGAAGTCGGAAACTCCTACCCATTTTGCTACACCATTTGTTTGGATGTTATCAGTCTATTTAAGGTTCCGTTCTATTGTGAATTCTTTCCACAATCTTACCGGTTTCTGGAGCTCCAATTTTTACAGATATTGAGTGGTTTAATTTCTCTTGGTGTTGCCTGACTGTAGTTACAGACCTAATGTTATATCAGAGATATGTATCAGGAATATTAACATTTAACAGAGAACAAATTTTAGGTTAGGATGAATGAAACCCTGGGGGAGGTGGGAGAAAAATGTTATGGAATCCATTCGATTCGTTATACTCTTCTGTTATTGTTCAATAGTGTTTTAAGGATTTTATTTTTTCTTGCTTCCTAGTCTAGACAGTAAAATGTTTGAGTGTAACCACTTTGGTGTATTTACTTAGCTTCAAATCACAGCCCCCTCCAAAACCATAACGTGTGTTGGACCCATGTAAGGAACCCAGTAATATTTGGAAAAAAGAAAACCGAGAACTTCTGTGCTTTCTTAAGACAGTACCTAGGATAGCTGGGGAATTACTGAAGAAGCAGGCAAACCAAAAAGAATGCATAGACACAGGTGTCTCTTAGATTAGGACCTTGAATGACTGATTGGCTCTGAAGTTTCCCCTAAGACTGAGAGATGGCAGGGGAGAGGCAAGTTTGGCAGCCAGGCAGGTCTGAGCTGAGTTCTGAGTGTTTTTGTCAAGATGTCTGCAGGTCACCGACGGGACTGGTAACAGCAGGCAGATGGATATGTGCTCTGGGAACTTGGAAGACCTGGGGCTGGAGATATGCTTTTGGGAGCAGGTAAGTGGCAGTTGAAGCCATGGAACTGTATCAGTTCACTCAGGAGAGTGCAGTGTGAGCTAAGAATAGGACCCTGAGAAACACTATCATTTAAGGTGCAGACGGAGGAAGTGGAGCCTGCCCACGACCCTGGGGCAAAGCCAGAAGGGTAGAAGATTGTTGTTTCCCTCTCATTTCCAGTATGTCTTCTTTGGTCAGAAACACAGGGTGGGCAAGTTTGTGATAGCGATGGGCAGAGTGTGGTAGGCGGGCCGCCTGGTTAATGTGGGGAGGCTGTATTTGGGTAGGATAGTGTGGGTGTGGTAGGTGAGAGGGATCTCTGCTTAGATCTCTTTCTAGAAAGAAGGAAAGGGGGCTGGAGTTGGAATTTGTGGATTCTCTGCTTTCCCTGCTACTTCACATTTCACCAGTCATCCTCTCCTTATTCTGAGCCTTATTCTGTGTAGGAAAATCTCTTTCTAAATATGGGAAGGGCGGGGAACGGTGTAGCTCAGTGGTAGAGCTCATTATTTAGCATGCACAAGGTCCTGGATTCAATCTCCAGAACCTCCATTAGAAATTTATTTTAAATAAATAAATATGGAAAGGAAGGTGTATGGGGGAGGCAGAGTTGGAAGGGGGAAGGAGAGTGATTGCTTTACTGTTGAGTTTGTGTACCTGTGTATGTGTGTTATGTACACATGTGCATGTGTGTCAGTATGTGTCCCTGTATATGTATGTGTGTGTGGGTATGAATGTTTTATGTTGGTTTTTATATATGTGCATGTGTATAATACATGTATATTTTTCTCTTTGTATCTATCAGGGTAAGTATAGAAATTGAGGGGACGCATTGAGAAGCTTTTATGCCAATTTAGTAAAACTGATTTTTCTTCTTTTTTTTTAAAATTGAAGTATATAGTCGGTTTACAATGTTGTGTTAGTTCCTGGTGTATAGAGTAGTGACTCAGTTATATAATAAATAAATATATTTATTTTTACAGGACATTGCAAGGTGTTGAGTCTAGTTTCCTGTGCTAGGACCTTGCTGTTTATCTTTTTCACATGTAGTACTTAGTGTCTGCAAATCCAAACCTCTGAATTTATCCCCTCCACCTCCCATGATACACTGATTTTATGTTAATTGAATCTAATAATAAAAAATCTGGCTTTGTGCTTTCTATTGTTTGTATGTTCCATTTCATGTTTTCTAGTAATTCAGTTTACTGCATTTTATGAAAGTTCTGGTCTACGGCAGATTGCACATAAAACTACTCCTTCACCAGTTAGTTGGAGAAGGACTAATTAGGACCAGATCAAGATTCTTAGAAGGTCCTGATTCTGAAATTTCACTTCAGAATTCTGAGGTTCCTGCTGTGGGTTGTACCAGTGAGGCATGAGGTCAGGTCTCGAGCACAAACAAGGGAGTCCAGCCTCAGGTCTGACTGGCATCCCCGGGGCTAAGCCTGCTCTTCCCCTCCTTCCTTCTTTTCATGTGACATGGAACGACCAGGCAGTTCTCAGGGTGACAGAAGGCAGAGCCCAGGCCGCTCTTCCAAGCCAGAGCCTGCTCGGGGGCTGCCTTCCCTTCTGCCTGTTGGGCCCGTAATGTGGATGGTTCACAGAGATAAGAAAGGGTTTCCAAACCTCCACGCTTTCCCCCGGACAGTTACACACACTCACAATTACACACACTCAATCAGGAAAAACAGGGTCTTTTATTGCAGCAAAATCAGACACATTCCTTTGCCTAACACAGGGAAACTATCACAGATTCCCCCGTTCTCCTTTTTGGATAATCTCCCCAGGGATCCCTCTGAACTGTCCAACCACTGCCCTTCCAAGGCCCTGACCTCAGTTTGTGTTTGTAGTTTTGCATTCTTCTTCTTTAAGATGGCCTCCAAAATTACACATGCCATGAGCCCCACAAAACCTGGATCCACCTGTGCCAAGATCCTTAGTGCCTGAAGGGCCACAAGGTACCCACACTCAGGAAGCAATGAAAGCAGTATTGAAGGGCTCTCTTCCCTCATCATTTGGAACATCCACAAAGCCCCCTAAGGAATTAAGAGTGTGTGAAGCTGGCTGCGTGGGAGAGAAGTGGTATTTGCAGAGAGGGTAAGGATTAGTAAAGAACTCAAGGCAGGAAACGCAGCTGCAGCGTTGGGCTGAGGGGAACACCTGGCCTTAGACAACATTATCCAAGAATATGGGACCAGCTGGTACCCCAGGTTGTCCTTCTGTTGCTGGGGTAGGGATGGGTCACAGCCCACGATGAAGAATGCATCCAGTTGCTTCTCTCTTTTTTTTTTTCAATTTAAAATTTTTTCTTTTCTTTTTTATTGAAGTATAGTCAATTTACAAAGTTGATCAATTTCTGATCTCAGCCATGAAAAAGAATAAAATAATTCCATTTGCTGTAACATGGATGGACCTGGAGACCATCATTCTAAGTGAAATAAGCCAGAAAGAGAAAGAAAAATACCATATAATTTTTTCTTTTTTTTTTTTAAATTGAGGTATAGATGATTTACGATACTACGTGTCAGGTGTACAACACAGTGATTCACAACTTTTCAAGGTTATACCCCATTTATAGTTATTATAAAGTACTCACTATATTCCCTGTGCTGTACAGTATATCCTGGTCAGTTGCTTCTCTTTGTACCTGCAGTCTGGGTGCCTCCCCGAGGTGAGCTCCCATGTGGTCAGGGATACAGGCTTCTGGCTCTGGTGGCAGTTTTCACTTGCAGGCTGTGATGGGGGTCTGACAGGTGGCGGCCACACTGGAGAAGGATTCATGCAGGCAGGTGTTGAAGCCTTTGCAGCGTCTGGGGTGCTTGTTGATTTTGCCGATCGGAGCGCTGTGTCCCTGAGACCTGGGCTGCACATGCTGAGTTTCAAACCACTGAGCTGACGTCACGTGGCTGGGCTTGGCACTGACCAGGACCTTGGCCACCCAGAGCCCCAGCAGCAGGAGCAGAAGCAGGGGGCAGAATCCTGCTCTGGCTGGTGCCATCTCTCCCGAGGGGCACAATGGCACAGGGGGTGTGGGAGGTAGGTGAGTTGTTCACTATGGGGGGATGCCCGCCAGCCCTTCTAAGAATTTCATACCCTAAATCAATTATTGCAGGGCTCCTGCAGTTTCAGATATTTAAGAACACTACTGGCATTTGATTGTTCTCAGCAGATAATGTACATTTTTATGCCCCTAATAAATACTTAAATTGTTTTTCCCTCGTAAGAGTTTTATGAGGCGAGTATGATTACTTTTATATATATGTATATACGAGCAAACTGAGACTCAGAAAAGTTGAGGAAATTGCCCATCATCACACAGAGAGTATCAAACACAGGATTTTAATCAATGCTTCTTGGCTTCCCAAGCCCCTATTCTTTCCACCCTCCCATGTTTCTTGTCTGAAACTCTGAGAAGTCAGACCACGAAGGGAAACTAATCTTGGAAGACAGATAGGCCAAAGGCCCATCCCTTCCTCTCCCAGGCTAGCTCAGGCATTCCTGAAAGTCAATATTAAGGTTGAGGAGTCAGGCTAATTCCTCTCTGCTCTGTGATCCAGTTTCCCACTGAAGCTGGAAAAACAGTCCTTCTCAGAGCTCCAATTTTTAAAAATTGGATGACATTCAGTATATTTATTTTTACTTCTGTTCAGTGACACTAGTATTCCTTGAAATATGTTGTTGCACAGTTTCATTTTCAAAGAACTGTTTGAATTAAAAGCAGAGATGTATATTTAGTGTATTATAATACTGGCAGTAAGTGGATATTGCCACAATTATCAAGGGAGGAAGCAAATGACTGAAGTGGGGGATCTTGCCCTGGCCACAGCCTCTCAGATCTGTGCTGGTGTGTTGAACCCTACTCAGCATCTCGGCCTCTGGGATCTGTGTGACTTCAGTGCCTTTGAGATAAAAGGCTCCTCAAAGTGGCAAAAGTCACTTCGCTCCTATGATCTGCATTGCCAGATGGGAAACTTCTAAGATGTTTGTCCCTCTGCCTCCAAGGTGGAGCCTGGTTCATCAACAGAGCTCGCCCCTTTCATAGTGGGGATCCTTTCCTACACTTCTCCCCACAATGCTAATAAAACATTGATTTTTGAACCCAGGAGACCATTATCCAGCAAGCAGTGGACTTGGGCCCTATATATATACATATATATGTGTCTGTATACATATATATATTTATCCAGGAAGTCATTTCTCTTTGGCAGGTGCTCAAAGAAGCCTTTCCCAAAGGTTTGCAGACCCAAACCCCTGGGCTTTTGTGTGAGAGGGTGGGGACGGCAGCGGGAGCCAAGGGTTGATATTAACATTTCATACCGCCCAAGGTGACTGACCACAAATTTTGCAAGCTCTGAATCGAATTAAGTTGCAAACAAGTTTCCCCTCAAGTAGGTGCTGACCTACTGCAGCTGGCCAGCCCCACTCAGGAAGGCCTGGGGAAGGTGTTCCTTTGATTGTATATTTGATCCTAGTTATTCTTCACAAGTCTTCCCCACTGCCACGGTCTCAGGGCCGTTTTATCCATTAAGCACCAGAGGCCCAGCGCCTAGGTTCTGGGAGGTTTTCAAGGGCCCACAATATCTGAGACTTGGAAAAAATATATTGGCTCCAATATAGGAAAAGCCAACTGCAAAATCAAATTTAAAATATTTGCTTACCTGCTACCACGGTAACATAAAGTTGATTTCCTTTATTTTGGAATTTGGCACCCATAAGAAGTTTATTGCATTGTCAAACAACTTTAGGTTAGATTTCGCTCCTTTTACAGGAATTCTCAATACCACGATTGCGGAAGGAGCAGTGCCAATCCCAAATTACTTGTGGTCAAATAGTTTCAGAAGCAAAACTTTAAAAAATCATTTCAGATACATTTCTGCAAGAATGATGTTGAATGAGGAGTATATATTTTTATATATTCAGTATGGTGTGATGTAATGCTAAAATGCCCAGTGTGTTATGGAGGTATTAAACATAGCCCTCAACACTCTAGGGCCAGTTGCCTTGAGTGTATCACTTACTGCGTTCCTAAAGGCAGCCGGGATAATGCACACCGCATCACTTCAGGGTCAGGTCAGCACAGGGCTGGACCACAGCAAGAGGAGGGAAGGGATACCACTAACCACCATTTAGTGAACATGTACTATGTGCCCTGTTAGGTACTTTGTTCAGGACTATCATTTAAAAAGTATTTATTAAGGGGGTGGCAAGGGATAAATTGGGAGTTTGGGATCTGTAGATACTAATTACTATATGTAAAATAGATAAACAGCAAGGTCCTACTGTATAGCACAGGGGACTATATTCAATACCTTGTAATGAACTATAATGATAAAGAATATGAAAAAGAATATATATGTATAAATGAGTCACTATGCTGTACACCAGAAATTAACACATTATAAATCGATTATACTTCAATTAAAAATAAAAAAAATAAATTAAAAGTGTTTACTGTGTGCCAAGGCCTCATGCTTCATATATAATTTTTTTATGTAAAACAATATTATGTGGTCCATGTTATTATCCCCATTTTATAGAAAAGGAAACTGAGGCTTGGAGATGTTAAGGTCACAGATGTACTAAGTAGCAGGCCCAGGACTGAAAATGAGGTAGGTCTGGCTCCAAAGTTGTGTTATCCGTCCCTGCCACACTGCTTTCCTGTGTACTAAGAGTTGCTTCACGGGCTGATCTTGTGGCCAAATTCTATTCTAACACATTGGTCTTCTTTTCGTCTCCTGGACATGTTTTGCCCTCTTCAACTTTACTTCTGTTTTTTTTTTTTTTTTTCTCTCCCCTGAGGGCGCTCCCTCAAATATTATCCATCCTTCAGAGCTCAGTTTGGTCCTATGGGCTTGATCGTGACCACATGCACAAACCTTCCTGTACAAGTCTGCCTCGAGTGAATCCCACCTGAACGTAACCTCCTTCGGCATTAAGTCCTGGTACTGCCCATTTGGGTGCTCAATCATGTACTACCTTGTTTTGTGATTTGACTCTCACATGTATATCCTGTCTTCCCAACTAAATGGTGAACTCATGGGACAGGAATCAGGTCCTTTCATGTTTCTGTATCTCCGTAGTGCCGGACATGTGGATGGGATCGCTCGTAGGGACACTCAGTATCCGTGTGTTGAGCTGAATCATCCCTCTGGGCCTCTGAGTCTCCTCAGCCTTTGTAACGCAAAGAATTTCAGCTGAATAATTTCTGAAAAGCTCCCCTACCCAGGTTCTAACACTCCAACACAAGAGGAAACATCAAAGTGCCAGTAGCCAGACTGGAATGTGAGGAGAGGCCCTGCAGGAAGACCCTGAAGGTAGCTCAGAAGAGGGGGAATAGAGAATAAGCAATGATCCCATAAGACCAGTTTTTTCACAGTGCGCTAGGAGGTGTGCGTCAGGGGTCCGGAAAAATCCATCTTGGTTGCTGGTCTGAGGTAGCTTTTGAACTCCAAGTGCCTCTACCAGTGTACTTGTTAGGCTTCACCTCGCAAATAGCCCCTGGAGGTGAGAGGCAGCCTCTTCAGGAAGAAGGGGGTTCTGGAAGAGTGGGGCTGATTTAGGAGGGGGTAGGGCCGCTACAAATGACCAGGAGTGGCAAAGGGGAAATGGGCTGTACATTTTCTGCTCCTCTGTTTGGGTCCTGTATGACGAGATTGTCCAGAGCTGTTTCCTGGCCCCTCAGTAGAGGGCACTGGTGGGATGGGTTCCTAGAGGTGGTGCAGGAGGGCAGGTTCAGCTGTGAGTAAGGAGCCAGAAGCTCCGCTCCTCTGATAAGGTACTTCTAACAGTGTGTGAGAAGAGCTGTTGCTGACACTGCTTTTCCTAGGTGCCCAGGCTGAGACAGGCTGGGGTGCAGATGCCCTGAAGTAAAATTCACTGAGATACAGCTGAATGAAGGTGTAACATTAGCTTCAGAAGGCAGATGGCCGCTGATAGTATTCTGTTTCTCTGGGCACAGCTTAGAAGATTTTCAGCCAACTTTCTGCCAAACAGCTCACACATCCATGGAGGACCACCTGTGGCCGACAGGTGACGCGAAGCAGCAGTAAGTCCTATAACGATGGATGGATGCCCTGCCACCCTGGCGTTTGACTAGCTCAGGCTGCGAAAAGCTATTGCAATGCTCATTCAAAAAGGAGACTGAGATTGTGAATATTCAGCTCCCCAATTACTTTGTGAGTATATATAACATCCCTGGGAGGGAGAGGAGGGAAAAAAGAGAAAAATGCAAACAGAACGAAAGCCCAGGAAGTGGCTGGAGATACGCTCAGGCTGGAAGAGCCCAGAGGGAAAGGAGAGGGCGAGCATCTCTGCAGGACGGCAGGGCTACCTTGCCGCTCCTTCTCTAAGCATCCTCCTTGCGCTGCTGGCTGGGACCCGAGGTCTCGGCAATGAGTCAACAGCCAGGCCAGGGGAGTTGGGTGGGTCTCAGATGGAGGCAGGAGCCTTGCCAGAAGCTCTCACAGGGACTCTCTCCAGGAGGGATTCTCCTCCAAGAAGGGTCCTTGGCTCTGAAGGCCCCTGGCTGTGAGATACCCTGGATCCTGGTTTCTAAACCCTGAGCCTCAGGGCTCTATCACGGAGCTGCTGCGCTCCTTCTGGGAAGCCTCCTTCTGTTCCTGTGGCTCTGGGAACCTGCCTCTTTCCAGGTCCATTTTGCCTTACTGTGTGGCTCTTGGCTACCTTCTCAGGGAGCCCAGTGCCATGATGATCTTGCCCCAGTGGGTGGACTGCCTCCCTTTGTTCCTGACTCTAAGACCTGTCCTCAAGAAGGAGAGGATGTGGTCTTCAGCCTAACCAGAGCTGAGGCATGTGGCTCCCCCCACATGTGTTTTGTGGCCTTTGACTTACTACAAGCCCATGCGCAGCACGCGGACCTCCCAGGGATGATGACAACAATGATAAAAACAATCAACGCTAACATTTATGGGAGGATTTCTGGTTCCAGTCACTGTTCCAAGTGCTCTGTGTCTGTTTTCTCATTTTTTTTTTTTTTTTTTTTTTTTTTTTTACCACGTGAAGAACCTTCCTGCTGCCCTGACTCTGTGACTATCTCATTTTCCTCATCCAATTCTTAAAAGAGAAATACTGGTCAGAGACTCAGCCCATAAAGAGCAAGTTAAGGAAAACCTCATTAAGGCCAGTGTGCTCTTCCCCTAGGTTGAATACAGACGTGCACAAAGAGTACACAAAGCCATCAGATGAATGCCTTCTTTCCTAATTTCACCAGAACTTTTTGGAGCGGGAAGGAAGTAATTTAAAGCATTGTTTTTACATAGAATAAAACTATGATGGAGTATACTGAAAAATTCAAATCAATTACTTAAAAAAATAATTTTAAATGTTTTTGCTTTGAAATAATTTCAAATTTATATGTGTTTCAGAAGTGGTACACAGAGCTCCCTTGTATGCTTCACCCAGCTTCCCTAATTATTAACATTTCTGAACTGTTTGAGACTAAGTTACAGAAATGATGCTCCATTACACCCTTTATACAAAAATGAGTATTTCCTAATTATAAATACTCTTGCCTTCAGAACCACAGCACAGCCATAAAACCCATAAAATTAACATCGATCCATTATTATCACAAAAGAAAATTTAAGATAATATATAAAACATCTAGGCACTTGGCTCCCTGTATAAATATTAGTTAAGTGAAAGAAAGGGGCTTCAAGGAAAGCTCATGCTTGCTGGACATGAACTTTGGGTGTTTTAATTAATTCTATTCTGCCATTACTAGCACTTCGGGGAAAATTCTGACAGACATTGCTCTGTGGGCTCCAGTTGACCATGAAAACCCAGACCTGGATGTGCCAACTTTGAGGGTAAAGAACGATGACCATTCTTTGACATTTCCAACTTTCCCTCCTGAGTCATTTAAGCAAGTCCTTAGGTAAGCTTACTGTCCCCTCACCTCCATCATGGAAGACCTCTTACACTTTTCCTACCCTCTAATTCAGCTCCATTTGCTAGTTATGACCTTACCAAAGATAAAATATTTTGGATGTTTCAGGCCCATCTGGAGGTCCATCAAATGGATCTCCGCAATCTTTTCACTCTGGCCCTAAGTAGCAGATGGGAAGTGGAGATATTTATTCTTGCTGCAGGCCCTTATTTATGTCTCCAATAGCCAATGGCATGGGACATGCTGAACTAGATTACCATCATTGGGTGCTTTTTTTTTTTTTTCATTTCATTGATACAATGTGAGCATTCAGGTGAAGGGGATGTGGTCCATGGGTGAGTGGCAGAAAAGTAAACATGTTGGGATCATGGGCACTGAACAATCTTTTGGATGAACATGTTTTTGTCTCAACCCAGGAATCTGCCCATCTGCAGATCGATGTACCAGTCCATGTGTAGGAAGTTTGACCTTGGAAGATGTCTGAGATTCATTTGGGACCATTAGCTCAAACGCCACTTCAGAACCATCACTGGACGGGTTCAAGAAACCTGAATTCTTACTTAAACTAGCCATGTGATCTTGGGTCCCCTGGGTCTTATTGTTCTCATTTGCAAAATGGGGAGGGCAGGATGAGATGATCTCTGAGGTCACTGGATACAATCTCTTGTAACATGATTTTATGAATATGTTAACGCTATGGGTGTGAAGTTCCACCTTGTGCTAAGTGCCATGGCCAAAAAACCATAGAAAGTGACAACTGTGATGTTTTCCCTCTGTAACCAATCCATCGGAAAGCCGTGGACCACCACTGGTGGTAGTTCTGTGTAGAGGAAGACAAACTAGGAAATGGAGCTGAATCAGAGGGTGGGAAGAGTGTAAGAGGTCTTCCATAATGGAGGTGAGGGGACAGTAAGCTTACCTAAGGGCTAGTTTAAATGACTTGGGAAGGGAAGTTGGAAATGTCACTAGAGCCCTCTCTCTATCAACTGCTGTGATAGTTGAACCCTTTGGAGAGGAGCAGGTAAGGAGCCACCACAAGTTAGTGGCCCTAGATTTTCTGCCTTCTTTGCATATCTTTGGA
This sequence comes from Camelus bactrianus, assembly GCF_048773025.1. Classification (NCBI taxonomy): domain Eukaryota; kingdom Metazoa; phylum Chordata; class Mammalia; order Artiodactyla; family Camelidae; genus Camelus; species Camelus bactrianus. Next base: position 64,580,550 of record NC_133544.1, read on the forward strand.
TTTATGGAGGGTAGAGATGAGAAAAAAACCCTTAAGTGGTCTTAACAGAAACACTCAAAAGCCTTTTCTTTCCCCCTAACTGAAAGCATTGACTCCCACCCTATCCTGTTCCAAATTACCTCACCAAGAGAAAGGAACGCGTGTCTTTTTTGCCTGACCTTGAACCTTAGCTTATCTACTCTTGGCTAAGAACTTTTTTTGGCAAGGAGAGGCTGAGGAGGGTTTTGGCCTCTTTTGTTTAAGTCCTTTGTTCTTCTGTCGCAGAAGTCAGGCCTGCTCCATCCATCACATGTTTGGCCACTCAGTGTTTCACACCATAGTAATAAATGTAAATGATAACATCTTTCAGGCTCTTCCAACATGCCAGCCACTGTACTATGTGCTTTGTGTATGGTGTCACATTTAATCTACAGAATACTCTATGAGTTAAGTTACTTTTGTATAGATGAGGAAATTCCAGTCTAAGTCAAGAGGACTTTCCATCAGGGTGTATATTTCCATTATCAGAAGACATCTTTGCTTACCTCCCCTCTTGTGAACTGTGGACTTCCTACAGGGCCTCATTAGCAATGTTTTCTCGTAAAGCCCTCATGGCTTCTTGGATGCTCCCAAGCTTACTTACTGGCTTTGGAGTCCTGCACAGGAAAACATCCTGGAAAGAGCTGTGACTGCTCTTTCTATCCCTCCATGGTGGAATAGGGGTAGGAGGAGGACTTTAAAATGAGGATCTGAAGTCTTCAAAGCCCTTTTGGAGGCCCAGTTGTGCAGGAGCATAGAAACAATGTGATAAAATGGGCCAGGGCTCTTCTCAAAGAGACGGCTCCCTGGATGTGGCTGCTATCAGTATGTTTTCTGTTGCTGTAGCTCTAAGGTCATCCCCTAGAGCCACAGAAACTACATAGAGGGCCATCTGGATCAATGTGAGGGAAAGAGTCCTAGTTTCAGGGGCATTTCTTCTTCATACGCCCTGCCCTTGAGATCAAGACCCTTCTCTTCACATTGACTCAACTGGCTGTCTTCATAGTGTCTGTGGGTCATTTTCTTCAGAGAGAAGACTTTGGGGAAGATGTAGAAAAGTCTCCTACCTATTCCACCTCAGATAGTCTCGCTCCTAGGAAAGCGAGCTCACAGTAGCTCCAGTTCTTTGGTTACTTTTTTTGCTGGCCTCCATCTGTGCTCCTTAGATCCAGGCTGAAACAATTTATTTAGAGCTATCTACATGAGGCTGGGCAATACTCCCCAGGACTCCCTCCTCGCCTCTCCAAGCCCCCACCCCCAGCAACAGAAATCTCGTAACTAAGTCTCCCTTTCTCCATTGTCAGCTGTCCAGTAGGAAGGTATCAAGGTTCAGCCAGCCTTGCTAGTTGGCCCAAACCCATTATTCATTTTGGACCTCAGCTTCGGCCTTTGAAAGGCTGAATAGCCAAAGACTTATTTCAACATAATTCCTGGATTTTCCCTGAACTTGGCTGTGATCAAGATCATGTGAAGGAATGGGTGACTGTCAAATCTAATCAGTTAAAGAAAGCATCGGTATAAAAACAAGGCAGGTCATTTGGGTTCACCGTTGATATCTGAATAATCACATTCAAACATTGGTGAGCACTCTGAATGTACATGGAAGTGAAATTTTCCTTATGAACTTTAAAAAATGGTGAAATTCTATCAGTCAGTGGATATCAGTCAGAAATATCATCATATTCTAATATCAGCATATTTATTATTTTAAGAAAAATGCTGTAATAATGGTTGTGAAAGCTTTTATTATATACAAAATAATTTTACATTTTCACAGTTCAAAAATAGGTAAATCAGTTGACAGTTATATTAACAGAAAGTATGTACTAGCTAGACAACTTTAGGAAGAGCCTTATATAATTTTTGAGCTAAAAGTATTTATAACAATTTAATAAATACTGCAAATACTGTTTACTTTAACAAATAGTACAAGGCAGAACCATATTAATTAGATTATATTGTGATTCTATGATTTCATTGTATTAAAATCTTTGTGAATTGATATATTAGCATTTATTATGTTAAATAAAATAATCCTTAAGAACTATAGTTTTTAGGAGGATTTTTAAATTGAGGTGTAATTGGCATACAGTAAAGTACACACATCTTAAGTGTACAGCTCAAAGGGTTTTCACAAAGTAAACATATCCAGATCAAGAATAAAACTGTTCAATGTTCTGCAGTCCTTCCTTTTCATCATCCCTCCCCTACCTTCTCTCCTCATCATCTCCAACCACCCAGCCCACCTATCAGGACTCTGCCTACAGATTTATACTCTAGCCTCCTCATAAACATTGCTCTAGCAGAAGAAAGCCCTCCAGGAGAATTGAGTGGGGCATTTGCCTTTGTCTTCGTGTTTGCCAAAGACGGATATGACCTGACAGGGGTATTGCTACTATTATTGCCATTGCTACTACTAGCTATCATTATTGAATGCCTACCAGTGCCTCGGGCTGACTAAGGCTTCATAAATGTCATTTCTAAATCTTCCTGTAATCCTGTTGGGTAGGTGATATTACTCCCATAAATGGAAACATAGTTGCAAAGAGGTTCAGTAGTTTTTTCCAGGTCATGTAGCCATGAAGGACCGAGTCAAGATTTACACCCAATTTTATCTGGCTCCAAAGATTACTCTGACCCTGGGAAGGAATAAAAGAGCACTGGGGTATAGGGGAGGGACCGGTAGAGAGTAGGCTCCCCGGCTGGGAAGGGAAAGTCTAACAAGGTAGTATCTGGGCGCTGAGGTAGGGGGGCGGGGTGTGGGCGTGGGGCGGAGTGCAGTTTGTCCGGGACTGAGGTTCAGGAAGAGAGAAGGAGATGGTGACGGTCAGGGCTGCAGGCAATGCCAGGCGGGGGCTGGGGGTGGGAGGCTACCAAGACTGAGCCAACGTAAAGCCGAAGCTTCTCCAGTTCTGCTCGCCAGTGAAGGAGAAATGGTGTCTGCAGCCCAGGGAGATAGGTAGATGGCATTTCCACATCTCAACCCCTCAGGCCTGGGGCGGACTGCCAGAGCAGAGAGCCAGGGAAGCACCGAAGCAAGAGAGATCATTATCGGCAGGAAGGAAGCTCTGGCAGCTCCCATCAGCCTGTTTGTGACAAGCAGGCACCGGGCCACGGAAGTCCCTTGAGGTCAAGAGAAATGTGATCCTGGAGCAGAGGGATGAAGCTGGGACACTCCCCTGACACTCTGCTTTCAGACCTAGGCGATCAAGCCAGAGGCAGGCCCAGGGCCCAGGACAGAAGAGCAGTGGGCTAGAGAAGGAGGGGCGCAGAGAGGCAGAGAGAAAGAGCGCGCCAAGACCCCTGGAGCACCTCAGAAACAGTCTCTTGGCTAGAGAGGTAATGACCTTTACTGCAGCCACCTCTTCAGAGCTCTCTGTACATTTCTTCATGTGTGAACTCTTACCTAGTTCCCCTCTTGTCCCTGCAGAAGGCTCTCATTTTTCGGCCAGTGGTAAAGGAGAAAGCGCACTGTATTTAGAGTAAGGAGACCTAGTTTCAAGTCCAAGTTCTGCTACTAACTAACTTGACAAGCTCTTGAATTAATTAAGCTTTCTGAAATCTCAACTTCCTCATCCCTGAAGAAGGCAAGTAATCCCTGTCAAGTCCGTCTCACGAGGGACTCACGTGGATCCAGCATGAAAAGCATGAAATGCTATGTAAATACAAGGTGGTGCTTCTTTGTCATCTTTCCTTCCGGCCGTCTCTCTGCACACAGGCCACCTCACTACTGGGTCAGAGCTGGGGAAGAGGCCTCATTTAGGGACAAAAAGAGCTCTTTCCATAAATCCCATGCACTCCTTTTCCATTTCTTTCCTCCTCTTGTCACACTGCCACGAGAAGATGGGGCAGGGGAGAGATGTATGAGGCACAGATCTAGGAACCTGCACCCCTAAGCTTGCTCAGCCCCTCTCTTGGGGATAAGCTCCTGGGAAAGACCATCTCTTCTGGAGCCGAGCCTACTAAAGTTTCAACCTCAACACCCCTACCCCCAACCCCCATCCTCTCAGAGGAGCCTGAGCTAGGAAGGGCCCCAAGAGATGTCAGAATAGAACCTTCTGGGAAAAGGAGGAGTGGTCCAGAGGCCTGGAGAGGGAATTCAGGCACAGCCCAAGCACGAGGAAGGCTAGAAACCTAAAGGACTTTGTCCAAGTGCACGGGAACCAGCTTCAAGTGTCCAGAATCCCCTTTCTGGGGAGGGTCACAGGCCACGATGTAAGGAGCCACCAGTTGCTTCTCTTTGTACCTGCAGTTTGGGTACCGGCCAGAGGTGAGCTTACACGTAGTCAGGGTTGCAGGTTTCTGGCTCTGGTGGCAGTTTTTATGGCCATTTTTGCAGGCTGTGATGGGGGTCTGACAGGTGGCAGCCACGCTGGAGAAGGATTCATGCAGGAAGGTGTTGAAGCCTTTGCAGCGTCTGGAGTACTTGTTGATGTTGCCCATGGCAGCGCTGCATCTCTTAGGCCTGGGCTGCACGTGCTGAGCTTCAAACCACTGAGCCGAGGTCATGTGACTGGGCTTGGCGCTGACTGGGTCCTCCACCACCCAGAGCCCCAGCAGCAGGAGCAGAAGCAGAGGGTAGAATCCTGCTCTGGCCAGTGCCATCTCTCTTAGGGGGAACTGTCAGAATGGAGGGCTGGGGTTGCTGGGGACAGAGAACAGGAGGTGGGAAATGAGCCTTCCTATACCTGCTCCTTCTAGCTAATCACCATCTCCCTCTGCCACTGTCTCCTTCCTCCCTCACCCTGTGTCTTATCCCTCCCTTCCCCTCTGGGTGCCCACAGCCACTATGACCCCACTCCCTAACCCTATGGCTCCATCCCCTTCACCTTGTATCCCTCTCCTCCTTCGTTCTGTCCCTCTTGCCTCCCACTCTTTGTTCTATCTCTTCTCCCTCAAGTCCCATCCCTTAGCATCCCCAGGTCCCTATATCTCCATCTCTTTCTCTGTGTCTCGTCCCCTCCATGACCGCATCCCCATCTCCTCCACATCCCTATATTGTGCCTCCATCCCCCAGCACCACTCTCCTCTCTCCCCTCCACATTGGGTCCCTCCTTTGCCCATCTTGTCATTCGCCTGAGTGTCTACTCTTATCTGGCCAGAACCCATCCATTCTTGGTCCTTTCTCCTCACCCACATCCTGTCTCAGGCCTCACCTCCTCACTGAGTCCTTTTGCTGCAGCTCCTGCTCAGAGGGACACACCTGCCCACCGCTGGGCCTCAGATCTCCGGCAGTCTCTTCTCACTGCCTAACTCCGTAAGAACTGGCCTGACCTGTGGTGCTTCTGTTTAGATGTGGGCTGGGGAGCAGCCCCGGGTCAGGAAATGAATGAGGTTCATGCCTCTCCACTTACATGTCCCCAATAAGTGGATACCTATGGAGCTAGGACACCTGCCTGAACATGTTTAGCAATGAGGAAGCGTGAATCCTCACACTCAAAGACTAGATTTGGCCCCCAGCCACATGGTTTCAATGGCTAATAAAGCACCTGATCCAGGTGTCAGCTCAAAATGAATTTCTGGGACAGTTGTCATTTGTCATCTCCTTTATACACTTCCGGTTCTGATTCTGGGAAGAACCTCTCACTGTGATGGTAAGGATTGCTTTTTTCTGACCTGAGAAACAGATGGAACAGCCTAGAAACTTGCTTTGTATGGCTTCTTGTCACAAAGGACTCACTGCTTATCTTTTGGAGGAGGTGGAGGAGATAGGGAAGTGGACCAGTCATCACGGTCACGATTCCCAGCACCAGCCCAGCTCAGCTCTTCTGCAATGATTCATCCCTCTGGGTCCCTCCAGTTCCAAGGTCACCTGGCTTTACCTGGAAATGGCACCCAACACCTCTCATCCTTCACTCTTTCCCGTGCGACTCGATTAAAACTTGCAACACTTAAAAACATTGTCTAAATGTGAAAATGCTGGTGGTGGGGGTGCTGCTCCACCTCCAGCTGAGACCTTTCTCTACTTTGTCTTCCCTGTTTCCTGTGGCAGTTACAGCTGTGTGGTCAGTGCTGCTTCCGGGGCACCAGTGAGCCTGGCATGAGACTCAGAAGAACTGAGATGCTGAGAAAGAGAAGCATCACTATCTGTGGATGGGAAGAACTCCTAGAAAACTGAGATGAACAGTGTTTTTGTTCCCAGGATTCGCCTGTTAGTAGTAGGTGATCTCAGACTATTGGGTTCAGGCTCATTCACATAGTCAACAAATATTTCTTGAGCATCTACTATGCTCCAAGATGCTTGGGATATATCAGTGAATAAAAGAGACAAAATCCCCACCTTTGGAATCCTTACATTCCATTGAGAGAAAGACAGTAAAAAATACATACTTTGTTCAGGGTGATAATTGCTAAGGGAAAAAAAAAACACGATGGAAATTAGTAGGCAGTGATTTTTAAATAGGGTCACTGAAGTAGGTGACGCTGGGACAAAGACCTGAAGGTGAGACAGGGAACTGATGCTTGTCTGGGGAAGAATGCTCTGAGTAGAGAGGGCAGCACTGCAAAGGCCCAAAAGCAGGTGGATGTCTGGGGTGTTGGAGGAACAGTAAGGAGTCTGGTGTGGCTGGAGCAGGTGAATGATGGGGTCAGAGAGGGACCAGAGGCCACGTCATGGAAAGCCTTAGACCCCACTAGGACTGTGAGTTTTGTGCACACACTGGGGAGCCCTGGGAGGGCTCTAAGCAGAGGAGTAAAGGGCCCGTCTACTTAAAGATCCCCTGGCTGTTGTGTGGATGTGACTGCTAAGAGGCCACACAGACCATCTGGGTCATAAGCTTTGTGTTCTGGTCCCGAAGTCGGGATTTTGAGTCAGGAGGATAGGGAGTTTGTTCTGAGATCAGGAGACATTATTTTAGTAGACAGAGTGCATAGCTGTGGGTCAGGAAGAAAAAGTGGTGTTGGAGTGAGAAACACCACTAGGTGGCAACAGAGAACCGGGAGCGAGTTCACACCGGCCACCGGCTCCCCTGGTTCCCCCTCAGTGAGGCCTTGGCGGTGGGAACAGCATTCATGAGTTTGTTCAGGTGCCTGAATCTTTGTAGTTTGAACTTCTGGATAGAGAATTATGCCTCTGCTGCTGTAGAAATGCAAATGTTTGGAGATAAAATCTGTGGTTTAAAGCATTCTGTGGGCAGAATGAGGATCAGCACAGTCCAGCCCTGGACCGCAGGCTGGGGTTAGAGGAGCGGGTGGGAGGCCAAGAGCTCATTTGAATTCCTAGCCAGGTCTCCTCCTCACTTCTCATTATTCTAGAGTGAGATGTTTCCAAACCACGACTGGCACTGCCCTCTGCTCCTGTGTTTTCCTGTCTTTATAATGATCCCAGTTTGCTCCCCAACTTCATTCTGCTGGGCTCTCCAGAAAGCTGCCTTAGTGCTCTGTGAAAGTAAAATCAACACGGCTGGGCTGTCTCCGGTCAAAGGGAAAAAGGAGTAAAGGTTCAGGTTTGCACTGAAAAGCTGAACTGACCATTTGCACAACTCAAGCTGAAACCCTTACTTCGCCCTCGTTATTTGAATAAGGCAGGCAATTTTATTTGTTTGTTCGTCGAAACTACCTAGCTTCCAAGATCTGCTTCACTTTTCACTCGGTAGGACAATTTTGCATTTCTCCTTAGATTCATAGGGCAAGAGGAAAAGTGGAGGAAGGGGAACACAGTTAGGGAGAACAGAAGAAATCAGGCATCAGGCCAAGGACGGTCAGGGAGTCTGGGAGAAGGGAGAACAGAAGAATTGGAGAAGGCAGAGCAGAAGACAAAATGGTGGGAGAGAAGAAAGCCCCTCACGGGGCAGCCTCTATCCAGGGATATGAGGCAGGTTCCCCCAGCCTCCTTCTCCTTCTGCCATCATAGTTACTGCTCTTGGCCTCGCCTCGCCTCTCCCCAGGCCGCTGCTGTGTGTGTGTGTGTGTGTGTGTGTGTGTGTGTGTTTAAAGTCACTGGGGTGGGTGTTGTGAAAGCTTCGACAGTGCCAGGTGGACCTCTGCCGGTCTTCCCCACAGGACAACAGCTGCTGCCTCCTCCAGCCCGTGTTGGGAGGGGGTGAGGGGGGCTGGGAGAGAGGAGGGCCAGCCTGGATCGGTGCCCACCCTTCAGAGCCCAGCCTCCCTCTCTTCCGGAGTTCCACACAGCCTCTCTGGATGCGGATGGAAAGCCCGTGAGAGTTTCCCTCCAAGCAGGAGCAGGTCCAAGTTCTGTTATCCTCATTTTCTTGCTCCCAGGATAAATAAAGGTAACCAGCTCATTTTTGTAGATGAGGAAGGTGGAACAAACAGCAAGTTGGGATCAGATGTGGAACTCGCTTTGGGTCTTTGAATTCTCATGACCTTTCCTGGAACAGCTGTGGGTCTAGAGGAGGCAGCACTGACAGAAGGTTGGAATCCTTGGCTCCCAGACCAATGCCTCTTAGACAGGCCAGGATGTAGAAGCGGGGGACCTGGTCTGGGGTTGAGATGCCTCACCAGGTCACTCAGTCTCACAAGCCACTGCCAGCTCCCCATTTGTCTACAGAACAAAATATAAATTCCTTAGCCTGCTATTCAAGGTCTGTCACCATCTGGCAAACCTGTCTTTCCAACTTTGACTCTTCTCCCACTGATTGCTTCAACCCCAGCCAGGCTGGTTTTTTTCTCTTTACTCAAACATACCTTTCATAACCCTCTTTATCTCCACTCAACTGTGTTTCCTGAGACCCATCCTAAAGTCCCAGGATGACCCTCTCCCCACCAGAAAACTTTCTCTGGCCCAATTCAGAGGGATCTCTCTCACCTCTAAATTCCTACAACACTTACCGTCTTCAGAATGTATAATTTTCTGCCTTGAATCATTGGTTATTTCTTCACATGTATTTATTGTTTTCCTCCAATTTAGACTGTCAATTCCCAGAAGACAAGGACCACCTGTTATATGTCTTCTGCATACCCCATAGAATATAGCATAGTGCTTTGCATATCAGTGACCCTAAACGATTCAACTTCTGGGTTAGAAGGCATTCACTCTTGAATAAGCCTGGTCGCAGATGGTATCACTTGAATAACCCCATTCCCAGCTGAGGAACTGACAATGCAGCTCCTGAACTTCAGCCTTGGGGTAGATGTGAACCTATGACAAGAAGTTTGAAATGGCTGAAGCAATCCTTTGGGTTCAAGGACAGCCTAAGTACTGTCCATGACACAGTATGCTGTTTGAACAGTTTGGGTTGGACAGGGCAAAAGTGATGCCACCGAGACTGTGGTGAGCTCACTTGGGGCAAAACCTTGGGGGTCCCCTTAATCATAGGGATTTACCCCTGCACCTGTCACTCTAGCCAGTGGTTCTAGAGATTCTTACCGTTGGGGAGGGGAAGAGGGAGAGAATGTATAGATGGCTACCTGCAGAGAGTCACTTTTACAGGAAAAATGTTACAAAGATGTTTTAATGGTGGTCTACCAGTAATCTTTTGCTGGTAAAAGACCCAGCATCATCACAAGCAAAGTCTAATAAAATTATTTCTAAATACTGGATATTTATCAGTGCTCTTCAATATATAAAGTATAACTAAGCCAACTCTTGTTAGGAACTCTGATTCTCTCATTAGACCAGGACTTGTCAACCTCACACAATCTACGTCTTGGTCTGGATAACTCTTTGTTTTGGGAGCTGTCCTCTGCGATGTAGGATGTCTAGCAGCATTTCCTGGCTTCTACCCACTAGATGCCAGTAGCACCTCCCAGTTGTGACAACCAAAAAAAGCCTCCAGAGGTGATCAAATTGCTTCCTGTTGAGAACCACTGAATTAGACCTATGACTCAAGTAAGCCACTGTCCCTCTCTAAAACCTCGTGTCTTCATCTCTAGGGTGATTCTTGTATGTGGAAAGTCCAGTGTAATGGGGTAACAATTCCACAAATCTCAGGCTCAGGGAGCAGGTGAAACCATGACAAGGATGTTAGGATGGAGGAAGCAATCCTGTGGCTCAGCTCCTCTGGGATAGGATTTTCCAAGACCAGACCACTAGGATTGCAGGTTGTTGGAGCCCAAAGGCCCGTCACACACTCAGCACTGTGCCTGGCCCCATGTTTGTGCCTTTGTAACATATGTTCATACCCTGTCATTCCTACTGAACTGTAAATTTAATATGGACTGTAACTGGCTCATTTACCTTTCTATTTCCCCTGACATTTGTTATAGTGATTTTCAGGTAGTATTTAGAAATTTTAAAATAACTTTAAAGTAATCGACACGGGGCATGACGAATAACAGAAAGCTTCGTGAAGATGAATATAAGTCAGGTGTGAGAGGGTCTCTAGATTGGCAGAGCGGAGATACGGGGAGGTCACTTGGCTCATTAGGGGGATATAAGAGACTCTGCAGATGTTAAGTGAGTTGAAGGGAATAAAGTGAGTTGGTACAGGACCTGGAAGACCATGCCCACTTATCCACTTTTATATCGTTTAGTGGTTAAAAGGCACTTCCATACTGACCATCTGATTTTATTCTTGCAGCCTCATAAGGTAAGGCAGGCATCAGTCCCCTTTTATAGAAGATGAAACAAAAGCTCAGTAGGTTATTTGATATCAAGCCCTAAACTCTCCTCTGCAACGTGCTGGTCCATTTCCTTAATAGCGTGTGGGGAGGTGAGTGGTGGTGGGTGGGTAGTGAAGCAAGGAATAGGAAGGCCAAGAAGCATGAAAAGCCCCTTCCTCTTCTCAGGGAAGCTGCGCTTTGAGCAAATAGGGAAGAGGTGGCACACTCTGAGGCTGGGACCACAGAGTGATAGCTTCCTCAGAACAAAGACGAGAGTCAGCCAGGCTCACGCACCACCTTGCACGGGCTCCCAGTGGGCGCTGGCTTAAAGACCAGCCTGAGGATATAGATGAGCCACCTGCCTGCGGCTTCATCCTCACCGGCTTGGCTGGGTACACTTCCCTGGGGAGGTCCTCCAAACAGAGGCTTCTTAAACAGGACCTCTGGGCTGATCCTCCGATGGGGTAGCTCAGTGGGACTGATGAGGGGAGAGCAGGAGGGGAAGAGCAGCATTCAGAGTGGAGGAGACAAGAAGAGCTAGAGGTGGGGGGAGGGAGGGGCACCAAGGGGGAAGCAGGCAGGGATGGAGATGCAGTTGGAGACATGCTGGGGGCCAGGTCATGGATGTCTTCTGTCCTCTGAGGTGTAGAGCCCTTCTGGAGTTGCAGGGTGTGTGGGTGTCCAGGAGAGGGGAGAGCCTGAGCAGGGGAAGAAATAGAAATGGAAGAGACAGGTTCGGGAAAAGTTTTAGTTAAGATTGGCAGGGCTAGGGGGTGGGTACAGTTCAGTGGTAGAGCGAACACTTAGCATGTACAAGTCCTGGGTTCAATCCCCAGTACCTCCATTAAAAACAAAAAATTAAAGGGATGGGTGCAGCCCAACTTAACTGTGTAATGCTGAGAATCTTTGCATCATCAGCCAGATGTGCAACATATGTGCAAAAAAACTAAAAATGGCTTAACATTTCCTACTAAAAATGTATGTGAGTGGTTGATAATTAAACTCCATAAGACATCTAGGGAGTCCATACATATTTTAAAAAAAATATTGGTAGGGCTGCATACTGGTGGGCTCATGATCATGTCGAGTACTCAGTATGTGCCAGGCTGTGGGCTAAGCGCTCCTGAGATGCATCTTAATGAACCTTAATACTACCACGAGACACAGAACAGTATCCTCATTAACAGATGAGGCAATCGAAGCTCGTCCTGGCCTAGTAAACTTAGACTGGTGGTGCCCAGCCTGGAAACAGCAGAGCTGGGAATCAATTCCTGGTCTGTTTTACTCAAAAGCTTTACTCTTAACCACCATGCAGTCCTGCCTCCCAACAGGTGGGGTTAGGGAGAGGGAGGGGTCGGGGCTCAGGCTGAGATTTCTTGCATAGGTAACCGAGGAAACAGACAACACAGGAGGAAAAGCAAGTTGGGGGAGGATGGGCACGGTTTTGGACTCCAGTTGGTGCTGGCAGAAAGAGCAAGTTGAAGGGGGCCGTGAAGGAGGAACAACCATATGTCTCTCTGCGCACCCCCACCCCTCCTGAACTACGCCCTGCCTTGGAACACTCAGGGTTCTCCGTTCTGACTCCCGTGTCCTGCTCTCCAGGGACAGAGGGGAGTAGGCTGTCCTAAGCTCACAACCGGGACAACACCTGCGGGAAGACAAGGCCCAGAGGCCTGTGGAAATCAAGGAATGTGGCTGGCAGGCCCTAGGGAGCTAGCTCTCTGGTTCTGATGAAAGGGCAGGTGTTGACGGAAAAGAGTTAGGAGCCTGGCCCTTTCCCCAGCGTGATAAACTCCAGCGTGAATCTGACCTGCTGGGCTCAGGCGGCCCGCACCGCCTCAAGTCCTGGCTATGCTGTCTGTCTAATCCCACCTGACAAGTCTGAGGCTTCCGGGTCAGCCTACATACATTTCCATACATTTCCAGGAGTGCTGTGACCCTGAGAGGGCCTGAGATTACAGGTAAGAGTGTCAGTGTGATCACGATTGGAGTCAAGTTGATGATGGGGACAGTGAGGGGTCCACAAGGAGGTCTTTGATGCTCAGCCCAGCACTCAGGTGGGAAGCCCTTGTGTCCACGGCCCCCTTAAATTTCCATGAGTTGGATGAGAGAGGGGCAGACCCTCTGTTCTCTGAGGGTCAGGAATAAGCATTGCTTTGTTTCTCAGAAACATGACAATGCTTTCCTTCTCACGTTTCTGCAGACGTGGGGCCTATGAACCAGAGACGACATCAAAGGAAGCCCAAGAACTTGGGGACTTCTGGCAAGGAGGTTGGAACTAAGTGTTCTGATGACATCACAGAGGAGGAGACAAGAAAGCAATGTCTCTTTCTTCCCACTCCTCCAACCCCCTCAGCACAGGGGCTCCTCAAACCCAGGGGACACTCCCTCCTTGGAGACTCGTCTTTATCCAGACACCTTTCCAGCCTCCTCTCACCTCTGGGCTGTCCTTGGTCTGAGGCAAGAAGAATCCGTACCACGGCCCTGCTGCCTTCCAGCGCCTGTCCTTCCCGGCGGCCGTCAGACAGCTGTGGGTGAGCCTGTCCCTCTGGGCCCTCTGCATTTTTACCAGAAGGATTAACCGGGCCAGGGATAACTGGGAAGAGTCTCAGCCAAGGACCAGTTGGACCTCTTGTTCTGTAAGTGTTACAGCTCACGGACTGGGTGAGGCTGAGGCCCTAAGGTAGACCAAGGGAGAGGAGGGGAATGGCTAAAGGTGGCTGACCAGTTGGGCCAGTGTCCCCCCTCTTTGAAGCATGAGGACTTGGGCCAGATGACCTCTGGGACAGTCCAGTTTGTGGGTAGAGGGGAAGGCACACGGGGAAGGCTGGGGGCACACTGTAGGCCCACCTCTGCCTCCAACCACCTTCATTCTACCAGCAGGAGGAATGGCACTTCCTGTGACCCAACTCCTGTTCCTCCAGCTTGTTCTAGCACCAACTTGGGTTGAAAACATCGAACTCCAGGTGGCCATTGAGAACTTCCGCACCTTACACATCGACTATCCCAGGGCTAACTACGCAAAAGGCTTCCGCGGCTACTGTAACGGTCTGATGGCCTACGTGCGGGGCAGGCAACAGACCTGGCACTGCCCAAAGGTCCACTATGTGCTACATGCCCCTTGGAAAGCCATCGGGAAGCTCTGCAAGTACAGCGAGAGCTTCTGTGAGAATTACAATGAATACTGCACTCTCACCCAGGACTCCTTCCCCCTCACCATCTGCAAACTAAACAAGGGAGACACGCCCACCAGCTGCCACTACAACGGCACTCTGACCAACCAGAGGCTCTATCTGCTCTGCTCCCAGCAGTACGATGCTGAGCCGATGGATATCATTGGCCTCTACTAGGCAAGGGAGGCTTTTGGTCTGAACCACCCGCTACCACCACTGCAGACCAGCCTGTCCCCACTCCCAAAGCTCTGATCCCTGGTACCAGGCTTCCTCTCTGGCTTCAAAGGTAGGCAGGGCCCCTCCCAGGAGACCAAGGGACGTAGGAAAAATGTCCAGAGCTTTGGTCACCATGCAAAGTTGTATTGTCTTCTAGGCTTTTTCTAACTTGTTTACCTCCCCACCCCCACCCATCCCTACCCCCATCCTCCCTCTCCCACAGACAGTTTTACCCACCCAAGAAGCTGACTGTGTCCAGTTGGCAGTGACTGTCCATCTACTGGGCCAGATCCTGAATCCTGGATGGAGGCCCAGAGCCTCGGCTCACACCATGGCAACAGGCACCAGTTCTGGGTCTCAAATCCCCATCCCTACCGGCCTTCCCTTCTCAATCCTCCCCATTTCCCTAATGAGTCCCTCCACGCACTCACCCACGTGGTGGGTACCTCTAGCTATAGGAGCCTCCCTGAGTGTCTTATACTCATATTAGCTTCATTTCTCCAGGGGCCCCCTCTGTTCTCAGTCTGCTCCTCTCGATGGAATCATTGATTTCGTCTTCGTGGAATACATCTCTTCTGCTCTGGAGAGTGCAGTCTCTCCCCAACACTCCCAACCTCTTTCATCGCCTTGTATTCTTTTCCTTCCATCCTTCTCACCTTGGCTCACTGGAGCTTCACGTTATCTTCCTGCATCCCTTTCCTTCCCAAAGCTCCTCCTCACATTCCCCCAGACTCCAGGATCTGCCTCTGACAAGGCGTGGGTGAAGTGGGTCTAGCTGTAGTCACAGAAGGTTTTAAAACCATATCTGAATTACGTAAAATATAACTATGGGATGACATGGGGTGAAGGGTACATGGGGCCTCTCTGTACTTTTAGCATCTTCCTGGGAATCTATAGTCATTTCAAAATAAAAAGATAAAAAAAAAACCCACATCTGAATCAGTTCTGATGTCATTCCTTGTTCCTCAATGCGCCAGAACTCCTACTCTCAGAGTCCTGGAGGTGACCCACCTCTGGCCATTTCCTGGGCCATCCTTCGCAGGCCGTAGGATCTTCTGTTCCATGTCTACCACGATGGGGGTGGGGTGGGTAAAACTCAGTTCCAGATGGGTGTTGAAAATGGGTTATCTCTCTCCGTCAGCTGTAGGACAATCTCCTAATAGATCCTTGGTCCACCATCTCTGGCTTCTATTTCTTCCCCAACAAAACATGGATTGCAACAGATGAGGAAGGTGGAGGGACAGGGGAGGGTCGAGTTGCTAGTATCTGGGTCCTGCTATGTCAAATCAGCAATTGCTCCTCCCCTTGGGGAGGTAGGGGGAGATGGATACTGGTAACGTGTGAATGTAAGTAGCAAATACTTTTACCTCCATATAGGGTTGATCTCTTATCTCTGAATGTACTCCTTAGCCATGTTCTTAGAAGCAGTTGTTGAGGGGGATGCTTCCTAATGGCGGGAAGGCACAGGTCCAGTAGAGTAAAGCGTAGTGCTGGGAACCCCTTCCCTCGGGTTTCTCGGCTCCTCTCTCTGTTTCTACCCCAAGGGCCCCACCGTCCCTCCCCCTGGTGGAAGACAGAACTCACGGGCTGCTGCACACACAGATGTTTATTGCTCCCCAAGCTCCCTGGTGTTAAAGATGCAGGGCCAAGGCTGCCAGGCCCACACGAGGCTACTCCCTAGCGGCTGCCCTTCTTATCATAGGTGCCAGCACCCTTGTAGCCACTCACATAGCCTGAGCTGTCAGTCACGTCTTCCCGGCCCGCGATGCCCTTGCCCTTGCCGCTCTCGTCAAAGCGCTCCTTGTGGGTGCCTGTGTACTTGCTGGTGTCCGTCAGCCGGCTCACCCCTCCCACTGTCGTTACTTTCTGCAAGCCAGAGGGTAAGTCTGATCCTTCTCCCTTTCCCCCCATGACCACGCCCCTTCTCTAAGGAGGGCCTTTGATTCCACTAGTTCTCCCAGCCCTTGTACAGCCCTTGGCATCCTGCCGCTTGCTTAGGGCCCAGATGCAGTTGTGGCAGCAGCTATGATGAGAACCATCCCCTTGAGGAGGAGGAGGAGGAGTCTGCTGTATGGGAACGAGTCGGTGTGTGTGTGTGTGTGTGTGTGTGTGTGTGTGTGTGTCTTTCTACTTCCAGAGGGGCTGTTTTGACTAGGCTGTAGCTGGAGGACTTCAACGGCCGACCTAAAATGCGAAGTCTGTCCTACTGGGAAGGCCCTATTGAAAACCTGGAGTAGAAAGAGCTTTTAGTAGAGAGGGGACAAATAAAGAACAGAGGGTGGATGAGAGGCAGGAAGTCAGATATTAGACCTCATATAAGAGCAGGAAGAGGAGAGGGGATCAGGTGCCAAGTCCTCTGCACTCAGTGTCCCCCCAAAACCACCAGGCTCCAGTTGCCTGACTCAGATACTGGACACTTCAAAATGAGTCTAAGTTTTACTATGAAAAGAGCTGTGGACCTTGGGTTAGTCACTTCCTCTCACACTTTCCTCACCTCTGAAATGACTAGATGATCTCTAAAGTCTGTTTCAATACCAACAGTGCCCAGAAGCTCTCTGCCCTGTCTTCCTACAGTGGCACTGTTGGCAAGGGTGAGGGACATCGGCAAGAGAGAAGCAGCAGGGACTCAGGGAACTAGGGTCCAGGGTGAGGAATGAAGAATGTTACTCACAGTAACACCGGTGGTAGCTGGGTCCTTGCCCTCCATGAGTCTATAAATGTTCTCCAGGGCTTCATCCGGGCTCTTTCCCTTGAACCGCTTCTGGCCCAGTTCCTTCATTGCCTCCTGGAACTGCTGGAATGTGATGGTTCGGGCATTCTTGGCCCTGGTCAGTCAGACAGAAATCCAGGAATTCTGGAACATGAACTCATCACCTTCTAAGGTCCAACCCTCCCCTTACTCAGAAAGGGCTTCTTGACTCTGAGTGTCTTAAGAACAGGGAATCGCACAGTGCTGGGCACCCAGCAGGTGCTCAGGAGACCTGTCACCAATGCTCTCCCACATAAACCCTTCCAAGTCCCACTACCTTGTTTGTTCTACTCCACACCCCTAGTCCCGTCTTTGGTCCCTTACTTGACTTTGCTGAACACGATGTCCACATCAGTGGAGGTGACCGTCTTGCTGTCCATGATGCCACAGTCTTTGCACAGCTTGGAGAAGTTCTTGTTGTTCATTTCAGTGCCACTGCTTGACGATTCTCCAAAGACGGCAAACCGCTGGAAGGTTCCTTCTGCTTCTGATGCCATAGTCAGTCGGGGGTTGGGGAGGACAGTAGGGGGGGAGACTTGGGGGTGAGGGAGGAGGGGAAGGGAGGACTGAAGAGTAAAAAGGATGGAGGTTAAAATAAAATCAGAATCAGCAACAGGAACAACCCCCCTTCTCCCTGTCCCTCTCTGACTTCCCTCTGACTCCCATCCTACTTACTGTTTCCAGCACAAAGGATACTAGTGTGGATCCTACCTACTGAATAATCACCACCACCAACCACTTCCCTACCTCTTTTGTGTACCTGAGAGTGCCTGGATGGTGTCTGACCCTTCCCAGCCTTTGTATGTAAGTGTGTGCAGATAAGTGGGAGCCAGCTGGCTTGGGAGACTGGGTGGCAGTGGGGAGACAGGGGAGGAGAGGAAGATTCTATGACCTCAGCAGTGTTTATGTGACATCACCGTCAGTCCCTAATCTTTGGGGGGAGGGGTTCTTTGGTCCCTACCTCGCATGCTGCATTGAGTGTGCTGCCAGCCTCCTGATCGCTCCAGCTGATCAAGCTTCCCTTATGGAGTCTGCCCTACTTGACCCAGTCCTCGGGGTCATAAAATTGCCTTATGCTCAGTCCCTCAACAAAAGCTGCAAAGAGCTCAGGGAAGGAGTTAATGAAAACAGGTTGACATCAGTCCAACATTGCCCCTTTTTCTAGTCTCCAGGCCTGGGTTAATGACCAACATGGAGGATCTCACTGGCCTTGGCAGACCAAGCTCAATAGGAACTCTAAATGGCTTCCAATGTTGGGTCCAACATGGAAAGAGCACAGGCCTTGGAGGGTCATAGATCTGGGCCGATCAGGGGGAGGGTGAGCCTCAGACTCTGAAAATCTTCTGGTGAAGTTTCTGTTCAGGCCAAGGATATTCCTCAAGGGTTTCTCTTTGGCCCTTTCCCTGGTCAGAAAACATATGGATGGATGAACTTCAGGGGCCCTAAAACAGAGCAACTAGGTCGGTGACTTCCCTCCTCTTCCTAGCTAAACGGTCACTAATTCCTATAAATGTTTTTCTCCTGTCTTATAAATCCATTCCTTTCTTTCCATTCCTGTTACTCACTCACTTATTCAGGTCCCTATCATCTCACACCTGGTTGATTACCCTGGCTTCTAAATGACCTCTTTCCTAAGTCAAATTCTTCACACTCTCCTACCTGATAACCCATATCTATTTACCCTCCCATCAGATTAATTCTCACGAAACGATTTTTTATTCAACGTTCCCACTCAAAAACACTCATGGATCTTTAGTGCCAAAATTTTTGCCTGTCATTCAAGGACCTTTACATATGGCTCCAATCTACCTTACCAAACACCACCCATTTTGAATCAATATTACTTTTCATCTGTGGCCAGAATGGCCTAATCACTCTACGCTTCAGAGGCGAACTGGAGCCTAGCAGAAAGAGAATAACCTTGGAGTGGAATAAATTTGGGTGGGGATTTAAGTCCTAGATAATGTCATTTACTAGCTGTGTGGCCTTGGGCAAGTCACTAAACATCTCTGAGCTTCAATTTCCTCATGTGCACAGTGAGGACAATAAAACTTACTTTATAATACTAGAGGATAATATATGGGAATTACCTTGCACATAATAGCTACTATTCAGTTCTTCAAAGTAACTTGTGTATTTCTTTCCCCAAACCTTCCCTCATGATCTCTCTCTGCCTGGATAGAATGCCCCTTCTTCCCACTCAAATACTCCATTGTTTTATTCCTTGTAGGGTGGTTTATCCTAGAAACAAAACCCATTTCCTTCTCTGAATTATACTAAGATAACGGTTCCTAGCCTGTGGGCTGCAGCCTCCTGGGGCGAGGGTTTCTGAATGATTGCAACGGCCTCTGGACAGCTATATACACACAGACGATTGGCCATAGACTGAGTGAATAAGAAGCTTTGCACTTGTAGGCATTACTGTATACACAGATGTGATTATCAGAAAACTGTACACACTTATTTGAAAGTATGGCTGAACTCATGGTTTGTCCCCATCAGGAGATACTAAAACCATCATATGGAAATGGACGTCTGATCTCCCACTTGAGAAGAGTGGGAAACTATTGCTATAGGACTATTGTCTAAACAATTAATCTTCTATACACATTATTCTTCTTCACTTTTTCTGTCTTTGCATCTTCTCTTAACTACTCCATCCTAAGCTTCTGGAGAGGGTAGGACTAGGTTTCACACTTCTTTGAACTCCGTCTATACAGAGGTTTGCACAGAGCAGGTACTTAAAGCCATTGCTTACTGGAAGGCATAGTTTGAAGCTGCTTCTGGCCCAGAGAAGGAAGTTAGAGAGTTAGATTATTCTTGTTGGGGCACTGACACCTGGGCCCGACTGAGACCTGCCCTGACAGGGGAGGAGGAACCCCATCTTAGAGCAGAAGCAGCCGCATTACTGACTGTGGCAGGCTGAGACCCCTAGTCCTAGGAAGCAAACAGATCCCAGTGGAAATTTCCCACCTCCTGGCTGCCTCACACCCCTGAGTAGGCCCCTTATCAGGTTCCCCCTGAGTCATCCTGACCCAGAGACGAATTTAGATGCTGGAACCTCCAGGTCCTTCCCTCCCCCACTCCAAGTAAGACTACTTTAGACACATCAGAGGAGGCTGCAGGCAGACGTTCTCACACTAGGCTCTCTTTCTTCCCCAGTTCCAGTAAGGCTGGGGAGATCTCTCTCCTGTCCTATGCATCTCTACCTAGGTTCCTAATTCCAGCAGGCTTTTCCTTGTCCTGGAGAGTGTTAAACTGGCATCCAGAGGGGAAAGGGGACTAGGCGAGGAGCCAGGGTGCCCAGCTTCGGGGTAAATAGTTATGAAGGGAGTGGGGGAAGGGAACAGAGGAAAACTTAGATGCTCCAAATTGGGGGATGTAGGGGAGTCCTTTAGATTTGGGGTTGTTGAAAGCTGGATTTGATCCTGACCAGCTCTACTCCCGGTCACCTCCTCCCTCTTGGCTCCTCCTTTCCAATAGACCCTGCCAAGTGGGGATGAAAGGGGCATTGATGTTCCTTGGATGAGAGGGGATGTGGGTGGTTAGGGGGGTGGTGGGTGGTGGTTCCCAGGCAGGAGGGGGAAGGCAATTTGGGGGTCTTGGGGGGGCAGTCTGAGCTGGTGTTGCAATTGGCAGCTCCAGTTCCATTGGCCATTGTTCCCAACTGGCCTGGCGCCCAGCCCCCAAATGGCAACTCAGGAACCAGGCCGAAGGAGGATGGATGGGGCGGGGACCCTGGGGGGAGGGGAGCTGGAAGGGGTGCAGGTAGAGAGGAATTCACTCTGGTTTCCTTTTGTCTAAGACAACTGCAAATCCCCTTAGCCACATAACTATCCCATTCCAGGTGGCTTTCCTCTTAGGGGCACAGGGAGGGTGCAACTAGGTGGAGGGAGGACAGGGTGAGTGAGGAGTCTAGGGTATCAAACCCACCCGGGCCCTGAGGGAGACGCAGCAGTCCCTGAGAAACCATCGCCTGGGCAATGCGATTCAGCCCGGCCGAGCTGGTCTCACCCTCCTTCTCTGGGCCAGACTAGAAGGGGTTAGCACCGAAGCCACAGGGTCTCTTGGGTCCCAGCCCGGGACACTGCGTCCTCCCCAAGCCCCTACTCCACCTCCACAAAGTTAACTCCACCCCTGCGCCTGTTTACCCAAGAGTCAGAACTCCTGGGGGTCCCTGACTCCTCCTCCGCCCCCCCCTTGGGGCCTTGACCCGGGAGTCCTCGTTGGCCATCCTCTCCCCCCCTCCCGCGATCTTCCTCTATTTATAGCGGCCCCCTGCATTCCCCACCCCCCTCCCCGCCTTGTTTTCCAACTTCTCAGGGAGCAGCCGGAGCACAGGCGTCGGGACACAGCAGAGAGAGGAGGTACCAGGACCCTGAGCACCCCGGAGTTGGAACTTCCTGCGCCCTCGACGTCCCCCCCCACCAAGTTCGTGCAGGCACACCTTCCCCTCCCGGCGGGAGAGACCCCTGCCTCCTCAGCAGTGATCTTTCCTTAACCTAGTTCTCTGTTTCTGTCTGGGCGGAGTCGAATTCGTGGGGTGCCAGCACCCGGGATTCATCTCCCTTCTACCCGTTCCCACCACTGTGTCTGGAGGCGAAGGAAGGGGCCAAAGCGCGACAGGCAGAGCCAGGTCACGGGTGGGGGCGGGGTTGAGAGCGGGCGTGGGGATCCCCCGCAGGACTAAGGGATCCCCGCACGCCCCACAGCCGCCCCGTTGCGGGGGAGGGGGAATGTTGTGGGGAGCGCGGGCAGAACCTGGAAGCACCCAGCAGTTGGCTTTCTTTAGAGTGCCCCTCCGGCCCCCAGCACAGCCCCTCCCAGAGCCGCAGGCAGCCTGGGCGGGGTGAAGGGGGGCGTGTTTACAGGGGGTCCGGGGCGGGTCCGCTGGGAGCTGGCGGGCCGTGGGCGGGCTGGGGCGGGCCGGGGGCGGGCCTGTGGGGAGCCCGGGCCGGGGCGGGCCGGAGAGTCAAAGGCAAGTGAAGGTGGAAGAGGCCGCCGCGGCAGCAGGTAGGGGGAAGGGCGGGCGAGGGACTAGGACCCTGGATGGCGCCAGCCGGGCCGGGGGGCGGTTTGATCCCCAGCGCTCGGAGTCGACGGCTTGCGGGAAGGGGCCCGCAAGGCGGGGCGCTGGGCTGCTGCGCACAAAGGCGGAGGCTCCGCGGGCTGCAGGGCGTGTTTGGGGCGTGCGTGAGGTGGTGTCCAGGGTCCAGGGCGCTCGGCGCCCGCCGCGCGAGCGTGTCAGCCCTCACGCGGACGCGCAGCGAAGGGACTCGTAGGTTCAGATACCGAGGGGCTGGGCCCAGCCAGTCCCATCTGTCCTACCCATCCCTTCCCAGCTGGCACTTGACCCTTGCGGGTCGTCGGGGGAGGCTGGGAGGAGATTGTGGGACCGCCCCTCACCCTCCTTCTCCACTCGCGGGGACCCACACCGAGACTGGGTGGAGGAGAGAAGCAAAGGCACCAGGCTTGAGAAAGAAAAAAAATTTAAATGGTGGAGAAAAACAATCGTGTTCTGACACCCCCATCTTACTCGAAAGCTGTAAAAAATCTTGGGGATCCTCTAGTCCCCACTTCGTTTGCAAATAAACTGAAGGCAAGAGAAGTGACAGACTGAGCCAAGGTCACGCTGGTAACGGCAGAGCTGGGACTAGAATCCGGAGGTTCTGACACAAGCCACGCTCCTTCCTCCACATCAGCACTTCCTTCTCTCCCCCCCCCCCCCCCACCGCCCCAGCCTGGACTGGTACCTGTTCTTTGTGTTGCGCCGCAGGCCCCTCCAGCTTGTATTGATTCTGACTGATGCCTAGAGAAGACTTGTTGACTGGACTCGGGGGTACATAATGGGGAGGGTTAGTGACCCGGCAAGGATTGGTGACCCAGATAGTCCAGGTTTTGGCTTAGGCTTTCTGTCCCTAAACGACCCAGGGTCTGTCTCCCATGTCATTCACCTCATTGCTTTGTTTTCTCAGACCCCAGAGCCAGGAGGAGTGAGAACCCTGACCCCTAACCCCACTGCATCCAGCCAATAGGAGCCCAGTAAGTGACCCCACCCCCCCAAGGCTGCAGGTCTGCACAGGTGCTTGGCCCCTCTCTGGCTCTGCTTAGGTTGAATATATACTAATTTATTCACAGTCTGGAGGAAGAGTCTTGGGAGGAAGGGAAGCACTTGGTCAGTTGGACACAGATGTCCCTTGTCCCTCTTATCTTGTTTCCCCCCTTCCCCCCTTGGTCCTGTTACTCAAGTCGTTTTTTTTTAGCCCCTTTCCCTTTGAGCTGCTGACCTTGGGGCTTTAGCTGAAGGTCACAGTTAATGGTGAACTCTCAGTACCCATCCCTTAGTATCTTTGGAGTATTCAGTCACTGAGCCACAAGTTTCACCCCCTAGCTAACTGGGAGTATGGGGTGGCCCCTAAAGATAGCCTGGGAAACCTGAGCCACACTGCTGCCCCACCCTGCTATTTCCAGTGAGGATAGGGGAGAGGAGTTTGGAGGTGTGGGTGTGAAGGGGGTTTGGGGATGGCCAGTCTGAAGGGAAGTGGTGTCCTGATTTCTCTTCCACAAGCCATCCCCCCATTGGCCTGGGCCTGGAGCTGGGGGCAGGAAAGGCTCTCTCTGTGTTTTGGAGTAGGCTTCAGCCCCTGGGGCCCTCTGCATCCGGCATTGTCTGGTGCTGAGAGAGGAAGCCAGGTGTTCTGGGAGATGTGGGGGTGTGGAGGCAGCCTCCCCAGTCCCCGTGTTTCCTCACCCTGCCAGGCCACCATGGCGGAGCTGCAGGAAGTGCAGATCACGGAGGAGAAGCCGCTGTTGCCAGGGCAGACACCCGAGGTGGCCAAGGTTATCAGATACCCTCTGACTCCCAGGCCTCCAAGCATCCCCATCACTTCTTACCTTCCCAAATTCATGATCTCCTTCTAACCTGTACTCCTGCTTTCTCCACGTCTACCCATGTTTTTCTCCCCATACACCATGATTGAGAGCACAGGCTTTTGTCTGGTCACTCTGCTAACCTCCATCCTCTCCATGTCTCTTTTTGTCAATCTCTTTCTGTCTTTGGTCGCTGTGGTCTCTTTACCTACCTCTCTTTATCCCTGTCTGTCTCTCCATCTGACTCTACATGGCTGTGTGTTTCTGTATGTATCTGTCTGTGTGTGTCTCTCTCCAGGAGGCTGAATTAGCTGCCCGAGTCCTCCTAGACCAGGGACAGGTAACAGCTTGGGGGCAGCCCCAGGTAGGAGGAGGGGCTCTCCTTGCCCCAGGAAGGAGAAGGCTCCTACTTGGCTCTTCTCTCTGCTTCTCTCCTTGTATTCTAGTCCTTTCTGGTCCCCATCTCTTCCTTTTCCTTCTTTTCTCCTCCCTTCCCAGAGTTCCTTGATGCTCTCCAATCTCTTGTTATTCTTTTCCACCCCCAAAATCATCTTCGAGTGTCACATTTTCCTAAACTAAATTCTTGCCGATGCTATTTCTAATGCTGTGTCCCCGTCTCCTCTCTTGGCCCCGCCCCCCCCAACTCCCTGACTTTTGTGGAGTCTCCTGCCTCTTTTTGTCTCAGACGAACTCCCACCTAATGGTGACCTATTTTCCTGCAGACTCACTCTGTGGAGACACCGTATGGCTCTGTCACTTTTACTGTCTATGGCACCCCTAAACCCAAACGCCCAGCGATACTCACCTACCATGATGTGGGGCTCAACTGTAAGGACCTTCACTTGCCCTCCCATTTCTTCTGGGGGGGAAGGGTCAAAGCCCAGGGTGAGGGGAAGGGTCAGAATGGGCAGGAAGGGAGCCATGTGGCAAAGTCAAGAAGTTCTCTCCTAGTCTGACTGTGGCATGGAAGAAAGAGGGTGGGTTCAGACTTGGGGATGTTTTCCCTGTCTGATTCTACTGTTGGGGTGATGGGGGTTCTCTTTAGATAAATCCTGCTTCCAGCCGCTGTTTCAATTTGGGGATATGCAGGAAATCATTCAGAACTTCGTGCGGGTTCATGTGGACGCCCCTGGAATGGAAGAGGGTGCTCCCGTGTTCCCTCTGGGGTGAGGATTAGCTCCTTCCCTCCTCATCAGACTGTGAGGCACAGGGCAGGTGTGGGGAAGATCACAGCAGGGGAGGAGGAGAGGGAGGGCAAGTGGTGATTCTGGGAAAGGAGGAGGCAGACACTGAGGTGGGGGCCGTGGGGCCAGGTTGGTATCTTCCTTAACATTCCTTTCTTCCCCAGGTATCAGTACCCATCTCTGGACCAGCTTGCGGACATGATCCCTTGCATCCTGCAGTACCTAAAGTGAGAGGCCTGGGGACCCCTCCAAGCCAGAGTTCTCTTTCCAGCACAAGGTGGCCCTTAGAACTCCTGTGTCCTCCCTGGCTCCTGGGCCAGTTCTCCCTCCTCCTCCCTCCTCTGATTGTTGAGAAGAAGTGGGGTGGGTTTGGAAAACTGACTTGAGTCAGCAGAGTAGCCCTCAGGGATAGAAGAGAGAGGAAAAGGAAGCTATGTGCAGGGGGGCCCTGCCTCAGGCTGAGAAGGGACCTGGAAGGAAGCTTAGAGAAGAAGCGGAGGCGGCGATGTAGTCCTGCAGAACCAGACAGACCTGTCTTTCCCTCCCACTCCCTCTGACTCCTCCAGACACACACCTGCTGCACGGGCGCCCTGTGTGTAAGAGGAGTGGGAGAAGGAAGAGAAAGCTGAGCGAGTCCTCCTCAGGGCACGTCTAGTGCAGATGGCGCCTGGGCTCCATCCCTGGCTTGGCTTGGCTTTTCCTGGGCACCGGGGCCCTGGGCAGCTCTGGTTCACTTCTTTGGCTCTCTTCCCCCGCATTCTTCCTGTTGTTCACTGAAGTTGTATCTTTTTTTTTTTTTTCCACGTCCTCTTTCAAGTTCCCTTCTTCCTAGTTCCTCTAGAGGAACCAGGAACTAA
The DNA here is from genome assembly GCF_048773025.1 of Camelus bactrianus. Taxonomy (NCBI): domain Eukaryota; kingdom Metazoa; phylum Chordata; class Mammalia; order Artiodactyla; family Camelidae; genus Camelus; species Camelus bactrianus. Next base: position 64,606,120 of record NC_133544.1, read on the forward strand.
AACAGAGCAAGTTGAACTGGCTTCTGAAAGTGGAGGATGGACAAAGAGCTATAGAGGAAACTGTCTGGTTGGCAGGCAGATGGGTGTTTCTGTTCAGGATGCTCGGTCTCCCAGAGGGGGCTGGGGAAAGGCTTCAGGGACCTACACTGGCCACCAGGGTCATTTTCAGTTCCTCAGCACCTTTCTTTTCAGCAGTGCTTCTTCCCTCCCACCCATTTAAGGAAGGTCCCTTTCTGTCCTCTGTGACTGTGGCCTTAGGAAGGAGGGAGAGGAGTTTGGAGAGCCACAGTTTGGGACATTGGGGCCCATCAGACCTACGTTTCCCTTTCACAGTTTCTCCACAATAATTGGAGTTGGTGTTGGAGCTGGGGCCTACGTCCTGTCGCGATATGCTGTAAGACATAAAAAAACCCCAGACAGGGAGAGGTGGGTCCAAGGCCCAGGCAGACTGATTAGGAGAGTATTATTTGCTAGGGGGTGTGCTTGGCTTGGTGGGTACGAGGGTGGGGAGCCTGGAATGGGTGAGCTTGGTGGGGAGGGGATAAGTCCGTGCCTGCCTCTGATTTCCCTTCTGTCCGCTGCCCCTCAGCTTACCCACCCGGATACTGTTGAGGGTCTTGTCCTCATCAACATCGATCCCAATGCCAAGGGCTGGATGGACTGGGCGGCTCACAAGGTTTGGAGGGGTCTGTGTGCTGAGATTTAGGGCTGGCTTGCCCTTGTATGGGTCCATTTAGGCTCTCCGAGCATAACTGATTGGCCTGCGAGCTTCAAGGCAGGGGATGGAGCAGGGAAGAAGCCGTGTCACTTTGCCTGGGTCTCTTCTCCTCATAGTGTCCTGAGCCTTCTCACCTGCCCTTTCCTCATAGCTAACAGGCCTCACCTCTTCCATTTCGGAGATGATCCTTGGACATCTTTTCAGCCAGGTAAGTGGTTGTGGACAATGGAAGACGTGGAGGGGACCGGCAGGGACTGGAATGCCTGAGGTGACCTCCTTACCTGGGACGGAATCTGGGGGGGGGAGAAGGCTTGCCTCTTCACATCCAGTAACTTTTATTTTTTTAATTGAAGTATAGTCAATTACAGTGTGTCAATTTCTGGTATACAGCATAACGTTTCAGTCACACATATGCATCTAGTAACTGTTGACTTCTCTTCCCAGCCCTAATTTTTCTCCCTTTTCTTTCCTTCAGGAAGAGCTGTCTGGAAATTCCGAGTTAATACAAAAGTATAGAAATATCATCGCACATGCCCCCAACCTGGACAACATCGAACTGTATTGGAACAGCTACAACAAGTGAGTGGGTGGGATTTGGTGTGCAGCTGGGGCAGCTGCGGGACAGATGCTGGGGGGAGAATCGTGAGGAGCCGGCCCCCTCTCTCCTGTTACTTCCTTAGATTTTGGATTCTCGGAAGTAAGACGATCTCATGTCCTCGTGCTCTTCTGTCTCCTTCACTGCCCTGTGACCAGGGACCTCGGGCACAAATGACCATAGGGCTCATGCTTGAGGCCTGTCGGCCGCCTTCTCCTTCGGTTCCCACTTGTAATCATCACTATTTGACTGTAATTTGGGGGAGGAAGGTAGCTTTCTCATGGGGGAAGAGAGCTTCTATCTGGATGGATAGCACTGCTTGCCTGAAATTCCTACTCTTCTTTTAAACCCTCTTTAGCCGCCGAGACCTGAACTTTGAGCGTGGAGGCGACATCACCCTCAAGTAAGACTTAGGGATAAAGCTTGGCCTCTCTCCCTGGGCCTTTCCTAGGTGCTTACATCCTTTTCCCAGGGAATTTTCTTGTCATCTCCCACCCTGTCCTATTTAGCAAGTCACCACCCTCTAGGTCTCCCCCCTTTGAACCTTCTTGGTGGGGTTGGCAGGGTTCAGAAGGCTGTTTCCTCTTTGGAGCCAATGTTTTCCAGCTGCTCCTCTGGGAAGAGGCGGGGGAGGGAGTGCCAGGGGCTCACTGCCTGCTCGCCGACACTATGCCTCTAGGTGCCCTGTGATGCTGGTGGTAGGAGACCAAGCACCCCATGAAGATGCAGTGGTCAGTAGGGGATTTTGGGGTGGGTGAGGGAGGGTTGGAGTCCTAGGGTGGCAGTCAGAGGTGTATCTTGCCAAGAGGCAAGGTCTGTTTGGGTCAGGGAGAGCAACTTTGGGATATGAGAGGTTGATTTCTGGTAAAAAGGAAATGGGTAGGTTGCTGACGAGAAAGGATCTGGGGTCTGGGTCCCTGGTCCCTTGGATGGGAGGGGCCCCAGGGAGTGTGACCTCATTCATTTAGCCTCCTACTTACTCCAGGTGGAATGTAACTCAAAACTGGACCCCACTCAGACTTCCTTCCTCAAGGTCAGTAACCCTACTCCCTACGCGGCCTGACTCCTGGCCCCTTGTCCCGAGCCATAGATCCTCTCTAGATTGAGCTTGTAGGCTTCCAGGGTCCTGCGTGGGAACAGGTGGGTGGGTGGAGTCAGAAAATCAAAACCACCCTGAAGGCCTGGAGAGGGGAACCTGGGGAAGAGAGATCCTTGTCTGCCTCTTGGCATGGCTCATTGTATTTACGTGCGTATCACTTTTTCTGGATGGCTCTCTCCTGAACAGATGGCTGACTCCGGAGGTCAGCCCCAGCTGACTCAGGTGAGTGTCCCTGCCATCCGTGGGATGGGCTTTTAGTGGCGCTGAATGAGACCCTTCACCACACACCCCGTCTCTAACCTGCCACGGCCTGGGGCTCCAGCTCAGCTTCTAACCACCCTTTGCTCTCTCTCTCTGCTCATTTTACTCCCGCAGCCAGGCAAGCTGACGGAGGCCTTCAAGTACTTCCTGCAGGGCATGGGCTACAGTGAGTATGGGGGTCAGAGGCTGTCATGAGGACAAGAGGTTGCTGCACAGGAAGAGGGATGGGCACTGAGGGGGAGGAACCCTTTTAGGCTAATTCCCAGACTTAACCACCATCTACCAAAACAAGCTCATGGACCTGGCCCCATGTAACACTCCTCTCCACCTAAGTGCCCCACTCTGAGTGGCTGTGCTCTCTTCCCGCTCCTCTCTGACTGCCTGCTTATTCTGCTGTCTCCACAGTGGCCTCATCCTGTATGACTCGCCTGTCCCGATCTCGCACAGCCTCCCTGACCAGTGCAGCATCCGTTGATGGCAACCGGTCCCGTTCTCGCACGCTGTCCCAGAGCAGCGAGTCTGGGACTCTCCCTTCAGGGCCCCCAGGGCACACCATGGAGGTCTCCTGTTGAATGACCCTTGTTGCCCTGGTGTGGGACCCAGCCCTCACCTCCCCCAGCACTAACCTGGGAGGTGCAGAGAGCACTGGGCCAGAGTGACCAAGGGAAGATGGGCAGATCACGTGGGGAGACGACCTTGATCTTTGATTGCTACCTTAACCTTGACCTCTAACCTGTGATTCCCCTCAGCTCCTGGGAGAGAGGTCCTAATATCTCTTAGGGACCCAGACCCATAAATTATCCCTCTGTCTCATTTTGGTGTTAAGATGGAGAAGGCATGTATCCCCTCTCCCTAATCCAGGTGTCTGTAGCTAAGGGATATAGGAGGTTGTTGTCGTCCGCGGGGCCCCCACCAGACTCTCCCTTCACATCTCGTATTGCAAGAGTAAGGGGCTTGGGTCTGGGGCTCCGCTCACCAAAGCTGATATGGCTTCTCATGAATCCTTCAGCCATCTGAAGGGTCTGGGCCTAAACGAATGTGTGACGGGGAGGCTTGCTGGTGGGTTAGTGGTCCTCAGGATGTGACTGAAACATTCAGTGTGGAAACGGAAGTTGGAATGGGAGGAGGTAGGCAGTGAACCAGCAGGCGGGAGGGGTTGGAGCTGGGCAGTAGGAGGGGGCCTGGGGCCACTGGCTGCACTAACTTCAGTAGCTGTCTTGTACTGTGTGTCTAGAGTGGGGAGGGGGAGGGAGCCACGCTGGGCAGGGCTGCTTGGGGCTCGGCGTAGGTGTGGGAGGGGCTGCCTCGGGGCTCTGACCACAGTGTGTGCTGTGTGCAGGGTGCCCTCCTGTCTCCCACAACTGCTGTAACAATAAACTGTAGAGGAATCTGAGCACCGTAATTCTTCTTTGTCAGAGTATGTCTGCCTCATACCCCCCTTTCCTGCCCTCTCCCTGCCCAGCTCTCACATTCTCTTCTCAAAGTGACAAAAACCATGCTAGAGGGCTTATGGAGCACAGACGCTTCACGAAGTGTGGTGACATAGTCGCTGGTCCCTATTCCAACGGAATGGTATTGTCCTCGATGTGGCTAGTATTTTCAAGTTTGGGCAGGAGGAGTTGCTCATATCTTAGACTTCCTTATCAGTGGGATGGACGATTGAAAAATGCTGTAGGATTTCAGAGATGTCACCAACATCAAGACCTCAAGGAAATGCAGAAAGCCCACTGAAGTATCTAAGGGCATCTCGTGACTCATTTTCCAGCAGGATCCTCCGAAGGTCACCTAAGTTCCACTTCGGGTGGCTCGTTACAGTCAGGAGAGTAGGCCTCGTGCAGTTACTAGAGGGGTTGTGTTGCTCGTAGTTGCTCCCAATGTGAAGACTCCTTCAGGAGAGTCACAGCAAAAAGGATTTTCTCTCGATTTCTCCTCCCCCTGGAATCCCAGAGCTCAGGGAGTTAACTAGACTATATTTGTGGTTCTCAGAGCAGCTTTTCAGGTATGAGCAATAATCATCAAGAGGACTTCAGATATTCTGTGGCTATTGCAGGCTGATTCTTGGGCTCTTGGGGAACAAGAAGGAAAAACAAGAAGACACCTGACAGCATTAATGGCAAGACGACTGCAGATGGATTATTACAAGGTCACTGGCCAGCCTACTTTATAGAAACCCCACAGGCACAGGCATTCATACTCTCCTCAGTGGAACGGGGCCGAGGACTAATGCAGCTTGGTGTCTGATGCTGACACACTGACATGGAAGTGGGGCAAGGAATATGTCCTTTTAAAAAAATTTTTTTTGGGGGGAAAGGTCATCAGGTTTACTTATTTCTAAAGGAGGTACTGGGAAATTGAACCCAGGACCTTGTGCATGCTAAGCATGAGCACTGCCACTTGAGCTCTACCCTCCCCTCTGAAATATGTTCTTAAATCTTGAGTGTTTCCTCACTCTCTCACAGGACTGAATCTATTTGAAATGCCATAGGCTAGGATCAGAAGGGGGCGGTACTAGGTGACCAGCAGGGTTACAGAGGCAGCTATTGATGGCGAGAGTGTTGGGTAACCACACGCAGGGCAGGCAGCAAAGAGTGCTTAAGTGCCACAGTAAAGAAAAGAAACACCATAATTGGAATCATTGGACCAGCTAACTCGTAGATAAACAAAACACGAGAAAAAGGCAAAGAACTCAGACTTGACTGGCAACAGCTGCTGTTGGGTGTTAAGGAAGGGAAGGCAGGTCCTCTCAGTACATTTACCTACACAGATACACTGTTAGCAGGGTCATCTTCAGAGGAGGGAGTAAATTACATTTGTGTGTACATATATGAGAGCACGTGTATGTGTCTGCCACGGAGGTGATGTGTGAAATGAGCGGGGATTGTGTGTCTCTCCGATGGATGTCTCTGCATCTATAAGAAACCCAGGGGCGAGGTTGAGGGGGAGATGCTGTCTGCCGGGAGCAAGGGAGAGGGGTTTTGCTGTCCTTGTCTGACCTCTCTTCGTTGTTGATCCTGCACGTTCCAGGCCAGCCCATGGGGATGCAGTGCCCTCTTGTGGTTGGCATGGTTCTTCCTAATTTTCTCCAGCTCCGAGGTCTCTTCCTAAATCTCCCGTTGTTTATGATCCTAGAGATGGGCTAGGTATGTAGGTATGTAGGAAGGGCTTGATACCATGGTCAGCCGTGGTCTGTGGCTCCTGCGCATGCTCTGGATCAGAGGCTCAGATGAGAGGGTGGGTGACTTTATAGAAGGTGAACCACAAACTACCTCCTTTTTGTCTCAGTTTCAGACCTAGGACTCTGTTTTTTCTCTTCCTCTCATTCTCAAGGAATGTTTCCCTGACTTTAGGGACAGAAGCCCAAGATAGCTAAGCAAGGGTGCAATGGTAAGGAGATTAAAACCAGAAGAACACAGTGATGAGAGCCTTGTGGCGTCAGCTTGAAAATTCTGGAACTCATAAAGAGATATTAAAGGGTGATTCTCTGAAGGAACACACAAAACAGTGAACCTGTGGCAGGAGGGTAGACACTGAGCTTTAGAGAGTGCTCCACTAGTGGTCAGGGAGAGGGCTGGAGTGGGAGATGCCACCTTTCTAGACAGGTTTTAGGACTAACTGGAAAGTGAGAGTCAATTCTGACTAGAGGCCAGGCATGTAGTCAGGGTACACAGTGCCCAGGGCAATGGAAGACGCTTATACCCTCTCTTCTCACCAACATCAGAATTTCCCAATTGGATAAATGTACAGTAAAAAGGGGAATGTTTTCTGTTTCTGATACTTAACAAATCTTAAGAGCGTAACTCAGAACAAAGCTGAAATCAAAAGGAAAGAATTGACAACTGGAGTCTTTAAGCATCCCTGCGGACCCGGGCAGGGGGACAGGGGTGTAACTGCTGTCTGCACCCCTTTCGCTTCACCTTTGCTGGTGGCCGTCAGCTCCTCCCTCAGGTCGGCGAGGGGAGGAGGGGGGGACGGGCGGGATGTGAGGGCATCTGGGGATTGACACACGTACCAGCCACCTTCATGTCTTGCAGCCGTTTTTTGTACTCTATCCCCCAGAGCCAGGAGCAAGGGACCATTTTGTAGGGTGAGGGAGGCAAGACACTGGAAAACTGTCCTTCAGGGGAGGGGCGCAGTGGCATGAATTATCCCACGGGAATGAGCCTGGCATTCTTCCGTTTTAGTTCCTGGGTGTATCTTGTTCATGTGTGATGGTCTCTGACTGGCCTCCCATCTGGCTCGGGGGTATTCACTGAACTCTGGTTCCTCTTTGATGCTGTTCTCCATCTCCCTTTCTTCACAAATTACCATCTTATACCTGCAATATCCAAACCCAACCCTCAGGCTGTAAGCAAAGGAAAAGCTGGGAGCTCCAGAGGGTTGCTTCAGAGAATCATTTATTATGCAAAAATAGAAAGCTGGCTCAAAGTGGGAGGGCAGTTGGAGGTCTCATTCTTTCATTTTGTTCTGTTTAAATATATAAAAAATACACGTGTAGGGTAGAGAATGAGTGGGGAAGGGGCACAGGAATTGAGAAGACTTGGAAACTGTTCCATGTAAATTCTCTTGTGACTATTCCAACTGGCTTCTCCTCTTATCCATTTTCCCAACCTGCATATCTTCACTTCTGTTTTTATTTTTCAATTCTCATGATTCTAATTTTCTTCAGTTACAACCTATCTCTCCTGGAAGCAAGGTGCTCTCCTGAATCTGTTTCTAGTCACCACGGCCCAGCTAACTCAGCCCTTCCTTGTCCAGTGTTTCTCTTCCTTGCCTGTTCTTATTCCATTCTTCCAAACTTCAAGCTCATTCAGAAATCACATTCATCTTCTGTTTCCCTATAGCTCTCTCTGGCTCCCTGCTGGGGATTCATAGCTTTGGAAAGTGATCGAGATTGTTCCTTTTCCGGACCCTGATGCCCTCTCTATGCAGCATTCTCTAGCTTTCTTCCAGCTCTTGATACAATATGGTTCAAAGTAAAGGTGGTTCCGGTCCTGGTTGGTAAGGATTTTGGAAAAGGAAAAGGAAATGGTTGAGGGAAGGATGGCTGAATGCAAAGGAGGCTAAAGGGGAATCTAAAGGCTCCTGGAATGGGAGGAGGCAAAAAGTGATGACCCACCCAGGCTTGAAACCTCCCAGCCTCTGCTCATTGACCTCAAATGCTGATAGCATCAGTGACCCAGAAACATATGAAGAGTCCCGGAGTCTAATGTGCTTCTCCTCAAGTCTGCTTTCTGGAGTCATACAAATCCCCTGTGCCAGAAATAGCCCTCTAATTTCCCACATAATGTTGTCACTTCCAATTCCCTTTCAGAGTCCTGGCAAAATTACTGAGTTGAAAGCAGCAGAGGATCGATGGTGTGTGGAATGTTTTCTGTTTGACCCTCCAGACTGTTCATGAGCTGTGTCTCATGAGAATGAGCTATCTGCAATGCACCAACAGACATTTTTGTCCTTGGCTTCTGTTTGGGTATGGCCAACAAGAGACACTGGCAGTAGGTCAAAGAGTAGAAGAGAGTGAGGGTATGCCTCTGGCTTCCTCCTGGTTGAGTCCCCGAAGGCTGGCTGTATCCCTCTGCCGAGGCCATGGCTCGTGTTGGATGAGTTTCTGGTAAGCGCTTCCTCTCTTCAGCCTCGGTAATGGCATTGTTATACTCAGTCGAGAGGATTGCCCCACCCCTGCCGCTCTGTCCAAATCCTGCCCTCACCTTTCTACATACTCCCTTTACTAAACTTGCCTCACTTACCCAATATGCTCTCTGTTTCCTTCTAAGACCCTCACATATGAGATGGGGAGGTGAAGGTAAGGAAGGAGAGGAGCAATCTACATCTTGAGCTTTTCTTAGAATCTCAGAAGCAGCTTGGTTTGGAGCCCAGCTAGCTCTGTGATCAAGTTCTTTAACTTGCCTAAATAGGCTTCCCTAGACCCATCATAGGGATAATATCTACCTGGCAGGATCAGGAAGGTGAGATAATATATGTGAAAGCAACAGTACAGCACCAGGTGCTCAATGTAGAAACTCTCTTATTACGACAGATGAGTGTATCTCATGTGAGAACATTTAATACTGAAGGGAAAACAGAGTAGGATGGTGCTTCAAAGAAGTTCTTTCCCGTGTCAGACCATTTTATTCGGTTTTGCCTGAAGTTTGTCTTCTCACTGACCCCCGTGTGTGTAAGCTGGTTTTGTGAGGAGGTTTGAGTATTGCAATTTACGGGGAGGGGAATGGGATGGACAGGAGACAGATCGAGCTAAGAATGAAACTCAGGAGACTTTGTCCATGTCAAGGCCACTTGGGCTTCCGCACCGAAAACATGAGAAGGAGCAAACTGGTGAGCCGTGGGGCTCACAGGGCACCCTTTCTCTTCCCAGTTTCTCCACTGAGTCTCAAATAGTCCTCCATCTCATACCTCAGGGGCTGAGCCACAGACATCCTGCTGCTCCTCAACTCCAGAGAATCAGTTTCTGTACTTATTCTTAGCAGTTAAAAAAAAAATTTTTTTTTTAATTGAAGTATAGTCAATTACAATGTGTCAATTTCTGGTGCACAGCACAATGTCCCAGTCATGCATATACACACATATATTCATTTTCGTATTTTTTCATTAAAGGTTATTATAAGATATTGAACATAGTTCCCTGTGCTATACAGAAGAAATTTTTTAAAAAACCTATTTTTATATATAGTGGCTAACATTTGTAAATCTCAAACTCCCAAATTTTATTCCTTCCCACCCTCTCCCCCCAGGAACCGTAAGAACTCATCTACAAAACAGTAACAGACTCGCAGACATAGTAAACAATCTTATGTCCTTAGCAGTTTCGAGGAGAAGCAACACGTTGTAGGAGTTACTCAAACCGAAAGGTGAATGGTCTGGAAGGAAGGGGCTGGGGCCACAGGGGCAGGTGAGTCAGGTAGTAGGAAAGCCAGTAAGTCATGGCAGAGCCGAATAATCACCCCAGGCATTTATCCAGCGCCTTGCTCCCTCTCCAAACACACTGCTTCTTAGTCCCTTAGCATAAGGCAGCTGGAAGGAGACAGAGCCTCAGAGAAGAGCAATAGTGTCCCTGAGGCCATACAGGGTTCAGTGTGAAAAACAGGTAGAAATTGTCTCCATTTAGCCTTATCTCAAGAGTCCGCTGGACAGTGATGGGAGGCGATAACAGGTAGTAGGCGTGGGATGGGTGTGGTTAGCGTAGGGGAAAAACAACTAGATTCCCATAGTTTCTCTTGTTAAAACTTCCTCTCTCTCAGTGCTGGGAACTCTGGCTCAGTTTCTCAACACCTGTGCATAAGGTGGTAGCGAGCTGTTGAAATTTCAGCCATGCTCCCATGTCTTAAGGGGCATGGCCCACAATGGATAGAATGGCTAGCGGCCCAATTCCAGAAGAGAAGATGGCACCGCACACTCACCCTTCTGCCTCCCCACTCCACCACCTCCTGCACCAGGCAGCTCCTAGCAGTGAAGTGGAGCATGGCTAAAGGGGAAGGATAAAATGGACATTTTATTACACACAGTAGCATAAATGGGCCAAGAGTCAAGTATAAAGACCAAAAATGATGATCTTTATATCAATTCTCCAGTTTATGGGCACTCAAACTAAAGATCCTTTTCTCAGTCCTGCATGAGAAATTGGACCTCATGGAGGGAAAAGCTGGGGTCCAGTTTAAGGAAATGATGCCTAGTGATTGTCACTTTGTCTCAGTGAAGAAGTGTCTAAGGGCTAAGGTCATTTAGTTGGTGTCTCCTGAGGATAAGGTCATCTTAGGTCCATCAGAAAAATCAGGAATCTCTCAGGCCCACAAGGCAATAACAGCCATGAAGGCAAAACCAGCAGCTACACAGCCCCACTTGGCCAGAGGGGCCTCAGGACTTGCTAGCTCCTGGGGCAGAATTTCTAGGAAGGTGACATACAGGAAGGTGCCAGCCGCCACACCTTCTAACACAGCCTGGGCCAAGCCTTGCCCCGCCTCAGAGTCTCCTTCAGCCACAGCCAGCCCTAGGGCTAGGCCCAGGGGGGACATGAGAGCTAAGGACAGTATGGAGAGCATGGCCCAACGTGATCCAGTGTGTCTCTGCACCAGCCGCAGTCCTACACTGAACACTACAAGCCCCTTGTGAGCCAGGACAGCAAGACAGAGCTGCACAGTGGTTGCCACTGTGGACTGCAGCCCCACAGCTAGACCTTCAAACACGGAGTGAAAGGAGAGTGAGAGCAAGAGGATGAAGGCTCGCAGGGGACCCCGAGACGGTGAGGGTAGAGGTCCATGGCTGTGGAGTTCAAGGCCGTGAGCTCCACCCCACTGCTGCTCCTGCACTGTTGATCCTCCAGCAGCCCCAGGACAGCACTGCAATGCCAGCGACTCCAGAAGGAAGACAAGGAAGAAGCCCAGGGAGATGATGAGCTCTCCATAGGGATACTTGATCTAGGAACAGAGAGGGGCTGTAAGATGGGAAGGGAAGGGAAGGAACTGCACTGGATGGACATGGGACTGGGAGACTGAACAGGATGGGAAGTGTGGTAAGAGAACCTAAAAAAGGAGAATGAAGCCAAGAGTAGACATAGACATATGACCAGAATACCAGAGAGACTGAGGGACACAAAATCAAGAGGGCCAGACATTCAGGGAAATGACAGAAGCATGTCCAAGGGTCCAGAGAAAGACAGGAAGAGTTAAGCAAGAGTTCTCTCTAGGGTTTTATAAGCCCAAAAGGATTGGGTGGCTCCTCTTTTCCTCCACAATGCTAAGCCAGGAGCAGAAGGGATTCCTGGAATTCCACACATGCTCCTCTCAAAAGGGTCTAGGTGTGAAAGGAGTCTCTGGTTCTCCCTGCTCTCCAGGTAGGGGCTGGTGGGAGATACTTACATGAGTTGAATCAGCATCGTCAGAAGAATTTCCCTCACTTTTTGTCCTGTTCTAAGGGAGAAAAATGCATACATCAGACAAGGTAAAGAGCAGCTCAGCTTCCTGTCCTGTCCTGTCAGCCTCACTGCCTTCCTTATAGCCCAACCTGACCTGCTTCCATCATTCCACACGACACAAGAGCTGTCATCTTCCTCGTTGTCCTTCCATGTCTTGGGCTTCTTTGCTTTTACCCCTTTCCCCCCCTGGTTCTGTTCATCATTCTGGCTTCACAGCCCTGCAGCTCAGCAACTCGGGTGCTCACCTGTGTCACCAACTTCTGGATCTCTGCTTCAATTCCTTCCAAGGCTTCAGCCGTCATGTGCATGAACCCCGCTCCCAGGAAAATGCCAGCAGAAGTGCAGCCCAGGAGGCTGAGGATCCAGTGGTGTCGACCTAATAAAAAGCAGGAGTTATGATCCAGTCAGCAATGCAGAGATAGACAAAGGTGAGGAAAGAGCCACAGGCAGCACCCAATGTCCCAAGCTCGGGGATGATGAGAAAATCAGAGCAAGACAGCAGGACAGGGTGACAGGGCTGAAGGCAGACTTAGGTTCTGGGGACAAAGATGGGGCAGGGCTGTACCTGTGGCTGCATCAGTCTGGAACCATTTGAAGCAGATGGGAATGAGGCCACAGATCAGAGTGAGAACCAGCATGGCGAACAGGCAGCCAATTTTCACTCCTAGCAGTGGCTCCATCCTTGGGGTACAGGGTAAGCAGAGGGCTCAGAATAACAAATGGAACAGGAGTGGTGTCTTAGGTGGTCAAAGCTGGAGTGGCCACTCTCCTGAGTTTCGAAAGGCTATCGGGATCCTTTCTGTTCTCTTCTCTGTTGCCTCTTCTTGCGCAGCCTTGCACAGCTGCCTGGGGCCCTGCCCCAGCTTCCGGCCCTTCCCCTACATGGAGGCCCCTCCCCTGGCTGACGCCTGCATGGTTTTAGAAACCAGTAACTCCAGACTCCCTGCCAGGCTCAGCCTGGTGCTGTCTTCTCCTCCTCTTCAGTGCTATGACTAATCCAAGGACTGTGGACAGTCAGCTCAGGCCTGGGGTTGGTCTGATTCAAAAATGGGAGTCCGTGGTAGCTCCTTCCCAGCCGCTTTGTGTCGGGGACAAACTAGTCCTGCCTCACTCAGGACATTTGATCTAAGCCTTCCATGCCCTCTCCACCCCAGCCCAAGTCTTACAGGTGGCGATGCTGATACCTGAACTGTACCCTTTCAGAGGGGATTTGGGGCCACCTGGGGTAAGGAGGTGGGGCTGCCAAGTGGACCCGCCACCACTCCATGGGAACTAGTAGGTGAGTGGACTCCCCTTTCCTGTAACCCCAGAAAAATAGCTCCAGGCGTGGAAATGTCTAACAGGGAGTTGAGATTTCTAGTGTTACATCAATACTGTTACAACTTCTGACTAGGCCTGCTCGCTGATATATATTGCAGGAGAGGGACCGAGAGTTTTAAGGCAAAGAAAGTTGCTCTAGCTCTGAAACAGTACTAGGGGAGAACTGAGAAATGAACCAAGTAGACTGAAGGCTCCTGCCTGGATATTCAGGGGTGGCGATGGACGACTCAGGCCCGAGCAAAACCCACTCTTGAGGGAAGCGTATGAGGTGAACTATGAGGGAGCTGACAAAGCTGGAAGCGCAGGAGGGAGAGAAAACCAGAGGCCAGGCGGCTGCTGATTCCCCTATTCAGGTGGCCTGCAAAACAACCCTGAGACCTGTTGAGCCAGTTCTCAAGGAGCTGGGGGCAGTTTTCCCACTACCCCACCTCACCTCCAGGACTCCCTGTGAAGTCCTGGAATCTGGTGGAAGCAGCAGTTTCCTCAAGGGAGAGGGTGAGCTAGAGATTTGTGTGGGAAGATAACCACTGAAAAGCTAAGGATTCTCTTCATTATATTATAGGATAGGCCATGACAATGGACCTCTAGACCTTTTAAGAATCACAAGATCCATTTCTATTCTCGGAAAACTTTTTATTATCATTAAAACCTCAAGCAAACACAGATATATGGGGGTACCAGTACTCCCACCCTGGATGCCAGGTAGCTTCAGCCTTGGCAGGCACGACAGAAGGAAACACTTGTTATGCATCCTTGTCAGCTCTCAGGGGGATCCTGAGCAGGGGATGGAGGAGGCTCAGACGGTGTGATCACAGGTAAAAGATCTCCCCAGGAGCTGACACGGGCACAGCGATACAAATCCCTGCATAAAAGAAAGGGTCATTGTGGACTGCAGGTCCTTGCCACCTCCCACTAACTTGGGTCACACGCTCTTCACCTGCCATGCCGGCGGGCCGTGATCACAGCATGCTGCCTCTGTCCATCTGGGCAGCACAGGTGACAATGCACGTGGCGTGGCCGCTTAAGGACAGGCTGGGTGATACGGGGCCAGCGGGTAGCCTCCTCCGGAGACCCTCGGGCAAGGATCACCATCGAGAACTTCTCCTCCTTTGGCTTCTTGTTCTAAGATAAGGATATGGAGTCAGTTTGGAGGGAAAAGATACGTTTGGAGGGAAAAAAATTTGTGAACCTCATTCCTGAAGCCCTTTTCATAGTCTTTAAGTCAGGCATATTCAGGCCCTAAAATCTCCAAGCAATTCTCTGAATCTCCCAACTCCTCCCACTTTTGATTCTTTTTCACTGCGCTCTCCCAGGTTATCTTCTCCCTGCCACAGTACTCCCAGGGTACATACCCAGCTGAAGGGGATGGGATGGTAAGCCTGGGAAAAGCTACAGGCCAGAGGCTTAGAGGCTGTCATCTGGGGACAGGGAAGTTCATGGGGACACTGTGAACACAAATAAAAGAAAAGAGGTGAAACAAAAGAACCATAGATCATAAAACCAAAAACAAAGAGTGATGGAGTCAAGAAGGGCTAGGGATAAGGGAGCACCGGAGAAGGCGGTAGGGAAAGCCAGGGACTCACTAAGAAAGAAACGGGATAGGGACACCAAGTAGTGGAGGGTGGCTCAGCTTTACCCTCTTACTTTTCCTGGCCACAGCTGAGTTCAGATCTTTGCATGCTGGGAAAGGAAGAAGTAATACTCACCGGGGCAAAGACAAAACCAGGTCGAGGGTCCAAAGGTGACTTCTCTTTTCCCTGAAATCAAAGAAAAAAAAAAGGGATTTATTCTCATAACTCAATCTCTGCACTCAGTAAATCGAGGACTTCTTTAACATTCAATTCTCGTAATTATTAACCATGTTCTTTGAGTTAAGCTGGCTACTTCTCTAATACTCCAAACAAAGAACTTTCTCTTTGCAGCAGGAGAAAAGCAGAAACTTGGCACACAGTATGGTGCTCCCCCCTGTCAGCAACCTCCACTCTCAAAAAAATCCTAGTCTAGGACAATTCAATGTATGATTATACACTGGCTCATACTGTCCCAAAGAGATAAGGTTCTTGGCTCAGCAATCAGGGGTCAGCAAAAAAAAAATTTAAAGGCCCACAGAGTAGGCAAAATCTGTTTTTACCCCAACTATTCATCTGCTGTTTGTAGTGTGAAAACAGCCACAGACACACAAATAAGCATGGCTTGTACAAAAACAGGTGGCAGCCTGGATTTGATCCACGGGCCCAGCTTTGCCAACCACTACTCTGTATCATGACGACTTTATATGCCTAACATCTTGACAGTCACCCTTACCATTGTACGACAGAGTCTCTTCAATTTTCAAGGGAGTGCCAACAACTGGTGAGAATAGGTGGGGGGTGAGGAGTAGGGAGAAAGGAGGAGAAAGAACCTTACGTTAAGGACCAGGTCCCTGGCGTCCATGAGAAGGGAGTGCCCAGCTTTCGTTCCATTCTCCACCAATATCTGATTACAAAAGGGAAAAATAAGAGGAAGCCCTGAATTACATGAAAACATAAATGTCAGTAGCTCTGTAAGAACATCCCCAGATGGAGTAGGGGTCCTAAGAGAAATGGGCATTATATATAAAATGGGGACAGAGACCCTAAAAGAGGGACAAAGGAGAATGGTCAAGAATGAAGACAAGCTCCCATGGGGAGAAGGAAAGGCATAAAATCCGTGAAGCTGCTTTAAATCTTAAAAGGAAAAAAAGGAAAAAAAGTTTCTGCCCACCAGGAAATGACCTGTCTTGCGCCACAAGGTTTGGACTACATCAGCGCGGTCGGCCTTGCTGGGCAGTTCACTTAGAGAAAAGGCTGACACCACCACATCAAATTGCACCTGGTGTACAAGACAAGGAACACGACAGACCTGATTATCGCCCTCTTCTAAGAGTACAACAAAGGTCTATCCCACTAAATCTCTTCTGCTTTTTAAAATTTTCTAACACTCAACACTAGGTTATAAACTCAACACTAGGTTGCAAAGCCGAGACTACAGTTCTCCATCTGCATACTCCACAGTTACCATACTTTAAACACTGCCACTTGCCTTTGGTGATACAGGTAGAAACTGTCTGAAGAAGACACCTGGAACAGAAGGCACCCCAGATTCTGAACCACCTGTGGAGGAAAGCAGAGATGTGGCAACTTTGAGAGTGTATAGGTATAAACTCAAGTGACATCCCAATAAGAAACATGGCCCTGAGAATAAAGAGAAACACCAGCTGAGGGTGAGATGCAATAGGGTAGGCAACTATTAAAAAGGGCAGGGAGAATACTGGGTTGTCTGTCCTGTTAATCTCTACCCAGCCCATTCACAGTCCAACCACGGCTGTCAGCACCTGCTGCCTGACCACAGCACTGAAAGGTCAGACTCACCTTTCACTTGCAGCCCTCTCCTCTACTCCCCGATACAAGACCCTTTCTAGTACTCCTTTGCTTTTTTAACTCCTTCAACTTTGGAAAAGCCCTTCCTTATACTTTGTCCTCACCTTTCAGTAGCTTTTCTGCCAATTCCAACATGGCAGCTGAGCTGTCCACGCACATATATTCACGTAGGCTCTGGCCCCAAGTACTGTGAGCAGCCCTAAGATGGCAAAAAGCAAAACAAAACAAAACAAAACAAAACAAAACACAACACACCAGTTTTCATGATAGTCATTCCTACAAGAGATCCCCTCTGTCCCCAACCAACCCTTGGAGAAAGAGTGCTGTTAAGATAGCTGGAAAAATTAACCATGTTATATTCTTATTTCATTTATAACTCCTCAAAAAAAAGAGACTCAAAAAACTATTTGTACACAAAAAATTTTTTGATGATATGTAAAACACATGCCCTAGACCAAATGCCTTTCCTTTTTTTATCCTTTTAAACATCTTTTTTTCACTTGACACTTCTTTAAGCTCTCGTCCTAATCCATATACCTTCTTGCACCTTGTCTAATCTGAGGGAAGAACTATTCCAGTTCCTAACTTTCCCATTCTCCCTCTGGTTCTCCAGTCTCTTGATATTGGAGTGGTGTAACATGGCTTTCTAGAGCTAGGTGACAGAGATGGAGAAAGATACTCACCAGGTGACAGAACCAGTACCTGAGCCAAAGTCCATCAAGGTTTTTGGCTGGAACTCTGGAAGTCGAGCTTGGATCTGAAGAAATAGACAACACCACACAGTGGGGTAAGTAGACACTTATTTAGGGTCTTGGTAAATATGACTTAGGGGACCACGACAAAGCAGATGAGATATAGACGTCTTTTAAGATTCAATGTAAGTGCTTTATAGAATAGGAAGCTCTTAAAACAGCTATTCTAAACCCTTCCTGGGTCACAAAATCCCTTCAGAGGATAAATAGGGCCTCTTTAAAACACACACACACACACACACACACACACACACACACACACAACGCCCCAAGAACCCTACCCCAGAAGATTACTTTATGAAAAAGAGAACTGATGGTAAAAGGGTTCAGGCTGGAAGCTGAGGAAATTTCACCTCATGGAATGCCCTGGAGACTGCTGCAAAGCCACCATCCAGTCTTGCTGCCATATACAGCAGGCTCAGTCCCTCATTGTAGCTGCCAGAAAAATCAGAGTCATGTCACTGGGAAACAACCTCTACCCCATAGCTACCCTCTAGAGTTTTAGGAAATGAAATCTTTGGAAAGATCTCTTCAACACTCTCACTCCTCAACACAGAAGAGTCCTAGGAAGCCTTACAAATCAGGTCGCTTTCTCAAACACTAAGTTGTGTAATTGCACTTCCCCAACTCCCCTTCTAAAGTCAAACTCTTCTTTCTGCGTCAGCCATTCCAGTCCCCCTTACCTCAGTTCTTGCCAATGATAGGTGGTTTTGCGCAAAGCACGCAGTACTGCTTCGTGAAGTTTCTCCTCCATCTTAGATGAGTCTGGGGCGAGAACAAGGACTGGAAGTAAGGACCTAGGAAGAACAGGGCTTAGATCCAGTATCTGAATATACTGCCCGCCCATTCCTTCCCAACTCCCACCTGGGAAAAGCCTCAAAGCTTGAGAGAGAAGCAAAACCTAGAGAAAATTTTTAGGCAAGAATTACGACTACCACCACCACCACCACCACCACCAAAGTGTATCAGTATTTTGCCTCCAACAGCAGTTTATTCAACTCAACCAACCCTATCCCACAGGTTTTGTTCTATATCAAAGGGAAGTATAAAAAAGATTAAAATGATAGGATAAAGACAGTATTTTGTGGATTTCTTCACTTCCCCAACACTTAACAATGTGTCGCATCCCATGTTCCTATAGAGAGAAAAACGGCTTGAAAAGCCTCAAGTCTCATGACTGTGTTCAACTCAGTACTATTTCATCTACCGAGCACCTCTTATGAACCAGGTACTACGGGAAATGCAGGGAAGATGAATAAAGGCATATCTTTAATATGAAGAAACTCATAACCATGAAAGTAACTTGACAAATTATACTTATTGTCCTCTCCCTGTAGAGGGTTTTAGTACTGGACAAGGACTCTATTTCACTTGAACAAAAACTTTAAACGGTCTTAATCCAGTGGACTTGGAGGAAAAAACCCAAAGATTTAAATTTTCACAGGGTACTGAAGCACTCACCGACCTTTACTCAAACCCTAAGGGCAATCTCTGAAATAATCTATCTTCTCCTAGAAGGCATCATTGTAATAACTGCTCTGGCCAGAAAGGCAAACAGGAAACTGCAGTACCTACTTAACAGACTGTGAAATTATTTCTTGCTCTTCGTTTCCCGCTGCTTTTTCAATGAGGCCTAGTCTCTAATTATTCTTAAGTTCTACCTGCGTTTTCCAGGTATTTTTTCTCAAGATATACAGCCCGTCTTTGCAACTCCTCTGGCTCTACAGGTAAATGCCGGCTCCAGAGATAACTGGTCAGTGCTTGCACCTGCTTCTCCGTAATGGGCATCGAGCTCTCTATGGACCAAAGATGAAAAGTAGAATCACTTGTACGCAGGCCTCGTCTCCGCTTCCTCTCGAGCTTCCATTTCCCACCGTTACTCACCCAGCAACAGTAACTGCGCGGCGTCAGCCAACGCTTGCGGCAGCCGCACGCATGACAGCTGCAGGATGCCGGGGTGTCGGCGATGGCACCTTTTCTTCAGGAAATCGGATTTGTTGTCCACCTGGGATACGCCGGGCACGACAGCAACGAACGCCTGCAGGCCGAGAAAGAAAAGCTGATTAGCGGGCAGAAAAGATGGTTGCGGGCGCTGGCTAAGGGAGGAGCTGCCGAGAGCGCTCCTCTTCGCAGCGGAGCTGTCGTCAAGATCCACAACTTCTATGAGAGCAGGGAAAGTAAGCACTCACTCGGGACTGGGGAGCTACTCCAAGGCCGCGGCGCCATCTGCCTAATGTCAGCAGACATCCCAATCCTCTCGCCGTCGCCATGGCGCCAGAGGTGAGCCGGAAACGGAAATGCAGGCACCGGTGACCCTCAGTCTCAATCGCCGCGGCGAACATCCTCCCCGGAACGTCGGCGCGGAGCAGAATCAGCCAATGAGGAGAGCGAGTGCTTGCTAGTAGCCAATAAACGATCGATATGTAAATCACCTTGGAGAGCATTCATGCACCTCAGTTCCGCCGTAACCAGCCGGAAGCGAGGTGGTCTCAACGATGCGTTTGGGTTTGTCTGCGCGTCCAGAAATCGCGAGGGCGGGACGAGGTGGGGGCGGGCCCTTTTCTGGAGCCTCCAAAAACGCGTCATAGGCAGGCAAGGAGTTTCTGTGTGGGTTAAGTACCTGTGTTCTTTGTTTTTCTTTGTGGAGAACTCTGTGAAGTCTTGAGGTTTCTACCGTCGATGTGAAGAGGAGAGAAGGCAATAATGGAAAGATGAAATAAGAAAAACCAGGTTTAGGTGACCGGAGATAACAGAATAATAGGTAATAGAAAATAATAGAGTTAATTTTTTTTACATGTTAGTTTCTTCATATTAAACTGATACTCTTAGATAAATAGCCAACATTAGAACATTATGTGCCAGTGTGACAAACACTTTTACATAATACTATCTCACTTAGTTCCCACTATTCTATGGTGTAGATTATTTTAACCCCATTTGCACCTGAGGAAAGTGAGCCTTAAGGTGGTTAAATATTACGCCCCCGACCCCAGCCCCAATTAAGTCAAGGAAAATTTAAAAAAGATTCTTTGAGGAAGTTTTGGATAATTTGGAGGTGGATAATGACTAACTGATCTTCACTGAGTTTGTGAAAAAAGGGAAATAGCTAGTTATTAGATCTAGAGACAATCTCAATAATGAAGGTGTGAAGCAACTGGAATAATACTTTGGGAAATTAAAGAAATTCTTTGACCAAAGATCCCAAATAGTACCTTTTTAAAAAAAACTCTTTGTTTCTTTTTGTTAAGTTGTCTCTTTTTAAATCTTCTGTTCTCTTAAGGCATTACTTACTGTGTTTATTTGGGTTTGTGTGTCTTGCAGATTAGTCTTTATCTTTTAAACAACTTTTACTTTTATTTGTAACTTTCTTGAATATGTCATCTTTTTTAATGAATTTTTTCTAATGTTGATATATGTTGTTCTTTCATGTCTTGAATTATTTTCTTAGCTTGTTTTGAAATCATGGATTATAGTTTTAAGCTGTTTCATGGACACTTCTGTTAGGTTCTTAGAGAAGCAGACATTAGGTGGAATTGGATTTATAGATTTATTGGGAGAATGCCTGTGAGGGGGAAAGGGAGAGGAAGCCAGAAGAGGCCAGAAAAGCTGCCAGACTATGATGCAGGTCTGACCTCTGTGAAAGAGGGAAGAAAGGAAAACAGATTGGATGGACACAGTTCTAAAAAAAGTTTCAGCCAGGCTAATGGATAGTCTTTGAGCTCAAGGTGGTCATCAGAGGAGCCTTGCATCCTGCAAAGATGGGCGTGACTTAGCATCACTGCTGCACTCTGTCATTGTCTGAGAGCAGCCCTTGGGAAGTGTAGCAGATTCAGAGTGTAGAAGTTAATTGTGATCCCCACAGCGGGAGATCTGAGTATTGCATTTTCATAGCTGTCCTAGAGCCACGGAGACCTACTTCTCCAGATAGGTTCAAGGGACAATTCTTTCAAGCTTTGCATGGGACTCTGTTCCTGAAGAGAAACTTTGAAGAAGGAGGTAGTGGGGAAAGTTATAGTCACTGTCACTGCAGTTGAGATGGCACCTATCCTTCCCCTCCTTTACTATCCATTCTGATTTTCCCTCACCCTCAGCTATATCATGTCTTAGTGGCTTGTCTGGTGTTATGACCCAAACCTTCATTCCTGAGTGGTCCAAATCCTTGATAGTCATATCTTTCTCTGGCTGATGTTGCTGCACATGTACAATCACAGTTACAGTGGAGCATGGGAATGCCAGGGAGCATCCAAGTAGATCACTTGGGTTCCACGTGAATTGCTCCCTGCTCCCATTGTGTCAAATCAGCCCCACATCTTCCTGCTAATTAGGGTCACTTAGCCCTGACAGTATGGTAACTTCTCTTCTCATCTGCTGGTCCCTAGACTCAGGAACTCCAAAGTGTCTTGGTAGCAGCTATAGCTTGTGGTTCAGCAGGACCCTCAATATGTCTCCTGGCAAGAGTGCATCCTCTTTGGAGACCTGGACCTTTGACCCTGCAGAGCCTAGACTTACAGAGATGAAAGCATGAAATTTTCATGGGTCAGTGGGAGTGATGGTAAGTGAAGCCATTCTTGCTTCTACTTGTTGGTTACCAGACCTGTGTATTTTTCCTACTGGGGACACAGTATTATTTAGAAGCTTCTGTTTCAATAAATACACTGCATCCTGAAGGATGGTGCCTAATCCTTTCAGAATGTTGCCTCCAAGCTGTTGCTTTAGCTGTGCCTTTAGAAAGCCAGTTGGTCTCCTTTTTCTTCCTTTCCTCCCTCCCCCATTTCTTGTCTGTCTGTCTGTCTGTCTGTCTGTCTATCTGTCTATCTACCTTTTTGGACCCGGAGTGACCTTTACTTTCTCTTTTGTTCTGAAGTAAACACCAATCAACTCTTCCCATTAGTCCCCTACTTTCCTCCAGAGGTAAGTGATATTGTTGGGCACCTACAACAGAAATTAGGGGAGCTCTTCTGAACTGTGATTAAATAGATTGTGAGGGTTTAACTAATTCTCCATGGTTATAGCCCTCTGTGACTTTGATTTTACTTATCAAGCCAGCAGAGCCACCTGGTGATGACAGCACTACCTTTTCATCTTTCGATATTTGACATCTGTCTTCTCCAGATTTGATGAATAATTTGTCCTCATCTAATTCCCTGATGCAGGCCACACGGGAGGCCTCAAGCCATAGCCTTGTCGCCAAGGGCAAGGCCATTCTTTCTCTTGCACTGTCCCTGATTATAATGGTGATCAAAATGGACTCTCCCTGGGGGTATTTAACTACTGCAAAAGAAGGGTTTTCTCTTCTTAGTTAAAATATACCCCTCTGAGCTAGTCTGAGAAGTTTCCAAGGTATGTGGGGACAAAATTTCTAAAATGCAGGCAGCTGTCTGCTTTGTTCACCACTATACACACCGCACTTAGAACAGTGTCTGTCACATCAAAGGCACTCAGACATGTCAGTTAAATAAATGTTAGTAATCTAAGAAGGACTCTCTGTTGTCTTCACATAAGAATAAAAAGTTAACTTGATAAGGTATCCTTTGTTTTTTGGTATCCACATGGTAGTTTTTATTTTTTCAGGGGAATGCCATGGATTATTATTGTCTCCATTCCTCTATTAGTGGTCTGCCTTTCCTACTTAGGAACTTTCAGAATGCCTTTCTTTCGCTATGTTTTAGACATTCTTTTTATTTAAAAGCAGTGGCATTGTGTTGCTTCTGCTTATGTTGGAACTCCATGAGCTCTACCTGTTTCTAAAACCAGCTCTCTACCTCCTGCCAAAGAATATTTCTTCTATCTTTGATTATTGATTCTGTGTTTTATGTTTTATGTTCATTTTTGGAATCTCAGTATATTTTAGGTTAATTCCCTGGTAATCAAGTGAGATGCATTCTCCTTTTCTTTCTCCCTGTGATTGATTTTCCTCCCTGTAATTCAGTGATATGAACTGAATTAACATCTCATTCTAAAGTTTAGATGTTTAAGCTTCTGGCATTTGACTGAGCTTTGTAAGCTGTACTTTCTACAGTGTGGAAAGGGGGAGTTATAAAAAAATTTAAATATATGTTCTGAAGTAGAGATTTTGGACCCTTTCAGGTTAATCGAGGTCCTGTTAATAGACTTGGGGACCAAGTTAGAGATTCACCATGTCAGCAAGTAGGCATGGTACCGTTTCTTCTGGTTCAACTGCAGTGTTGCTGGAATGCAATTTAAACATGACCCTGGGCTTAGAGTGGCAGTTGTCCCAGAGAGGGAGGCTGAGGCCAGGAAAATTCTCTTGCAGTGATAAAGACTCACTAGATTGACCAAGCTGGGTAAGAATAGGTTGCTGTACATCTCTCTGATGGCTTCCAAGGATTCAGCAGGCTGGGAACTACAAGAAGGAAGGATATGTGTCTTATTTTGAGTGAAAACTCAAGATTAAATGTAAAGCCTGGTTCAGGATTTCAAAGTGTAGGCAGTCCCGAGGGAAAGTACATATGACACATACACACACACTTGATTAATGGGACATTTACATTTATGTCTCTCAGCTAAGCAGGGAGCAAGCGAATGTATAGGGTAGGACAGTAGGAGCAGACACACACCAACTTAGAAACAAACAGTGTCTCTGCCAGGTTGCTGCCGATGCCTAGTGACCGAAGTCCCTCAGTGATCCCCACCTGTGAGATTTTCTTCCTCATTTTTACACAAGAAGGCTGGAGTTTCCTCAAAGACTGGTGATCATGGTCTGCAGAATACCCGACTCAACTCTTTCCATTAGACCTGTAGGGATATTGGTGCTGGAAGCTTGGTGTGGCTGCCCAGGCTTTTGATGCTAAAACTCATACCAGGGATTGAGGGTTACTGCAGGCAGCCAGGAGCCTGGCCCTGGATTCTCATCATTCTTCCACAAAAACAACATGTTTATACTGCTTATTTCAGATGTAAACACAATTCCTACTTGAAAAAATTCCTCCCCAAAACAGGTTTAAAAATAAGATTTACATAAACATGTTTATGAGATTTAAAAATAACAATATGTTTATAATTTGACAAGGTGAGGTGAAAACCGTTTGTCAGAATAATTCATTTCAGTGAGGGATGAGGCATCCTTAAAAAAAATACCTAAACAAATCACACAAATCACAATATGTATCCAATATTAGTCGACTGGCATCCCTCTGATTTGTCCCATGTGCTTTAGAGTTAGAACCAGGCTCCTCTCATTACTCAGTCTTTCTACCAACTGAGGACCACAACGTGGGCTGGCCAGATTCCTTCCAGGGAACTGAGTTTCCATCCCCTGCTCCCTGTCATCAACTTAAAGGAAACCTGGGTGATGGAATGTGAGTGGCTTAGAGCAGAGCCTCACCAATAGGAGAGAAATAATGGGGACACCACTTACTTAGTCAAGCTGTGCTGTTATCTCTGAAATCTGACAGAAATAAAAGTAATGAATGTTTTTATAAAAAAGGTAAAGGAAAATTCTGAGACAGTCATCCATTTTGTTTTATGCTCACACTGAGAAAGCTTTCAGAAGAATGAACTTGTGAGTAGGTGAAGTCAAGCAAGCTCATGGTGAATCTGGGGTTGTTTTTGCTCCATCTTGTACTTTCAGTGTTTCGTCTATAAAATACGAGCACCATGGAGGCTGGCTCAGATATCCTTGTGTGGGTTGATAAGTAAGTGTTTTTCGGTTAGAAGAGCATGCATTTTTATTTCACCAGCATTGAGGTATGTTGTTAACCCTCTAAACTGAAACAGAGAACAAGAACTTTAAGGAGAACACGTCCCCACCCTTGTAATCATGCGTACTTGAAAGAGCTCATCAGGAAAGGCCACCACCACTGACAGCAAAATTTCAAACAGTTATTGTAATAGAAAAGAACAAAGCTGACTCTATCATATTAGATCTGTTCTTTTGCCTTTAACCCTGTGCTTTGTTTCCCAGGCTTAGGCTTGCTGGTTCTGACCTTTAAGGGTATTAATACTTTTGCATTCACATCAAGATAAAAAGTTGCAGAACAGAAAGTAACATTTGTTTTATTGGAGGTTTATGGGGACACCATGACCTGACCCACGGGGAGGGCTGCAAGAACAAAGAATTCCAATACCAAGAAGTTTGTAACAACCAAGCATAACCCCTCCCCTTTTTAGTTTAAAAGGAGCCTGAATTCTGACTTGGGGAGGATGGTTCTCCAGGACATTGGTCTGCCGTCTTCTCGGTCTGCCGGCTTTCCGAATAAAGTCATTATTCCTTGCCCCAACACCTCATCTCCCAATTTATTGGCCTGTTGTGGGGTGAGCAGAATGAGTTTGGACTTGGTAACAAGTTGCTTTTATAACAAAAGGAAGGGTTTGTCTTGTGATCACTGATAATTTCCAGAATCTTTGATCTGTAGCAGGTGGCTCCATGGTGGCTATTAGGAATAAGGAGTGCTTCTGTGAGGGGCTTAAGGGAGCCTGTGAGAATTTTCTGCAAGAAAGCACCAGAACAGATAGGTTAAAATTTGTATTTCAGCTTCTTGTCTTGTGGTGATGAGGTCTACTCGTTAGTGTAACAAAGATAAAGGTAATCTTTTATTCCTGGGAGCCTGGTTTTTGCCTCTGGGACTCAGGCCCACAGGGCCTTCGTTCTTTAGCTTCCAAGGCCTGTTTTGCTCACAACTGTTCCCTGGTCCTTTTCCAAACTGGCTGTACTCTTGTCTTCCTGTCTCAAGAGCATGTGTATGTATGTGAAATAGGTGGTGACTGTGTGTGTCTCTCTCCTATGGATGTCTCTGCATTAATAAAAAACCCAGGAGTTAGGCAGAGGGGGAGGTGCTGTCTGCCGGGAGCAAGGAAGAGGGGCTTTGCTGTCTTTGACTGACCCCCTCTACTTTGTTGGTCCTGCACAGTCCAGGCCAGCTGTGGGGATGCAGTGCCCCCTGTGGATGGCATGGTTCTTCCTAACTTACCCCAGCTCCCTGGTCCCTTCCTAAGTCAATCTGGATCCTAGCTTCTAGTCACCACGGCCCAGCTAACTCAGCCCTTCCTTGTCCAGTGTTTCTCTTTCTTGCCTGTTCTTATTCCATTCTTCCTCACTTCAAGCTCATTCAGAAATCACATTCATCTTCTGTTTCCCTATAGCTCTCTCTGGCTCCCTGCTGGGGATTCATAGCTTTGGAAAGTGATCGAGATTGTTCCTTTTCCGGACCCTGATGCCCTCTCTATGCAGCATTCTCTAGCTTTCTTCCAGCTCTTGATACAATATGGTTCAAAGTAAAGGTGGTTCCCGTCCTGGTTGGTAAGGATCTTGGGAAAGGAAAAGGAAATGGTCAAGGGAAGGATGGCTGAAAGCAGAGGAGGCTAACGGGGAATCTAAAGGCTCCTGGAATGGGAGGAGGCAAAAAGTGATGACCCACCCAGGCTTGAAACCTCCCAGCCTCTGCTCATTGACCTCAAATGCTGATAGCATCAGTGACCCAGAAACATATGAAGAGTCCCGGAGTCTAATGTGCTTCTCCTCAAGTCTGCTTTCTAGAGCCAGACAAATCCCCTGTACCAGAAATAGCCCTCTAATTTCCCACATAATGGTGTTGCTTCCAATTCCCTCTTTCAGAGTCCTGGGAAGATTATTGAGTTGAAAGCAGCAGAGGATTGATGGTGTGTGAAACATCTGCTTAAAGGAAGGAAGGCAGACAGATCGACTTTCTAAAGGCACAGCTGAAAAAAAGTTTTTCTTTGCCCTTATTTCAGTATAATCACTGTGTTGTTATGGTCTTGATTTTTACATAATTTATGTTCTTTGGACAGTAATGCATGTCAAATTAGCCCATCTTTCTTGAATCATTAACCTCCAAGGGGGCGGGGCTCTCAAAAGCCTTCATGAGCCAGAAGAGCTCCTTTCTGGTAGACTGCAGCAAAGCCGGTTCCAACATGCTGCTGATTGGGGTCCGAGGGCCCACCACCCCCTGAGAGGAGGTCTTCATGAAGCATGTGGGCAACCAACAGTACAATGTCACATGCATTATCAAGGAGAAGAGGGATTACGTTCTGGCCATGAAGTGTGGGAGGAACACATCCCTGGCAGCCCTCCCTCTCCGTGTTACGGTGCCTTAAAACAGTTCTTGTCAAGTCCTGGGGGAAAAAATTCATTTTTTTAAATTAATTTAATTTGAAAATATTTTGTTCTCAAGTCCATAGCAACTGGTATTGTCAAAACAGTTCTTAAAGCAATACTTAGATTTGGAAATGAATTTTTGATTTTACATATCACATTCTGACACTGTAATGGGGTTGCATATGTTAAATTAACATTATCACATTAACTATTAAGGATTATTTTATTATATAAAGTGCTCTAATTTATATTGTGATTTTTACCACTTCTTAAAGCAATATCTAGATACACAGAGAATTATAAAGAACTGGTATCAAGTTCACACATTGTCCAAAGCTATGTACATACAAATTTAAGATTAAAAACATTGTTGAATATTGCAAAATATGCCTCAGCTGTCATGTACAACTATCGGGAACATTGTGCCAATTTTTGAGTACCTTCAGAACTAAGCATTGGAACATGAAGGGAAAAAAGAGAATAGGTACTTGGCACTGTGACACATCATAATATAAAAATGCATTGCAGTCATGCTATCTGAGAGGAAGAATTTAACAAGTTCATCTTTTTTTTTTTTTTAACCTGTATGCTTCTGCTACCTAGTCCTTCCCATACTAGGAAGCAATGTCTGTCTCCTTTCCTGGCAGAGGCACGAGCTATAAGCAGTCTCGTCACTCAGACACAGTCACCTTTCAGGATTTGGGCAAAAGATGTGGAAAGGTGTTTGCCTTGAATTAGAGCCATGTCAGTCCCTAAAGCAGAAGTTTTATATATTATGGGTTGCACTGGATCCCAAGTGACAGAGTCACCTCTGTATTCTTTAATAAATTTATTTATATGTTTACATTAGTTATGTGTGGGGCTTTCTTAAATGTGAGGCCCAGGGAAGGGGCCTCTTTCCTGGGTCTAAGGGTGGTTCTGGATGTATCTTCAGCACTTAGGCAAAGTCAGGTATGTAGTCATAGTAAATTCCTAGTAAATACCTGATCAATTTCTTTGAGTGAAATCAGATAAGTCCCTGAAAGATGTATTGCTGGCTCTCTGGATGCCCTAGAGCTGGTGAATTTTAAACAAAGAAGCGTTTCTTTAGAGAACAGATAAGGTGGGGGGCAGTTTTCAGGGCAGGAAAAGTTTAGAATTGTTAGCCAAGAAAAGACTAGTTTAGAAATGTTCTCCAAACAAAATACAGATGAACACTCAAGTTGGCTTTGTATGGACATAAGGAGGGTAGTTTGTACTTGAGCCAGAGTTCAAATTGAAAGAACCCTGCTTCCTCAGAGATCAAGGGATGAATAGCTCTGGCCTAAAATGGGGGACTGGCAGTACATGCAAATTTGGAAATGAACTGGAGCAGGCTTCAAAGCCTGAGTGGTGCCAAGCCAAACTGTGCAGCTTGAGATAGTATCTATAAATGTTGCCTCATGCTGTCTCATAGGCACTGTGAAAAGTCATGGTCACCATGGTAAAAACTTCTTTACATAATTGTCTATCAGAGGAAACTGGGAAGGCCCATACTGGGGAGATACAGGGGTAGAATAGGATCTCAGTCCACACTTTTTGGAGAAAAAGACTTTGCCCTTCAAATGTGTGTCACAGCTTAACCAACTGACTGCAAAGCAGGCTAAGAAATTTTCAGTGTGGGCATGTCCTTGAGCTGTGCTCCATCAATACAACTTGCCTCCTACCCCGCTTTCCCTTTCCATCTAGAGGTTTAAGGGGAGAAGTTCTAGAGACCAGACTTGGCAAATTTCAAGGGATAGAAGGGGTGGATCATTTTTATAGACTTGCACTTTTTCAGAAATCTTAGGTATCTGCTGAAAACTGTCAGACTATATTTCTTATCTGTAGCTCCTGCCAAGAAAATAAAGTCTAATGTGGAGAATCTTAACTGTCTTGGACCTTGTAGCAAACTTAGGTTGTAAGCTGACCTCCTGGGGCATCGATATGGATCTACATAACTTAGGAAACAAGTCCTTCGTTCCACTGCAAGGTTGGGCCTGTGGCTCCTTGCTTAGGGGGAGAAGGAAATTTGGCCGTAGCCATGGCAAGCCGTCAGAAAATGATTACTAAGATATAAAGAGACAATTCACAGTAGAGGATTATGATTAGTGAAATAAACATAATCTCACTAGTAATGAAATACATGTTAAAATATTAGGACACAAATAAAATAGCAGGGTTGTGGTGAAACTTATATTCTGTTGCAGATGGCATTGTAAATAAGTGCCAGCTTTTTGGAGGGCAGTCTGCAATATATCAAGAGCCAAAAGGATGTTTGTGTCCTTTGAACCATTGATCCTAATTTTGTTATTCTATAGACATGGATAGGGTTGTTTCTATATGACAGGTAACATTCTTGGCAGAGACATCAGAGATTGATGTTGTATATCGTGCCTTTCAGGAATGGACAGTCTGCTGGGGGAAAACATACCTATAATCAGATAATAATAATAGAAAGATGAATGGGGAAGATGGGGGCCCAGCTGCAGGTCTGGGGAGTGTGTGGCAAAGCACAGGGAAGGTTTCCTGCAGGAGATGACACCACACTGAATTTGGGAGGATAAATAATTACCCTAGAAAACCAAGTGGGGAAGGATGTTGCAGGCAGAGTCAGAATAAGACCTGGAGGTGGCTCTTCATGGTTCAGCATGGCTAGAAGATGGGCCTAGAGGGGATTTCAGGAAGTTATTCAACCCCATTCTCAATGCTGACATTAGAAAAAGTTCTCACACATTTAGTTTTTTCCCCTTGACTCTGTTTTTGTTTGTTTGCTTTTGGTTTTGTTTTTCTGCCTAGAGGTACATATTCCTCCCTTCACTTCCTTGGGATAGACGTAGACAGATCACGCCATCTTGGCCACAAACTCCCCTGTAGTAGCAACTGGCAAGCACGAGCTACACTCCTGGGTCCCTTTAGCACAATGCAGGACGTCAGTGATCCCTGAGCCCCGAATGAGATAACTTCTTGGGTAGGAAAGACTGGCAGCTGGAGCCACAGGGCACAGACAGGCAGGACCTACCTAATCCTTTCCCTTTTCCATGTAAGGGGTCCCTGGTGCCCTGGCAGAGGGGAGAGTCAAGCCACAGTACAGGAGGATGTGATGGGAACATATCCTAATCATCTCCAGAGAGGAATGGACTTACTCCTGCTCACCAGCATTGCCGAGAGTGAGGTGGGAGGACCGTTTAGAAGAGCCAGAGGTCAGCAGACATGACTGAGAGCTTGGAAATGATAACCTAAAGGAAAAGTTAAAAGAGAGACTTTGGGGAAAGCAAAATTTTGCAACATTAAGAGTCAACATATAGTTTGTTTTTATATTCCATCTTGTCCAAAACCAGAATGAGCTGAATGGAGTCACAGTTGCAGTACATTGGTCCCCAAAACATTCAGACGTGTGAGAAAGCACTCTCTAGTAGTGAACCATGTAGACCTATTGCAGGCATCTGGGAGACCCAGGAGAGCCCGACGCATAGGAGAAGCCCTCTCATCACCCTGCCATGTTGTGAATGGCTAGATGGATGAGATGCCTGGCTGGGGACTCAGCTACTCTCCTTTCACCTAGAGGGTGGTTCCATTTCATTTGATAAAGATTTACTTAGCATGTGCTGTGGACCATGCATCGTAAGTGAATACGTGTCTTTTACTTTAATTTTCCAGGTGAGGAAAAAGGATTCTTGTCTAAGTGCCCATGACAAATCAGAATGGGGTCTGGATCACAGGGGAAGCCCTGAATCCAGGAGGACGGGAACCAATCAGGGCTAAACCTTCAGGCTAAAAGAACCAACCGATAGGAAAGCAGAGACTTGCCTTTGCGAGAGGGTGACCCAGGCTGCAGTGCACATGGTCGATGTGGCATTTACAGGACTGTGTCAGAGTATGGACTGTGACAAAAGCCTTGAGACCAAAGCTCTGGCTCTCATTCTTCATGGAACCTGGGAGGACATTGGCGGTGGGGGTGGGGGTGGAGATTGCCCACATAATCAGCAACAGTTCTTTTCCTCGGATCTCAGCTCCTGCTCTTCCTACAGTCCATCCTCGCAAGGGCACCTCAGGCCCTCTTCCCTTCCTTCCAGCTGACTCTGAGGGCCCCTTCTTCAGCGGGAATCTATGAAAATTCTTTTCCCCAGGCCCTTTGATTTCCTGGGGAAATTTCCAGTTAGAGAGCCCCAGGGCTACTTACGGGGAGCAGGGCTTGGGAAGGGCAGAGTCAGGGTGGAGGCCGGCTTGCCTTTGCTCAGATTGGATCGCATTTGACCAAAGGTTTTAGACTTTCTAGTTAGACTCTCTTCCTCCTCACCACTGCTCTTCTGGATAAAACAGAACAGTCAGACTCCTTCTCTGTATGATCTGGGGCAAAATACAGGCTTAGGATGTGGAGATAGTTATTTAGGGAGCCCAGGAGTTGGAGCTATCTTCCATTTGCTTCTTTTCACCCTCCAGGCCATGCATGGGTCTAATTTCCCCAAGGACCACTGGGCTCCTGCTGTGTAGTCTCCCCACATATTGCTTGAGGTCCTATTTGAGTGTCAGGACTGAGAGTCTCAACTTTCATTCCTGGAATAT
Source organism: Camelus bactrianus (assembly GCF_048773025.1). NCBI lineage: Eukaryota > Metazoa > Chordata > Mammalia > Artiodactyla > Camelidae > Camelus > Camelus bactrianus. Next base: position 64,637,824 of record NC_133544.1, read on the forward strand.
GATAGGACAGCACCCCATACTTACTGGGTATTACTCTGCCCCACGGCATCCAATCCCTCCCTCCAGCTGGGCAGTATAACAATACACTGTGAGAGGAGAGACACTCAACACCTCTCCAGCCACAGAATCCTCAACTCTAACTCCGTGAGATCCACAGCCCAGGGCCTAGTGAAGGGGGCCACACAGATGAGCTGGAGACTGTAAAGACTCTGAAGGTCACAACCTAAATGTCCATTGACAGATAAATGGATATACATATATATGTAAACATATATAATGGAATATTACTCAGCCATAAAAAAGAATGAAATACTGCCATTTGCAGCAACATGGATGGACTTAGAGATTATCATATTAAGCAAAGTAAGTCAGAAAAAGACAAATGTCATGTGATATCACTTATATGTGGACTCTAAAAAAATCATAAATTTTATTTACAAACCAGAAATAGACTCATAGACATAGAAAACAAACTATAGTTACCAAAAGAGAAACGATAGGGGAGGGATAAATTAGGAGTTTGGGATTAACAGCTACACATTACTATATATAAAACAGATAAACAACATGGACCTACTATATAGCACAGGGAGCTATATATAATTTCTTGTTATAAACTATAATGGAAAAGAATCTGAAAAACATATGTATGTATTATATGTATAACTCAATCGCTTTGCTGTACACCTGAAACTAACATTGTAAATCAACTGCACTTCGATGAAAAATAATATAAAAAATAAAGACTGTGAAGGTAAGGATTCTCACTGGAAGGGCAGCAATAGCTGTGGTGACCCTCTGTGGTCCTAAGGGGAAGAGTGGTGGGTTAGGGGCTGAGTGAGGTGGTTATGAATAAGGAGAACTGAGTGCAGAAGGAAGAGGAGGATGGTGATGCTTTCTTAGTTTGCAGCAGGAGGCAGGTTTCTAATAGTGGGGAACTTTATTTTTATTGAACTTGAGGGGTGTTTTTGGAGGGAGTAATTAGGTTTACTTTAATTTTCTAACAGAGGTGCTAGAAGTTGAACCCAGGACCTTGTGCATGCTAGGGATGCACTCTACCACTGCACTATACCCTCCCTCCTTATTTTTTTAAATTGGATTTGAAGGGCTTACCATTATTCTAGGCTGTTTCTCACTTATTAGCTGTCTGACTTTAGGCAGGCCACAGAAACTTTGTGCAAGTCTGTTATCTCTTTTTAAAATGGGATTGTAAAAATGCTTGCCGTAAGTCATCAGATTGTGATGCGAATCAGATTTAAAAAAAAAAAAAAAAAGAAGAAGCTCTGTAATCCCTAAAGTCTTTCACAAATCGTAAGTTATGGCAGTTACTGAGGAGCACCTAGGTGAAGATCACAGATCCTTTGGGATGAGATGGGATCTATGCACCAGGTCTAGAAGGAGGTGGGATGTGCCCTTTTCTTGTGTGACAGCCCCGTCCAGCTCAGTTCCTTTAACAAATCTAGGCACAAGCACTATAATTAGCAGCATGCTGGGCCAGGGCAGAGGGATGGGAATAAAGGTAGGGGAAGCCTTAGAGAAGAAAAGGAAAGAGATGGGTCAAGTGGAAGAGGGTGCAGCCAAGTGAGTGTCTGAGCTGGTGCAGAAGAGGGAGTGTCGGAAAAGTCCGAGGGAGAGCGGAGAGAGCTTGAAGTACTGCATTTCTTGACTCGGAGGAGGGAAGACACCGTGCCTCAGGGGAAGAGACTGAGCCTCACTTTGTGTTTCACAGAAAACACGGTTAAGATGTGGACCCTCCTCCAGCATCTGCTGCTAGATCACACCATTTTCTCCCAGGCCTAGACCTCCTACAGCGCGGTCATGACTACCCCAGCTATTGGGATCCCGCGTGGGTCCAGTCAGTACCATCACGTGATGACGCAGTGCAGGGACATGGTCTCCAGGGTCTACAAGTCCATCAATAACTTCCTTCGCCAGAGGTCGTGAAGGATAAATGACAAACAGAGCCATGCCTATAAGGTGCCGGAATGGACAACTCTTACCTCAGTCTCTGAAAACTCAAGATCACCAAGTGTGTGGTCTCTCTGGGATCACGGCTCTCTGATTGTCCTTACAGGTCCAGGATCTGGTCCTGACATGTCCGCGGGGCCTGTGTGCAGAACCAGCAGTTTCATCTGGAAGGCTGGACTCCTGTTCCCGGGTCACCAGGTCCTCCGTGGGCGGTCTGGGGATCCCAGCACCTTAATTGGACCACCTTCTGTGGTGGTCTCCCCCATTAGACTTCTTCCCCAAATCTGCAACCCTCACTGACCCCAGTGCGCCATCTCTCCCAGAGCGCCTCGTGTGATAGAGATGGGTGAGGAGACGTGCGTGCACAACGGGAGAAGGGCCATGCTGTCTCCTCCACGCGATTGCCCTTCCTGCCAGATGAGGGCAGGGTCCCTGCGACATCCTAGGCTGAGATTTGCCTTTTTTTCCAGCTTTTCTTTGGCCCCCTTTCATCTGGGGAATCTTCACAGGGTGAGCAGTGCGTGGGGTGGGAGTGGGGTGGAGCATCTACTTCGGGAGGCCTTGATCCCGCCCTGAGATGATGCTCTGTGAGTCATGGAGCCAATTTGTTCACGAGCTGGTCTCATAAAACTCTGATCCTGGCTGGCAGCATTTCTCCTAGTGCCTCCACCCTCTTCCCTGGCCGCCGTGCGGCCGCCGCGCGGCCGCCGCAGGGCCGGCAGAGGGCGCTGTGCTGCTTGCTCCCCGCGAGCCAAGGGGACAACAGACTGTTCCCTCTTGGCTCTGCTTAGCAAGGCTGAGACCTGCTTTATCTTTATTTATTTTTTTTTTTAATAGACTTTATTTTTTTAGAGCAGTTTCAGGTTTACAGCAGAATTGAGCAGAAAATACTGAGCTCTCACATAGACCTCCCCACCCACACATATATATTCCCCTACTCTCAACATCCCTCATCAATGTGGCATATTTGAGACCTGCTTTATCTTTTAAAAGCCTTTTTGAGCCCCTCCGAAGAACAACAGAAAAACAGATACACAGGATTTAAATATCTAAAACAGACCCTTTGCCAAAGTGCAAGATTTTTACTCTTCCATGGCAAACTGACCCCTAAGCTTGGTCTCATTCTACCTGCTGCCTTGGGATAGTTTACAGACACATCTATTGAGCATCCATTGTGTGCCATGAGCCCCCAACAGTAGAGCAGAGATGGAGGAAGACCAGGGGAAGAGTGAGAGAGTATAAACAGAGCGCTTCTCTTTTCTGCTGTAAGAGCAAGGGTTCTCTGGGAGGGTATTTATCTATCTCTACCCACCCCTGTCTCTGTCTCTCTCTGTGTCTATGGTAGTGCACGCATATGGTAAAAATATAAACTCAAACATTAGGGATGTGTAGCCAGTGAAAAGCATATCTTCTTCTAATCTTTGTCTTTTAGGTCCCAGTTTCTTTTCTGAAAGCAACAGGTATTTAGTTTCTTTTATCCTTCCCCAGTCTATACATAATAGATATGCCTATACACATATATAAGCCTTTTGAAATGTATAAAGTTTTGTGTGTGTGTGTGTGTGTGTGTGTGTGTGTATCTATCTCCTCCATTTTACCCCACATATAATAGTATCCAGTACACAGCGCTCTGCACCTTCTTTTTTCATTACTGACTATGTTTTGGCAAAGGATATACTTCACTCTAATTAATGGCTGCATGATATTCTGTTCTATGGCTATTTAATCATAGATACAATCATACAATTTGTTCCAGTCTTTTACTGCTGTAAACGAGCTGGAATGTATATCCTGGAACAAAATAGCAACAACAAACCCTGTGTATTCAGCTGTTGACAAGCTCACTTGCATACATTATCAATGTTCCTACCACCTGAGCACTGAAGCTCCTGCACGGTGTGGGGTGGGAGGAGATGTGGGTTGGCAACACCAAATCTTCCAGGTGCACCTGACATCACTGGCCCCAAGGAAGTCTGGGAGACATTATTTTTCAGAACATAACAACCTGACCAAGGGGATGTTTCCTTGTATTAAGAGCCCAGTAACGTCTCTGCATATAGGGAAGTCAGCATTATTGTTTCAAAGTTCTGATCTTTTAATACCGGAGAGAGCAAAATTCATACTGTTTATATGTGTCACATAAATTGAGATACAAGTAAGGACAACTAATTTAGTTTCCAATCACATACAGAAAATTTTAGAGCAAAATGCAAGCTTTCATTTTCAAGCAACTTCAAGCACTATATTTACACTGACTCATTTAACCCTCATGACGACCCACACGGTAGATACTAATATGCTCATTTTTAAGATGAGCAAACAGAGGCCCACATAATTAATGGACCATAGTGGCAGAACCAGGTGTGTCCTCCTTAAAAGCCAAGCATTCCCATTTATTCCGGGCCACCTCTTAGAGGGAGCTGGGGTGCACAGTATGTTTAGGATAAATTCTTTCCTTCTTCTTGCCTCTGTTTCTTCATCTCTAAACCAGAGACAGTCATCCAGGATAACCTATCTGTATTACCAGGCTCATCTTCTAGATACTAACGTTGTTTCCATAGTAAAATATGTACTCTGGGGTGTGAGAGATGGAAGGGGGCTTCCATTCTGGTAGTTCTCACTCTGTGCATCCCTAAGGACGCCTGTCATTATCCCTGCCTGAGAAATGCATGTTTTTAGAACATACTGAGTAAATGAGTATGTTTACTTTGGACCATTTTTAGTGACCACATACTATATGGTTGTCAAACAGCACTTGTGGTTACCTGAGCTAAGTGATATTATCTCTATAAAAACACTTTTCACTTGTCAACTGAAATAAAATCACACAACGTGAGAGTTGTGGGTTAAGTTTTATTTGGGGTAAAATGAGGACTATAGCTCGGGAGACAGCATCCCAGAAAGCTCTGAGAAACTGCTCCAAAGAGGCAGGGGGTAAACTCAGTATTATATATGATTTCAGTGAAGGGTGGGGGGTACGTGCAGTCAAGTACACACTTAGGCAGAGGCTGCTGCTAGTCACGAGGAGCAGTTGTCACCATTAATGATTTTAATGCTTTTCTAGATATGAGGAGACACAAGAATTGGGGTCAAAAAATCCTCTCCTGAAAATATCTAACTCTCTGATGGCCTGTTCAGCCAGTTTTCCCGGAGCACAGGAGGCCTCATTCGTGATCTCCACCCTGAACTCCTTTCAGGTGTTGTTGGAGGTCAGTGACTGCAGCAGTTCGTGATTTAATCCAAGCAGAGGCAGATAGCAAGTGCCAGTTTTTAGTTAGCACATTCAGATGCTTCGTTAGCACGTTCCTCTGTAATGTGAGTAAATGTGTGTTTTCATTATTTTGCAGATGAAGAAAGGGATACAAGGAGGATCAACCAAGATTCCACAGTCCAGATTCTAATTGAAGAAGAGCTGGACTAAATCATTCCTACAGCCTCGTGCCCTCAGAATACTAGTCACATAGCTGAGTTTATGGCCTGAAATGCCGCTACCCAAACTATAGGCACACATTGTGTTTTGTGAAATGAGTGCCAGCGCACGATTTATCCAAGGAGATCACCCGATGACACACGCTTTCATCAGGGCTGACCATCCAAGGGCCTATGTAGGGATTCACACAACGTCTGTGCTCCAGGATAGGAGAGGAGAAAAGAGATGCAGGTTTCACTGCGACTGTATGTAACTAGGGGAACGACTCCCTCAAACACGACCCATACAGGATTCTCAGTCATGCTCAGTCCCCTGCAGCAGTGGGAGCCGTCTTGACTTTACCTCCCTCTTCCCAGTACTTCCCTCTGTGCTTGGCTGCAGTCGGGACTCAATGTTCCCTGAAGTGACTGTGTCTGGTCTACAACTGTCTGTGTCTCAGTGCACGCTCTCTTCCTTCCACTGGGGCCACTAGGAGGATAGATGATGTGATCTCAGATGTAGTGATCCAGGTCTCCACTGTTTAACTGCTAATTTAGCAGTTTCCAGTCCAGACTCAGGAGAGGAATCTCAAGAAGGAAACTTGGGTTCATTATTAACTTCTCCATGCCTTTTAGAAATACCATTTCTAATATATTGCCCTGTAATAGGAACTGATTCAAGAGAGAACTTTCTGGAAGCCTCTGTCAGTGGTTTTTGAAGTTTCCCTAGACCGTGAAGAAGAAATGTGAGAAGAAAGGGATGGAGAGAGAGAAAAAAGAGAGAGGAGGGAAAGGTGTATAATGAGAAAAGATTTATTTATGATATGGAAATTATTTTTTATCTCTGAATTAATGGAATTTTTAATGACTGCATTAGATGTGCCAAGCTCTGTGTTAAGGGCTAAAATCAGGAGGGAAGTGCAATGTGTTATCTTCTTTTTCTTATGCAACTCTTGTTCCAGATTTACATTTTGAACACAGTAAGATGCCTTTATCCAAGCTCTGAAGGTACTATGGTCTCAGGTATCAAAATCTCCTAAGACTCTTCAGGCCAGTTCAGTCTCTCCCCAAACCCCTTCTTTTTAATCATATTCCAGCCCACCAAAGGGCCATGTTACATAGAGAGACCTAATACTTGCAACAGTCAGAGCCAGGGAGGGCTGCTTGCAAAGGAGGAACCCAGGTTCCTCTAGGTTTTTACTAATGTCCCCTGTTCCTCTTCACATAAAGATTCTCCATCTCATCGCCTCCTGATGCTGGAAACTTGAGTCTTTGAATTTCTTACTGTTCAAAATTCTGCAGAACGTTAAAGCAGTTTGCTAAGTTCTTCTTGAGTTTTTTCCTTTGCTCCACTTGCATTGAATTTACTTTCTCTATTTTTAATCTGGACCTGATTATTGCTTCCACTCCATGCCAACTAACAACCTGAAAAAACTCAGAGGGCTTTCTGTAAACTCTATCAAAGAATTATAAAAGAATGAATACCTGGGGTTGCATAAGGGACGCCAACCTCGGTTTCTTGAATCTTGCGTTTATTCACATCTGTGCTATTTTCTACACACAACTGTTATTGACATTCCCAGTGCTTGCATTTCATTATGTAAAATGAGAATTTTATCTTTGTAAACCAGCCATTTATGGACTGTGCACTCTGTTCCTGAAACTGTGTTAATCACAGGATATATCAAGACACATGAAATGTAGTCTTGATCCCCAAGTAACTTCTGGAACCTAAATGTGTGATGGAAGTAGTAACCCTTGTATGCTCATGATTTTATGGGAGCTCAGAGGGTGAAGGAAGTTATTTTCCCTGATGGGTGCAGGAAGGATTCCAAGAGGAGCCTCCATCTGAGCAGGGCCGTGAAAATGAGCAGGTGTTTGAGGGGAGGGATAAATTAGGCGTTTGGGATGAACAGATACACACTACTGTATATAACACAGATAAACAACGAGGGCCTATCGTATGGCACAGGGAATTAAATTCAGTATCTTTAAAAACCTATAATGGAAAAGAATATAAATACAAATATAGATATAAATAACCGAGTCACTTTGCTGTACACTTGAAACGAACACAACTTGTAAATCAACTATCTTTCAATAAAAAGTTATCTGTTTGAGGGCCTCCTCCTCACCCTCCTGTCGCAGCCACCGCCTCCGCTGGGCTGAGGAGCCGGGAGTCCGCGGCGCCGCCGGCTCGGGGCTCCGGGATGGGAGTTAGCGCCTCCGCGGCGGCAGTGGCCCCGGGAGCCCGTCCCGCCGGGGACGCCGGGCGCGGCCAGCCGGCCCCGGAGCCAGGCCCGTGGGCAGCAGCGGTGGTGGCGGAGAGGGGCAGGTGGATGCGCCTGGAGGATGACGCTCTCGGGCCGGGCAGCGTCAGGCGGCCGTGCGGGCGGGCGCTGCACTGGATCCGCCTGGTGCTCATCAGCCTCCGGCTGGGCTGGTCCTACGACGCCTACGCCATCCAGCTGTGCACAGCATCCACGGGCAATATTGTAGAACAGGTTGTTTGCCTGATGGCTTATCATCTGCTTTTCGCAACGTTTGCGTGGTCGTATTGGAAAACTATCTTTACGTTACCAATGAATCCTTCAAAACAATCTATACAGAGAAAGAATCGCTGGAGAGAGAGGCAAGAGGAGAAGCCCATCCGGAAGTTCTTAGCCGAGCAACCAAAGATCTTCCCATCTACACCGGGACCATGTCTGGAGCAATGCGCTCTTAGGACACATGCCAAATTATCAAACCAGACCGCTGCCATCACTGTTCCGTCTGTGATAAATGTATTTTGGAGATGGGTCATCATTGCCCGTGGGGCATTTAGAAGTCCAGTATTTCAGCATGAACTAAATGGCATGCTTTTTGGAAACTGAGTTTAAGATAATCTAAAGTGGTGTGTTTGTTGATGCCAAATGTTCGGCTTCAGTAAATATACTAACAAGCTCTTGGGCCTTGTATGCACTATTGAAAAAAAGTTTTATTTTATTCTTTTTTTTTTCAACGGTATTAATTTTGGGGGGAAGAAAAGATGAGCAGGGGTTTGCCGAGTTAAGAGGGAAAGGATGGGCTTTCTAGACCAAGGAATTGGTGTGGAACAAAGCGCAAAGGTGGGGAAAGCCTGAGTGCTAAGAGTCAGAGGCTAAATCACTGGCCCAGCTTCTAGGTGAGAAAAATTAAAATTAGATTCTTGAACTGGTAAAATATCATCTTTCAACAAAATTAATCCTCATAATTTTTTTCACTATCTTTCTATATTCTTATCAGAAAATGTGATCATGTTATTACTGATGCCATTAAATAAATATGAACACAAATGTTAGCCAGGTCAAGACTGGAGGCAGAGCTAACAGCACAAATGTTGACCTGGGCAAGACTGAAGGCAGAGCTAACAGCACTGTATTGTCATCTCTCTCTCTCTCTTTTTTTTTTTTTTTTTGAATTCTTTACTTCCTTCAGTTTTTAAGTGAGTTTTTCCCATACACGTTGTTTGTGAGGCACTTTTCTGGGTGATGAGGGTGTAAAATGAATTAGGTATAATGCAGCCCTTCTGTGATGCTTTAGAGTTTCAATGGGCAGCAAGGCTCTACTCAAGTGTTTATAACATGAGGTAAAAACCACAGACTGCAGTCATAGTGGGTCTGTCTGGCTTAGGAGCTGATCCAATTGGCCCATTCAGTGGGTTGTTATTTTTTTGTTTTTAATTTTTGGAGTGGGTGGTAACCTCTCCAAATGGAGATTTTCATGTAGAAAATCTGGGTTCCTGGCTTGCTCTAAAATAGCCCCCAAACATGGCCACCATTACCTCCATGTAACCATCTGCTACAGCTGAGTTGCAGCCACCCCTCCTTAAAAACCCATGAAGTCTTCCTTGATTCCACTCCTCCCTCTTGACTCCCATCTGTCTGTTCACTCCATGAGGATACCTGCCTGGCTCCTGTAGACATTTGTGTTTATGAGCCATCAGACTTGTTAAGTGTCCTGAGAGAAGTCTAGCTGATACTCTACCCAATCCTTGACTGTTCTCCTTTAAATTGTGTTCAGAGAACAGTCCCCAAACACATTTTCTGATAGTTTCTTCTATATGTTCCCTCTGCAGGTTTTTAACTGCCCTCCATTGCCTTCAAATGAAATCCAAATGACCTAGCTGACAGGAAAGATCCTGGGCTGAGGATCTGTTTATTTGAAATAGAAATCAATACAAACTCATAATAAAAGTATACTGGATTCTTAGCATGATTTTGTGTTTACTATCAAAAGACTGCTAAACGTGAGCTTGTTCTGTTATTTCATTAGTTTAATCACCACATAAGTGTTACAGCAGCCACTGAATTATCAGCCAATGTCGTTATGCCATTATTTGTAATCGAGGGACATTGTAAAATATAGTCCAGAAAAGAGGTCTTCTGCATTGTGGTAAAAAACAACTGTTGAGGACGTTGGCCACAGGGTTCCTCAGAGCCTTCTTGACGTCCAGTACTTGCAATTTCTTCAGCCCCGGGGTATTCTTGCAATGTGTGCCCTTACCCTGCTGATAGGTCAGTGCCAACTGTCAATACTTTCTGCACGTGGCTTTCTGAATGTGGTGACTGTCTACGAGAATGGCAGTGCACACTGCTTCCTGGTACCATACAAAGGACTGTGGGAATAACATGGTGTGGGTTAATTTACTTGTGATGAATGAAAGGAGGTAAGTAACCTGAGCTCAAAAGACAATTGGTGTATTGGTGTCTCCCTGGTCCCTTGGGTTCAGCAAGATGGCCCTAGGTGCATCAACGAGGTGGTGGCTTCCTTGTTATTTTCAGCACACTTTGCATTTATTTTCAACACTCCATAGGCATAAAAAGTGTGAATGATGCTGAAATCTTTTGCTCTATAGCACCCATCAAAGCTTCCTCTTAGTTTTAATGAGTTTTAGACCTTTTGCTTTCCTATTAGACCAAAGATTGATGAACTTCATTGGAGACAGCTAAGAACAGGAACTACTCCATCAATTTTGCTGGCTGACAGGTATCCCCCAGTGTGTTAGCCAGTTAGCCAGGCTTCATACCTAGACAGTCTCAGAAGCATAAGATCACCCTGTAGTCTTTTGTGCTGATCTTTTCACTTGCTCAGTTAAGGTGTAAGGATCGCATGCTTCCTGCAAAATAATAATTAAATGTTTTTCTTGATAAATTAAAGCAACAACAACAATAAATATACATTCGTCAGTTTTCTCCAGAGAAGCAGAACCAATAGGGTGTTATTAAATATATATAATGAGATTAAAAGAATTTTTCTGAGGGGGGTAATTAGGTTTATCCATTTATTTATTTTTAATAGATATACTAGGGATTGAACCCAGGATCTCATGCTTACTAAGCCCATGCTCTGCCACTGAGCTATTACCCTCCCACCATAACAAGATTTGTTATAAGGAATTGGTCCATGCAATTATGGAGGCTGGCAAGTTCTAAGATCTCCAGGGTGAGTCAGCAAGGTACAGACCCAGGAGAGTTGATGTTTCATTTTGAGTCAGAAAGCAGGAAAAAGCCTATGTCCCACTTTGAAGGCCATCAGGCAGGAGAATTCTCTCTTATTTAGGGGAAGGGTCAGCCTTTTTGTTCTATTCAGGTCTTCAACTGATTGGATGAGGCCCACCCACATTAGGGAGCACAGTCTGCTTCACTCAGTCTGCCAACTTAAATATTAGTCTCATCCAAAATCACCCTAGAAATACCCAGAATGACGTTTGACTGAATATCTGGGCACCTCATTGCTCAGTCAAGTTAACACATAAAACTAAGCATCACATATATCAGATGTACATACATATATGTATATATAATATAATAATTTTATTTCAGGTAATCAATCTATTTCTTCTGGAGTTAAGCATAATCTTTTAAGAAAATCAGATTTACATAATAGAAAAATTCAGAAATGTAGGTTGCATTTTCTGTAGATATTCCTTTACACACACACACACACACACACACACACACACACACACACACACCTGTATCTTTATCAGGGATTCAGAGAACTACAAGTGTCTGAGTTGGAAGGAACTTGGACTTTTTTTCTAAGTCTTTCATTTAGCAGCTAAGGATCAGAATGGTGGAGTGATTTATCTAGATGACACAGAAAAGTAAAGGTGGAACTGGAATTAAACACATGGCTCCTTGATACAAGGATTCCATTAGTACTTCGTGACTTAAAAAATGAGGTGGGTCTACGTGCAACCTGCAGAGGTCGCCAGAAGGATGTGCAGAGTCAAGGTAGTGGGAAGGAGGGAAGGCAGGAGGGAGGAGCTAAAACTGGATGCATAAGAGGAAGGAAGGGATGACAAGGTGAGCTCCTCGAGTGAGCACAGAAGAGTGAGGAAGAGGAGGAAGGGAGAGAACGTGAAGTACTGAGGGGCTGGAGTCTGCGGAAGGACCGACCGGCCAACGAGGGGAAGTGAGACACAGATGCCCCACTCTCTGTCTCTCCGTTCCCTCTTCTAGAACAAACCACATGACTCAGATGTAGATCCTCTTCCTACTCTCTGCTGGACAAGACTGTCTTCCTCTAGGCCAAGAACTTTGTAAATCTCCCTGGTCCACTCCACAGACTCCTCAGCTCCATCAGTGGGCCTGAGGGCACTCGTTGCAAATGAAGTAAGACCTTCCCACCCTGACAGGGTTGGTTCTCCGTGCTCAGCAGCATCAGGCAAGGTGGCTCACTCTCTCCTTGATGAGGCTGACCCGGAAGTGGGGCTTTTTGGGACAGAAGCAAGGATGAAAACTATTGTGAGACCTGTGGAGTGCCCTCAGGACAGATAGTCAAGGCAAGCTGCATGTTGGTCTCTGGAACACCACTGTTTCCTGGCTCTTCCATGACCTCCCAGGGCTCTTGTTCTCAGCCATCTCCGCTGTTCCTCCTCCCTGGTACTTGGATTTTGGAGAGCGCAAATGTCAGTGTGTCCTCTTCTTCATCTACACACACTCTCTTGGTGACTTTACCCAGTCTCAAGGCTTTTAACTGCCACTGATTCTCCCACAACTGCCAAATTGATACCTTTAGTCCAGCGCTCTCTCCAGAACTTAGACTCATATAGTCAACTGTCCACTTGACATCTTTGCTGAATGTCTAATAGACACCTCAAACTTAACACGTCCCAAATGGAAACAATTATCTTCTCCCCTCCTCCTCCCCTAAAACTGCTTCCCCATCAGCATCCCCTACCCCAGATGAAGGTAAAGACATCCTTTCCATTCAGAGACCAACAACTTTGCTGTTATTCTCTATTCCTTTCTTTTTCTTTGGTCCCACTTCCAACCCATCAGTAAAGTCAGATGTTTTCACCTTCAAGGCATATCCAGCATCCCCGGCTCTCTCACTGCCTCCACTGCTGCCACCTAGTCTGAGGGACCATTTCCTCCCACTGGGGTTACTATAAAGGCCCTGGACCTGGTCTCCGGGCTTCTGCCCTTGACTTCACACACAGCAGCCTGGGTAATCCCTTCCAGTCATAACTCAGATCATGTAACTCTGCTCAGAATTCTCTAGGTCCTCTTCATTTCACTCCACATACAAGCTAAAATCCTCGTAAAGGTCCTTATGCTCTTAAGTGATCTGTCCTCCCACACCCTTACCTTTCAGAACAAATCCCCTACAGTTTTCCCTCTTCCTCTCTCTCCTCTAGTATCTGACTTCTTTACTGTTCCTGAAAGACACAGCCACATTCTCGCTTTAAGACACTTTCCCCCAGATATATGCATGGCTAGCTAGCATGCTGCCTTTTAAGTCTTTGCTTACATGTCACCTTATCAAGCAGGCTTACCTTAACTACCCTATTTAAAAATGCTATGCAAAGCTTCCCCCAACCCCATTCTGCATCCTGCTGTATTTTCCCCAAGAGCTCATCACCCTAACCGTCTGTACAACTTACATATTTATTCTGTTTATTACCTCTCTATCTCTCTTTTTTTTTTTTAAATTTTGGTCTAATGATTCCCACATACCTCTAACAGTGTCTCACACATATGTACTCAAGAAATGTTTGCTGAATAAGTCTTTCCAAATCCACTACACAATATTCCTGAAATGCCAGCCTCCATGTCAGCCCTTATCAGCTGCTTGTGCAACTGAAGCTCAACACTGGTCACTCAAAACCTAACGGGGGGGGCTTGTGTAGACACCCCCTTTCCTAGTAGGTCGAGGGCTGGTGATCCAACCCCTTTTTATCTGTGGGGAACTTCAGTCTTCCTCCTAATGCTTCCCTTCCGAAATCCGGACTCCTCGCTGACCCCAGCCCACCGCCTTTCTCACAGCCTCTCCAGTGGCCGAGGGCCCTTGACAGCAAAGCGGAGCGGGGGCTGGCGGCCCTAGGCCACCTTCAATGACCGCCATGTGTAAATGCGCCTTCCCGCCAGCAGAGGGCAGGAGCTGCCGCAAAATTCTGTGCTGGGCTCGCGCCTTGCTCCCGCCTTGCTCCCGCCTGGCCAGTTTTCTCGGCTGGTTCCCCTCTCTTCCTCACACTCCTCTCTCTCTTCCTGGGCGGGGATGAAGGAAACAGGGGCCCTGGAGAGTCAGCGAGTTCTGGCGTGCACGCGTGTGTGGCGATGGGGTGGTGGGCACCTATTCCGGAAAGCCATGCTCCCACCCTGGGATGATGCCCTCGGGCTCACAGACCGCTCTATCTGCGCACGGGCCGCTCTAATGAAACTCCGATGGCGCTGACGCTCAGTCCCGAGTGACCCGGCGCATAGTGTTTTCTTCGGGTCGCTTCATCCCCAGAGGCTCCGCCACCGCAGGGGCGGACCATGGGCTCCTGGAGGGGGGTCTGGAAGCTCTACTCGGCGGCAAACATTTCTTGAGTATCTACGTGTGAGATGCTGCGGGAGTAATCAGATCAAAAGAGAGAGAGAGAGGTACTACACAGAATAAATATGTAAGTTGTACAGACGGGTAGGGTGATGAGTTCTTGGGGAAAATACAGCAGGACGCAGAATGGGGTTGGGGGGAGGGAAGAAGCTACTTTAAAAAGGCAGCATGCTAGCTAGCCTTGCATGTATCTGGGGGAAAGTGTCTTAACGCGAGAATGTGGCTGTGTCTGTGTCTTTCAGGAACAGTAAAGAAGTCAGATACTAGAGGAGAGAGAGGAAGAGGGAGAACTGTAGGGGATTTGTTCTGAAAGGTAAGGGTGTGGGAGGACAGATCACTTAAGAGCATAAGGACCTTTACGAGGATTTTAGCTTGTATGTGGAGTGAAATGAAGAGGACCTAGAGAATTCTGAGCAGAGTTACATGATCTGAGTTATGACTGGAAGGGATTACCCAGGCTGCTGTGTGTGAAGTCAAGGGTAGAAGCCCGGAGACTAGGTCCAGTAACCCCAGTGGGAGGAAATGGTCCCTCAGACTAGGTGGCAGCAGTGGAGGCAGTGAGAGAGCCGGGGATGCTGGATATGCCTTGAAGGTGAAAACATCTGACTTTACTGATGGGTTGGAAGTGGGACCAAAGAAAAAGAAAGGAATAGAGAATAACAGCAAAGTTGTTGGCCTCTGAATGGAAAGGGTGTCTTTACCTTCATCTGGGGTGGGGGATGCTGATGGGGAAGCAGTTTTGGGGGAGGAGGAGGGGAGAAGATAATTGTTTCCATTTGGGACGTGTTAAGTTTGAGGTGTCTATTAGACATTCAGCAAAGATGTCAAGTGGACAGTTGACTATATGAGTCTAAGTTCTGGAGAGAGAGCTGGACTAAAGGTATCAACTTCCATCATAGGCTTCTGAAGTGTGGCTCAGTTAAAGTGAGTCCCAAATGCCAGGTTGGGGACAGGTCATGACAGAATCACTTGAAGAAAGATTTCAAAGTGCTGACTCCTGAACTCCCAAACTCTGCAATTTTCTAAATGCAACAGAGGCATAGGCAAGATTCACTTTGTGACTGAGTAGAACACAAGGATTAGGTATCAGTGATCACCACAATGGCTTAGTTTCTTCTAAGCCGTCCTAATAAAGAAGCATGGAACATGCCCACTCATTTGACCTCTTAGTAAAAGAATCCTCATTCTCAGACTCTTTGGAAGTCATCGATAAATGACCAGTTATGATGATCTGATTTGATACAAACAGTATTCACCTTCCTCTGCCTAGAGTAGCAACTTGATACTAGAAAAAACACGGTTGGGTTCCTGGCCTCACAAAAGGTCAAAGGAGAGCAGCAGGGTGGGTATGAATCCAGGTTTCAGTATGGGACAACTTCACCTTGACCACAAACCTCGACCTCTGCCTGATATTCTATAGCAGCAAGTCTCAAAGTCTTTGCTCTCGGTATCACTTTACACTCTCAGAGTTATTGAGAGCAGCAAAGAGCTTTTTTTTTTTTTTTTTTTTTTTTTTTTTTTTTTTTTAGCAAAGAGCTTTTGTTTATGTTGATTGTATCTATGTATATTTACCTGATTAGAAATTAGAACCAAGAAATTTTAGAATGCTTAGTCACTCACAAATTGTTTAATAATAACAATAATGAATCATTAAATGTTGATATGTATCATACTTTTAAAAAAAGCTTTATTTTCTAGATCAAAAAATATTGCTAAGAAGAATGCTGTTAATCAATGCAGTTATCACCATTAATATGAAGCATGTAGTACTACCAGCTTGCTTTCACCATTAAAAAATAATTATGAAAAAAAAAGAATGCCATTGTTTCACATTTTCTTTTCTTTTTAAAAAAACTTATTTTTACTTATTTATTTTTATTTTATTTTATTTTATTTTTTATTTTTTTTAACATTTTTTATTGATTTATAATCATTTTACAATGTTGTGTCAAATTCCAGTGTTAGGCACAATTTTTCAGTCATACATGGACATATACACACTCATTGTCACATTTTTTTCTCTGTGAGCTACCATAACGTTTTGTGTCTATTTCCCTGTGCTATACAGTATAATCTTGTTTACCTATTCTACAATTATTTTTACTTATTTTTAAAATTTAATTTATTTTGAAAAATTTTGTTTGGGAGTGGTAATTAGGTTTGCTTATTTCATTTTTAATGAAGGTACTGGGGATTGAACTCAGGACCTCAAACATGCTAGGCATGCACTCTACCACTGAGCTATGCCCTCCTCCCATTTCACATTTTCTTTTGTGGTTGACTCTATATAGACAGACAGATTCTCATATCTGCTTCTATGTTCATCTATTGTACTATGTTGTTTTGCTAAATTATGTAAAGAGAATCTGGCCTTCCTCACACAGATACATAGTTTGAAAGCTAACAGATACTGTAGAAAGGTTTGGAGGACCAGCAGGGTTCCTGAACCATACCTGACCTGGTCAGTGCCTGCATCTCATTTCTCTGGTCACCGTGGTTGATTCTGAGATCAACCCCTCACACAGTCAGACATATTTGATGGGAATGTTGGGAGGATGAAGATAGGGCCTTTGTCTTCTGGACTTATTTCGTGACAGAGTATAAGGTCTGGAGTTGTTGTAGTCACCTGACAAACATGTGAGGGACATTTGTCTGAAATGTGCACCAAGATGTAGGAGAGAGGGGATTGGAGAAAGAGAGAGAAACTTGGATTCTCTTTTCCGATAAGCTGCACATGAAGCCGTAACAGCCCTTATGCCTCAAGACCGTTTAACTGAACTTTCAGATTGTTAAGACATTAGAAAGGCCAAATCCTTGGAGGGAAGTGGTTCCAGCACAGTTCTTTGGCCCGAGGAGCTCCTGAAACAGTCAAAGCTGTGGAGGACTGGGTGGATCACAAGCCTGCCAAATTCCACAGAAAAGTGTAGAGGATATTAAAATAGATGAATAAATGAACTAATTTAATCCTTCACTTGGTTTTGAATCTCTTTGTTTTTGAGATAACTGCTCGTGACTAAAGGATTCTGGCAAATTGCTCTCACATTTTGTTAAAAAGTAAATGAAGAATTCATTCTTTCTCTTTATTAGTTATATCCTCGGTTCTTGGCTCCACTCCAGACAAATTTCACCTCACAGGTGAGATTGAATTTCTGATAAATTCAGAAATGTACTGACCTAGTAGACGTGGGTCCTAGTGTCTTGTGCCAGATTTGGTAATGTCCAGCTTGTATACCTGGAAGAAACATGGGTCATATCTTCTGCCTCAGTGGAAGTGTGTGAACAATTTGATCTCCTCGATGCTCCAGTTATCCATGGTGATCATCTTGCCACCTCTATTCACTAAAGTCTCTCACGTCACCAATGTTGAATCCAGTATATTTTGAAATACTGAGAATTTTGAGGTAGGCTTTGTTCTTATGTGATTATTGTAACTCAGACTTGAGACACGAATAATAGTTAATGGTGCCATCTTTCTATGTGCATCTTAGGAAGCAAATTTAATAATACAAGTAAAGTTTTAGTTTCAAAAAAAGGGCTATTTTTCATAGGCAATTTGAATTGGGGATGGGAACAGAGTTTCTATGCCCTCTTCTGTACTCAT
The DNA here is from genome assembly GCF_048773025.1 of Camelus bactrianus. NCBI lineage: Eukaryota > Metazoa > Chordata > Mammalia > Artiodactyla > Camelidae > Camelus > Camelus bactrianus. The sequence goes on from NC_133544.1 coordinate 64,655,648, forward strand.
TGCCTCACCCTCTTTTTTTTTTTTCAGTTTTGAGATATAATTGACATACAGCACTGTACAAGTTTAAGGTGTACAGCATAATGATTTGACTTCATGCAGCATAAAGTAAACATCACAGTAAGTTTAGTTAATCCATCATCTCATATAGATACAGAATTAAAGAAATAGAAGCATTGTTTTCCTTGTGCTAACTCTTAGGGTTTACTCTCGTAACAACTCTTGTATATAACATACAGTAGTGTCAATTGTATTTACCATGTACGTTACATCCCTGGTACTTATCTATCTTGTAACTGGAAGTTTGACTCTCTTCATCCAATTCCCTCTTCCGTTCGTTTCTTGCCTCTGGTAACCACAAATCTGATCTCTTTTTTTTAATGAGTTTTTTTTTGTTTGTTTTTGAAGTATAATTGACCTACAATACTATGTTATTTCTTGGTGTACAACATAGTGATTTAATATTTCTGTCCATTTCAGAATGATCACTATGATGTCTAGTTGTCATCTGTCACCAGACAAAGATATTACATAATTATTGACTGTATTCCCCGCACTGTACATTTCATATCTGTGACTCATTTATTTTATAACTGGGAAGTTTGTACTTCTTAATTTCCCTCACCTAGTTCTTTCCTCTCTTTGTCCTCCCTCCCTCTGGCAACCACCTGTTTCTTCTCTGTACCTATGACTCTGTTTCCTTTTTTTTTTTTTAAATTTGTTCATTCATTTGTTTTGTTTTTCGGATTCCACATATAGGTGAGATCATAACGTATTTGTCATTCTCTGTCTGACTTATTGCCCTTAGCATAAGACCATCTAGGTCCTACCATGTTAGTCCCACTCCCTTATGTGATTCAATTGGAAACACAGTGCCTAAAATCTCAGTATCAGACAAAAACCAATCACAATATTTAGACGAGATTCCTCTCCTCTCACCTCTCCTGACCTGACCGTGGGTCCTTTTCTCCCTGTTCTGAAGATCATTTGAGACAATCCTCTTCTTACCCCACAGAGGAACCTGTTCTGCAATGTTCCTATTGTTAAAATATAAAATAAAGTACAAGCCATGGCACTGTGAGCTGCGCTTTCACTTCGTGCTGGGCTTTACAAAGTGGGTCACGACTGTTGACTGCTCTCACTTCTCCAAAGCATCTTTGAGATTTGGTACCGTTATGAGAATTTTCTAAAATCAGAAATGGGGACTTAGGGAAGACAAGTGGACTCAAGGAACGTGTCCTCAGAATATGCTAACGTGAACAATTAGCTTCTCTAATAGTGACCACCGTGGTGCTGGCCTCAGGTTCAGTGCAACAAGATTGTGAACGTCTATCACAGAGGGTGGTGGGAGCCAAGCCACAGTTTCATCATCACAGAGAGCAGAATCGTCCTTGCTCTGCTTTGAATCATCCCACCCCCTTGGAGGGAAGAGTTGCTTCTAAGCTTTAGGGCCATCAGCTCCCTCCAACCTCAGCCCAAACACTGGGACTTGGGAAGAGGAGGAAGGGGAAGGAAGGAAGAGGATGAGGAAGCCGTGAGGGTGGGAGGGAGAGCCTGGCCTCAGGGAGGGGAATGGAACGGGCTTCCAAGTGAGAGGGTAAAGGTGCATTTTACTGACAGTGAGGAAGTCTCTTCTGTTTCCCTGTCCCTCATCTTTCAATCCTTCATTAAAGCCTAATAATTCAAACTTGAAAACATATCCTAACTCTGCACCTTTCCTTCTGCTCCATTGCTATTTACCTTATTCCATGCCTCTGGGACTTGACCTGGATACCACGAGTTCCTGACTGTCCCCACAGTCCTTCCCCAGCAGCCGGGCTGATCTTTAGGTCACATTATTATAATATTTAACATGCTCCGTTTATATCCGATAGCAAATTACTCTTTACCTATGTCTGTACGAGTACGAAGCATCTGAGCCTCATTAACCTCTATCATTAATGCTCATGGTAAAAATGCTCTTATTCTGCTAGACTTTTATTTTTCTAACATGACAAATCTATATTTGCGTCATGCCCTTTGAATGCTCTCTCCCTTTCTCTCTACTGGATGACTATCCCCTTCGTTCCTGCATGACCAGCCGCTTCTCATCTTGTTCAGAATTCATTTCTTCACTGGGGCTCTTCTGGCCACTGGGCAGAATCACGTCTATGAACTCATCAAGACCCACTACAGATGACCCTCCACATGGATGCGAAACCCACAGATATGGAGGTCCAGCTGTACCATCCCCTTTTATACAAGGGACTTGAGCATTCATGGATTTTGGCCTCCTGGAAGACACTGATGGCAACTTATCACCTGGAAAAATAATTTTGTTAGTTAATTTTCTTCCTAGCAGAATAGGCACTATAAGGGCAGAAGTGTATCTTTGTTTACATTGCATCTTCACGACCTTAGAACTCTTCCTGGAACATGATATCTGCACAATAGTAATCTACTGCATTAATGAATGATGAATGAATGAACGAATGAATGAATGAATGGTGGGAGAGGGGATGATGACACAAGGCAGAGAGAGATGGGGCAGCTGCGTGACCAACCCCTCTACTGTAGGGTGTTAGAGACGCTGTATCCATGTCTGGGAAGAGACATATGATCTGGTAACAAAGGCAAGGAAGGTTCATTGCATCTTTTTTTCATAGCAAATGTGACTCCAGCCTTGTGGTATCCCACCTCCTCCGTTTGTTACTCCGAGGGAAAATGACCTCATTTCATGCCACTCTTTATTCACCTAAAGTCAGGGGATTCTGCTGAGCACTGGAATTTCCCAAACCCAGTGTCTCCATGCAATAGCTTGAGTCAACAGACCCAACTAGGGGAGCAAAACCTCCCGTGGCTTCTCCAGAGAAGATGCTCAAATGCAGCTGCTGTAGGGAGTATTACCAAGAGCAAGAATGACTGACCATATGGAGGGGGGAGGAATGGAAATTACTATTTATCTAGGTCTGGAAGAGGAGCTGAAAAAAAAAAAGGAGGTCAGGAATCCTAGACTGAAGGGCAGAGGTGCGGATCTGATGACAGGCCACCTGTGTTCTTTTGTGAGTCAGGTGTTGCAAAAGCCCACCCTGTCCCCTGATCACTTGAATGCCGCACTTGACCACAGTTTGCAAGGAGCTGTCTCTTCCTGTTCCTCTTTGATTCCTGAGTGCAGCCCTGCGATGGAGGCAGAGTAGGGACCCTCATTCTCCACTCCTTTTTCTGTGGGTCTCCATTTGCCTAGTCCTGGAGCCTATGCCCTTTCCTGGCCTGAATGTGAATAAGCCACTGATTCACCCTTGGGAGAGATCTCAATTCCATGTCTCCTCCTCACCTTCTGCCACCAGATGGCCAGCTGCTCCCTTCTCCAGGACATACAAGTGCCAGGAAAGAGTTTCACCTCTTCTCAGGCAGTACTAGAGTCTGTCCATACACGACCTGAACAACCGATCTCATTCCACATTAGACTCAAACTCTGGATCCACCCCTGGGATAACCATTAATACCTGAAGATTGGATACACTTACTTAAAAAAAAAAACACCTCTGAGGCTAAAATTTGCTTTTTTCTCTTGGTCTCATCACAATTATGGTATTTTCTTCTTTCTTTTCATTTTTATACCATATAGTTCACTTGTATAATAATATTTATGATTCTTAAGTCAGAATCAGATATATTTTTTTCTACTTACTGGGGGGTCTCCTTGCCTCCTGGTATCGAAATAGGCAGCCATGGCGGGAAGCCTTCGCTTCTTGACTTAAGAGAAGGAAAAGTCTGCACAAATTCATGACACAAGGAGCCTTTTATCCTCATGTCTATTTCCCACAAATCTCTTATTAGAAGAAGAGGAAGTCTCTAGATCGGAATGTAACGACATGACAGCAGAAGGGCGCAAGAAGACACACAGAGCCATGTAGGTGATTCTGTAACATTTATTGCACGGTGCACAAGGAGCTTCAGCTCAGCAAAGCTTAAAAGGGTCTGGGGTTGGTGCGATGAGGACCGATGCTGATATCTGGGGCAGATAGTGGGATGGGACCATGGCTGTGACCGTGGAGCCTGGCAGAAGAGCATGACCAAAAGTGCTGACCCAAAGTTTAGATGATGTTATCCAAGTGAACTGGAACCAACGAGTACGTGGCATTGTCCTGCGGTGATCTTTGCTCACAGGCAACAATGTAGATCATCTGCATCTTCATCTGACTATACTTGCATTTTGTGTAATTCGATTCAATTTTTGTGAGGTTGCAGAAGGTTAAAGGCACTCGACCTGGGCTCTTATGACAATTCATCCCTCGATTTCGGCAAGCTACATTTTTAGTGGTACAAACATGAGCTACCTGAGCAAACGTTGTATGGAGAAAAGTATTTTTATCTTTGCATACCCCTCTATAACTGTTAACTACCTGCATTGCAGGATCACACTGAGAGTGCGCCATATTTATGTGCTGAATCTCAAACCACTGAGCCCTGGTTAAATTAGCGGGTGGGGCATGGAGTGAGATCACCATTCCCAAGAGCCCCAGTAGCAAAAGGGGACAAAGCCGGGAGTCTTGCTGTGTCGGAACCATGTTTCCTGTGAAAAGAAGAGTATCTTTTGCATTCCAGTCCAGCAATAACACACTTCCCCCATCTCTCACCCTGCACGGTCCCCTGCTGTCACTGTGGGGTTCTATCTCCTCGCCCCTCTGCTCCCCAAAGTCTGCCTCGTGTCCTGGGCACTAACTCCAGCTCACCACTCCCACAGTTGCTGCCCCATTGCTGTCCATCCCGTCCCAGCTCTAGGGCTCACTGTCTTACCCAGTCTCTATGCTCTGGCTCCTGGTGCTGGTGGTCCTGGTGCTCAAAGGCAGCGAGTCTCCCCCGATCCTTGGGACTAGAGATATAGAGCAGCCTCTGTGGGTGGGGCCGGCAGAACCAGGAAGGTTTTGAGTCCAGGATATGAAGAAATCTACAGACTGGCCCATGGCCCACTTACGCGATGAGCTTCTTTGTTTTGCCGTGTGCCGATCACTGCATACCCGAGGACAGCACCACTGCTGCTTCTGTTGTAACAAACCTAATTCCAGGCATCCTGGGCAGGGCAGAGCTCTGCCACTGGGTCTGGACTTCCTAAATGAAAAATGCCATTGACTGCAGAGTGGCCATAGATTTTATAACTCAACTTGGGGCAAGACACTGAAAGACTGAAGTACATAAAGGGAGGCTCAGTACTCAGAACAAACCGAGCCAGGGAGAGTTGTTTGGGCAGGAGGAACCCAGGTCCCCTTTTCATTTTAGTAACCTTGGTTCCCTCTCACCCAAATGTTCTTTATCTCATCACCTCCCTGTGCTGAAAACTTGAGCTCTGAATTTCTTACTGCTCAAAATCCTGTAAGTAAGTAAAGGCATTTGTGATGTATCTGTGAGTTTCTGTTACTGTTGTTGTCAATGTTTTTTCTGCTCCCCATCCATTGAATTCATTTTCTCTTGTTTTCACCCTGCCTGGTTTTGCCTTCACTTCCTGTGAAGTAACATAACCCCAAAACGCCCAGAGGAAAGTCTTTCTGTAAAATCAGCCAGAGAATGAACATGGTGTCATGTAAAGGATTCCAACCTGGAGCTAGCTTTCCTACTGTTCTTTTCAGTCTGTGTTATTTTCTAGAAAACAGTCTGCCCTAGAATTGTCATTTATCTCCCAGTAGATTTCATTTCTTGGTGTTAAAAGGAAAAACATTTTTTTAATTTATAAAATGAACATTAATGGATAAGACTTTGTATCCTTATTTGTTTGTTTTTATTTTTCCTGGGGGAGGTAATTAGTTTACTTATTTATTATTACTTTTTTTATTTAACTGGAGTTACTGGGGATTGAACCCATGACCTCATGCATGCTAGGCATGCACCCTACCACTGAGCTATACCTACCCTCTCCCCTTTGCAATGCATTAATATCTTTTATCAGGAAGCAAGTTTTTTTTAATGTCTATTTTGTGGAAAGCATTTTCATAGGAGATGAGGATGTAAAAATGAATTAGATGTAGTTTAACCCTTCTGCGATGCCGACAACCACACTGAGTAGAAGGACTCCTACTCAAGTGTCTGTACCGTGAACTAAAAATCATACACTGCGGTCACAGGCGCTGCATCTGGCTTGAAAACCTGTTCTTAGTCACCATACACAGTGCCACTTGTAATATTGGGTTTTGGATATTAACACTTCAAATTGGGATAGTTCACATAAAACTTTGCATATCTGTCTTATCTTTAAAAATCGGGAGATGTCGGTTGGTGCACTGAGTCCCCAGTGCCACAAGGGATCAACTGGAGCTGAGCAGCCGCCGCCTCTGTTGAAGGCTGCGATAGTTCAGAGGTTTCCACGGACTCTACTCCTACCTCCTTATCACGTCCTGTCTGTTCACTCAGATACTGCCTAGCAGGCTTGTTACAAGTGTCCTGAGAAGTGACCCCCACAATATCATGCCCAATCTGCAATCATGTTCCACCTTTAAAATTGTACTCGGTGTATGCCTTCTATGATTTTCCTGACGGGTTCATCCATAAGTTTCCTCTATGCATTTTCTTTTATTATTATTTTTGATTGAAGTGCAGCCAATTTACGTTAGTTTCAGGTGTACAGCAAAGCAGTTCAGTCATACATATATATACATACATACATATTTTTCCAGTTTCTTTTCCATTACAGCTCGTTATAAAAAAAACTGAATATAGTTCCCTGCGCTGTATGGAAGCCCTTGCTGCCTGTCCACTTCACATATAACAGTGCGTATCCATCAGTCCCAGACTCTCAATCTATTCCTTCTGGTAACTACAGTTTGTTTTCTATGTCCAAGAGTCTATTTCTGGTTTGTAAATAAAATTTGTATCTTTTTTTTAAGATTCCACATATAAGTCACATCATATGATATTTGTCTCCCACTACACATTTTCAACTTCCCTTCTTTGTCTACAGGTCTAGTACAAATGACCTAGTTTGATATTTAAGACCTTTCGGAGAGGACTTCTTGATATGAAGCAGGAATGAATATAAGCCTATGTTAATCAAAATACAGTGTAACTTCAGTGTGATTTTGTCTTGAATAGACAAAAGCCACTTCTCTTGGGCTCATTCTGTTATTTTGTTCGCATGGCTTCCCTTGCAGCCCAGTTTAGTGGCACGTTTCTGGACCTGATCCATACTCCCTCAGAGGAAAAGCCAGAATTTAGCCCTAGTATCATCAAATCATTTTTTGAAATCTAGGAACATCGTAAGATACCGAGCCAGACAAAAACTTCTGCATTTGTGGTAAAAACTACTGTTGAGAACACTGGTCTCAGGGTTGATCAGTATCTCTTTTTACAGAGCCTATGTGCAAAAGCATGATGTCCAACGGCTGCAATTTCTTCAGCCCGGGGTATTCTTGCAATGTCTGTTCTTACCCTGCTGATAGGGTGATAGATGCCAACTGCCCGAACCTACCTACGCACGGCTTCCTAATGCAGCAGGTGTCTGTGGGACCAGCAACGCACACAGACCATTGCAATAACATGGTTCAGGTTAACTGCAGCAAATGGAGTGAGATTCAGCTAACCTAAGTTCAAAAAACATTTGATGTGCTGGGCTCTCCCTGGTCTCTTGGAGTCAGCAAGGTGGCCCCAGACCTGACTTCTTGCATGGGAGCACCCCCTTATCTCCCTCAAAGACTACTGAACAAAAGCAGGACTTGATCCCTTTGATCACATTTTTGACATGAAAAAGGAAGGGACCCTTCTCTTTCTCACTTTTATAACAAGTTCTTCCCCTCCCTGGAGAGGGGAGTAAGAGAGCTCGGATGGGATTATGGAGGGGTAAGTCTGTAGAGGGATGGTACAAAGTGTTCCCTGAGAAATTGGAAAACTGCATTCAAGTGAAATTGACCCATCGCATATTGAGCATGTGGAGGCATTCACTGAGATCTCTTACCTCAACATGTATAAACCAAAATGTACACACAGAAAATCACACACGGACTCATACACACAAGTAATGCTTAATTAGGCTAGAGTGAGTGACGGAGAATGACTGAGCTGAAAGACATCTTTAGTCTAAACCTTCGATTTAGTAGTGAGCAGTAGGATGAGGTGACTTGCCCACCTCCAATAGCAAGCTTGGGACAGACAGGCACCAAACTGCAGGTCTCTTTCTTTATATTTGTGGTGATGTCATAGGCACTCTGTGTGATGCTGGTAAACACTCTAGGTGTGAAATAGTAAACAAGAAATCAGTCCTTAATCTGTTTAAGATCATTGACAGACCTGAGAGTTTCCTTTGTGGCCTTCACCCTAAGGTCTGGGGAGAAAATATCCGCAATGTGATTCCTACAGGATTAGAGAAAGGATGGAAGGCAACGGAGGATCCATTTCTGCTAGGAATATCCACCGCTGAAAGGGACGTAGCTATCTCTGTGGATGTCACCTGCTCTGCAAAAATCCTTCCCTTGGACTCCCAGGTATTCAAAAAAGGAGCCAGAATATTAGAGCCAGAGGTAGGAACCTGACACTCAATCTTTACTTAGATTCCCTGGGCACCCGTAGGGAAGTTTCCCGATGCCCAGCCCTACACATGGATGAGCTGGGAATCTTTATTCTGAGGCAGAGAAAAATGTAGGGGAAACATGAAGTTTGCTCCTGTAGAATTGAAATGCACCTTTTTTTTGGAATTTATTACAGTTTTTTAATTTTACTTTTTATTGAAGTGTATTTGATTTACAACGTTAGTTTCAGGTGTACAGCAAAGTGATTTGATTATACATACACACACATATGTATTTTCTTTTCATATTCTTTTCCATTATATGTTATTACAAGATGTTGAATACACTTCCCTGTGCTATACAGTAGGTCCTTGTTGTTCATCTATTTTATATATAGTAACGTGTATCTGTTGCTGCAAATGGCATTATTTCATTCTTTTCTATGGCTGAGTAGTTTTGGAAATTAGTCCCTTGTCCGTCGCATTTTTTTAGATTCCACAGATAAGTGATATCATACGATATTTGTCTTTCTCTGTCTGACTTACTTCACTTAATATGATAATGTCTAGGTCCATCCATGTTGCTGCAAATGGCATTATTTCATAATTTTTTATGGCTGAATAATATTCTATTATATATGTATACCACATCTTTATCCCGTCATCTGTTGATGGTCATTTAGGCTGTCTCCATGTCTTGGCTATTGTAAATAGTGCTGCGATAAACATTGGGGTGCATGTGTCTTTTCAGATTATAGTTTTCTTCAGATATATGCTCAGGAGTGGGATTGCTGGGTCATATGATAAATCTATTTTTAGTTTTTTAGGGAACTTCCATACTGTCCTCCATAGTGGCTGCACAAATTTATATTCCCACCAACAGTGTAGGAGAGGTCCTTTTTCTCTACACCCTCTCCAGCATTTATTATTTGTAGACTCTTTAAAAACACCTTTATTATGGTATGATTCTTGTACAGTAAATTCCATATTTGAGATGAACAATCTGATGAGTTTTGATAGATGTGTACACCAATGAAGCCACCACCACAAGCAAGATAACTAACATGTCTATCACTCCCCAAGAGGTGCAAATTTTAAATTCCCAATTTATCCCTTCCTACCCCCTTTCCTCCCTGGTAACCATGTTTATTCTCTATGTCTGTGAGTCTGTTTCTGTTTTGTAGAAAAGTTCATTTGTGTCCTTTTTTTAAAAAAAAAATCCATATATAAGTGATATCATATGGTATTTTTCTTTCTCTTTCTGACTTACTTCATTTAATATGATAATCTCTAGGTCCATCCATGCTGCTGCAAATGGCATTATTCTATTCTTTTTTTATGACTGAGTAGTTTTCCACATACTTCTTTATCCAATCATCTACTGATAAACATTTGGGTTGTTTCTATGTCTTGGCTATTGTAAATAGTGCCGCTGTGAACATTGGGATACATGTGTCTTTTCAAATTATATTTTCCTCCAGATATACACCCAGGAGTGGGATTGCTGGATCATATGGTAAGTCTATTTTTAGTTTTTTGAGGAATCTCCATACTGTCCTCTATAGTGGCTGCACCAATTTACATTCCCACCAACAGTGTAGGAGTGTTCCCTTTTCTCCACACTCTCTTCAGCATTTATCATTTGTGGACTTTTTAGTGATGGCCATTCTGACTGGTGTGAGGTGATATCTCATTGTCGTTTTGATTTGCATTTCTCTGACATTAGTGATGTTGAGCACCTTTACATGTGCTTGTTGGCCATCTGGATGTCTTCTTTGGAGAAATGTCTATTTAGGTCTTCTGCCCGTTTTTGGATTGGGTTGCTTGTTTTTTTGATATTAAGGTGTATGAGCTGTTTGTATATTTTGGAAATTAGTCCCTTGTTGATCACATCATTTGCAAATATTTTCTCCCATTCTGTAGGTTGTCTTTTTGTTTTGTTGACTAGATCCCATGTATTTATTTTTGCTTTTATTTCCATTACTCCAGGATCTGGTTAGAAAAAATATTACTGCAATTTATGTCAAAGAGTGCTCTGCCCTTGTTGTCCTCTAGGAGTTTAATACTATCTGGTCTTATATTTAGGTCTTTAATAAATTTTGACTTTATTTTTGTATATGGTGTTAGAAAATGCTCTAATTTCATTCTTTTAGATGTAGCTGTCCAATTTTCCCAGCATCACTCATTGAAGTGACTGTCTTTTCTCCATTGTATATCCTTGCCTCCTTTTGTTGTAGATTCTCCTGTTTTCTTTTTAACTGTGTTTAAAACAGGCATATGTATTTAAGGAAGCAGAAATATTTTCTAAGATGCGAGGCATATGGATTTGTCAGTTCCCTTCGGGGCTCACCCATTGTAGAAAGAGTCTGGCAGAGACAACTGCCTCACTCACAGGCTGATAGAGGCAAACACTTTAGAGATGTCAGTTTTTAGGTTAACTGCTCAAGAAAGGGGCAAGAACAGCTTTGGAGTTTGAAAATACCTTTGTATGACAGGCTCATAAAGGGTGAGGGGGTGGTAGGCACCTCCTTTATTGGCAAATCCTTCTCTCCTCACATCTTATCCAGAGAAAAAGAAGGGATGTGAGTTGGAAGGAGGATGGAAGAACAGCAGTTGCCATGACTACAAGAAGAATAAGTGTAGGTAGAGGGCAGAGGAGACATTAAGTGTTTGGACCAAGAGTTCTTAGAAGTAAGAATCTTGGGGGAAGGGGACCTTGGCCCACTCCCTGACCCCACTCTTCCTTAACCTGCTTTCACAGGGAACATGAATCTGACATGGACCCTTCTTCTCCTCTTCCTCCTGGAGCAAACTGTCTTCACTCCAGGTCTGCCCTTCTCAAGATGACATATAGACAGTCCCACATCATGGGTCCCTGGGGGACACCACCGATACTGTGACGTGATGATGAGGCGACGGTGGCTGATCCACAGGGATAAGTGCAAGCAGATCAACACCTTTATTCACGAAGACCTGGCCACCGTAGCAGCCTTCTGTAACACTCCAGCAGTGCCCTACACCAGCAGCCGCTCCTTGCGCAGCTGCCACAACAGTACTCACGACGTCAGTGTCACCGACTGCTTTGCCAGAGCAGGGACCCGGCCCCCCTACTGCCATTACCACAAGAAGGACTCCACCAGGCCCATCCGTGTGGGCTGTGAGGAGGGGGAACCTGTTCATCTGGACGGCTAGGCTCCTCCCAGCCCTGACATGTAATGCCAAGGAATTGCACCCTACATCTTTAAGTCTTTGAGACTTTGTCAAAGTCTTCCATGTAAGTGCTTCTTCTCTGCTGTAAGGCTCGCTTACTGTTTTCAGTCATCTCTCTTACAGCCTCTCCCCTAACGCTAACTCCACAGCCCACCCCGCACTTCTGACACGGTGTCGGTTTTTTGGATGCAAGACAAGGTGGGGATGGGGATGTCAGAGAATAAAGCCCTCTCAAGGGGCTTCTATTCTGGAAAAGCCTTGCTCCCATCTAGCAACTACACAAGCCGTTGATTTACCCACGAGCTTCTCCAATAAGAACTCTCGCCTGGTTCGCAGGGTCCTCCAGCTGGACCTTCAGCTCCTTTCTCCCCAATGGGCTCCTGCGGAGGGGATTTGGGACGACACCCAAATCCCCAGAGAGATGTCCTTAATTTCCTTAATAGAAACAAGGCCCTGATGCGCAGAGCACGGCACCGGAAGGAGCAGCTACCCGGAGGAGAGGTGGCAGAGCGGGTGACTCTACACCTCGTGGTCCCCTCCGCGTCTCCCGCACCGGCCCGCAGGGGGCGCTGCGCCACCTGAATCCCCTTGGCCAAGCGGAGAGTAGAACGTCTTCCTGGGTTCCCCTTAAGACAGCGGGAAATGGGTTGGAAGTTTCTTAATTACCGTCACGCGGCTGGAAGACAATAGATGAATAAACAGAAAATTCAGCCAGCATAAATACAACCAACTTTCAAAGACCAGATTTCTGAGTTTACCAAAACATTCATGCTTTCGTGCTCTATAGTATTAACAAGCCACCTTCAGATTCACACTCTTAGCATCGCAGGTATGAATGAAAGGGCGTGAGATATGTGCAGAGCACCTTCTTGTGTTATAAGCTTTGCAGTTTGGCTGCGCTGGAAATGAGCCTATTTCTTTCTTGGAATCCATTCCCTTCTGAAGGAAGTTTTTCTACCCACAAGAGGGAGCAGCCATAGGTGACCGAATTCTCTACTCGGAGACTCCATCAAAATGATGGCAGGGCTTTGAATCAAAAGAGGGCACCTGACTCTTAGGGCAGCTATCCATTGACTGACTGGCCAAGTGCCCATGGAGTAAACCGGTGTGGGGATTTTACTCTCCTGCAACAATGGTGACAAAATTGGGACTCTTAACTTTCATCTTTCCCCTGATGCCAGGAGCTGTAGCCGTCTTGTCCTTATTTGTGACCTTCAGCACTTAGCCTAATGCTTGCTATAAAAGTGCTTCCAATAAATCTTTAAAGGGCCGTTGTGGTAGACCCGCTGGTGCTGTGGAGTTTTGGTAGATTCCTATTTAAAGGACAAAAAAGCTTCCTTCCCTTCTACTCTTGGTTTCCACTCTTGAGTGGATTGTGAATCTTATTGATTTTTTTTTCTGCATCTAATGATATAATTATATAGTATTTCTCTCCTAATTCATAAATGGGGTGAATTGTAGTAACTGATTTTAGATATTAAACCAACTTTGGTATAAACTCATTTCAGTTAAGCTAAATTATCTTTTTTTACATAACTGAATTTAGTTTGCTAATATTTAAGGATTTTTTGTTTTTGCATTTATGTTTATGAATGAAATTGGTCTGAAATTTCTTTTTTTGCTATTACCATGTTTGATTTTGGTATCCAGATTATATATTAGCCTTCAGAAATGAGTTGAGGAATATTCCTTCTCTATTTTCTGTAATTGGAATTATATGTTATTTTATTATTTACTGAACTCATCTGTAAGGCTATCTGGCCCTGACATTTTCTTTGAGACTATTTTTAACTTCTGTTTCAATTTTTTTAACAATTACAGATATGCTGAGTTTTCTAGTTCTTTTTTAATTGAAGTATACTTGATTTACAATATTATATTAGTTTTAGGGGTGCAGTATAGTGATTCAGTATTTTGCAGATCACACTCCATTGTAGGTTACTACATGATAATGGCTACAATTCGCTGTGCTGTACAGTACATCCTTGTTGCTTGTCTATTTTATACATAGTAGTTGGAATCTGTTTATTCCATACCCCTAATTTGTACTTACCTCTTTCCTTTTCACCTCGGTAGTAACCACAAGTTTGTTTTCTATATCTGCAAGTCTGTTTCTGTTTTGCATATACATTTGTCTGTATTATGTTTTAGATTCCACACATAAGTGATATTCTTAGATCTTCTTGAGATAACTTTGACAGGTTGTTTTTGTTTTCTGTAGGAATTTATCCATTTCATCTGAAGTGTTTCAATATATTGGCACAAAATTAATCACATTCTTTTAAAATATTTGCAGCATCTGTTTTTACATCTTATTTCTATTCTGACATTTTATTTGTACCTTTTAAAATTGATAAAACTTATGAGAAATGCCTGTTTTATTAGATTTATTAAACGGACTATTTCAGACATACAAGAGCTAAAGGAATTAGCTTTTAATTTTTTATAGTAATCGTTATAATCTTCATATATGAAAAGCTTCATAATCTTTAATGAAGAAGGAAGTCCTTCAGGCAGAGGAAAAAGGACACCAGGTGGAAATAGGAACCCACACAAAAATGAAGACATTGGAAGTTGTAATTACATGACAGTATGTGTAACTCCTGGGAATAGTGAGTGGAAAAAGCTTTGGAAATTTTGAGTTATAACTCTAAAATACCGCATTTTGTTCTCCACGAAGGAATATGTTTATTTTCTAAGGCAGAAGCCCCAATAACATAATTTATTTACCCTTCTTATAAATGTCAAATAGTAAAACTGCCTCCAAATTAAAAATAAAATTCTTGTTTAAAATTTCTCTCCTTGGATATCTGAAATTTCTTTTCCATATAAGTCACATTTCTTTATTTCTAGCTGCCCAAATGATTTTTTTCTTATTCATTAATTTCATCATTTCACTAAACTACATCTTGGTATTGGTTGTTTTACATCGATATTCCCAGTTATGTGGTATTCACTTTCAATTTGCACTTGCAAATCTCTTTTTAAAACTTCAGTTGTTTTTTTGAATTATAGCTTTTAGTATTTGTTTCCATCTTTGGGGGTGTTTTACCTTCAGGAATTCCCATCATCCATATATTAAATATTCTTTGCTATCTTCCATACTTCTTTCTTTCATTGCTCAATCTTTGCTCAAGATTTTGATAAAGACAGTATTGAATATATAGATCACTTTGGATAGTATGGACAGTTTAACAGTATTAATTCTTCCAATTCATGAACACAGGATGATGTCTTCCATTTAGTTGTATCTGCTTTAATTTTTAAATCAGCATGTTATGGTTTTCAGTGTACAAGTCTTTCACCTCCTTAGTTAGGTTTATTCCTAAGTATTTTATTCTTTTTAGTGCTACTGTAAGTGGGACTGTTTTCTTAATTTCCTTTTCTGATAGTTTGTTGTTAGTGTATAGAAATGCAACTGAGTTTCATATGTTGATTTTGCATTTTGCAACTTCACTGAATTTATTAGTGGTAGCAGTTTTTTCTTTTTGTGGAGTGTTTAGGGTTTTCTACATATAAGATCATGCCATCTGCAAACAGATAATTTTACTTCTTTCTTTCTATATATCTGATAAGAGGTTAATTTCCAAAATATATAAGGAACTCTAACAACTCAATAGCAATAATAACAATAACAATAATAATAATAATAATAATAATAATAAAAAATCTAAGTTTTAAATGGGCAAAAGACTTGAATAGACATTACTCCAAAGAAGACATACAAGTGGCCAACAGGTCCTGAGATATTACTTCACACCTGTTAGAATGGCTGTTATCGAAAAGCTAAGAGATAGCAAGTGCTGAAGAAGTTGTGGAGAAATTGGAACCCCAACAACAAGTTCCTGCTGTATAGCACAGGGGACTATATCCGTTATCTTGTAGTAACTTATGTTGAAGAAGAATATGAAAATGAATATATGTATGCTTATGTATGACTGAAGCATTGTGCTGTACACCAGAAATTGATACAACATTGTAAACTGACTAAAAATATATATATACACACACACACACACACACACAAAAAGAAATTGGAACCCCTGTACTCTGTTAGTAGGAACATAAAATGGTGCAGCCACTGTGGAAAACAGTATGGAAGTTCCACAAAAAATTTAAAATATGATTCAACAATCCCCCTCTGAATATATATCCAAAAGAGTTGAAGTCAACATATCCAAGAGGTATCTGCCTGCCCATTGTTCACTGCAGCATTATTCACAATGGCCAAGATACGGAAACAAGCAGAATGTTCATATACACACAATAGAGTATTATTCAGCCTTAAAAAGGAAATCCTACTATTTGGACCTGGTGGTGCATGGAGACAGATGGCTGGCCACATCTCCTGAGTTGAGTCCAAAGGACATGGGGGCTCCCTAGGACTGGGTGTCTCTTTGAACCCCCGTCACCGGGCATAGAGACCATGCTCAGAAATGTTTGATTGATGAAGGGAGGGATGTGTTGTACATCTGACCCAGCACAGTGAGTTTGCTCAAAGTTATTAAATATGTAAGTCAGAATATTCTATCAATTTTATGTTATCTTTCTGTTCTGTATCTCAGTGATCATCTGCCTGTATTTCCTGCTTTGAACTCTGGTTGTCCTCTAGGACTGGAGCCATGCCTGCAAGCCCAGAGATTCAAATGTCTCACCAGTGCTCTCCCCATCAGAGCTGGCTCCTGTTTCCCAGACCCTCCAGCTGCCAACTGGAGCCTTCTCGCCACAGTTTACTGCAAACGTTACCATGGCTCACACCTGACTTAGAGTGTCAGCCAGTGCTTGGAACCCCCAGGAGTTCCTGCGCTCCCAGTGGGTTGGTTCTTCTAGAATTCTGACATCAGTCTGAATCAACCAGACATTTTACTCTGGATTCCTAGCCCCTTTCCTTGGGAACCAGCCCTTTAGCCAGCTTGGTATATCCTGACAAAATCCAGCTGCTCCTTTTACTCAGTGGCTTATCTCAGGGGTTTCCATGTGACCAATAGTCAAATAGAGACATGACAGAGGGAGAGCTGGCAAATGCATCTGTATCTTAGGTATCCTAACGAATCCTCTGGGAACTATGACGCAATGTTTGATTCCAAACCACATTAATGCACAGCTACTACGATTAAGAGAGCTTTACAGAGGGCTGTCTTAAAAAGTCAGTAGACCCATCCAGGGGAGTTATAATGGAACCATCACATCCATTTGGTTTGCATTTCTTCTCTTCTTCTGGATAGTGTATCTCAAAGGTCTTTAATTCCCCATTATCTTAGATGATCAGTATTTCAAGAACAAAGCTTCCACAAGGTGCTTGAAGGGGAGAGAAAGGGATTGAGCAATTTAACTGATTTGCGTTAGTTAATGGTTACAGAATAATTAATTATTTTTAAAAAGAATAATTAAAACCATTGCTAAGGCCATTCAGAGGAGGTAAAAGTCAATAAAACTATTTCTCCCTTTGACTTTTCTTTCTTTTCCTTTTCATTCTCCTGTCAGTGACTTGTAAGAATCTCTAATCGCCTTGTTTCTTAGAAAACCAGTACTGCAGGAACACTAGTCTTACTGGATGCTCTGCTGGGGAGAAAGTGTAGTTTCTATGGATTAAGAAAGGTTTAAGATGTCTGTTTATCATAGTTGGTTCTAAAATATTTTCATGTTAGAACATGAAAAGCTCTCTTTTAATTCTATTTAACTTTACTTTGCTTTTTATCCCCAAATGTCTGGGCTCTGGAAACCCTTTTCCCCATGACTCCTGATAAACTTTGGAAAATGCTCTTGAAATATTTTGTGATCTCCTTTGGGTGCTGGAAGTCTTTACCTTCTCATGCTTGCTCTTAAGTGTCAGGGTAATCTGGATGTCACACTAGGCAGTGAACCTGAAAACAGGGAGGACACACGGTTCTAAACAGAACTGATGGTGCCCATAGATCACAAGAGCCTTGCCAGATAGGAGCTTTCAAATGCTGACGGAAAAGTCATGCACAAGGACCTACAAAAATAACATGAAGCAGATTCTTGTGGCCCTTTCTCCAGGAGAAGCACGCTAGCTTACCCTCCACTCTTCTCTTGATGAAGGTCTTATGCTTCTTCTGAGATGGTGTTTGTTGGAATGATGGGAAGAGTCTGAACCATGGGGGCTTGTGAATGAAGTTGTAGAATGAAGCTAGCCCATGTGAAATTTTGTGCAAACTTTCTTCTTTGATGTGCATCTCTTCCCTGATGCTAGTGAGCATTCCAAGTCCAGAAAGCTTCTTTTTCTTCTCTTTATCCTTAGTTTTTTAAATTCTTTTTTTAGGTTTTGTTTTTTGTTTTGGTTTTTTTTTTTTTTTTGGAGGGACAGTAATTAGGTTTACTTATTTATTTGATGGAGGTACTGAGGATTGAGCCCAGGACCTCATGCGTACTAGGCAGGCACTCTCCCACTGAGCTCTCCCCTTGCCTCCCAGAAAGCCTCTCCTCAAGCTTCCACAGCTGTATGGGCCTCTATCTACAGATAGGAGCCATCCAGGGAAGGATGGTCAAAGGGGACTTTCTCTGAATAGGGGTGCTTGATGCAGAAAATGTTAAAAAAAAAAAAAAAAATATATATATATATATATATATATATATATATATATATATATATATATATATATATGATTTTCAGTAACTTAGAACGCAACAATTTAAAATATAATTCCAACCTGGTAACGTTTTAAGTCTATTTATCATTAGAAGTACAAAAGAATCACTTCCCTAAAAAAAAATTCTTCCAGGTTGAAGCTTGAGACCTGTGAACTCTGCCCCAGGTTTTCATTTACCTCTGTCTCATTTTCTCTCTCCCACATTAACCCCCACAGACCTCAGGCTGAGTAGAAAATCCATTTGGCATTTTGGAAACTATCTTTACTAGCAAAGGAAAGACAAAGACCTGAGTTAAGTGTGGTAAACACACAGGTAGTAACATGCCACGCAGCGCAGCCTGCCTGCCTGCGGTCCCTGCCACTGAGCCACCTGGTGGAAGAAGCAACTTCTCAGGCACTGAAGCCGGGGCTCCTATCTTTTCCTTTCTGGGAACCCCCAACAGATATCCTCTCTCATTCTTCTCTTTAGCATTTCCCTTCCAAGGAAAGTTCTAGAATAAAATGCTTGCCCCAGATCGAGTCTTAGATAAAGGGTGAGTGTATAATCTTCACTTCTCCAATCAGAGTTTCGGTGTCTTCCTTTCCTTCTGAACAAGTAAAAGATAAGGCTCTTTTCCCCCTAGAAAATGCATGTTGACCTAACCTCTTTTAGGGTGAGGAATGTATCAGCACATTAAAGTGTGTGTGTGGTGGGGTGGAGGCGGCAGGGCTGATCATAGGACTATAAGGAGAACTCAGAAAGACTTCTAAAGCCACCATGCTTAGTAAGGTCTACTAATAATTGAAAAAACCTCTGTTAGTCCCACCTATTAGTGAATGGTTTGAATCACCATAGTTGTGGGACACATGCACGCTATTATGTTTATGTGAATTAGATATGATCCCTGCCTTTCAAGTACCTGTCTTTAGTTTAGCAAGAGAACACCGTAAATAGTTGTTCTTGTCCTATACAATCAGAAGTCTTGATCAAGTTTTAATCAAGGATTACATTGATTCTATAAGACTGATAAAAGTTAACTGCAAAATAACTTGCCAGAGAGTTAATGGAGGGTAATTTTCACTATTCATTCATTCATTCATCAGCTATTATTTAAATGCCTACTATTTGCCAAGAACTGTGGGAAATGTGTTAAGCACTGGAACTCAGTTCTGAAAAAGACAGTGCAGGGTCCTACTCTTTTGAAACATACATTCTAGTGGAGGCAGAAAAGTGTTACATAAGTAAGAAGTAAATAATTACAGATTATAATAATAACTATACAGGAAAAAGTAAGGGCAATATGATAGAGGGACTGGTGGATGAAAAGAATAGAATTGCTATAGACCTAATATTTCCACTCCCCCAATTCCTATGTTGAAATCCTACCCCCAGATGTGATGGCATTAGGAGGTGGGAGGTCTTTGGGGTGATTAGATCATAAGGGTGGATCCCTTGTGAATGAGATTAGTATTCACATAAAAGAGATCCCAGAGAGCTCCCTGGCCCCTTCTACCACGTGAGGACATGACAAAAAGACAGCCATCTCTGAACCAGGAAGCAGGCTCTCTCCAGACAGCGAATCTGCTGGTGCCTTGATCTTGGACTTCCCAGCCTCCAGAACTGTGAGAAATCAAGTTCTGTTGTTTTTAAGCCACCCAGGCTGTGGGACTAAAGGGACTTAGACAAGGACTATAGACAGGGTGGTTAGGAAAGAACCTCTGATGAGGAGAAATTTAAACTGAAACCTGGTATCATATAAAAGAACACTTCAGGCAGAAAGAATAGAAAGTGCAAAAGTCCTGAGGCTGGCAAAGGCTTGACATCTTTTAGGTGCCTTATAGAGGTGGTGTGGCTGAGGTGAAGTGAGTGGGTGTGAGGTGATGATGAAGAGATGGAAAGGGAACATGTGGAAAAGTCAGCAGTGGAGTCTCCCAGGATTTCCCGTCATAGAGTTAGCATAGCCTCAGGAAAACAATCAAGGGAAACTCCCAATTTCCTAAAGAAAGAGAGCGCACTGACTGCAGACTATCATTTGAATGAAATGAGCTCACCATGAGGAATTATGCAAGCTCCAACTTAAGCAACAGAAGAAGCAGCAAAATCTCAGGTGAACAGCTGTCTCTCTACACTGAGATGAGTGTCTCTGAGGTTCTGAGCTCCTCCTGCAGAGGAAGGAGTGATGTAATGAGCCTCATGACTAGACAGAGAGGCTGGGCGATGCTCTCCCTGGAGACACCACCCAAAGCCTTCTGATGTCAGCAGCCGTAATTAGGAGTATTTATTGAAAGAACAGCATCAGCCACAACAACAAACTGTGTTAAGCAATGACAAATTCTGTACAGATGTCAATTTATCGTAAGTGCTAAGAATAGAGAGAGATTAATGGCATTCAAAGTGCAAACGTGGAGATTTAGGGCCATTATTATAGAGCTGCAGAGAAGGGCTGTGAGATGCTCTACTGGATTGCTTAAGGATAATGTTGAATCTCGCTTCATTGGTTCCTTATGTAGTTTTCCTTTTGCCAAAAAAGAGGAAGAGCTGGACTAATCCCCAAATTAATCAATTATCCTGCACATTAGTGGTAATGAAAGATCACTGATAGAATAAAGAACTTCTGTTTGATTTCCCCCTTCTTTCTTAGGGACCTAATTTCCTCCTTTATTGGCACCATTTATCATGGTTGAATCAGTCTGTCCATACAGAGAGCACCCAGTCCCTCCTCTCTGGGTACATGGCCACTAAGCACAGCCTGTCCAAGTGCCTTGCTCTCAGGATGGGTTCACGGAACCCTGTCAGTCTCACAGGCTTCTACGTGTTCCTGATTAACATCAGGGCTTCCTTCTCATTTCTCTGCCTGTGGCAAACCCCGAAGCTGCCCCTGCCTCCCGTAGCTCCTCCTGTCTCCAGCAATGGC
The DNA here is from genome assembly GCF_048773025.1 of Camelus bactrianus. Classification (NCBI taxonomy): domain Eukaryota; kingdom Metazoa; phylum Chordata; class Mammalia; order Artiodactyla; family Camelidae; genus Camelus; species Camelus bactrianus. The sequence continues at coordinate 64,676,830 of NC_133544.1, forward strand.
TTCAGTCCCCTGAGGTCACCCACTTGCGCCTCTCTTTCATGTGCATTCCAGCCATGGGGATGGTGTCCCATGAGGCTTGCGCCACTCAGGCAAAAGGCTGGAGGCACAGGCTGGGAGGTTATGCAGAAGCCTTTCCCATGTCATCTACACTCTCTCATCTGTGTGCCATATTACCACCTGTTCACCTATGAACACCTACACACATTTCGGATCTCAATTTAAGTGTCAGCTACTCCGTGGAGCCTTCCTCGGAACAATTCTCATCCCTTTCTTTATGTTGTTTGCACATTTAAAACTTCTAATTTATACTTTGGCTCTGCATATAGAACCATAAGTCCCTTGAGGGCCGGGATCGTGTCTCATCTATCTGGGTGTTAATAATGACTAGTGCATAGTAGATGCTTGATAGCTCATTGTCAAATAAGTTCATTACCGTGAACATCTCTCATAAGAGAGGCCAGTGAGGTAAAAGGAAGCGTAACACAGCATCCCTGTATTAGTTTGCTTTCCATTTAGCTGGAAACGAAATTTATATAGGAAGACAACTGAAAATTCAAGGCCACAAAAACATAACGTAAGTGGTGCAGAAACAGGTTCTGTGAGTTGGAGGAAGATTAGATTATTCAGGGCTGAAACAGCCAGGCGAGTCTGTGGGTGGTCATGGGATAGTGAGTTGAAGTTTGAAGGTGGATAGGACGTAAGCGGTTGGGCAAAAGCACCCTAGGCAGCAGGAATGACAAAAGATTCAAAAGGAAATTTCAGACAATGGTGAATAGACAAATCTAATTTCACACTGATGCAATGCTTTCATCAAATCTGTTTTGTATGCAAATTTGTCAATTGGCCCAATAATATCCTCAATAGCATATTTCCCTCTAGTATCAGTTCCAGCCTGGTGGGAGGTGTCACATTTAGTTGCATGTCTCTTTAGCCACCTTTAAACTGTCACATTTCCATAGACTTCCTTTATCTTTTGGGGCTTTGAAATTTTTGAAGAAATCAGCATCTCCCTTTTTAACTTTTCCTTCTAAATAGACTTCATTTTTTTGAGCAGTTTTAGAGTCACAGCAAAATTGAGCAGAAAGTAGAGAGTTCCCATATACCCCTGTGCCCACCAACTCCCCTACCCATCACCCCCTACCCTCTGCCACATGCATAGCCTCCCCCACTGTCAATATCCCTCACCAGAGGGGGACATTTGTTACAACTGATGCAACTACACAGATACATCATAATCTCTCCGAGTCCACAGCTTACAGTAGGGTTCACTCTTGGTGTTGTATGTATGTACACAATTAAATCTATGTTTTTCCCTTGTTAATTTATCATTTGTTTGACTTATAGGTTCCCAGTCACTGAACCTTAATGAGTAGGGGAAAAAGTTTCTTCCTCCCCTACATTGCCTTCCCTTGTTCTGTGATTACAAGCCCCTTGTTCTGTAATTCCATGTCCCTTCTTCAATGGTGTGAATCCTGGTTCTTCACAACATTAACCATTGTACTCATTTGTTCATTTTTATAATACATCTAAAGTAGTTTGAATGGCCTTGCCCATATCACTATAATAAACAAGACTACTAAAAAAGTTTGGGATGTGTTTGCAATTTTTCCCTCACCCCTACCATACTCTGCATAAGACTGAAGGTTTACACTTAAACCATAAATATCAGAAGAGAGAATAAAATACTGTTATTTTAATAATAAGTGTGGAGTGCAGCAACAGATAACCAGCAGTGTTATTAGTCTTAGGTGGTACTGTGGCACTGGGCTCAAATTCACGTCTATGTACCCCCAGAGCCCACGCTTTTATTCACTATATGATGTTCTGCAAGGTCGCAAATGAAGAAGAGTAAGCGCCCTAGAATCAGGAGCAGGAAGTGATTTAGACTCTGAAATGGTAATAGACAAGGAAGCAGGCTGACAAGGGCTAGCTACTGGGCAGGATGGATGGATTACAAGGAACACAACCTAGGGAGCTGGAAGGTCAGTGAAAGTTCACTGCAAACCTCAGACCGTCCCCCCTCTACCCCCAACTATTTACTCACCATCTAATTTTAAATGCTTTTCTCTGGAAGAGGACATTCTCTGGAATTTGAGCAATCAGCAGCAGCTCAGAAATGTTAAACAAATACTCCATTGTTCCCCAAGAATTTAAGTCAATAATGATTTTATTCTTCCAGTGAATAAAGTATACAACTCCAATTATCTGAGCTGGCTGACTAGCATCCAGCTCTGAAACATTCTTTGCAATGGTCTGATTTGAAGCTTCACAATAAGGCAGCTACCAACTCCTGCCCCCTCCACCAGCCTTGCCTAACAGGGATTAAGTATTTCCTAACGGGAGTTTAGGAGAAAGGGCAGGACAGGGCTTGAAGGCGTGCTACTGCTCTGGGTCTGCTCCCTCCCTCTTCCTGGCTACTCTTCTGTGTACCAAACAGAAGGGAGCATCCAAAGGCATCCTTCAGCTGCACTGTTTCGACGCCTCTTCCTCCAACCTTCATCCACTCCTTTGTTTCCTTTATACAATCTTCTCCATCTTATTTCCCCCGGCAGTGTTTCTTAATTCCTCCCTGAATTTCAGAATTCCATTTGGTAGATTTTCTCTTTCTCTGAAATACATACTTTGAAATTTCCTTTAGTGAAAGGTTGCTAGTTATAACTCCATTGGTGTGGTTTTATTTATTTATTTATTTATTTTGGTCTGAAAAGGCTTTATTTTACCTTATTTTTTAAGTGACGGGGTAAATAATTCTCAGTTGGCAATGATTTTTTTTTCAGTACTTTAAACATAGTAGTCTTCTGTTTTCTGGCTTCCTTAGTCTCTGATGAGAAGTCAGCTGTCAGTCTGTCATTCCTCTGAAGATAATCTTACAAGCGTTCATAGTCTATCTTTCTTATTATACTGAATATTCCTCCTGTGTTCTTTGTTTTGTAAATGAGCCACCTCAGTGAGAATCCCTGGAGTTATCACTTCCGAGGACTCCGCTCCTCCTCTGCTGTTGGACATTCCATTAGTAACAAAGGAGGACCTAGAAGATGTTTTACGATTCTTGTTGCTATGGTCTAACATTTAATATCAACACTTTTGGACATCTATGGACAAAACTTGAAACTCAAAACGGTGTAGTCACAAACTTTTGAGGTTAAATAGGAATTGATATCTTACAATGTTTTATTTCTTATTCATGTCTTATGCCTGATATGTGAAAATAAATGCCCAGTCTGTTGTATTGCTGTTAATCTGGGTTTGAAAATCATTCTATTACTTTCTAGCGTTAACTCCGGCAAGTTACTTAGCTTCAAGTTATGGTCATTGGTAGATATAATAATGGCGTCTATCATCATATCTCGTATGACCAGACCACCCAAGAAGGCTGTTCTCTTGCTCGCTGTACATCCCCCTGCTCGACCTGCCTCACCTACACCCCACTCATATGACCGACCTTTCCTCTTCATCGTAGAGCCTAATCAGTAAATGCCTCCATTTACTTCACCAGGCCCCAGCTAGTGAGTATTCTAATCTTTAGATCAGAACTGTCTTCACTGTGATAGTTTATCAAAGGGTCATGCTTCTCTACTGGTTACCCTGGTAACCGATGAGCCAATCTGACGTCATTTCCCCTTATAAGTGGTAACCTTCCTCACCACCGGACCGCTGCCGTATCCTGCCTGCGGTTGGTCGCACAAGAAGAGGTGCCATTCCACCACCTTGCTTGGGACTTGTAAGACCCCCCTATCCACTAAGCCACTGCTGTCTCCGTAACTGACTCTGGGCTCTTTCTTTGGTCTTAAGGTTGGACAAGTACAGGGCTTGCAGGCCTGTGGGGTGCAGCCCTACAGTCTCAGCATTACTGGGAGTATTAAATGAAAAATTAAACGGCCACACAGGCCAGTGTCATCCTGGTGTTCCACTTCATGGCTCCCTTTCCTCATTGCCCGAAACCCATCAGTCACCAAGTTCTGTACACTTCACCACTTTCATTTCTTTTACTGTCTACTGCTTTTCTTTCCCTTTCAGGTCATCATCATTTCCCCTAGATCATTTTCTATAATTGCTTCTGGCCCTTCCCTGCTGTCTTCTGCAGCTCTTCTAGGCTCTGACTCAGCCGGACAGGCACCTCCAGGGCTCTCACGGCCCAATGAGCCACGCCCTCCCTCATCTGCACATTTTTGATTTGCTGCTACATTTGCCTGCAAAACGCTTTCCCTCAAAGTTTCTTCACTCCTACTCGTCTTTCCGGTCCCCACTCAGCTGTGACTTACTCTGGGAACCATTTCCAAATTCTGCAGGAGTCAGACTTCCACTGCTTTTCCTCTTCTGTGCTCTCTAGCACTAATAGTCTTTGTCAGGTAGTGCTTTAACTTCCTGTTTACTTGTTTATATCTCCCACTAGATGGCAAGGTCCCTGAGGGCAGGAGCTCTGTCTGATTCACTCTAGGGCAAGTGCTCTGTCCTGTATTTGCACAATTGGTTTTCTGCTCCCAAGGACAAAAAATTCATACCTATGAAGTTTCATCTTTTATCTGCTGCTTCAGCCTAGCGAGAGCTCTTCCCTCATCTGTGTTATTTTCTCTCTCTGTCCTGTCTGACATCTGTCTGTCATGCCAGCTACTGTGATGAAATTTTTCCCCCCATTTTTTAAATTGAAGTATAGTTAGTTTACAATGTTGTGTCAATTTCTGGTGTACAGCAAAATGTTTCAGTCATACATATAAATACATATATTCCTTTTCATATTCTTTTTCACTGTAGGTTACTACAAGATATTGAATGTAGTTCCCTGTGCTATACAGCGTTGTTTATCTATTTTATGTATAGTAGTTAGTATCTGCAACATCCAAGTCATTTGTAAATACAGTGAACAAGACAGGTCTGAGGAGGCAGCCCAATGTCACAGCATCACTAGGTCTGGATTAGCCAGTTGGGAAGGCAGCCATTGTATTGAGAGACTCTATCTGCTGAACTAAAAATGCAAAAATATTCCCTGCATTTCCTACCTTGTCGAGGCGGAAGAAGAGATTAGTCTCATGAGATTTTCATGTGACTCTTTGCTGAGTGCTATTTATCATCCCTTTCATTTCAAGTCTAAACTTGTAAATCAGATCTTTAACAGCCCTGCTTGGAATGTTTCTTGTGATTACTGTAATGTTTCTGGGCTCCATCTACCTCTCTTCTGTTTTCACTTCCTCTGGCCCTTCAACAGCCAGATCACCCAGGTCCCAGCCTGTCCTCACAAGTATCTTAGGCGATTACTTGAGACTACTCCACTCATACCCTTTTGTCCCAGGCTTTCTTGTGTTCATTCTCATGTCTGGCTTTGGATATTAGGCAATATACTTGCATTAGAAATTTTGACTCAGGTCCTCTTAGATTTAGAAGTTGTCTGTCTGGACTTTCCCATTGGGATATATTTCTCAATTTTTTTTTAATTTTGAAAAAAATGTCAAGTTTACATAAAAGGTGCAAGTAGAGTTCCAAGAGCTTTCTTTTTCTTGAACCAACTGAGACACAAACCAAACTGAAGACATGACGCCCACCACCTCTGGCCATCACCCCCGCAACCTTTGCCAGATACACCAGTGTGTATTTCATACAAACAAGGACATTCTCCTACTTAATCATAGTCCTCGAACAGACACCAAAATCAGGAAATGAACCTTGGTGCATTACTACTGTCGACTGAAATAAAATCACACAACGTGAGAGTTGTGGGTTAAGTTTTATTTGTGGAAAAATGAGAACTATAGCTCAAGAGACAGCATCTCAGGTAGCTCTGAGGAACTGCTCCAAAGAAGCAGGGGGAAAACTCAGTATTATGTATGATTTTAGTGAAGGGGTACGTGCGGTCAAGCACACCCTTAGGCAGAGGCTTGATGCTAGTCACAAAGGGCAGATGTCACCATTACTGATTTTAGTCCTTTTCCAGATATGAGGAGATGCAAGAATTTGGGCTCATAAAATCTCTTGAAAATATCTAACTCTCTGAAGGCCTGTTCAGCCAGTTTTCCCAGAGCACAGATCATTCCTGATCTCCACCCTGAACTCCTTTCAGGGAGTGCTGGAGGTCAGTGGCTGTAGCGGCTTATGAATTCTTTCAAGCAGAGTTAGATGCCAAGTGCCAATGTGATCCAGCCCTTGTAGAGACAGATGGCAAGTGCCAATTTTTAGTCAATACTACCATCTAATACTTAGAGTTGCATTCATGTTTTTGTTAATTGCCTCAATATTACTATTTTTATAGCAAAAACATTCAGTTCCGAATAACATGCTGCTTTTAGTTGTCCTGTCTCTATTTTTCTTCAGTCTGGAGCAATTCCTCAGCCTTTTCTTGCCTTTCATGACTTTGACGGTTATTTTGCAGCGTATCTCTCAATTTGGGTTTGCCTGATGTTTCCTCATGGTTAAATTCAAGTTGTGTGTCTTTCATAGGAATATCAGGGAAGTGACACTGTGCTCTTCTTGTGTTTTTAATAGGTGGCGCATGGCATTTAGACTTGCCCTTTCAACTTACATTATCCACTTTGATCCTTTATTAAGTTAGTGTCACCCACGCTTCTCCGGTGTAGTTACTCTTTTCTCCTTTGTGGTTAGTAAGTATTGGGGGAGACTGTACTTTGAAACTATGTAAATATCCTGTTCCTCATCAAACTCTCAGTTTATTCCTTAATTTATTATATCTGTGTAGCCTCATGGTTTCTCATTTTTTGATAGGTTGTATAATCTGTTACTATAATTATTTACTCTGGTGCTCAAATTGTCACAGATTTGGCCATTGGGAGCCTCTTCAATTGGTTTCTGTGTCCTTTTGACATGTTCTCATCATTCTTTGGGTACTTTCTTGTTTTCTGGTACAAGATGGTCCAGTCTTATCTTCTGTGCTCCCCACCCCAGCCCTGGGATCAGCCATTTCCTCAAGGAGCCCACGGAGCCATTTCTCCAAGGTTCTTTTAAGAGTATGATATTTAAAAGCCAAGTTCTGGGTGCTAAGTGTGCTAGTCACTATTAAAGTGTTGCTATTCCCAGACTCTTTCAAGGGAAGAGCGGATCAAGGGAATATACAAATGTAAATTCACACACACCCGTTTACATCTCTATTTTATATCAGAATTGAAAACCATGACTTCACACTGTCACCTCCAGTTTCATTCCAACACCATATGGTTTCTTCTAGTTTTCTTGCCTTCCACATTTGTAACTCTCATCTCCTAAATGAGAAACCTGGATCCAATTTTTCTTAAAATAACTATTTATTTGATAAATCCCTGAAGAGTTCCAGAATGTGTCATGATGGCATGAGGATTATTTTAAATTGAAGATATTTGGGAATCAACAAACATCGGAAGAGTCTTCCTCTGATCTCCCCTTATCTGTAAATACACTGAGGACACTTAATCTTTTCATAGAAAGATAAGAGTTTGTGTATTGTGTGAAAACACACCAAATCCATATTGGGGTAAAAATCCACTCCTTGCTGGTGTTTGACACGAATTCAGTAGGATGAGGATGGGGGTGGTAGGTGAGAACTTGCCTCTCCCTTTCTGTGTATCTCTGTTTCTGGACTAAGATGTGTGAGTGAGTTGTTTTTCAGTTAGACCAAACGTAATCGGTGAATAGATCCATAAAAGCAACTTTGACCTTGTGAAAAACATAAAAGTCTTAAGAAAACAGATCTTATACTGAGATTTTTTAAACTGAAGTATAGTCAGTTTATAATGTTGTGTCAACTTCTGGTGTACAGCATAATGTTTCAGTCATACGTATACATACATATATTCATTTTCGTATTCTTTTTCATTATAGGTTACTACCGAATATTATAGTCTGTGCTATACAGAAAAAACTTGTTGTTTATCTATTTTATATACAGTAGTTAGTATAGTAGTTAGTATCTCAAACTCCCAATTTATCCCTTCCCACCCTTTCCCCCCTGGTAACTGTAAGTTTGTTTTCTATGTCTGTGAGTCTGTTTGTTTTGTAAATAAGTTCACTGGTGTCTTTTTTTTTTTTTTTTTTTTTTTTGTATTTTGTCTTTTTTGATTCCACATGTAAGTGATACCATGTGGTATTTTTCTTTCTCTTTCTGGCTTACTTCACTTAGAATGACGACCCCCTATATTGAGATCTTATATTGCCTTTCTTCCGAGAAGTATTGAGAGGAAGAGCTTTAGAAAAAGAAAACACTTTTCAAGAAACAAAATGCTTCAACTGAGGGTGATCTTGGAAATCATCTTTCTTCGGTCTTTCATTTCTCGGAAAACAATAGTGAGGCCCAGAGAGGTCACAGGACTTGGCCACAGTCACTTCCTGTTCCACCGACAGAGGTCTGGTGGCCCAGGTCTGGTGGGGGAAACACCCACACTGTTCCTCACACACCTGTACGCTGGGTGTGGGGTAGCCTCTCCTGCTCATAGAAAACAACCATAGCCCTGCTGAGGTCTGCTTCTCTAGCTCATTTATGAGAGATAAAATGGCTTAAAAAAAAAAAAAAGGTAGAGTTGAGTTTGGGGCAGAACCAGAAAAGCAGAGCAGGATTAAGGATTAGCCTTTCCAGAGAAGTGAGACCCATATTCAGGGAGCGGAAACTCAGGCTGGATCAGATTGCCATGTGGGAAAGCATCAGGACTGGTTTTGTTGTTGTTTTAATCAATTTTGGGGGCTGCGGGGGCGGTAATTAGGGTTACTTATTTATAAAGGAGATCCTGGGGATCGAACCCAGGACCTCGTACATGTTAAGTACGTGCTCTACCACTGAGCTATACCCTCCCCTGTTTGATTCAAAGGGACTGTTTAATTCAAAGCTCAAAAGCACGTCAGCCAGTGGGTCAGGAGGTCAGACTTAGTGATCCCATGAAAGATTCCACTTAAGTACACATGAGGCTTGTCCCCTAAACTGGAGATGGCTGGACTCTCTTCACTCAATATGCCTGCATCAACTTCCCCACCCACACGGTCTGTCCCTTTGACCGTATCTCCTGCCTGTGGGAAAAGACACACAGTTATGCTGGTTGTAAACATCCTAATGATCAGCACCAGGAGGCGGGCAGGAGACAGAAGATGTGTGATCCAAGAAATTTCTAAGCAAATGACTTTTCTCAAGACCTTGCTTCCTTGGTGGAACCAGCATGTGATGCCAGCATGTGATGAACCAGCAGAGGGGGCTATTGCTCGGAGTAACCATCTTCCTGCGAGGTCTCTTCTTCCTAAACAGGCTCCCCATCACCCCCTGTCCCACCCTTCCTCTCCCTGCCTCCTCTCCCCTCACTCCAGCTGCTCCACTGGAAGTGCCCCTGATTGTACCTCAGTATGAGTCCCCAGTCCCCCAACTCCACCGTGGGGTGGCAGCGAAGCCATCTCTCCTTCTCCCACCACACATCACAGCAGAAAGAGCTAGAAGAGGAAGAGGTCAATATCACAGGAGGAAATTGCAGCCCCTTGGGTGCCCATCTCGGGGGTGGGTTCCTCACCCATGGCACACCAGGCAGCCTGGTGCAGTGAGAACGCTGCCCTGGAAGTCGGGGACCTGAGACTGGTTTCCACTTCTGCTGCCAAGGCATGGCTGTCTGACACTGCTCTGGTCCTCAGTCACCTCGTGTGTGTAATGGGACGCCTGGAGGAAGGTCCCTTCCATTGCTTGAGTTGAAGGCAACTATCTATCCATATCTTTTACAAATTGAAGTCTTTCATATGGCATTCAAGACGCTTCTACTCTGGCAAAATAAAAAAAAAAATTTTTTTCCGTGTCATCCCCTGCCTCCTCTTAGCCACATGGAGAAACTTGTTATTTTCTAAGTGCACAGTGCTCTGCCTTGCGCGTCTGCTTCTTCTGGCTTTTTTTTCTGTCTGCATTGCCTTATCCCACCCCTTAAAAAAAGAGGAAAAAAAACCCCACATCTATTTATCCTTAAAAGTCCTCCCCAGGGTAACATCTGCTCTGAAACCTTCCCCGATTCCCCCCTCTCCACCCCTTTCCTCCTATTACTTCCTAAGAACTCCATCCTCACCTCTGCTGGAGCTCTTACCAAGGTCTGGTTTGTATTACATCTCTAGAGGCTGCTTTTGTTTGGGAGAATTCTCAGCACTTGGGTCTTAAACTCAATCCTTGATTTAATTGCTTAGCTCTTAGGAGGAGACAAAGCAGGTGGCTCTGGGGGAGACTGCAGATTTGAGGTTCCCAGATCCCTCAGGTGCCCTGCCCTTCTATCTTATCGGCTGTTTTCTTTCATATAAGAATCTTGGTCAGTAATGAATGCCTCTGCGATAAACCACCAGAAAAGCTGGCACAAATGGCTGTCCCTTATGTAAGGGCTGAGGGCTCTGGTGCTTGCTCTAGAGGTGAGTGTGTGTTGGGGGGTCTTCTAAAGTGGATGAAACCAGGAGACCACTGAACCACCCAGACTGTAAGGTAATTAGTTTTTCTCTAATCAGGAACCGCAGACATCCAAGTCTCTATCGTCTCAAATAACCTGAGCAACATCTGACCTTGATTTAAGAAGACCCAGAGCGGCTCTTGGGGTGAGAAAGGACATATGGAGAACATGGTCTGTCCTTGGGGCTGAGGAAACAGTGACCGTGTCCAGGAGGCCAGGAGGTGGAGGCGGGGGTGGGGGGGGGCGTCTCTGTGTGTTCTGGAGACCAGACTGTTGACTGCACCTGGTGGGCTCACAGGCGACTCAGAGCTACCCTCTGGGAAAGTGCAGCCTGTGCCCAGTTGGCCTCAAACATGGGGTCAGGTGTTGGAACCCCTTTCTTTCCAAGTTTGCACTGCTGAGTGGATGAGGGCGAGATGGGCAAAAAGAGAAATGGGAAGTCTTATATAATGGGAGAAATCAACAGAGATGAAGACCCACATGGCCTGGAAAACTTCCTGCCCTTTGGTAGTTGATTTGTCATGTGAGGTGAATTGCTGGTGTGTGGGCAGGAGGCTGAAGTTGGGAGAAGACTGCACAATGTTTCACCAGAGAAGGGGTTTCTCAACTGAGGCTGATAAATATATCACTTTGTGACAGGCTTGAGGGGTTGTGCCCTTTGACTCCTAAAAAGACCCCCAAATTACCACCATCCAAAGGGAACTTTGTCTCCGTGGAGCTAGATCCGGAGAGTCCAGAGTCTGGAGCCTCACTCCTGAAGAGGAGCCAGGAAAGCCGTGCTTAACGTGGGAGGGCGGCAGGTGCCCGACTGGAGCGAAGGGCATGCGGGGCGTGGGGGGCCCTTGTCACAGCCTGTCTCTAAGGAGGCTCCTCGGAGCCCAGAGCCCACAGGTGTGGCGTAGTTCTAATCTTCCTGGGCTGCCTTTGAATTTAAAAGGATTTCAGAGATTCGTTTCCATGCATTCTGTGACGGGGGCAAAAATGCACTTCCTTCACTTTCCCACTCGGGCCTGGGACCAGGCCCATCACTGACACAGCTTCGTGATGTGATGTGGTCTTGGGAGCCTGCCTGGAACACTCCAGTGCATTCCTCTTCCACCCCTCCCAAGAGTGCAGACCTGGGACCCGGATAGCTCAGCCACACTCAGTGACAGCAGAGCGGTTGGAAAGAGCTGCAGGAAATCTGATGTTAGCGCATGGAGGGACCCCTAAATTAGAAAGCTCACCCACCAAAGTGTGGGTCCTTGCCGCCAGCTGTGAAAGAATTGACACAGCAGACGCAGAGGAATGAAGTGAAGAGCCGCTTTATTGCTCAGAAGGGGAGATGGAAGGAACGTGCTCCAGCAGAGTGAAGGAAAGAAAGGTCCTGGAGCGGGGAAAGGATGCGCTCCAGCGAGGAGCTGTCACCCAAGGTGGCCGATAGAGAAGGCTCCAGCTCCTGATGGGGTCATAGGGCCTTTTATTAGAAGGCTCTGCCATCCTTGTCTTCATTCCAGTGTGGTGTTAGTTATTTCCTGTGACAGGATCCTCCCTCAGACATCAGCCCTGAAACCAAAAGCAATTAGCAGAAATTTCCATGGGAGCAAAGGAGAAGATACTGGGGTCTGTCCTTGGATTTTAAGCAGCCAGCTGTATGATAAGAGAAATGCCCTGCCTTTCCATCAGCTGGGCACTTCCTTCCCCTTGGTGTTAATTAGCCAGGGTCAGTACACCTGCTGGACCCCCTCTCTCCCTGGCCCTGCACAGTCCTCTCACAAGGGCCTGGGATGCCAGGGGCCTTCATACCTTCCGGAACTCACTGGACATCATCCCCTGGTTTCTCACTTGCCTGCATCTGGATATCCTCCCCACACACCTTCCTCTCCATACTCAAGCTCATCCAGTCTTGAAGAGATTTTGGGGTGTCAGGAAATGCATCCCACTATCCCCCCTCCAAATCAATCTATATCCACCCTTATCAAATGAAGTTCTTTAATAAGAAGATGAAAAAATTCTATACTACACTTGGAATAAGGCTTAAAATATATATTCAATTTTCCTGAATTCTAAATGTTTCTGGATTCTTAAGGAGGAAGATAAGGGAAGGGAGGGGACAAGGAGCTTCTGCACAGATGTGTGGAAGAGATGAGAAGGGGAGGAAGCTCAGAAAGGAGAACTGAGACCTGAAGACAGAATAGAGCTTTGCAGAAGTTACACCCCTGCCCCTCCGTGCCCCCAAATACCTGCAGACCCAGCCTACTTCCTCACATGTGATTGTCTGAGAATCAACTCACTAGTGGGTATATCCAAAAACTTTCAGTGTCTGAGACCAAAGGAAGGAAGGGGAGAGGAAGAGCCCCCAGATGAAGGGAACTGAAGATGGTGATCTCCAGAAGTTAACACAAATTGTAAACCAATGATATTTTAAATAAAAAAAAAAATAAAGATGGAGTTCTCTGACTCTGCCTTCCTCCCTGCAGTTGCCCAGTTCCACTCTGTGACCTCTTATTGATCAGTGTTCACCAGGGAGTGGCCTGAGTTCAGAGAGTCAGGGAAGAGGAGCCTGCGGCCAGGACTGAGCTTTCTACAAGACAGAAAGGGTTAGTGGTGGGAGAAGTGCTGGTCATCATCTCAGCTTAACCTCCACCCCTGTCCTTCCCACTCTCTATACAATCAATCATTAAAAACAATAATCTTACATCTTAGGCTTAGACTCACATGTGGGAAAGATGCGTTGTAGGATGTCATCACGGCAGTTCCTTTATCTCACCTCTGTGGTTACCTGGGTTGTGTGGAACCTCGGTGCGAGGGGACAGGGGCAGCACTGGCTTCAGATATCTCTTTGGATACGTCCTCCATCCTTCCCTTGCTGCCTCCCCTTTCGATCACTGATCGACTCCTTTGCCTGCCTCCACTTTTCCACCCTTTCATGTTCTAATTTTCTTCTGCTTCCTTATGTTCTGAGTTTGACAAGGAACCCTGGAACACTGTTCTCTGTGTGTGTATTTCTGTGTGTGTCTGTGTGTGTGAGTGTGTTTGTGGGGGCTGTGTTGAGCCTTTGGAGCCAGCCTAATGGCAGAACGTCCTTGAGATTTTCTGAACCTTTCTTGTAAAAACATCCTCACCCTCCACCTAACTTCTTCTTTGCTTTTTCAAAGATCATGTGGAAATGAACATAACCACTCAGATGGGAACAAAGAAACTCTATGTATTCAGTAAACTTACTATAGAAGGACGTCAACCACTATCACTTGCGTTTGGCAAAGACTCAAAACCGGGAAAGTGGGAACGTTCTATGGTGAAAATAAGGGAAACTTTCAGAAGGTGTGCCCTGATTGGAGGCTGTTGGCATGGAGCTGGAGGTGGGCTGCCCAGAAGCCAGACAACTTTGTGATTTGTTAGAGGTGCATATTTGGTGTTCTCCAGTTGGTCCTAATTTGAGCCACTGGAGACAAAAATTAGGGAAACTTTCAGTTATTAATCAAATCGTGCTAACCCAAAGGCCAGCGGCCAAATTGTTTTGCCTCAGGGGTTCTTGTTTGGCTTTCTGGACTGGTGTGCTCTGTAGAGTGGGTTGGCTTTCTGGATTTATTGCTGCTGATTGTGGGTCAGAAGTTTATCTTTATGTATAGTCTCGCCATTGTCTCTTTGTCCATTTAGTCTCTCCAACCCTCTTTTTGTTTATTCCCTCACTTCCAAGAGGTTGGCCAATTTAGAGAAAGCTAGAATTCCAGATCTTCATTGTCCAGAAACAGTTTGGTTAACTTCATAGTCAACTGTATTGCAAGATCTTCCTGATCCTTCTATTGTATCATCATGGTGGTCATCTGAGGAGAGAGCGGCTGTGGAGAAGCATTTAAGATTCTGGATAAAATGCAACAGACCAGTATAATGACCACTCTCACTAAAACAAGAATAATTAATAGTCCCTCTGAGGTACTTCAAGACCAGGAACCCAACTGGCCAACCCAGGCCAACAGAACAAATCCCATAGACCATGAGGATCAACCTTAGACATCCAAATGTCTTCTTCTTTAGAGCAATGGATAGCCTGTTAGACTTGCCTATTTCATGGACAAGTACTGCAAGAAGTATTAGCAATGGCATAGACATCACCATGACTGGCCCACAAGAAATCTAAAGCAATGTGATTGTCCATCACTGCTCATACCGATGAGCTGAGACTGACGTGTATTCCATCTAGGGCAGACGTGGTATCATTCATAACTTCTGCCAGAGTTAGTGGTAAGTTTCTTAAAGACTTCCTTCTATTTGTACAATTCTCACTGATGAGAACACTGCCCTGATTATTCAAATAAAAATTGAGCCAGCAATTCCCCCAAGTACTGTGCCTGAATAATCCAGAATGGCCCCATATGGATTTGATGCCTAACTTGGAATTTCCAGCCTTGGTGATTTATAGAGTTAGGGTCTCTGTATACAAGCAAATCTTGGAGTACTATTCCTAACGTTCATGAGGTATTAGTCTGCGGCAAACAGGACCATGCATCCTGATCCCAAAGGAAGTAGTATCCAGCGGGGACACATGGAGATCCAGGGAAAAGGGAGTTGTTCATGCCATGAGGTTGGAACCAAGGCCTTACATCGTATGTTTGGATTGCTGCTAGTCTCTTCCGGGTGTTAAGAGTTGGGCTCATCGCCCTACAAAGACGGCTGAGCTCAAATTTAGAATTATCTAGGGTCTGGAAAAGAGATTTTAATAATTGTTTTTTTGTTTGTTTTTCCCCTGGGAGAGAGGGACGCTAGCAAAATCACCAGTTGACTTGTTTAGAGTCAATTTTCCATCTAGGTGCAGGTAGAAAAGCCATCAGCTATGATTACTTGTGGCGTCATTTGATGGTATCAGAATTTCCTGCAGGTTTTTAAAATGTCGTGAGTATTTTGGCAGGTGTTGCATTGGCTCTGTAGATTACTTTGAGTAGGACGGCCATTTTGTTAATATTGATTCTTGCAATCCAAGAGCACAAGATATCTTTCCATTTTTTTGTATCATCTTCAATTTCCTTCATCAATGTTTTACAATTTTCAGAGTATAAGTAACCTCCTTGGTTAAGTTTATTTCCAGGTATTTTGTCGTTTTTGATGCAATGGAAATGTTTGTGCCAGTTAGAAAATTCTGGTTTTGCAGTCAGAAATAAAAGTGAATGAAGGGCTGCAAATTGCAAAATATCCTTCTTATGGGTGAGTTGTACTCCATTACATATATATGCTGCATCTTCTTTATCCTCATCTATTGATGTGCACTTAGGATGGTTCCATATCTTGGCAATTGTAAATAATGTTGCTAAATAAATAAATAAATATTGTGGCTTTTAATAGTGGGGTGTATGTATCTTTTTGAATTAATTCTTATTTTGTGGTTGGCTTTATTCCTTTTATAACTATATAAATTTAAAAAGCTAAAGCTTTAAATGTTCTTAGAAACAACAAACAGTACATATATGGAAATTTTAAAATATGTGCAGTATATTGTGTATATGTATTTACATGCAATATATTATATATGTGCAGTCAAATTGTAACAATTCTACCTAATAAAACTGAAAAATTGGGGGAAAAAAAAGAATTGCCCACAGGTTTTAATCATGGGGGTCTGGTGATGGTTGGTATATTCGGCAGTCGTAAGATTGGGAACAGTGGCTATGGTTTGGGATAATCTAAAAATGGTATTAGAATGAGTATTTTTTTCTTTTTAAATTTATTGAGGTATAAATGATAAAACTGTAAGATACTTAAAGTTTATAACGTGACAATTTGATACACGTATGCATTGTGAAAGGATTCCTTCCATTGAGTTAAATAACATTCATAACTTCATATATTTACTTTTTTAGAATGAGTATGTTCCGACCTAACAATTGTAATAAGGAGTAAGAAAAGAGAAAATGTCTCATTGTGGATGGATGACAACAAGGGGTTTATAGAAAATAAGAAGAAGAATTATAAGCAAAAAGATTAAAACAAATTGAATTTTGGTCCAATGTCTTGTGTAGAAGCTATCCACTATCCGTGGTCATCTGCTTGTTCCAAAGGTCTTAGATTAACTGTCTGCTTCAGAAGACTGGCAGCTTCTGAAGGATCTCTGAGAATCCTAAGTTTGAAATCTTGTACTGAAATAGCCTTCCAATTATGTGGAATTCTCAATTGCTTCTTTGGTTGTGAACTTTGAACCCAAAGACTGATTTCCTAGAGTTTCCCTGCCATATTTGTTGTTAACAGTATTTTGATAAGGTCCATTCCAGTGAAGTGCAAGAATAGTTTTTCTCTGATGTCTCTTCTAATAGGTAAAATCCCCTGGTTGAAGATAGTGAAGAAATTGTTTAGAAAGAGGTTGTAGGAAGGTGACCTTAACCTGTCAGTAACAGGACTGGGTATAGCACATCAGTGCCTCGCAATATTTTGTCATGTCTGCATGTGGAAGGATGAGACTAGTCTTGGAGGCAAATTCCAAATGCGTGTGCCTTCCTGTTATCAGTTCATAGGGGGATAAACTATGTATTCCCGAGAGAGCAGACTGTATGGTCATAAGGAGAGTGGGTGGGAGTTGCTGTGGGCAAGAGAGCTCAAGAATTTCTGAAAATATTGCTGATTTTAATATTGCTAATTTTAATCTAAAGATGCTACTGGGTGGAAAGGACAGCTTTCCTCTTTTTTTCTTTTTGAGGTTGATTTTTGTTGTTGCTGTTGTTGTTTTTTAGTTTCCTGTAGTAAGTTTTTAGTTTTTGAGTAAGGGGTAGCAACTTACAGAGTTCTTTGATAATTGTTCCCATGAAACAAATGCCTCCTTCACTTGATGTAAAAGTTGGGATGCCCCAGCTTGAAAACACTAAATCAAGCAGGTTTTTAATGACTGTAAAGGCTATAGCCCTTTGGCAAGGAAATGCTACAACTCATCCTGAAAACTGACATACAATAGCTAAAACATATTTAAATTCCATGGAAGGTGGAAGCTAGGTAAATGTCTAAAAGATGTCCAAAGGGCACTTGCAGCTTTCGTTCATGGCCATGTCCCACCTTTACAGTTCTTCCAGAATTGAATTGTTGGCAGATAACAGATGACCCTGTTGGGGTTCAGGGCAGGCTAGCGCAAAATACGCCAAGGTGCCATATTGATTTTTTTATATTGATTATTTTGAATTAAATTTACTTAAGAAACGTAAGTGCAAAACAGACACTCTGTTGCTCCCTTTTGTCTCCTGAAAACAGGAAACAAGTCTCCCATGTGAAAGGTACCATCCCTGTGCCAAGAGGTAGAAAGACATCCCTGTCACAGAGACAAGGAATTCAAGGCTGAGAAGGCTGCAAACAAATCTTGTTCTTTCTGTACTAATTTATTGCCCCAAGCCTAAACTCTCTCTTTTTTTTTTTTTAATTTTTATTGAAGCCTAGTCAGTTTACACTATCGTATCAATTTCTGGTGTACAGCATAATACTTATACGTGTACATACATATGTTCCTTTTTACATTCTTTTTCATTATAAGTTACTACAAGATATTGAATATAATTCCCTATGCCACACAGTAGGTCTTTATTGTTTATCTATTTTATATATAGTAGTTAGTATCTGCAAATCCCAAACTCCCCATTTATCCCTTCTCACACCCTTTCCCCCGGTAACCATAAGCTTATTTTTTATGTTTGTGTGTCTGTTTCTGCTTTGTAAATAAGTTCTTTTTTGTCCTTTCTTTACATTCCACATATAAGTGATATCATACGGTATTTTTTTTTTCTTTCTGACTTACTGCACTTAGTAGGATGATCACCAGGTCCATCTATGTTGCTGCAAATGGCATTATTTTATTCTTTTTTATGGCTGAGTTGTTTTCCATTGTATGTGTATATATATATATATATATATATATATATATATATATATATATATATATATACACCGCATCTTTATCCAGTCATCAGTTGATGGACATTTAGGTTGTTTCCACGTCTTGGCTATTGTAAATAGTGCTGCTATGAACATTGGGATGCATGTGCCCTTTTGAATTAGAGTTCCCTCTGGATATATGCCCAAGAGTGGGATTGCTAGATCATATGGCAAGTCTGTTTTTAGTTTTTTGAGGACTGTCTATACTGTTTTCCATAATGGCAGCACCAAACTACATTCCCACCAACAGCTTAGGAGGGTTCCCTTTTCTCCACACCCTCTCCAACATTTATCATTTGTAGATTTTTTAATGATGGCCATTCTGACTGGTATAAGGTGATACCTCATTGTAGTTTTGATTTGCATTTCTCTGATAATTAGTGATATTGAGCATTTTTTCTTGTGCCCACTGGCCATTTGTATGTCTTCACTGGGCAAATGCTTGTTTAGGTCTTCTGTCCGTTTTTGGATTGGGTTGTTTGTTTTTTGTTAATTTGTATGAACTGTTTATATATCCTGGAAATTAAGCCCTTGTCAGTTGTATCATTTACAAATATTTTCTCCTGTTCTGTAGGTTGTCTTTTTGTTTTGTTTGTAGTTTCCTTTGCTGTGCAAAAGCTTATAAGTTTAATTAGGTCCCATTTGTTTATTTTTGCTTATATTTCTATTGCATGGGTAGACCACCCAGGAGAACATTACTGAGATTTATGTCAGAGCCAAACTTTGCTTAGATTCTTCACCAGTTGAGCACCCAAGCCTAAGTTTCTTTGACCTGTCAATCCCTCACCAATTTATTGTTTCTTTGTTTGAAAAGTATAAAAAGCTGCCTGCCTTGGACATGGCTTTGGTCCTACTTCTAAGAGACCTCTGTGTACATGAATTGATTTTTTTCCCCTCCTGTTAATCTGTCTTTAATTAATAACCCAATTGAAAGAACTCAAGAAGGGTAGGAGGGATATATTCCCTGACTGACAGTTGTCATAGTCAGCATGATACTGGCTGGACCTCACTCTCCCCTGAGTCTGCTGCAGCCAGGAGACCTTGGGACATCGGACAAAGGCTGGCAGAAGGTAAGATTTTTCACCACATCAGCCTCCTGGATGTCTAGCTGCAGGATTCAGTGGAAGAGAAATTTGTGGGAGTCCTTTTTCTCTTTCTAAATTTAAATTAGTGGGAGAAAAATTATTTTTGGAATTAGTTCCTCGGACATAGTATCTCTGATATTGATCCTTCTTCTCTCAGAGATGACCATTGTTTTTCTTTGTCTTTCTCTTTTGTCATTTGTCACGTGGAGGAAAAACCTGAGGGCAGAACACAGGCAAAGGCCCTGTGAACTTGCTTTTCAAACTGGCCTCACAGACTGCTGAGTTAATGGTTCTCACTAGACTGCTGTCTGTTTAGACAAACTTTGCTGTGGGTCCTCTATGTAAAAACAAGATGAGGTTTTTCCTTTTGCCTTGTTCTCTATCCTGAGAGCTTGGCTTTATGACCAGTGAGAATACTCTCTCTGGTCTCCACCATCGGGAAGGTGCACCTACCAGGATGCACCTTGGTGGCCAGTCGAATAGACTGGGGTTGCAAGACACACTAAGGCACAGTGGCCGTCTCTATGATCAGCCATTCCAGCCCCCAGGGGAGTTTGTCATAAGAAGTCTCGATCCATAAGGTGCTTTTGTCATCTCAACTTTCATTGCTTTTTTAATGTTTGAAAATAGTCCATTCGAGGAGCACATATCTGTTTTCACAGATTAGCAGGTCTGTGAGTTGAGGCATCCCACATTCTCGTGCGAAACTGGAGACGCCATTATCACTATTGCATTCTTACTGCCTGTACCAACAAAGGCTTTTATTTTCTTAGACTAACTCTGAAAGTGAACTTTCTGGATCTTGTGAAGGCTGCATACTCTTTTGTGAGAGGACTAATGTCTTTGGTTAAGCCATGAAAAGACTTACTCGTTTGAATTTTTATTTGAGATTAATATAAGATCTTACTCACTGATGGGCAGATATGGATCCTTTGAGTTTGCTATACTTGAAGGAAAAAAATTTTAGCAAATTGTCTTTCTAAAACCAAATTAAAAAGTGGGTAAATTAAAAAAAAAATGAATACAATGTATACAGGCATACCTTAAAGATACTGTGGCTTTGGTTCCAGATTACTACAATAAAGTGAATATCACAATAAGACAAATCACATGAATTTTTTGGTTCCCAGTGCATATAAAATTTACGTTTACACTATACTGTAGTTTAAGTGTGCAAAACATTGTTTCTAAAAAAAAAAGTATATACCTTAATTAAAAATACTTTATTGCTAGAAGATGCTGACCATCATCTTAGCCTTCAGCAAGTAATAATTTTCTTGCTGATAGAGGATCTTGCCTCGATGTTGATGGCAGCTGACTGATCGGGGTGGTGAGTGCTAAAGATTGGGTGGCTGTGGCAATTTATTAAAATAAGACAACAGTGAAGTTTGCTGCATCAATTGACTCTTCCTTTCAGGAAAAATTTCTCTATAGCACAGAATGCTGTTTGATAGCATTTTACCCACAGTAGAACTTCTTTTAAGACTGGAGTCAATCCTATCAACTCACTGCTTTATCAACTGAGTTTAGGTCATATTCTAAATCCTTTGTTATCATTTCAATAACCTTCACCAGGAGTAGATCCCATCTCAGGAAACTGCTTCCTGTGCTCACCCATTGGTTAAAGTTTTCTCATGAGACTGCAGCTATTAAATCACCTCTTCAGGCTCGACGTTTTGGTTTTTTTTTTTTCTTTTTTTTAGTTCTTGAATATATATTCTTTACTAGCTTTTGATTGGAAGTGAAAGACATGCAGGACTCTTCCCTGTTCCCTTGAACACTTAGAGGTCATCATGAGATTATTAATTGGTTTCAGCATTCTTTGTTTACTGATGTGGCTGCAGTATTTTCATTCACATGGCAGTATTTTTGTTCACCTACAGCCACGTTGAAATTAGATCAATTAATAATCTCATTATGACTTCTAAGTACTCAAGGGAACAGGGAAAAGTCGTGCACATCTTTCAATTTCGATCAAAGCCGGAAGTGATTAAGATGAGCGAGGAAGGCATAGCACAAGCCAAGACAGGCAGAGAGCTAGGCCTCTTGCGCCAGTCAAGCTGTGAATGCAACGAGAAAGGTCTGGAAGGAAATTAAAAGTGCTTCTTTTAAAAAAGTTAAAAAAAAAAAAAAGTGAACAGATGAATAATAAGAAAGAAAACATCTTTATTGCTGATATGGAAAAAGTTGTAGTGGTCTGAATAGAGTATCAAACCAGCCAGAGTGTTCCCTTAAGCCAAAGCCTGATCCAGAACAAGGTCTCAACTCTCTACAATTCTGTAAAAGCTGAAAGAGGTGGGGAAGTGGCAGAAGAAAACTTCGAGGCTAGCAGGGGCTGCTTCATGAGGTTTAAGGAAGGAAACCGTCTCTACAACACAAAAGTGCAAGGTGAAGCAGCACGGTAATGGAGAAGCAGGTGATGGAGAAGCTTCAATAAATTATCCAGAAGAGATCATTCATCAACGTGACTACAATAAGCAACAGATTTTTCTGTGTAGACAGCATCCTTCTTTTGGTAGAAGATGCCATCTAGGACTTTCATAGCTACAGAGGAGAAGTCAATGCCTGGCCACAGAGCTTCAAAATACTGACTGACTTTTAATAGGGGCTAATGCAGCAGGGGACTTTCCGTTGAAGCCGATGGTCATTTACCATTCTTCAAATCTGGAGCCCTTTAGCCCTGCTAAATCTACTCAGCCTGTGCTCTATAAATGGGACAGTAAACCCTGGAAGACAGCACATCTGCTTACATCATGGCTTACTGAATATTTTAAGTTCCCTGTTGAGAGCTACTGCTCAGACAAAGATTCTATAGAATGGGTCACCTGGAGGTATCATGATGCCATTCTAAGTCTTCGGCAATTTCATGGTGGATATTTCTTGGAGAAATTCACATAATACTGGTTTGAAGTCATCTGGTGCCTCCAAGCAGTGGTCTTGAGAGCTTTGGGGATTATTTGAGTGAAGAGAGCAACCAGAATTTTTCCATTCTTCTTTTTCCAAAATCAGGGACTGAATTTTGATATATTATAATGACCGTTTGAATCCTTCCAGAGATTTATTCTTTGAAGGTTTAGATACAATCATAATCTTGGTTAGAGCAGCTTATTTGCTATAATAATCTGCTTGAACAACCCTTTTCCTTCCATATTCTCTCTTTTTATGTGGCTTCAGTATTTACAGTAACCACCCTCTACGGAGTAGGAATGCATCTAAAAGTTCCTTTACTTGCTGTCTATTATGATGCTTGTTTCTAAAGCATCCTCATATCACATACTGCTCCAAAAGCAGACCTGCTGTGTGTATGTACGTTGACTCGTTGACTCTCTGGTCTTTGGCTAGTTCACAAGCTCGAGTAAGTGCTGTTAAGTTCTGCCACCTCAGCTGATTCAACCTCAGG
Organism: Camelus bactrianus; assembly: GCF_048773025.1. NCBI lineage: Eukaryota > Metazoa > Chordata > Mammalia > Artiodactyla > Camelidae > Camelus > Camelus bactrianus. The sequence goes on from NC_133544.1 coordinate 64,699,563, forward strand.
TAGAGGGCTATATTCTGAAGAGCTTGGTTAGTGATGGCATACCCTGCTTTTTAACCTTCAATTTCAGTTTTGAGGTATGATCCATCAGTACACAAAATTAGGCAGGGTTCTCAATAAATCTAAGTGTCTAATAAATCTAAGTGAGACACAGGAAGTTCTTTACCTGAGATAAATGGATCCTGAGGGTCCCCTTCATCTGCACTGAGCTGGAGAATGGCAGGATTCAGGATGCTTCCGTGGTGAACAGTACATGAGATGGACAGAGTAAGAGAGTCCTATAAGGGACTGGTTGATGGGCTGCAAAGTGTAATTTGTTCTCAGTCAGTAGCAGTGTCTTACTGCGTGAGGAACCATGAATCAAGCAAGGAGCCTAGAACCAGTTTAGTAGACATTTCAGAAATTTTTACAACAACAGCTATTGCACAAAGGAAATGAAATCAAGGGAAAGGCTATAGTAAGGATGGGTTTTTGATGGTTTCCATGAAGCTGAATGAAAACCCCAAGGGCCTGTCCAGTTTGCCACGCACAAATAGGTAAAATGACTTGGTATAGTTCGGGAAGCCTAGGAGGGGGTAAGCTATTGAAGAACCTTATTTGGGCGACAGAAGTCTTGTTCATATTTGAACTGTGATTCTGAAATCTTGTTGGACCAACACCCTGGAATTCTTCTGGCAATGGAAAGGTGCCAAAAGAATAACTAATTTTGTGCAGCCAAACCCAACAACTTGGTGGGACTCACCTGACAAACCATCCCATCAGGCACTTTGAGGGCAGGCCCTGTAATTTACCGCTGCATTCCACTGATGAATGAATGAATGAACAAGTTCAAAATTGGCCATTGTAGGCACCCACTCAGATGCACAGATTTGATATGAAGGTTATTATGAACGGAAGATATCTGAGCCTCAGCAGATGCTGAAAGAAGCTTTTTTGGAGCTTCCCTTATCTGAGTAAAGGCAGAATCTTCTGAGAGCAAAGCTGCTATAAATCCCGTCTCAGGGGAGGTTTACAGTCAGGAAGAAAGCAGACAACTTGCACTTGAATAGACACACATTATCACAAACTATTTTACATCCTATTAGTTCCCTAAAAGCTCATTTGTCTTTTCTCAAAAAAAAAAAAAAAAAAAAAAAGCGCCATTTATTTACTATATAGTCTGTACTTGTCCCAATCCCATGTCACCTCCATCTTTCCCCTATTAAGTTGGTGTATAAACCTTTATCCCTAGCTGTTCAGGGAACCACTTCTTTTGTGCTCCTCCATATGCATATGAATAAATTTTGTCAGTTCTTCTGTTAACCTGTCTTTTGTCAGTTAATTTGCAGACTTCTTGACTTTAGCATAAGTAGGTAGATGAAAAGTTTTCCTTGCAACACTACTGAGGAGGATATGAATACCACCTACACACTAAGAGAGAAACAAAACCTGGGTGGAGAGTCAGGTGGTGGGCAAACTATGGGAACATAAAACTAAAGGATTATGCCACACCACACCTTCCTTAACATCACTTCCACTTCCAAATTTATATGCATGAGGAAATAATGTTGACTTTACCAAAGATTTCTTGGATATCATGTGGCAAAACAATTTTAAGTTTCCCCCTTAGTGGAGAGGGTATAGCTCAGTGGTAGAGTGGGTGCTTCACCTGCACCAGGTCCTGGGTTCATTCCCAAGCACCTCCACTGGGAAAAAAAAAACAAACCTAAGTACCTCCACCCACCTAAAAAACAAAGCTTTAAATTCCCCCTTATAGAATTCTCTTCTTCCCACCAAGTTACCTCTCTTCTCTCTTCCCCCTCCCGTTCCCTCTCCTGGGCTTTCAAACTGCCTACTCTTTTTAGCTCTGGATTTTAACAGAACAAAAGCCTGGTAGTTACTTGACTCCACCTCCTGGAGAAAGCAAATCAGAGATCACCTAGTGTTATTTAAACAGAGTCTTTGGGAGGAAGTTAACCTCACTCCTTGTGAACAATATTAAGAACAAACATTTATGGATGCTTTCTAAGCACTGCTCCAAGCCCTCTGCATCTTACCTTACTTTGTGTTAGCAATAGATCTAAGAGGACCATGTTATTATCATTACCATTTTAAAGAGGAGGAGACTTGCCCAGCTCTTAACATGCTAAACCAGAATTTGGACTGAGACAGTGTAAACCTAGAGCATGGAGAGATATTTTGATAATTCTCACTCCAGGGGGATTAAAATTATGTGTATATATATCTATATCTATATCTATATATCTATATATCTATAAAAATAGATATATATATATAGATACACACACACACACACATATATCTGAATATATATACATATATCTGAATCACTTTGCTATACACCTGAAACTAACACAATATTGTAAATCAACTGTATTTTTAAAAATAAGTAAAAATAAAACTGTCCTCCAGCAAACAAGGGCTCTTTACTGGAGGGAATTATACTGCTAAGAAATATAATGTTCTCCATTTCTTCTCTAAAGGGGGTTTTGCATTTTGATTTATCTTTAGTTCCTCTAATCCATTCTGACTAGCAGGGTCACTGTAGATGCGAAAACCACACACTCTCCTCTAATAGCGCAGGAGCATTGAAGTGGCCAGAACTGGGTTAGAACCCACAGGCGTCCTTCTCGGGGTTCAGGCACTCTCCCGCTTCTTCTCCAGATCTGGGACGCCTTCCAGCAGGGAGCAGCTGGCCGCCTCTCCCTGGTTTCCCTGGGAGAGATGTGGAATTCTGGCCTAAGCAGCTCCAGGCAGGAGAGAGAGCAGGTCCATTCCCCTCCCTCTCCCTGGATCACATGCGCCCTTTGCTAACCTCCAAGGGCTACTTGGTGAAACTGGCTCCCAAGGAGACAAGTAGGATTCGGGTGAGGTTCGGGCATCACTGCTATGGGGGCTTTCTCTGCTTCCTGTGGAAAGAAAGGCTCTCATAGGCAAAGGCTCACTCTGTGTAGCAGCCCTGAAAAGAGGGTGGCCTGTGTAATTCCCCACCCCTTCCACACGTTGTCCTTGCTCTCATGTGGACCGGAGCCAAGAGTTCCTCCCACCCTTCTCTTCTCAGAAGCCAAGCCCCTTTTCAGTCTGTATAAAGTCCACACTCCCAGGATCGGGTGTTGCAGACACTGCCTTCCACGCTCTCTCTCTGAGACCAAGCTAGAGACCCAGGTAAGCAAACCAAGAGGTGGTCTCAGGTGCTGCTTCTGCTTGAGGGTTGGAGAGGAGGGAAGCAGAGTGGGTGAGGGCAGCCAGAGAAAGCTTGGGGCAGGCAAACATCAGCTGGGGCACAGCTGGGGTCATGGATGGGGCATGCAGGCTGCCGAGGACCCATGGGGCTAGGGAAGGAGCAGCACCCCAACTTGAGGGAGGAGAGCCCCTTCCTTTGGAATACAGTGGCTTCCCTTTATGTGCCAGCGTCAGGCAGGGGTCGGGGCTTCCCTTGTGTTGCAGGACAGCAGGGCTCTGTCAGCCCTGGTCCTGGATGAATACTGCGTGGTATCTCAGGGATACAATTTGGCTTATTCAAAATTTGGCTCATTTATTTCATGATTTATTCAAAAGCATCTTCTAATGAGCCACGTGAGCACTGGGTACAAATGTGAGAAAGGTGCTTTATTGTTCAAATGTATTTTGTAGCAAAAATACTTCTGTATTCAAAAATAGGACTGCTAGGATTTTTGGTCATTTCTGGGGTCACTACCCAGAAGGAAGCATGGCCTCTCTGTAAGGAGTGGGAGTCAAAACTCGTGGAGAATTGCACCTGTGAATGCCTCATTACTGGGAAGAACTCACTGGGAGAGGGATGTCTTTCTGGTTAACCTGTGGGAGGTGGTAAGCCAGGGAGGGTGCAGGTGAGAGCTGGGGTTCTCTGGTGATGCTTCCTCCCACCCCTTTTCCTGGGTAGGCTCCCCCAGGAGTGTGAGGCAACCATGGTTCCGAAGTTCCCGGTCCTGTTCCTACTGCTGGTGCTGGGGTGGGTCCAGCCTTCCCTGGGCTCGGAAACAGCGGCCGAGAAGTTTGAGCGGCAGCACATGGACAGCTACAGCTCCTCCAGCAGCAACTCCAACTACTGCAACCAAATGATGAAGCGTCGGGAAATGACAGATGGATGGTGCAAGCCAGTGAACACCTTTATTCATGAGTCCCTGGAAGATGTGCAGGCCGTCTGCTCCCAGAAAAGCGTCACCTGCAAAAATGGGCAAACCAACTGCCACCAGAGCACATCCACCATGCACATCACAGACTGCCGTGAGACGGGCAGTTCCAAGTACCCCAACTGTGCATACAAGGCCAGCAATCTGCAGAAACACATCATCATAGCCTGTGAGGGGAACCCGTACGTGCCAGTCCACTTCGACGCTTCGGTGTAGGTGTCCATCTGAGGCTGGAGCAGCAAGATACCCCATTTCATCATGAAAGCATCTGTCTCTCCTCTCTTGCTTCCTTGCCCTCAGAGCAATTATCCAGCATGCACACATGCTTCCCTGGCCTCACATTGCCCCTGTGTGGTTTAGGGCTTGAGGGGTAGCTTGTGTGTTGGGGCCCATGTTACCCACTTCCCTGCTTCTTTCAATAAAACACAGCTGCAATCACCTGAATTCCTGATGCGGTCCCCACCTGGGAACTAACTGTATGTGTGATCACTTCCTGCCAAGGCTGAGAACCATGAGTCTCAGTAGCTTTGGTGAGAGGCGAATGGAATCCTTAAAGGCCACCTCTTCTGACTTGGGCTTTTTTTTGCTGCTTTTTAAATTTTGCATGGAAGTGTAGTTCACTTACAAAGTTAGTTTCACAGCAAAGTGATTCAGTTATACATGCATACTTTTTCTTTACAGATTCTTTCCCACTATATATATTATTACAAGGTGTTGAATATACTTCCCTGTGCTACACCATAGGTCCTTGTCATTTATCTATTTTATTGACTCTTGTTTTTTCAGTGAACTGAGATCATTCCTTTCCCTGTAGGTCCCTTGATGTCCAATTATCGTTTTAAGGCGTGAGTTATTTTAGATAAAACGGGAGCTACAGTGTGGGACACTGTCATGCTGGGTGAGCTGACAAAGGGTGAAGCTCAGACACAAAAATCTCTCGCACAAGGAAGGACAGTGTGAACCTGGGAAGACCCTGCTAGGGCCACAGGTAGGGACGTGGAGTGTGTGAAATTATGACCCTAAATTTCCATGTTCCTTTTTTTATTTTTTGTTTTTTTGAGTGAGCTATTACTAAATCAGAAAAATGGTCCTTTCTTACTTGGAAAGTTGGAACCTCCCGTTTAGCAGGGACTTCAGAGATCATCAGGAGGGAGGATAAGCAGATTTAAGCTTGTGTACTGACTCTCACTGGGCAATGCCTGCCTAGCATGCTGGAGAAAAATGCCTACACTAGGATGTTCTGGAGTGGCACCTCCCCGAAGGCACGGGGGAGGTGAGGAAGTAGGTGCCACCCACTGGCATCCCTGACCAAGTGTAACCTCCCCAACTTTCATAGAGGAGCAACTGGAATCTCAGAAAGGTTAAGTGACCTGCTCCTGGCCACTGCTACTTAGTGGCATGACTGAGACTAGATTCTATTCAGGGAAAATATTCCCCAGTGTCCTTCCTTCCCCGAGGGCCCTGGAGTCACAGCTTTCTCTGCCTCAGCTCGCTGGGGGCTCTCACAGGTTCCCACTGGACTTGGCCTGTGAGTCAGCTCACTTCTCAGCCACCCTTCCTCACATTCACTGAAAAGACTAGACTCGACTTCTGTCATCACGCAATCATTTCATACGACCCTCTGATTGCACTTGCATCTAGCTCCTGACAAGGTCATACAACTAGAGAAAAGTCCTACTTCCAACCAGTGTGACCAGTTCTGTCCTTGTCTTTGCGTACTACATTTGTAAAAGTTGAAAGTGACTGTGTTTTTAGGTAAAGGCAATGCTTAGCCCTGGGGCTTCTGTAAGAGGAAGAAAGACTGCATTTGAGAGGGGTCGGCCAGCTATCCCTGCATTTCTGTGGCAATGGGGATCTCTCTCCTACAAGCAGTGAGGATGGAGGGAGGGAAAAAGGGAAACTTTAAATTTCTAGATCTATTTCCTCGAGACAGAATTTTTCTTACATTCATCTCCCCCGTGTTCCCAAACCCAGAGCTCATTTTCCCACATGCTAGTGCTAAGAGAACACTTTATTGGAGCTTTTTTGAACACACACTTGCAGTTTTGCTGCATCTATTCTGCACATTCACCAGCTCTGGCTTCTGGGCCCCCGCACCTTGTGGGCCACAGGACCATAGTGTGCCTCCATCGGGGGAATAAACTGATAGGTGATGACAGATGGTCCAGGAGCAGACCTGCACAGCCAGGGAGCTGGTGTGGGTGGCAGGTGGTGGGTGGGAAGTGCTCTGGAAAGGAGGACACTGAGAGGGGAAAGGCTGAGTCTTGGCCCAAACATGGTGAGGGACAGTCGAGAAGGGTCATCTGGGGACAAATCAGAGGTCTCTGTTCCTTGGGGCAGCTATTATTCCCCACAAGTAAAGGAGTACTAGCCTGTTCCAGGAGACTAACCCAGGCAGGTGAATCTTACAATTGAGGTGCTAACATGGGAAGATGGGTTCCTGCTTAAAGACACAAATGATCATATCCAGTGATTCTTCGAAGAAGGATAATGTTAATTTTCAGAAGCTTCCTCAAACAAAACACGCTCCTGGATTCTGCATTCTCCATGGACAAGGAAACACATCGCAGCAGCCCAGCTCCCCCGCGCCCCCGCAGCTCTGTGTGTACCCACAGAACCACAGCGTCTTCTGCCTCTGCTGGGCTGGTCTTCTCCTGCCTCTCTGTGTGGTAAGTTCTCCCTTCAATTCCAGCAGCCGGCAGTCCCCCAGCCCAGCCCTTCCCCAGGCAAAACACAACCACCATGCACACCTTAGATGAGTCCTTCAATCACCAGAGTAAATGATCACCCCATCAGGTTCTTTCTTTCCAAGTGCCCCCACTCCAGTATTTGCACTTTGAGCTTTCTCTCTAACTGTGAATGAAAGGCTGCTCCCAATGCCCACTCTGGCTCCCTGGGCTGATTCAGCCCTCACAGAGCATGTACTCCTGCAATTCCTCCAGTCAGCCAAGACACTTGGAGATATAAAACACCATCAGTTCTTTCCTCCACACGTTTCTTTACACAGCTGCCTTCTGTAAAATCCCCCAGCCTCTGGTAGGCACCAAATAACTGTTGTCATAAGAGCAGGCTACATGTTCACTTTATACGTTGTATCCTTACCTCAGAAAAGCAGGCAAAGTGCAATGAAAGACCTCAGTACACACAAGCCTCACCATGCTTGGCTTCTTGGCGGTTCTTATTTGTGAAATGTCTCTAAATTTGGACACATCAAACTTTTTCCCTTATGACTGAATTTGGGTTATGCGTTTTTGCATCATTTATTTACTTATGAACAAGCTACACAACAATGGTGTGCTATCTCATACCTCAGAGCTACCTGAGTGGCTGTGTCCCAGGCTCTAGTCCTCAGTGACACCTTGAATAAAGCTGAAACTTACAACTCTTCTGCTGCGTGTCTTTCTTTAAATCGCTAAGTATGATGAAAATATAACAAGACTTAGCAAAATTAAATATATGTATAACTTGGAAATTCCACATCTCCGTGTACCTACGAGGGAGATCATGTCACCCAGAGGTAAAATTTTGCCACATGTGCACACAGAGAAATGTACACAGACATTTGTTGCAACACTGCTCGTTGGAGTGAAAATTTGAGAGCATCCCAAATATGTACCAAGAGACGACTGATAAGTAAATGATGGTTTATTAATCCAAAGAAAAATATAATACATCTGAAAAAATAAAAGAACAAGAAAGACACATTTTAATACTAATGTGTGTTAAAAACACTGTTGAGTGAACAAAAAAATCAAGTTGCAGAATGATTTCTACCATACAATGGCATTTGGATAAATTTATTTTTAAATTGCACATGGAAACACTGTATAATGTTTATGAAGTAAAAGTGTCAAAATAGGGCTGGAGACACTCTAAATTTATGATTTCATTTAAGAAGAATTAAGAGGAATGGGAGTGGAGGGAGGAATAGAATGGACTCCAGTGTTTTTGTATTTTTCTAAGAGTAAGCATGTGGAACACAATATTTATTCATTTGAGCACCATATATTAGTTTGTATTGGTCTACATTGTTTAATTTTTGAAAAGTAATAAATCACATTAAAAATGAAATGAGTGCATGAGAGAGGGCAAGAGTAGGCTTTTGTAAAGTCCATCACGAAGTGTGAGGCGCTCTGGATTTCCCCTCCTCACGAGCATCCGCTTCTGCCTTCCCCTGAGGGTCTTTGGCCCCGCTCCTGCCACCCCACACCCCTGCAGGCTTGCCTCAAACGTGCACATCACTTCTTCTGCTTGTGCTGAGTGACTGATTGATTAGTATTCCTTTTTTTTTAATTTTTATTTTTTTGATTTACTATGTTGTATTAGTTTCCTGTGTACAGCATAGTGATTGCAGCATAGTGATTCCATTTATTCCATATATATATACAGAAAGAGAGAGATTCTTTTTCATTGAGGGTTATTACAAGATATTGAATACAGTTTCCTGTGCTATACAGTAGGACCTGTTTTTTTAAATTTATTTTATGCATAGTATTTTCCATCAGCCAATCCCATACTCTCAATTTATCCCTCCCTCCCTGCCTTCCCCCCATAGCCACAATTTGTTTTTTTATCTCTGTGAGTGTCTTTCTGTTTTGTAAATAGGTTCATTTCGGTCATATATTAGATTCCACATATAAATGATATCATACGACGTTTGTCTTTCTCTGTCTGACTTACTTCAAAAAATATGGAAGGCTTCAGGAATTTGTGTGTCATCCTTGTGAGGGGGTCATGCTAATCTTCTCTGAATCGTTGTAATTTTAGTATATGTGCTGCAAAGGGGAGCGAACTTTTCTGTTTCTATTGACCCTATCTAGACTGTATGGCTTTAAAAACAATTTACAGATTAAAAAGATGACTTCAGCAAAAATATTCATAGTATTGAATTTTTTCAATAAAATCCTCTTCGACTGTACACTTCTTTTCCCCAGTGGAACTAAGTAAAGTACCAACTAAGGCAGGAAGTAAAGCAGTAGGAGTGGCCTCACATCCTCTAGTCAGCATAACATTTTAAAAAGTGCAGTGTCCTCTGACCTGATACTCAATTTCTTTTCCCACACCCTGTGGGTAGGAGACATGTATTGGGTTGTCTACTTAGCTCATTTTCCCTGGGAAACGTGGCATCTCTAAGCCAGGGCAACCCTCCCGGCACCAGGCCTGGTCTCGGGATGCCGCTGCAGACACAGACCCTGAGCCCCCCCGGGTTACCCGTGTCTTTTGAGTCTCATGTATTTGTAGGGATCCCACATGTACATGTGTAATTAAAATTGCTTTTCTCCTGTAACGCAGCAAAGTTCTAAGGCTGAAAATACAGAGGCCTGGACCCTTCTTTGCCCTCTTCCCTTCTGTCTGCCTTCAAAACACTGAGCTCCAAAGCAGAAAACTGCCTGATATCCTCGTCACTCTAATTCTTCCAACACCCTCCCTTTCCCTTCTCTGGGAACCAGGAAAATCAACGAAAGCAAAGAAAAATCAGAGAAGATCATAAGAGAATTTGTGCCAAGTGAGAACGAAAGTGATGGAACCTTGAAACAACCTTATCTAAGTGCACAGGAACCAACGCATAGGGAGGGTCGCCCTTCTGAGGGGGGTCACAGGCCACAATGTAGAACTTGTACTCGGCAGCCTCTCGGTAGCGGCAGTCAGGGTACCTGCCCGCAGTGAGGCTGCACTGAGTCAGGTGAACGGGCTTCGGATCCTCGTGGCAATTGTTTTGGCTGTTCTTATATGTGATGTTTGGCGAATCACAGGCAGCAGCCACATCCTGGAAGGAGGTGTGCAGAAAGGTGTTTTCAGGCTTACAGTGCCAGGTGTAACTATTACAACACTCATCGCCTTGTTACACGGGAGAGGCCTCGGCTGTATGTGCTGAATTTCAAACCATCGAGCCCTGGTGAGACCCTCAGGCAAAGCACAAAGGGGAGGCACTGCCCACCATAGTCCCAGCAGCAACAGGAGGAGAAGGAGTCCCAGAAGCCATGGCCCCATCTTTTCTGTGTAAGAAGAGAGAAGATGATGGTGACAGAGAAGAAGAGGAGAAGCTGTTACAGAAATGACAGGCCAGCCAAGAAACAAGCACCATTCGGAGGGTTGGAGTACTCAGATTTATTACACCAGCGGGCTCAGAGGGGCTTCTGCTCCGAAGCCCTGAGCACCTCCAAGACATGCGCATGAGGTTTTATACGGTTAATTACAAGCTTGGGGTATTCAGCCAATAGGCATGGAACAGCTTTAGCAGCATCATTATCACAAAAGTAGAGGCAGGGAGGCAGCAAACCAACATTTCAAGGCCCAATATGTCTCTCTGAAAATCCAGCTGGCTAGCAAAAACAAACAAACAAACAAAAAAAACCATGAACAGGGAATCAGCAAACCAACACTAATTAACTTAGATTTACAAGTCAGCCCAGTAGAACTTAGATCAGTAATACGACACTTGTTACACTTAAATGTGAGTTAGCTTGTAAGCCCAGCCCGGCTTTTCTTTCACAAAGCCATAGGAGCAAAATTATTACTCACAACCATTTAGATTTTTATTCTGCCTCTTAACATTTCATCAATTTTTTTTTTTAAACCGTCTTCTTTCTCAGTTGAGTCTCACAATTCTGTGAAGAAACTGAAGCCCAGTGAGGAGGCATTTGAGGTAAGATGACCTTTCCTGATTGGTAGAACTCACTCTTCTCTTTGTCCTGTACTCCTGCTTTTGATGGTCCCCGTGTCAGAAACCTTGTCTCTTCCCTCTTTGCTCCTGAAATGTTTACCTCCAGCTGTTTGACCCGGACCTCCCGGCCACCTTCACAGCTCACTCTCCCCAGCCCTCAGGCTCCTCCTCTTACCAGGTCTCCACGCTGGGGCTCCCACGGAGCCAGAAGTGGTGCTTAGTCCCAGGCTCCGAGGCTTGTCTCTTGTTCCCCCAGGCTTGCCCGGGCTGCCCGCGTGCAGCAGGGGAGGGGCTCTGAGCCCCAGGCAAGAGAAACCCAGCGCTTGGAAGATGAACTTCTTGTGCACAGTGGGGATGATACTCTTACCCTTTCCAAATGGCTGTTTAAAATAGTATCAGTAACACTGTGGACACAGGAAGAGTAAGGCTACTTAAAGAAACGATGAGACTCAAAACAGAGTTCTAGGACCTGATCACTTCCTGATATGGGTTGCTGCTTCCTTCCTGAACTGAAGTTTCAGTTTTTGAAGTTTCATGATTTCCGTTCCTTAGGAGAAACTATGCGTGAAAATCTCATGTAATAACTGCCCTGTACTTGGTAAAGTAAGTTTCAACAAGAGATTTGAATTATTCCTTTATGTGTGTGTTTGTTGGGCCAATTACTGGGCTACTCAGATTCAGGAGCTCATGATCTAATGAAAGAAACAGTCAGGTAAATGAGCAAATACATTTTATACATACACACACACACACACACACACACACACACACACACACATATACATATATTTTTTTTAACTTTGTTTATTCTTTCTTTGTAAATTTTTTTGTAGGGAGGGAGGTAATTACATTTGTCTATTTATTTACTTATGTATTTAATGCAGGTACTGGGGATTGCACCCAGGACCTCATGCATGCTAACCATGCACTCTGGCACTGAACTCTAACCTCCCCAGTTACGTATTAATAAACATAAACAGCACTTGCAGCTGCGATGGAGGTAACTGCAGCTCCTCAGGAAGTGTGAGGAGACAGGAGAGAGGAGGTATTTTTAGAGAGCACAACACTGGAACCGAGTTTTGAGGATCAACTAGAAGTTAGATGAAGAGGATGGTAAGGGCATCCCAAAGAGGAAGCTGTGTGAAGAGAACCACACATATGAAGGGAAAGGACGAACTTAGGGGATTTACCTCTTAAATCTGCACTTACCTTTCCACTGGTGCTAAAATGCCCTTATTCAGAATCTTATTGTCTCCTAAAGGGCTCACATAAAAGGTTCCTACTTGGACTTCCTGCCTTTAACCTCTCTTCCTTCCAATCTATCTGACATATTCCTCCAGATTAGTATTCTTTGAGCATGAAGATAACACTGGAACACTTTTGCCCCATGCTTTTCATGGCTCCAATTATCTTTAGGATAAAAACTACTTGTTTGTAGTAAAGATGCAGGTTATAAGGCTAATATACAAAAATAGATTGCTTTCATATATCCCAGGAATGAATAATAGGAATTTGAAAGAAAAAAGCAAAACATATTAGCAGCAAAGGTAAATGAAGTACTTAGGTATAAATCCAAGAAAACATGTACAACGTTAATATGAGGAAAACGATAAAATTCGGATGAAATAATTCAAAAGTAGAGCTAAATAAATGGAGAGATATCCCATGTTTATGCTAAAGGAAACCAGAATATGTCACCCCAACATATGGCTCTTTGACATAAAAACTATTTTGCACTGAAGGCAAGTGAGAAGTACAGAAAGATCTCCTTTTTTGTCTAATGGCAGAAAAATTAATTCTCCTTTCACTGGAGATGGACTCTTATCTGCCTAGAGAGGGCGCCAGAGGAAACTAACATTTATATTTCTAGTTCCGTCTTCATCATTTCCTACCCATAGACCAAACCCCTTTGTCATGACAAGTCTTCATAAATGTATTGTTTCTTTGACTAAAAGATATAAAAGCTTCCTGCTCTATGCACTTAATTTGGATTTTCATTGTCATCTGAACACTCCCATGGACATGTAAGCATTTAATGAAATATGTGTGCTTTCCTTCTATTGATCTGCCTTTGTCAGTTTAATTTTCAGACCCAGCCAGGGACCCTCACAGTGTGTGAAGGAAAAGTTTTTCTTCTAAGACAATGACTTTATTCCCTTGACAAAACTTTTCCAAAGAATAACAAATCCTACTGTAAACTGTAGACTTTAGTCAATAACAATGTATTAATATTTGTTGATCAATTGTAAGAAAAGAACCACAGTAATATAAGATGCTATAATAGGAAAAGTGTGTGCTGTGTGGCTAGCGGAGGGGGACAGGCATATGGGAACTCTCTGTACATTCTACTCAATTCTTCTCTAAATCTAACATTGCTCTGAACAAATAAGTCTTTTAATCTGAAAACATTTTTGTAAGATGTGTGTCTGCCGAGCACTCACCTGTCTTCTTCTGCAGCCTTATGTGTTAGGACAGACATCCTTCTCCCTACAGTTCCACAGCTTGATAGCACCCCCAGGCCACTGCAGCAGAAAACAGCATCAGCATCCCTGGCTAGGGGTCCTCCAAGCCTGGCCTCACATCAGAATTGCCCATGAAATGACTTAAAGGCCCAGAACCCAGGCCTGCTGAATCAGAGTCTTGGGCACTGAGGTCTTTGCATATCTTTGTTTGGTTACCTGTGCAGTGATTCTGTTCCCCATTCTTAGTTGAGAACTGTTCTTCTTGGCTGATACTGATTTTCACCCAATTTCCAAGTTCTCAAGACTGAGGTTATAACTGATTCCTGAGATACAGCTTCCACTTTGTCTTAAATCAGGCAGGTGATTTCCTGTCGCTGTAATGACTAAGGTGTAGGAGAGATGGGAAAAGGTAAGAATGGGAGAATCTAACTCTGTTATCTGTCTCTCGTATGTAATCCCAAATCTTGGAAGTGTAAGAGAGGAGAAATATCTTTTCCTTCTACCCTTCTAAATTCTCACCCAGCCCCCTGTAACAAAAGAGATTAGTAACAGAAAAGCATACACAGTTATTTCATTTAATCTTAACATGGCACAGGAACCTTCCTTAAGAAGTGGTTAAACCTGAGCCTTTTAATGCCAGGTTTTATAAGGAATGGGAAGTCACGGAAAGATGGGAAAGAACAAAGGGTCCAAGCTAAGTGTAGTGAACTGGGAGAAACTTGCAAGGCCTACTCACTGAGATTCTGTCTTCAGAGATAAGGATGCTCCTTGCCCCTTAGGTATAGGGAGGGCTCCTCACATATGAAGATCTTATGATCTGCTTCAGCAGGTCGGAAATTGCTTGCTGCACTACCTGCCATCTCTTGAATTCCTTCAGCTTGAAATATTCAGTCTGGCAAGGTGCCACATTCTGGAGCAACGTGTCCTGAATCCCATCAGACGCTCCCTGTGTAGGGAATGGACGCTGGTGGTTGGCTTGGCCCTTGTGCCAGCCCGGCAATTCTAAAGCAAGTTCAGGGCATCTGCCGTGTCTCCACTCTGGAGTCTCTATGTAGACATATCTATGTCTTCTGCACATTCTGGCCCAGCTGGGAGGGGACAAGGCCTCGGGCCTGTTACTTGGTCTACTTCATTCTCTAGACCTTTACACGCTTGCTGACGGCGAAAGTAACAGTCTCAAGCACTTGTCACTGAAATAACAGAAGACCAGTGTCTTGTCTTTAACAGTTACTTCTTATAGCAATTACCACTCATATTCAGACCTCTCAGAACACTCCCTCTCCCATGGCTGCCAATGTATTTCTGTGTCAGGCATCAGGCCAGTGAGTGCCCAGAACAGTGAGTCAGAGGCTGAAGCCAAGTGATGAGTTCCAAGTTCTTTTGTGAGGTTTTGTTTTATTGTTCATGTGGAGTTTCTGACACTCAAGATGGCCTCCAACCCTTAGCCCACTGGTCAGTTTGGGCATGTGATACCATTTCATTTTTGTCCAATTGCTTGGTCATACTGTTTCTTGTGACTCCCTCTGTCCTTTTCACACCAGTCATAAGGACCTCTATTTCTTGAACAAGTCCTCAATTTTCTGTATCTTCTGACAGGAAAGATTTCCCAAGACTTGGAAATGGACAAAAGAGGTTACTGGGAGTCCTCTCAGTGGAGGAGGATTTATCCAGCAGACCCTCAGGGGATGAGCAGTTACTGTGCAGGGTAGACCTGCAGGGTAGAAATGAACTTGTGTAAAGCTGATAACAACGCATGTATATCCTGTTCATAACAGTGCAAATGTACGTAGTCCAGCAGAGACTGTCATTTTCTGTAAAGCAAGAGAACATTTGAACTGTTTTTGGCATCTTACTGATTTCCTCATTAGTTAATGAGTTGAAAAAATGGATTTATTCATCAGTTTATTCAATGACATGAGTTTATTTTTTAAAACTTTCATGAGAGCCACAGTTTTAACTTAAAATTTATTTATTTATTAATAAAAAAATTTATTCTTTAACACTTGATATGTTTACAGGTATTATTTCTTCTTTCTGGAATATCCTTTCTCACCTCATCTGACTGGCTGCTTACCCATCTTTCTAGGCTGTGCTTGAAACAGCAGGACCCTGTGGGGACCTTCCTTGTACAAATCCTTTCTGTGTCCCCCATTTCTTGATGCAGGAAATTAACTTCATTCATCCTCT
The DNA here is from genome assembly GCF_048773025.1 of Camelus bactrianus. Lineage (NCBI taxonomy): Eukaryota > Metazoa > Chordata > Mammalia > Artiodactyla > Camelidae > Camelus > Camelus bactrianus. The sequence continues at coordinate 64,715,024 of NC_133544.1, forward strand.
GTGACCTTCTTAGAAAAATCTTAAAAAAATGTTTTAAGATTAAAAGACTTATTTGTTCACAGCAATGTTAGATGTAAAGAAGAATTAAATAGAAAGTATAGAGAGCTGCCGTATGTCTGCCCCCTCCCCTAGCCACACAGAACCCAAAGGGCAGATTCAAACAGTTGCTAATCAGGGAAGGGAGGGAATGCAGAGACAGGGGAGGATGAATCAAGAAATAATAGCGCAGCCTTGCGACAGGGACCTGGTTCCACCTCAAGGAATATATAACAATATCTTTGAGTCCTTCTGCAGGAACTAAGGCCCCCACCCAGGTGGAGGATGGTAACTTCAAGCTGAGCACAAGATTCCTGGAACACTGCCCTGTTACCTAACTTCTGACCAATCAGAAGAAAGACCCACACCCTGAACCTGTACCCCCAGATTTTCCCTATAAAAGCTTTTCCCCGAAAATCATCATTAAGTTGGGTTTTTTGCGCACGTGCTGCCTGTCCACCTTGCTTGGCTCTGCAATAAACCATTCTCTGCTCAAACTCCAATCTTTCAGTGTGTTTCGCCTCACTGTGCATCAGATACATGAACTTTTGTTTAGTTACATTCTCATATATCCTCTCCTGAGCTGTCCCCTCTCCAGGCACAGAGCAGCTCTCCCAGCCTGAATTTGATCAGGCCTTACTAGCACTCACTATTCCATTTTATTGTTAAACTAGAAATATACCAAAGTATAATTGAAGGGTAAATTTGGCTAGAAGACTTCAGATCTGCTGTCTTATTCTTCTACTCTTTGCTCCAGCTCTTCAAAGCAGGATGACTTTTACTAACCGCACATTTACACAGTGTTTTTCCCTCCTTCCTCCTAACTGAGTTCTAACTTGAGCTCCCTGCTGGCTTTGAGGGAAGGGTCTCTTAGGGTGGGGCAGGGGGGGATAATTTGGCTCATTTATTGGGTGGATGTACTGGGGGTTGAACCCAGGATCTCATGCATGTTAGACATACACTCTACCACTGAACTGTCCCTTCCCCACTTCTAATTGAGTTAGATTTTCTCTGTAGGGCAAATTGCCTTTCAGGTACTCACAAGACCATATGGAGCAAACAGGAAAGCATACCTCCCACATCTGGAATGGAAATTTAGGGATTTTGATCTTGGGTATGTTGTCGGAAGATCAGCCTCACAGAAGGCTAGTGCCTACAAAACTGTGAACCCATCTTGGGGATGGGGTGGGTGGTTATGAAGCCATAGCTCAAACAATAAAGCATGGATCACAATCAACAGAATCATTTTCTCATCAGAAGACTTAGAATGGCGTCATGATACCTCCGGGTGACCCATTCTATAGAGGCCGGCGGTTGTCACTTTTTTTGATCTCTTTATCTCCTAAGCACTCAAGGAGTGGTCTTCTTGGTATTTAGCCTACTTTGTAAGGTAGCAGTTCTATGACCTTCTCCCTGGAGATGGACTCAGAGACCAAGCATGATTACAGCATTTGATTACTGGAATAAAACAGAAACAGTCAGATCAATAGCTTTAGTGTTAACAGTGGGCCTGAAACTGTGAGTAGCAACCGGTCAGTCAGATCAGTTGACCGTTGTAAGGGCGAGCATAGGAATAAGCAATCATTTAGCCTAAATGTGACCATTGTATTAATCCTTCTTCAGGTATAAGTGACTTTATGGCTGGTAAAACCAGATTTCTTCAATATTTGAGGGGAAGGATTTGAGGATTATAACATGTAACATTCACAATGCAAGATGAGATAGACATTTTCTCAGGATACAGAACAAAAGGGAAAGATGGTGCAGCAAGCCACCTCTTCCTTTGCCCCTGGCATACCACTCAGCACCAGCAGCATGGATGTGATCACAGTGCTGTGTTAGATCAGAAATAAACTTTGTGTAACAGGATATATGCAGTTATTATCATTTTGATGCATGTTGTGAAAATATCTATCTTCAAATAAGACCTGTGAACAATGTCTTTGTTCTAGATAATGCCAACTCCTGACATATGGGCTATACCAGGTGGCCAATGAAAGCTGAAATTTTGCCAGCTGGAGTGTCTCTACTTTAATATAAATTACTTTGGGATCACCAATCCTAGTTGGTAAAATGAGTTTTGACTAGTTTTAATGGTATCATTTGTAGTTAGGTGCATATGTGTGGTATTTCTATGGTAGCCACTAGAGCAATGGACATAAACTTCTATTAGAATTTGATGAAAGCCATCGATTTGCTGTCTAAAAATCGAAACATACCAAAATGAATTTGTTACTGGGAACAGGGAAATAAGAATTACCTCAGTTCTTAGTACCAGAAAAAAGATTTTTGAGGAGAGACAGAAATCATGATAGAAGCAAGACTTTGATTACTGAAGTAAATACAATAGTGAAAGAAGGAACACTCCTGAGAATAGGGAACGGGCCAATGCAAGAGAGGGAAAACCGTGCCCTCCTTTTCCTTGTTTTTATCTCCTGGATTGAAGTTTCCATAGCTGAAATGTGCATGGCGTATTTCTGGAACTGCTGGTAAGATTGCTATTAAGAGAAAAGTAAAGTGAGTGACAGGAGATGAGCTTAGGGAGGTTGGCAGAGGTCGGATTATGATGATTATGTGCTTGAACCTGAGCAGGACCTTTCAGGGCCCTCCTGGGTACAAAAGCCTTTCTGTTTTCTCATTTGTAGGTGTTCCCTGAGCTCAACAGCAAATAGCAGAAACTTGCGTGGGAACAAAGAAAGAGGTACTGGAGTCTGTCCTTGGAGATGAAGCAGCCAGCTGTACGATAAGAGAAATGCCCTCCCTTTCCATCAGCTGGGGACTTCCTTCCCCTTGGTGTTAATTAGCCAGGGTCAGTACACCTGCCTAACCACCCTCTCCCTGGCCCTGCACGGTCCTCTCTCTAGGAGGACCAGCCCAGCATCCCAAGGGCCTGGGATGCCAGGTGCCTTCATACCTGCTGGACTCATCTTCCCCTTGTTTCTCACCTGCCTGGTTCTGGGTATCTCCCCACACACCATCCCCTCCATGCACATGCTCATGCACAGTTTCCTTGGAGAATTTATGGGGTGTCAGGAAATGTATCCCTCTATTCTAAAAAGGAATCCATCTATATCCACCTTTTTTCTTGAAGTTCTTCAATAAGATTTAAAAAAATTATATTCTGTATTTGGAATAAGTCTTAAAATATATATTCAATTTTACTGAATTCCGAATAGTTCTGGATTTTTAAAGATAAAAGAAGAGAGGGAACAAGGAGCTTCTGCATAGATATGTGGAAGAGATGTGAAGGGGAGGAAGCTCAGAAAGAGGAACTGAGACTTGAAGACAGAATAGAGCTTTGCAGAAGTTACACCCCTGCCCTTCCTGTGCTCGCAAATACCCGCAGACCCAGCCTACTTCCTCCACATGATTGTCTGAGAATCAACTCACAAGTAGGTATGTCCAAAAACTTTCAGTGTCTGAGACAAAGGGAGGGAGGGGAGAGGAAGAGCCCCCAGACGAAGGGAACTGAAGATGGTGATCTCCAGAAATTAACACGAATTGTAAACCAACTATACTTTAATTAAAAAAAAAAATAGTTCTCTAACTCTGCCTTCCTCCCTGCAGTTGCCCAGCTCTGCACCATGACCTCTTATTGATCAGTGTTAACTAGGGAGTGGCCCGAGTTGAGACAGTCAAGGAAAAGGAGTCTGCGGCCAGGACTGAGCTTTCTACAAGACAGGAAGAACTAGTGGTGGGAGAAGTGCTGGTCATCATCTCAGCTTAACTTCCATCCCTGTCCTTCCCACTCTCCATACAATCAATCATTTAAAAAACTAATCTTACATCTTAGGCTTAGACTCACATGTGGGAAAGATGCGTTGTAGGATGTCATCACGGCAGTTCCTGTATTTCACCTCTGTGGTTACCTGGGTTGTGCAGATCCACGGTGGGAAGGGTCAGGGGCAGCACGGGCTTCAGGTATCTCTTTGGATACGTCCTCCATCCTTCCCTTGCCACCCTCCCATTTCGATCACTGATCGACCCCTTTTCCTTCCTCCATGTTTCTATCCTTTCCTGTTCTAATTTTCTTCTGCTTCCTTTTGTTCTGAGTTTGACAAGGAACCCTGGGACACTGTTCTCTGTGTGTGTATGTCTGTGTGTATGTGTGTGTTTGTGGGCGCTGTGTTGAGCCTTTGGAGCCAGCCTAATGGCAGAACGTCCTTGGGAGTTTCTGCACCTTCCTTGTAAAACAGCCTCACCCTCTACCTAAAGTCTTCCTTGCTTTGTCAAAATCATGTGGAAATGAAGAAAACCACTCAGATGGGAACAAAGAAACTCTATGTATTCAGTAAACTTACTATAGAAGGACATCAACCACTGTCACTTGCGTTTGGCAAAGACTCAGTTGTGAGGAATTAGGAAAGCTCCATGGTAGAAAAATGGGAGGCCTTCAGAAGGTGTACCCTGAGTGGAGGCTGTTGGCATGGAGCTGGAGGTGGGTTGCCCAGAAGCCAGACAACTTTGTGATTGGATAGACGTGCATATTTGGTGTTCTCCAGTTGGTCCTAATTTGAGGTTTTAGGGACAAAAATTAGGGAAACTTTCAGTTATTCATCACGTCCTGGCTAACCCAAAGGCCAGCAGCCAAACTGTTTTGCCACAGGGGTTCTTGTTTGGCTTTCTGGACTGGTGTGCTCTGTAGAGTGGGTTGGCTTTCTGGATTTATTGCTGCTGATTTGGGGTCAAAGTTTACCTTCATGTATAATCTGGCCATTGTTTGTTTACCCATTTCATCGCTCTGACCCTCTTTTTGTTTATTCTCTCATTTCCAACAAGTTGACCAATTTAGGGAAAGCTAGAATTCCAGATCTTCATTGTCCAGAAACAGTTTGGTTAACTTCATAGTCAACTGTATTGCAAGATCTTCCTGATCCTTCTATTGTATCATCATGGTGGTCATCTGAGGAGAGAGCGGCTGTGGAGAAGCATTTAAGATTCTGGATAAAATGCAACAGACCAGTATAATGACCACTCTCACTAAAACAAGAATAATTAATAGTCCCTCTGAGGTACTTCAAAACCAGGAAGCCCAACTGGCCAACCCAGGCCAACAGAACAAATCCCATAGACCATGAGGATCAACCTTAGACATCCAAATGTCTTCTTCTTTAGAGCAATGGATAGCCTGTTAGACTTGCCTATTTCATGGACAAGTACTGCAAGAAGTATTAGCAATGGCATAGACATCACCATGACTGGCCCACAAGAAATCTAAAGCAATGTGATTGTCCATCACTGCTCATACCGATGAGCTGAGACTGATGTGTATTCCATCTAGGGCAGACGTGGTATCATTCATAACTTCTGCCAGAGTTAGTAGTAGGTTTCTTAAAGTCTTCTATTTTGTGATTCCCACTGATGAGAACACTACTCTGATTATTCACATAAAAATTGAGCCAGCAATTCCCCCAAGTACTGTGCCTGAATAATCCAGAATGGCCCCATCTGGATTTGATAACTAAATTGGAATTTCCAGCCTTGGCGATTTATAGAGTTAGGGTCTCTGTATACAAGCAAATCTTGGAGTACTATTCCTAACGTTCATGAGGTATTAGTCTGCGGCAAACAGGACCATGCATCCTGATCCCAAAGGAAGTATTATCCAGCGGGGACACATGGAGATCCAGGAAAAAGGGAGTTATTCATGCCATGAGGTTGGAACCAAGGCCTTACATCGTATGTTTGGTTTGCTGCTAGTCTCTTCCAGGTGTTAAGAGTTGGGCTCATCACCCTACAAAGACGGCTGAGCTCAAATTTAGAATTATCTAGGGTCTGGAAAGAGATTTTAATAATTTTTTTCCCCCTGGGAGAGAGGGACACTAGGAAAATCACCAGATGAATTGTTTAGAGTCAATTATCCATCTAGGTGCAGGTAGAAATGCCACCAACTGTGATTGCTTGTGGCCTCACTGATGGTATCAGAATTTCCAGCAGATTTGTAAAACGTCGTGAGTATTTTGACAGAGGTTGCGTTGAATGTTTAGATTCCTTTGGATAGTACGGCCATTTTGTTAATGTTGATTCTTCCAATCCAAGAGCACAAGACATCTTTCCATTTCTTTGTATCATCTTCAATTTCATTCATCAATGTTTTACAATTTTCAGAGTATAGGTAACCTCCTTGGTTAATTTATTTCTAGGTATTTTGTTGTTTTTGATGCAATGGATATGTTTATGTCAGTTAGAAAATTGTGGGTTTTGCAGTGAAAAAGAAAAGTGAATGAAAGTCTGCAAATTGCAAAATATCCTTCTCATGGGTGAGTTGTGTTCCATTACATTTATATGCTGCATCTTCCTTATCCATTCATCTATTGATGTGCACTTAGGATGCTTCCTGATCTTGGCAGTTATAAATAAAGTGTGGAAAGCATTGTTTCTAAAGAAAGGGATATATCTCAATTAAAAATACTTTACTACTAAAAGATGCTGACACATACTTGGCAGGGCACGTCCCAGGGGCTCAGCTGAGACCTGGGACTTGGCCCTTCTTATACCCCACATCTGTTTTCCTGCATCAGAAGCTTCAAGAAGTTTTGAAGCTGGAGCTCCTGCCCAAAGGAAAGGAAATCAAGGGTAAGGCTATAGTAAGGATGTGTTTTTGATGGTTTCCATGAAGCTGAATGAAAACCCCAAGGGCCTGTCCAGTTTGCCACGCACAAATAGGTAAAATGACTTGGTATAGTTCGGGAAGCCTAGGAGGGGGTAAGCTATTGAAGAACCGTATTTGGGCGACAGAAGTCTTGTTCATATTTGAACTGTGATTCTGAAATCTTGTTGGACCAACTCCTTGGAATTCTGGCAATGGAAAGGTGCCAAAAGAATCACTACTTGTGTGCAGCCACACCCAACTTGGTAGGACTCACCTGACAAACCATCCCATCAGGCACCTTGAGGGCAGGCCCTGTAATTTATCGCTGCATTCCGTTGTTGAATGAATGAATGAAGAAATTCTAAATTGCTGTTGTGGGTACCCACTCAGATCAACAGATTTGATATGAAGGTTATTTTAAATGGAAGATATTTGAGCCTCAGCAGATGCCAAAAGATTCTTTCTCGGAGCTTCCCTTATCTGAATAAAAGCAAGGTCTTCTGAGAGCAAAGCTGCTATAAATCCCCTCTCGGGTGGGTTTTACATTCAGGAAGAAAACAAACCACTTGAACTTGAATAGACACACCTTATCACAAACTATTTTATATACTATCTGTTCCCCTAAAAGCTCATTTATCTTTCCTTAAAAAAAAAGAAAAACAAACACATTTATTTCCTATACAATCTGTATCTGTCCCGATCCCATGCCACCTCCATCTTTTCTCTGTTAATTTGTTGAGGGAACCACTTCTTTTGTGCTCCTCCATGTGCGAATGAATAAATTCTGTCAGTTCTTCTGTTAACCTGTCTTTTGTCAGTTAATTTGCAGGACCCTTGACCTGAACGTAAGTATGTAGTACAGAACAAGCTTTGTTTTGTTGGAGATTTACAGGGACACCACGACCTAGCCCACGGGGATGGCTGCAAGAACAAAGAATGCCTGCAGCAAGAAGATTACAACGATCAACCACTCCCCTCCCTTATTTTCCCTCCCCCTCCCTTATTTTTTCATAAAAGGAGCCTGTTTTCTGACTAGAGCAGGATGTTTCTCCAAGACTTTTGTCTGCCATCCTCTCTGTCTGCCGGCTTTCCGAATAAAGTTGCTATTCCTTGCCCAACACCTTGTCTCCCGATTTTCTGGCCTGTCCTGTGGTGAGCCGAACGAGTTCGGCCTCAGCAACAAGCAGGGAGATGAAAAGTTTTCCTTCCAACACTACTCAGGAGGGTATGAGTATCATTTAAAGACTATGAGACAAACAAGGCCTGGGTGGAGTGTCGGGGCTTTGCAAAGTATGGAAACATGGAACTAACACACCACGACTTCCTTGGCATCACGGTTTCTTCCAAATTTATGCACATGAGCAAATAGTGTCAACTTTACCAAAGATTTCTTGGATATCATGTGGCAAAGCAATTTTAAAATTCTGCCTTAGTGGGGAGGGTATAGCTCAGTGGTAGAGTGGGTGCTTAGCTTGCACCAGGTCCTGAGTTTAATTCCCAGCACCTTCACTGAAAATAAATAAATAATCCCAAGTACCTCCACCTACCAAAAAAAAAAAAAAAAAAAAAAAGTAAAAATGCCCCCTTGAAGAATTCTCTTCTTCCCACCAAGTTACCTCTCTTCTCTCTTCCCCCTCCCGTTCCCTCTCCTGGGCTTTCAAACTGCCTGCTCTTTTTAGTTCTGGATTTTAGCAGAACAAAAGCCTGGTAGTTACTTGACTCCACCTCCTGGAGAAAGCAAATCAGAGATCACCTAGTGTTATATAAAAGAGTCTTTGGGAGGAACTTAACCTCAGCCCTTGTGAACAATATTAAGAACTAACATTTATTGATGCTTTCTAAGCACTGCTCCAAGCCCTCTGCATCTTACCTTACTTCGCCTTAAAAATGGATCAAAGAGGACCATATTATTATCATCCCCTTTTTAGAGAGGAGGAAACTTGCCCAGCTCTTAAAATGCTAAACCAGAATTTGGACTGAGACAGTGTAAACCTAGAGCATGCAGAGATAGTTTGACAATTCTCACTCCCAAGGGATTAAAATTTGTATATATCTGAGTCATTTTGTTATACACCTGAAACTAACACAATATTGTAAATCAACTGTATTTTTAAAATAAATAAAAATAAAATTGTCCTCCAGCAAATACAGGGCTCTTTCTCAGAGGAAATTCTACTGATAAAAAATATGATGCTCTCTATATAGTGTCTAAAGGGGATTTTGCATTTTGGTTTATCTTTAGTTCCTCTACTCCACTCTGACTTGCAGGATGAGAGGTCACTGTAGATAAGAAAAGCCACACACCCTCCTCTAACAGCCCAGGACTGTCGAAGTGGCCAAAAGGGGTTAAGTCATGCAGAGGTGTCCTTCTTCTCGGGGTTCAGGCACTCTCCCGCTTCTTCTCCAGATCTGGGACGCCTTCCAGCAGGGAGCAGCTGGAACCACGTCTCCCTGGTTTCCCTGGGAGAGATGTGGAATTCTGGCCTAAGCAGCTCCAGGCAGGAGAGAGAGCAGGTCCGTTCCCCTCCCTCTCCCTGGATCACATGCGCCCTTTGCTAACCTCCAAGGGCTACTTGGTGAAACTGGCTCCCAAGGAGATAAGTAGGACTCGGGTGAGGTTCGGGCATCACTGCTATGGGGGCTTTCTCTGCTTCCTGTGGAAAGAAAGGCTCTCATAGGCAAAGGCTCACTCTGTGTAGCAGCCCTGAAAAGAGGGTGGCCTGTGTAATTCCCCATCCCTTCCGCACATTGTCCTTGCTCTCATGTGGACAGGAGCCAAGAGTTCCTCCCACCCTTCTCTTCTCAGAAGCCAAGCCCCTTTTCAGTCTGTATAAAGTCCACACTCCCAGGATCGGGTGTTGCAGACACTGCCTTCCACGCTCTCTCTCAGAGACCGAGCTAGAGACCCAGGTAAGCAAACCAAGAGGTGGTCTCAGGTGCTGCTTCTGCTTGAGGGTTGGGGAGGAGGGAAGCAGAGTGGGTGAGGGCAGCCCGAGAAAGCTTGGGCCAGGCAAACATCAGCTGGGGCACAGCTGGGGTCATGGATGAGGCAAGCAGGCTGCCCCGGACCCATGGGGCTAGGGAAGGAGCAGCACCCCATAGCTTGTGGAAGGAGAGCCCCTTCCTCTGGGATACAATGGCTTCCCTTTATGTGCCAGCGTCAGGCAGTGGGGCAGAGTTTCCCTTGTGTTGCAGGACAGCGGGGCTCTGTCAGCCCTGGTCCTGGATGAATACTGCGTGGTATCTCAGGGATACAATTTGGCTTATTCAAAATTTGGCTCATTTATTTCATGGTTTATTCAAATGGATCTTCTAATGAGCCACGTAAACACTGGGTACAAATGTGAGAAAGACGCTTTATTTTTCCAGTGTATTTTAAAAGAAAAATACTTCTGCATTCAAAGACAGGACTGCTAGGGTTTTCGGTCATTTCTGGGGTCACTACCCAGAAGGGAGGATGGCCTCTGTATAAGGAGTGGGAGTCAAATGCTAATGAAGAATTGTATATGTGAGTGTCTCTTTACTTGGAAGAACTCGCTGGAAGAGGGACATCTTTCTGTTTAACCTGTGGGAGACGATATGCCAGGGAGGCTACAGTTGGCAGCTGGGGTTCTCTGGTGATGCTTTACCCCCCCCCCACCTCTCTTTTCCTGGGTCGGCTCCTCCAGGAGTGTGAGGCGACCATGGTTCTGAAGTTCCTGTTCCTGTTCCTGTTCCTGTCCTTACTGCTGGTGCTGGGGTGGGTCCAGCCTTCCCTGGGCAGGGAATCGCCCTCCAAGAAGTTCCAGCGGCAGCACATGGACAGCGGCAACTCCCCTGGCAACAACACCAACTACTGCAACCAAATGATGAAGCGTCGGAAGATGACACGTGGATGGTGCAAGCCGGTGAACACCTTTGTGCATGAGTCCCTGGAAGATGTCAAGGCCATCTGCTCCGAGAAAAACATCACCTGCAAAAATGGGCAGTACAATTGCCACCAGAGCAACTCCACCGTGAACATCACGGACTGCCGCCAGACAGGCAGCTCCAGGTACCCCAACTGTGTATACAAGACTACCAAGCTGCAGAAGCGCATCATTGTGGCCTGTGAGGGGAACGTGTCCATGCCGGTGCACTTGGATGCTTCTGTGTAGATGCCCACCTGAGGCCTGAGCAGCGACATACCCCACCTCATCACCAAGGCATCTTTCTCTCTCCTCTTGCTTACTTGCCCTGAGGGCAATTATCCAGCATGCACACATGCTTCCCTGGCCTGAGGCTTGCTCATGCGTGGTTTAGGGGGCGAGGAGTGGCTTCTGAGTTGGGGCCCATGTTAACCACTTCACTGCTTCTTTCAATAAAACACAGCTGCAATCACCTGAATTCCTGATGCAGTCCCCATCCGGGTACTGTTTGCGTGATCACTTCCTGCCAGGGCTGAGAACCGTGACTCTCAGTAGCTTTGGTGAGAGGTGAATGGAATCCTTAAATGCCACCTTCTGACTCTTGGGCTTTTTTTTATTGCTTTTTAAATTTTGCATTGAAGTGTAGTTCATTTACAAAGTTAGTTTCAGGTTACTAAAGTGATTCAGTTATACATATAACATACATGTATATTTTTTCTTTACACATTCTTTCCCACTATATATATTATTACAAGGTGTTGAGTATACTTCCCTGTGCTACACCGTAGGTCCTTGTTGTTTATCTGTTTTATGGACTCTTGCATTTTTAGTGACCTGAGATCATTCCTTTCCCTGTAGGTCCTTTGATGCTCATGGGCTATTTTAGATAAAACGGAGCTATAGTCTGGGATACTGCCATGCTGGGTGAGCTGACAAAGGGTGAAGCTCAGACACAAAAGTCTCTGGCACAAGGAAAGACAGCGTGAACCTGAGAAAACCCTGCTAGGGCCACAGGTGGGGAAGTGGAGTGTGTGAAATTATGATCCTAAATTTCCATGTTTCTTTTTTTTTTTTTTTTTGAATGAGCTATTACTAAATCAGTAAAATAGTCTTCTCTTACTTGGAAAGTTGGAACCTCCCGTTTAGCAGGGACTTCAGAGATCATCAGAAGGAGGGAGGATAAGCAGATTTCAGCTTGTGTACTGACTCACTGGGCAATGCCTGCCTAGGATGCTGGAGGAAAATGCCTACACTAGGATGTGCTCGAGCAGTATCTTCACGAAGGCACGGGGGAGGTGAGGAAGTAGGTTCCACCCACTGACATTCCTGACCTAATGTAACCTTCCCACCTTTTATAGAGGAGCAACCGGAATCTCAGAAAGGTTAAGTGACCTGCTCGTGGCCACTGCTACTTAGTGGCATGACTGAGACTAGATTCTATCCAGGGAAAAAATTCTCCAGTGTCCTTCCTTCCCTGAGGACCCTGGAATCACATCTTACTCTGCCTCAGCTCGCTGGGGGCTCTCACAGGTTCCCAGTGGACTTGGCCTGTGAGTCAGCTCCCTTCTCAGCCACCCTTCCTCACATCCACTGAAAAGAAAAGACTCGGCTTCTGTCATCACGGAATCATTTCATATGATCCTCTGTTTGCACTTGCATCGGGACAAGGTCATAGAACTAAAGAAAGTCCTACTTCCAGCCCGTTTGACCAGTTCTGTCCTTGTCTTTGTGTACTACATTTGTAAAGGTTGGAAGTGACTGTGTTTTTAGGTAAAGGGAATGCTTAGCCCTGGGGGCTTCTGTAAGAGGAAGAAAGCCTGCCAGTGAGACAGGGCAGCCAGCTATCCCTGCATTTCTGTGGCAATGGGGATCTCTCTCCTACAAGCAGTGAGGATGGAGGAGGGGAAAAAGGGGAACTTTAAGTTTCTACATCTGTTTCCTCGAGACAGAATTTTTCTGAAGTTCATCTCTCCTCTGTTCCCAAACCCAGAGCTCATTTTCCCTCGTGCTAGTGCTAAAAAAACACTAGCGGGGCTTTTTGAACACACACTTGCAGTTTTGCTGCATCTATTCTGCACATTCACCAGCTCTGGCTTCTGGGTCCCTGCACCTTGTGGGCCACGGGACCACAGTGTGCCTCCATCGGGGGAATAAACTGATAGGTGATGACAGATGGTCCAGGAGCAGCCCTGCACAGCCAGGGAGCTGGTGTGGGTGGTGGGTGGTGGGTGGGAAGTGCTCTGGAAAGGAGGACACTGAGAGGGGAAAGGCCAAGTCTTATTCCAGACACGGTCACACACAGTCAAGGAGGGTCATCTGGGGACAAGTCAGAGGTCTCTGTTCCTTGGGGCAGCTATTGTTCCCCAAAAGGAAAGGAGTACTAGCCTGTTCCAGGAGACTAACCCAGGCAGGTGAATCTTAAAATTGAAATGCTAACATGGGAAGATGGGTTCCTGCTTAAAGACACAAATGATCATATCCAGTGATTCTTTGAAGAAGGATAATGTTAATTTTCAGAAGCTTCCTCAAACCAAACATGCTCCCGGATTCTGCATTCTCGGTGGACAAGGAAACACATCGCAGCAGCCCAGCTCCCCCGCGCCCCCGCAGCTCTGTGTGTACCCACAGAACCACAGCGTCTTCTGCCTCTGCTGGGCTGGTCTTCTCCTGCCTCTCTGTGTGGTAAGTTCTCCCTTCAATTCCAGCAGCCAGTAGTCCCCCAGCCCAGCCCTTCCCCAGGCAAAACACAACCACCATGCACACCTTAGATGAGTCCTTCAATCACCAGAGTAAATGATCACCCCATCAGGTTCTTTCTTTCCAAGTGCCCCCACTCCAGTATTTGCACTTTGAGCTTTCTCTTTAACTGTGAATGAAAGGCTGCTCCCAATGCCCACTCTGGCTCCCTGGGCTGATTCAGCCCTCACAGAGCATGTACTCCTGCAATTCCTCCAGTCAGCCAAGACACTTGGAGATACAAAACACCATCAGTTCTTTCCTCCACACGTTTCTTTACACAGCTGCTGTCTGTAAAATCCCCCAGCCTCTGGTAGGCACCAAATAACAGTTGTCATAAGAGCAGGCTACGGGTTCACTTTATACGTTGTATCCTTACCTCAGAAAAGCAGGCAAAGTGCAATGAAAGACCTCAGTACACACAAGCCTCACCATGCTTGGCTTCTTGGCGGTTCTTATTTGTAAAATGTCTCTAAATTTGGACACATCAGACTTTTTCCCATGTGACTGAATTTGGGTTATGCGTTTTTGCATCATTTATTTACTTATGAACAAGCTACACAACAATGGTGTGCTATCTCATACCTCAGAGCTACCTGAGTGGCTGTGTCCCAGGCTCTAGTCCTCAGTGACACCTTGAATAAAGCTGAAACATACAAGTCTTCTGCTGCGTGTCTTTCTTTAAATTGCCAAGTATGACAAAAATATAACAAGACAGCAAAATTAAAAATATGCATGACTTGGAAATTCCACATCTTGGTGTACCTATGATAGACATGGAATCTCTTAGAGGTAAAATTTTGCCACATGTGCACACAGAGAAATGTACAGAGACATTCATTGCAACACTGCTCGTTGGAGTGAAAATTTGAGAACATCCCAAATATCCATCAAGAAACGACTGATAAATAAATGATGGTTTATTAATCCAAAGAAAAAATACATCCATAAAAATAAAAGAGCAAGGTACATTTTAATATTAATGTGTGTTAAAAACACTATTGAGTGAACAAAAAAGTCAAGTTGCAGAATGATTTCTACCATACAATGGCATTTGGATAAATTTATTTTTAAATTGCACATGGAAACACTATATATTGTTCATGAAGTAAAAGTGTCAAAATAGGGCTGGAGACACTCTAAATTTATGATTTCATTTAAGAAGAGTTAAGAGGAATGGGAGTGGAGGGAGGAATAGAATGGACTCCAGTGTTTTTGTATTTTTCTAAGAGTAAGCATGTGGAACACAATATTTATTCATTTGAGCACCATATATTAGTTTGTATTGGTCTACATTGTTTAATTTTTGAAAAGTAATAAATCATGCTAAAAATGAAGTGAGTGCATGAGACAGGGCAAGGGAAGGCCTTTATAAAGTCCATCACGAAGTGTGAGGCGCTCTGGATTTCCCCTCCTCACGAGCATCCGCTTCTGCCTTCCCCTGAGGGTCTTTGGCCCCGCTCCTGCCACCCCACACCCCTGCAGGCTTGCCTCAAACGTGCACATCACTTCTTCTGCTTGTGCTGAGTGACTGATTGATTAATATTCCTTTATTTTTTTGATTTACAACGTTGTATTTGCTTCCTGTGTACAGCATAGTGATTGCAGCATAGTGATTCCGTTTTTTCCATACATATATACAGAGACAGAGAGATTCTTTTTCATTATAGGTTATTACAAGATATTGAGTATAGTTCCCTGTGCTATACAGTAGGGCCTTGTTTTTTAATCTATTTTATGCATAGTATTTTACATCAGCTAATCCCAAAATCTCAATTTAACCCTCCCGCCCTGCCTTCCCCCCATAACCATAAGTTTGTTTTCTATCTGTAAGTCCCTTTCTGTTTTCTAAATAGGTTCATTTGGGTCATATTTTAGATTCCACATATAAGTGATATCATGTGACTTTGTCTTTCTCTGTCTTGACTTACTTCAAAAAATATGGAAGGCTTCAGGAATTTGTGTGTCATCCTTGTGAGGAGGTCATGCTAATCTCTGAATTGTTGTAATTTTAGTATACGTGCTGGGGAGGGGAGCGCACTATTCTGTTTCTATTGGCCCTATCTAGACAGTATGGCATTTTAAAAAATTCACAAATTAAAAAGACAACTTAAGCAAAAATATTCACTTTATTGAATTTATCAATAAAATTCTTTTTGACTGTACAGTTCTTTTCCCCAATGGAAACAGTTAAAGTACCAACTAAGGCAGGAAGTAAAGCGGAAGGAGAGGCATAATGTTTTTACTGGCCTCACATCCTCTAGTAAGTATGACATTTGAAAAATGCAATGTCTTCTGACCTGATACTCAATTTCTTTTCCCACACCCTGTGGGTAGAAGACATGTATTGGGTTGTCTACTTAGCTCATTTTCCCTGGGAAACGTGGCATCTCTAAGCCAGGACAACCCTCCAGGCCCCAGGCCTGGTCTCGGGACGCTGCTGCAGACATGGACCCTGAGCCCCCCCCACCCCCCACCCAGGGTTTCCCGTGTCTTCTGAGTCTCATGTAATTGTAGGGATCCCACACGTACACATGTAATTAAAATTGCTCTTCTCCTGTAACGCAGCAAAGTTCTACGGCTGAAAATACGGAGGCCTGGACCCTTCTTTGCCCTCTTCCCTTCTGTCTTCCTTCAAATCACTGAGCTCCAAAGCAGAAAACTGCCTGATATCGTCACTCTAATTCTTCCAACGCCCTCCCTTTTCCTTCTCTGGGAATCAGGAAAATCAACAAAAGCAAAGAAAAATCAGAAAAGATCATAAGAGAATTTGTGCCAAGTGAGAACGAAAGTGATGGAAACCTCAAACAACCTTATCTAAGTGCACAGGAACCAACGCATAGGGAGGGTCGCCCTTCTGAGGGGGGTCACAGGCCACAATGTAGAACTTGTACTCGGCAGCCTCTCGGTAGCGGCAGTCAGGGTACCTCCCCCCAGTGAGGCTGCACTGAGTCAGGTGAACGGGCTTCGGATCCTCGTGGCAATTGTTCTGGCCATTCTTACAGGTGATGTTTGGCGAATCACAGGCAGCAGCCACATCCTGGAAGGAGGTGTGCAGAAAGGTGTTTTCAGGCTTACAGTGCCGGGTGTAACTATTGACAACACTCATCGCCTTGTTACACGGGAGAGGCCTCGGCTGTATGTGCTGAATTTCAAACCATCGAGCCCTGGTGAGACCCTCAGGCAAAGCACAAAGGGGAGGCACTGCCCACCACAGTCCCAGCAGCAACACGAAGAGAAGGCGTCCCAGAAGCCATGGCCCCATCTTTTCTGTGTAAGAAGAGAGAAGATGATGGTGACAGAGAAGAAGAGGAGAAGCCATAGGAGCAAAATTATTACTCACAACCATTTAGATTTTTATTCTGCCTCTTAACATTTCATGAATTTTTGTTTTTTTTAAGCCATCTTCTTTCTCAGTTGAGTCTCACAATTCTGTGAAGAAACTGAAACCCAGTGAGGCGGCATTTGAGGTAAGATGACCTTTCCTGATTGGTAGAACTCACTCTTCTCTTTGTCCTGTACTCCTGCTTTTGATGGTCCCCGTGTCAGAAACCTTGTCTCTTCCCTCTTTGCTCCTGAAATGTTTACCTCCAGCTGTTTGACCCGGACCTCCCAGCCACCTTCACAGCTCACTCTCCCCAGCCCTCAGGCTCCTCCTCTTACCAGGTCTCCACGCTGGGGCTCCCACGGAGCCAGAAGTGGTGCTTAGTCCCAGGCTCCGAGGCTTGTCTCTTGTTCCCCCCAGGCTTGCCCGGGCTGCCCGCGTGCAGCAGGGGAGGGGCTCTGAGCCCCAGGCAAGAGAAACCCAGCGCTTGGAAGATGAACTTCTTGTGCACAGTGGGGATGATACTCTTACCCTTTCCAAATGGCTGTTGAAAATAGTATCAGTAACACTGTGGACACAGGAAGAGTAAGGCTACTTAAAGAAACGATGAGACTCAAAACAGAGTTTTAAGGACCCGATCACTTCCTGATATGGGCTGGTGCTTCCTTCTTGAACTGAAGTTTCAGTTTTTGAGGTTTTATGATTTCAGTTCCTTAGGAGAAACTATGCGTGAAAATCTGATGTAATAACTACCCTGTACTTGGTAATGTGAGTTTCAACAAGAGATTTGAATTATTCCTTTATGTGTATGTTTGTTGGGCCAGTAACTGGGCTACTGAGATTGAGGAGCTTGGGATCTAATGAAAGAAACAGTGAGGTAAATGGAAAAATACATTATATATACATACATACATACACATATGCATATATAGAAATATTTGAACTTTGTTTATTCTTTCTTTGTAAAAATTTTTTTGTAGGGAGGGAGGTAATTACATTTGTCTATTTATTTACTTATGTATTTAATGCAGGTACTGGGGATTGCACCCAGGACCTCATGCATGCTAACCATGCACTCTGGCACTGAACTCTAACCTCCCCAGTTACGTATTAATAAACATAAACAGCACTTGCAGCTGCGATGGAGGTAACTGCAGCTCCTCAGGAAGTGTGAGGAGACAGGAGAGAGGAGGTATTTTTAGAGAGCACAACACTGGAACCGAGTTTTGAGGATCAACTAGAAGTTAGATGAAGAGGATGGTAAGGGCATCCCAAAGAGGAAGCTGTGTGAAGAGAACCACACATATGAAGGGAAAGGACAAACTTAGGGGACTTACCTCTTAAATCTGCACTTACCTTTCCACTGGTGCTAAAATGCCCTTATTCAGAATCTTATTGTCTCCTAAAGGGCTCACATAAAAGGTTCCTACATGGACCCTCTGCCTTTAACCTCTTTTCTTTCCAATCTATCTGACATATTACTTCCAGATTAGTATTCTTGGAGCATGAAGATAACAGTGGAATGCTCTTGCCCCATGCTTTTCATGGCTCCAATTATCTTTAGGATAAAAACTACTTGTTTGTAGTAAAGTTGCAGGATACAAGGCTAATATACAAAAATAGATTGCTTTCATAAATCCCAGGAATGAATAATAGGAATTTGAAAGAAAAAAGCAAAACATATTAGCAGCAAAGGTAAATGAAGTACTTAGGTATAAATCCAATAAAATATGTACAAGATTAATATGAGGAAAACGATAAAATTCGGATGAAATAATTCAAAAGTAGAGCTAAATAAATGGAGAGATATCCCATGTTTATGCTAAAGGAAACCAGAATATGTCACCCCAACATATGGCTCTTTGACATAAAAACTATTTTGCACTGAAGGCAAGTGAGAATCATTAAGTACAGAAAGATCTCCTTTTTTGTCTAATGGCAGAAAAATTAATTCTCCTTTCACTGGAGATGGACTCTTATCTGCCTAGAGAGGGCACCAGAGGAAACTAACGTTTATATTTCTAGTTCCGTCTTCATCATTTCCTACCCATAGACCAAACCCCTTTGTCATGACAAGTCTTCATAAATGTATTGTTTCTTTGACTAAAAGATATAAAAGCTTCCTGCTCTATGCGCTTAATTCGGATTTTCATTGTCATCTGAACACTCCCATGAACGTGTACACATTTAATAAAATAATGTGCTTTCCTCCTATTGATCTGCCTTTGTCAGTTTAATTTTCAGACCCAGCCAGGGACTCTCACACTGTGTGGAGGAAAAGTTTTTCTTCTAAGACAATGACTTTATCCACTTGTCAAAACTTGTCCAAAATGAATAACAAATCCTACTGTAAACTGTAGACTTTAATCAACAATGTATTAATATTGGTTCATCAATTATAAGAAAAGAACCACAGTAATGTAAGATGCTATAATAGGAAAAGTGTGTGCTGTGTGGCTAGGGGAGGGGGACAGGCGTATGGGAACTCTCTGTACTTTCTACTCAATTCTTCTCTAAATCTAACATTGCTCTGAACAAATAAGTCTTTTAATCTGAAAACATTTTTGTAAGATGTGTGTCTGCCGAGCACTCACCTGTCTTCTTCTGCAGCCTTATGTGTTAGGACAGACATCCTTCTCCCTACAGTTCCACAACTTGATAGCACCCCCAGGCCACTGCAGCAGAAAACAGCATCAGCATCCCTGGCTAGGGGTCCTCCAAGCCTGGCCTCACATCAGAATTGCCCATGAAATGACTTAAAGGCCCAGAACCCAGGCCTGCTGAATCAGAGTCTTGGGCACTGAGGTCTTTGCATATCTTTGTTTGGTTACCTGTGCAGTGATTCTGTTCCCCATTCTTAGTTGAGAACTGTTCTTCTTGGCTGATACTGATTTTCACCCAATTTCCAAGTTCTCAAGACTGAGGTTATAACTGATTCCTGAGATACAGCTTCCACTTTGTCTTAAATCAGGCAGGTGATTTCCTGTCACTATAATGACTAAGGTGTAGGAGAGATGGGAAAAGGGAAGAATGGGAGAATCTAACTCTGTTATCTGTCTCTCGTATGTTATCCCAAATCTTGGAAGTGTAAGAGAGGAGAAATATCTTTTCCTTCTACTCTTCTAAATTCTCAGCTTTGCCCCCTGTAACAAAAGAGATTAGTAACAGAAAAGCATACACAGTTATTTCATTTAATCTGAACATGGCACAGGAACCTTCCTTAAGAAGTGGTTAAACCTGAGCCTTTTAATGCCAGGTTTTATAAGGAATGGGAAGTCACGGAAAGATGGGAAAGAACAAAGGGTCCAAGCTAAGTGTAGTGAACTGGGAGAAACTTGCAAGGCCTACTCACTGAGATTCTGTCTTCAGAGATAAGGATGCTCCTTGCCCCTTAGGTATAGGGAGGGCTCCTCACATATGAAGATCTTATGATCTGCTTCAGCAGGTCGGAAATTGCTTGCTGCACTACCTGCCATCTCTTGAATTCCTTCAGCTTGAAATATTCAGTCTGGCAAGGTGCCACATTCTGGAGCAACGTGTCCTGAATCCCATCAGACACTCCCTGTGTAGGGAATGGACGCTGGTGGTTGGCTTGGCCCTTGTGCCAGCCCGGCAATTCTAAAGCAAGTTCAGGGCATCTGCCGTGTCTCCACTCTGGAGTCTGTATGTAGACATATCTATGTCTTCTGCACATCCTGGCCCAGCTGGGAGGGGACGAGGCCTCGGGCCTGTTACTTGGTCTACTTCATTCTCTAGACCTTTACACGCTTGCTGACGGCGAAAGTAACAGTCTCAAGCACTTGTCACTGAAATAACAGAAGACCAGTGTCTTGTCTTTAACAGTTACTTCTTATAGCAATTACCACTCATATTCAGACCTCTCAGAACACTCCCTCTCCCATGGTTGCCGATGTATTTCTGTGTCAGGCATCAGGCCAGTGAGTGCCCAGAACAGTGAGTCAGAGGCTGAAGCCAAGTGATGAGTTCCAAGTTCCTTTGTGAGGTTTCGTTTTATTGTTTCTGCAGAGCTGAAGTCCTGACACTCAAGATGGCCTCCAACCCTTAGCCCACTGGTCAGTTTGGGCATGTGATACCATTTCATTTTTGTCCAATTGCTTGGTCATACTGTTTCTTGTGACTCCCTCTGTCCTTTTCACACCAGTCATAAGGACCTCTATTTCTTGAACAAGTCCTCAATTTTCTGTATCTTCTGACAGGAAAGATTTCCCAAGACTTGGAAATGGACAAAACAGGTTACTGGGAGTCCTCTCATTGGAGGAGGATTTATCTAGCGGACCCAAAGGAGATGAGCAGTTACTGTGCAGGGTAGACCTGCAGGGTAGAAATGAACTTGTAAAAAACTGATAACAATGCATATATTTACTGTTCACAACAATGCAAATGAATTTAGTCCAGCAGAGACTATCATTTTCTGTAAAGCAAGAGAACATTTGAACTGTTTTTAGCATCTTACTGATTTCCTCATTAGTTAATGAGTTGAATAAAATGGATTTATTTATCAGTTTATTCGATGACATGAGTTTATTTTTTAAAACTTTCATGAGAGCCACAGTTTTAACTTAAAAAATTTATTCTTTAACACTTCATATGTTTACAGGTATTATTTCTTCTTTCTGGAATATCCTTTCTCACCTCATCTGCTTGGTTGCTTACCCATCTTTCTAGGCTGTGCTTGAAACAGTAGGACCCTGTAGGGCCATCCCTGCTACAAATCCTTTCTGTGTCCCCCGTTCCTTGATGTAGGAAATAGGCTTCTTTTAGCCTCCTTGACCTTCCTTGAGTTCCAAAGGGCAGATTCAAACAGTTGCTAATCAGGGAAGGGAGGGAATGCAGAGACCGGGGAGGATGAATCAAAAAATAATAGCGCAGCCTTGGGCCAGGGAACTGGTTCCTCCTCAAGGAATATATAACAATATCTTTGAGTCCTTCTGCAGGAACTAAGGCCCCCACCCAGGTGGAGGATGGTAACTTCAAGCTGAGCACAAGATTCCTGGAACAGGCCCTATTACCTCTCTTCCGACCAATCAGAAGAAAGTCCCACACACTGCGGCAGTACCCCCAAATTTTCCCTATAAAAGCTTTTCCCCTAAAAGCAGCAGTAAGTCTTGGTGTTTTGAGCAGGAGCTGCCTGTCCAACTTGCTTGGCTCTGCAATACACCTTTCTCTGCTCCAAACTCTGATCTTTCAGTGTGTTTGACCTCACTGTGCATTAGATACATGAAATTTTGTTTGGTTACATTCTCAAATATCCTCTCCTGAGCTGTTCCCTTTCCAGGCACAGAGCAGCTCTCCCAGCCTTAAGATGATCAGGCCTTACTAGCACTCACTATTCCATTTTATTGTTAAATTATAAATATACCAAAGTATAATTGAAGGGTAAATTTGGCTAAAAGACTTCAGATCTGCTATCTCACTCTTCTCTTTGTTCCTGCTGTTCAAAGCAGGAAGACTTACTAACCGCACATTTACACAATGTTTTCCTGTCCTTCCTCCTAATTGTGTTCTAATTTGAGCTCCCTGCTGGCTTTCAGGGAAGGGTCTCTTTGGGTCAGGACAGGGAAGGGTAATTTGACTTATTTATTTGGTGGATGTACTAGGGATTGAACCCAGGACCTCATGCATGCTAGGCATGCCCTTTACCACCAAACTAACTTTCCTTCTTGTAATTGAGTTAGAATTTCTCTGTAGAGCAAATTGCCTTACAGGTACTCATAAGACCATATGGGGGGAACAAGAAAGCATGCCTTCTATATCTGGAATGGAAATTTAGGAACTTTGATGGTAGGTATGTTGCTGTAAGATCGACCTCTGAACCTAAGGAGCTGAATGACTGAGAGACAAAATCTTGGAGCTTAGAAGAAAAGAGACAGCTTTATTACTTTGCTGGGAAAAGGAGACTGACAGCAGGCTAGTGCCTAGAAAACTGTGAACACACCTTGGGGGTGGGGTGGGGTGAGGTGGGGTGGTAAATCGCCATAGCTCAAACAATAAAGCATGGATCACAGTCAACAGAATCATTTTCTCATCAGAAGACTTAGAATGGCATCATGATACCTCTCAGTGACCAATTCTATAGAGGCCAGCGGTTGTCACTTTTTTCTATCTCTTTATCTTCTAAGCACTCAAGGCGTGGTCTTCTTGGTATTTAGCCTCCTTTATAAGGTTACAGTTCTATGACCTTCTCCCTGAAGATCTACTCCAAGACTGAGAATAATTATAGCTTTTGATTACTGGAACAAAGTAGAAACAGTCAGATCAATAGCTTTAGTGTTAACAATGGGCCTGGAGCTGTGAGCAGTCAGGTGTTTTGACCATTGAAAGGCAAGCATAGGAATAAGTAATATGTTAGCCCAAATGTGTCCATTTTATTAATCCTCCTTCAGGTGTAAAACATTTTATGGCTGGTAAAACCAAATTTCTTCAATATTTGAGGGGAAGGATTTAAGGATTGTAACATGCAAAGTTCACAAAGCAAGATGGGATAGAAATTTTCTCAGGATACAGAGCAAAAGGGAAAGATGGTGCAGCAAGCCACCTCTTCCTTTGCCCCTGGCATACCCACTCAGCACCAGCAGGATGGATGTGAATCAGAGTGCTGTGTTATTTCAAAAATAAACTTTATGTAACAGGATTTATTGAGTCATCATAATTTTGGTGCATGTTGTGAAAATACCTATCTTCAAATAAGACCTTTGAATAATGTCTTTGTTCCAGATAATGCTGACTCCTAAGAAATGGGCTGTAACAGGTGACCAATGAAACCTGAAGTTTTGGGAAAGTATCTCTACTTTAATATAAATTACTTTGGGACCACCAATCCTAGACGGTAAAATGGGTTTTGACTAGTTTTAATGGTATCATTTGTAGTTAGGTGCATATGTGTGGTATTTATATTGTAGCCTCTAGACCAATGGACATAAACTTCTGTTAGAATTTGATTAAAGCCATCGACTTGCTGTCCAAAAATGGAAACATACCAAAATGAATTCATATACTTTCAGTGGGCTCATGGACATCTTGAGTTCCCCAGGTTATAAGCAGCTGTTCTAGAGAACATGACTCCCTTAACTGCATGGAAACTGGCTTTTTCATCCTTCTATTGCTTATCACTATTGCTTATCATTATTGCATTTACCACATAGTAGACATTCTACAAATCCTGTTGAATAAGTGAATACATAAATGAATGAATAAATGCATATGAGAAAAAAATTAATGACACAGTAGAGTGTCTGGTAAGTACCAAATGTATGTCATAAATGAGGTCAGAGGAAGTGATCACCGTGAACTGAGCCAAGGGCTTCTCAATGGCCATGAGACTGAACTGGAATGTAAACAGAGGGCAGATTGTCATCAAGTAGCATCAAGAAAGAAGTTTCTATGGCTGGAATGTGCATGGCCTATTTCTGGAACTGCTAGGATGATTCCTATTAAGAGAATAAGTAAAGTGAGTGACAGGAGATGAGCTTAGAGAGGTTGGCAGAAGTCAGATTATGATGATTATGTGCTTGAAACTGAGGAGGACCTTTCAGGGCCCTCCTGGGCACAAAAGCCTTTCTGTTTCTCCTTTGTAGGTCTTCCCTGAGCCCCAAAGGTCAGATTCAAACAGTTACTAATTAGGGAAGTGAAAGAATACAGAAAGGAAGGAAATGCAGTCAAGAAACAGTAGTGCAAAGCAGATTCCTAGTTCCTCCTCAAGAGATAAACATAGCAATGTAACTTTTAGTTCTTTTACAGGAACCAAGACCTCACCCAGGTGGAAGTTGGCAACTTCAAGCTGAGCGCAAGATTCCTGGAACACCACCCTGTTGCATCAGCACCAACCAACCAGAAGAAATTCACACATCCTACAACCCTCACCCCAAATTTTGCCTTTAAAAACTCTTTCCTGACAACCATCAGAGAGTACAGGTCTTTTGAGTATGAGTCAGGTCTTTTGCACCTCTTCATACTCCTTGTTTGGCCCTGCAATAAACCTTTCTCTGCCCCAAATTCTAATGTTTCAGTTTGTTTGGCCTCACTGTGCATCAGGCACATGACCTTGGGTTCAACCACATGCTGGGCTAAAGAAAGGTAATATTTCCTGTAGGATTGGCACCGAGTATGCATGCAGATCCTGAAATTTGGATGGCATGGTCATTGAAGTGATGTTGGGATCACAAACATTGCAGATAGAGTTTATCCACTGGGGTTTTTTTGGGTTGCAAGCACCACAAACCCATTTGAGCTAACTTGAGGGGAGGAATTTTAAGTGGTAGAGTGGTAGAGATTTATTGGAAGAATCGGAGAGAGTTTCACACTTGAAAATATATAGCAAAAGGGTCAGCCTTTGGAAATAGCTGGAACCCAAGAATCGTAGGTGAGCTGTAAAACAGGGCCTAATGGGCAAGAATCCACTTCAACATCAAAAAATCTTTGCATCACTACTTGACATTCAGACTCTGAGGACAATGTAGGGGGAAGAAAAGAAATCTTTTCCTTTAGCCTTCGTTTTGTAACTAGGGACTCTTTAACAAAAGATAGGTTAACAAGAGAAAAAGAAATGAAAATTTATTAGCATTAATTTTATATATATGAGAAACTCAGGGCAACTCAGAGTAACTCAAAGAGATGATTAGAACTTGGGCTTACATTCCATCTTCAGCTAAAACAAAGAAGAATGTGGGGGAGGCAAATTATGGTAATGTGACCAGGAAAATGTATAATAAACAAGGGTAGGGCTTATATACAGATCTAAGTCTTTGCCTTCTCCATTGATAAGAGTTTCTTATGATTTAGAGTTATCTTTTTCTTCCTGGACAGAGAGAGAAACACCCTTACAAACAGAGATTTCCTTTGTAACTGTAAATTTCCTTATAACATACTGATTTATACTTTACTTTCAGAGCTTCTCCTTTATCTGGTGTTTCTCAAAATAATCCTTATGTCAGAGAGGCATATTCTGGTCTCCCACAAGAGAGTCCATTTAGCTTACGTTGGATCTCATTAATATTGTTCGGGGCTCAGCAGACAAGATTGAGAACTTTAATGGACAACCCCATCAATAACACACACAAAAAGGGGAAGGGTAGTTCCCTAAGGGAAATGGATAGTTCCCTATCCAAATAGGGGAAGTGGATGTCAGAAATCTATGCAAAAACACAAGGCTATTTTACTATGTTGACCTGAAATAAATAGCCTGCCAGATTTTTCTCCAGCAAAGATGGGTTTGTTTGGGGTCCACAGAGAATTGAAATTCAGGGCCTGCAACTAAGCAGATAGGGACATCTGTAAATTAGGAGGCCCACCAAAATGTGGGTCCTTGCCACCAGCTGTGAAAGATTTTGCAGCAGAGGCAGAGGAACAAAGTAAAAAAGCTGCTTTCTTTCTCAAAAGAGGAAAAGAAAGGAAAGTGCTCCATCAGGAAGAAGGGAAGGAAAATACTCAAGTGGTGAGCTGTCAGCCAAGTTGGCCAGTAGAGACAGCTAGGGCCCAGGTTGGGCCATGTGGATTTTTATGGGAACCTTCTGCCATCATGTCCTCCTTCCAGGTGTGATGGAATCATTCAGTTCTTGTATGGGCTTTTCCAATGGTTGTGATGGCAATCATCAACTGTCATGGCACTGGTGGGTGTGTCATTTAGTGTGCTAATACATTACAGTGAGCATATAATCAGACTCAAGTTCCGCTGGAAGTCAAATTCTCTGCCATTTTGGGTTCCCTGGGTTCTAACAAGATCTTGTTTCTTCTCTTTGCAGCTTCCTCCTGAGTCTCAGAAAAGGGAAATTGGTTTCTATTCAAGGGAAGGGCAGGGGTATGATCTTGGGGGCAACAGCCTTAATAACAGAAAGGAAAGTTGCTTTTAATCAGAATGCCTACCATCTGGTGGACCCAACATCCCCCCAAAAAACCATCTCTGAAAATTCTTTTTAGTCATGAAAATTTGAAAAGGAAATGAGTGAGTAATCTCAGTTAATCGTTGAGAAAGTTGGTCAGAGACGTTGCCATCCCCCAATGCCTGCAGGCTTGTCCTAATCAACTGCTTAAGCCTGCTCTTCTGTGACTCAGGGAGGCCTGGGAGACTTTTCTGTAAGTAAGAGGCAGGGGTTTGGGGGTTGGGTACAGTGTCCTTCTCAGTATCACAACCATGGAGAGCCATGCACAAGTCCCTGCACAGCAAGGGAAGGAGAGTGACTGCTTTAATAGAGAGGAAAAGGAAGTTGAGGGGGTTGTACTAAAAGAAGAGTCCATGGTTTTCATTGGCTGAGTCCTTACCAGGAAAGAACTTCCTCCTATGGGGCTCTGCCATGGTCATAGGGTGTAAGAGCTCCCCCTTCTGGTCTTCCAACTCAATTTAAATGAGGTTTCTGTTTATTAATTTTTTACAACTAATTGCATTTAAATTTGTTTTCTTCCAAGCAGACTCATAGACATAGAATACAAACTTGTGGTTGCCAAGGGGCCGGGGGGTGGGAAGGGACAGACTGGGATTTAAAAATGTAGAATAGATAAACAAGATTATACTGTATAGCACAGGGAAATACATACAAGATCTTATGGTAGCTCACAGCATGAAAAAAAAGTGACAATGAATATATATATATATGTTCACGTATAACTGAAAAATTGTGCTGACACAATATTGTAAAATGACTATAACTCCATTAAAAAATGTTAAAAAATTTTATTTTCTTCCTATACACTTTTGAACCACCATCTTTTAACTCTTTAATGAAAGCAACTTTTAAAGAGTTTTTTTTTAATGAGGTATTTCTGAATAGATCATCCTAAAATATGACTATAGGAACCAGAATACGTGACCCCAAAATATGTCACTACATTTTGAAGTATAGTTTATCAAGTGAGAAAAGTAATC
Organism: Camelus bactrianus; assembly: GCF_048773025.1. NCBI lineage: Eukaryota > Metazoa > Chordata > Mammalia > Artiodactyla > Camelidae > Camelus > Camelus bactrianus. Next base: position 64,742,476 of record NC_133544.1, read on the forward strand.
AGTATTTCCCATATGTCAATTCATGAAAAATTGACTGATACAGGAAGAAATGGGGTGCAGGGCGATGGCTGTGTCCCATGTCTCAGTTGAGTCCCTGGGTTTTACCCTGCTGAGTGAGAGTTCTTGGCTTTGCGAGCCAAGTGAGTCATAGTAGAGTGAAAGCAGATTTCTTCAGAGAGACAGGGTGCAAGCTGTCTCATAAAGCAAGAGAAAGGCCCAGGAGATACACATTGCATAGGCAGAATGGGGGCCATGTTACTCAGAAGGGAGAATGGCAGACTCAGAGCATGGGATTGGCTCGGAAAAATGAGATAGGTCACAAGGTGTAGGGGTTGTTAGTTTTTCTGGGCTCAGTAACTTCATATGCTAACAAGTGGGAGGATTATTCCAAATACTCTGGGAAAGGGGCTGGGAGTCCCAAGAACTGGGCCATCACCCACTTTTTGACCTTTTATGCTCAACCTTGAAACTGTCATGGCACCTGTGGGAGTGCCATTCAGCAGCTATTGTATTTCAACTGAAGGAGGATTAATAAAATGGCCGCACTTAGGCTAACAGATTCCTTATTCTTATGCTTGCCCTTAAAACGGTCAACTGACCGGTTGCTACTCACAGTTCCAGGCCCATTGTTAAAACTAAAGCTATTGATCTTACTGTTGCTACTTTATTCCAGTAATTGAAAGTAATAATCAGCTTGATTTCTGAGTCCTTCTCCAAGGAGAAGGTCACAGGACTGTAACCTTACAAAATAGCCAGAATTACGAAGAAGACCACACCTTGAGTGCTTAAGAGATAAAGAGATCTAACCACTGGCCTCTAGAGAATTGGTCACCTGGAGGCATCATGTTGCCGTTCTAAGACTTCTGTTGAGAAAATGATTCTGTTGATTGTTATCAGTGCTTTATTGTTTGAACTATGGCTATATAACCACCCTACCCCATCTCCAAAGTGGGTTCACAGTTTTGAAGGCACTAGCCTGCTGTGAGTCCCCTTTGCCCAGCAAAGCGATAAAATTGCCTCTTTTCTTCTAAGCTCCAAGACCTTGTCTCTGGGTTATTTGGCTTGTCAGGGATGGGGGCCGATCTTTCAGCAACACGATGACCATATATTGAAGCTCAAGGTCTACTGGGAATTAAATCTTCCACCATCTTGGTGCTAATTGCTCTGTCATTGTTTTAAAGGTTGTGCCCTGCCCCTGTTCCCCTGTCTAAGAACTACTGGTTTAACACTAATCTCTTGTAAGTTTGGTTGGTATAGGTCATAATCTCCCAGTTATCTGCTCATCCCCTGGTGCACTGAAATACTGCAAAGCTGAGGAGATGCCTTTGGAACATGATGACCAACCTACATTCACTGCTACTTGTTGAGGTCAGTGTTCTAGGAAGGTGTTTTGGGGGAGGAAAATTTTTCCCTTTTTCCCTTCTAGGTTATTTGGCTGGTCTAATAATTAAATTGATATGACAGATTGACAGGGCAGAAACAAACAGAAGTTTAATATCATGTATAATACATGGCAGAGACCCAGGAAAACTGAGTAACTCGCTACAACGGCAGCGAATGCCATCACCTTAACTACCGTCCTGAGCTAAAAGGAGATTGGGGGTGGGGAATCAATGGGAGGTGACCAGGAAAAGCACAGCACACAAGGATAAATTTGTTTTGCTGATTGATCATGGTCTTCTCCACCTTTAAGTTTCCAGAGAAGGTGTCATCCTCCTCTTCCTGGTACAATAGGAAGACACCCTTACAAATGGAGATTCCTCTTTCACATGTAAATGTCTCTTGCAAAAGGGTAACTTCTATTTGGTTTTCAGAGCTCCTCCCATACGGGTTGTTTCTTTAAAAAATAACCAGCATAAAATAATCCTTATGCTAAAGAGACACATTTTGGGATGGAAAATCCTGCTCACTTCCAGTGTGCAGTCACCTAATTTAAAATGTTGATAGCTTTTAGACAGGAAGGAAGGGCAGGGCATGGCCATTAAAGAAATGACACAGCAGTTAGCACCAAGATGGCAGAAAAGTCAACTCCCAATAGACCTTGAGGACCAAGAAGACGGGAGACTTGACTTCCAGTAGAACCTGAGCTTCATTATATGCTCAGCATGGTAAGTGGCACCAGGAGAGTTCCGAGGCTAACCAGGAAAGGTCAAAGAGAGGGCAGTGGCCCAATTCTTGGGAATCCCCGCCCCTTCCCCAAAGTAGTTGGAATAATCTTCCCACTTGTTAGCATCTTAAATAACCAAGTACATAAAAACTAGCAACACTCTCCCTTCCTTGCCTTCTGAGATGGCCGGCATTCTGTCCAGGGAGTGTGTATTTCTCTAAATAAATCTACCTTTACTCAGCTAAGGCTTGCTCTAGAACTCTTTCCTGTGTGAAGCCAAGGATCCTCACTTGGCAGGGTGCATCCCAGGTAATCAACAGAGACCTGGGACACTGCCATCCTCTCATGTCCCATTTTCCTATATTGCTTTGGTCAGCTTCCTAATTGTTTCAGGGCTGAAGTCATTCAATAATGTAGGAGACTGAAGAACACAAGGTCCTTTAATGTTCAGTGTTTCTCCTCTACATAACTTATCCAAGGCAGAATTATACGATGTGAACATTTCTCCTACTCTGTATCTCTATCTCCAAGTTAGCAAACAGGATTTCGTGGTTCCTAGTTACTTGTGTTCTCAACATTTCTTTCTCCGATTTACTTACTCTTCCTTCCAACAAAATTTAAATCTTAAGCCCCATTGTTAAGGAGAATTTTATTTAAAAACCCTCTAACCCTACCCTTTATCTCTGCCAAGTGAAAATGGTTATTATCAGATAAACTCATTTGTGCTCATATTTTCTACTTAATACATTATTCATCAGAAAACATAATGTCTTAACCCACCTTTATTTATATATATATATATAATTTTTTAAAGAATCGTGTTATGCTTCGTGGATAAAGCTGAGAGCTTAAGCCCAGAAGACAGCTTCTCAGAGAGCCCTGAGGGACTGCTCCAAAGAGGTAAGGGAGGAGCCAGATAATACGGGAGTTTTGTAACAAAAACCAGGTAGTCGGAACATCAGAAGATTACTTTTAATTAAAGAGAACGAAACATCTCAAGCTAATAAATTTAGTGCTTTTCTGTGTATGGGAAGAAGCAAGAGTCTGGGCTGATTGAAATCAGTCCTTTGATAAGCACCTTAGCTGTCTAGGGCCAGTGTCCTGCTTTTATACATCCTGAATCCCCTCAGGGGGCACCTTTGGTGGTGGCCTCAGTGGCTGATGGCTTGTTGGCCCCACAATCATTGTTTACTGATTTGGCAGGCAATATTTTTCATCCATAGTGCCTTCCCTTGGTCATAAATTTGCCCAAAGTTTGGGAGGTTCTCCATGACCAAATTTGCCCCTCAGTACTTGGAAGGCTCATTCGTAGATCAGGTAAACATCCTGTTAATAGGACACTCAATTTACTGATCTTTTTTGATTAGACCCTGTTGATAATCTAAAAAATCTCTAGATCACCTCTTTTACTAGTCTATTATGATCCAGGAACTGTTTTCTCCTGCTGATTCTTCCCATAACTAGAGTCGAACTAGTATAATTATTATTTTGTGTGTGTGTGTGTCGGGGGGAGGTAAGTTTATTTATTTATTTACATTTTTTGCAGGAAATACTGGGGATTGAACTCAGAACCTCAAGCATGATAAGCATGTGCTCTACCACTTTGTGCTAAACCCTCCTCCACTACAATTAATTACTCTATGTAGAGTTATAAATGTGATCTATTGCATCTTAGAGACATTCTTAATGAATATCAGAGAGGACATGATTGACAGGCACTTGCCATGTTTGTTTTGTCAAAATCAAAATTGAAATACCAAGTCAAAGGTTGAGAAAGGAAGAAAATCAGTATTGAGTGAGCACCTGCTATGACTCAGGAACATGCCGCATATTTTATACTTAGTCAGCTCTGCCCACACCCACCAATCTGGATGGAATTCAGTCACTGCAATCAACCCTTAGGTCACAACTTTTCCCCAGCTTAGCACATAAACAGTCATACTTTCATCAGACACATAAGTCTATCACACATCTTTGACACACGCATATAAAACACCTTAAGTCTACACGCAGCATATCCAAGCATAAACTCTATCACACACAATGTAACACCTTCACTAATCACACAGCACATTCTCTGCACACGTAACATAGAAATTTCCACACACATTGGGATAATATAATTTATTTAGAAAAGGGAAGACCATTCAGCTTGGGAAGACATGAAGAGAGTCAGTATCAGGAGAATTTCCGCATTAGTCAAAAAGTGGTGCCATGTGAGCTGAATCTTTTTTTAAAATGTAACAGTAAATCAGGTAAATAAGGATGGAAGGGTATTCCAGGCAGAGGAACAACATAGGAAAAGTTCTGATAGCAAGAAACAAAGTGAAACCTGTTGGAGGAACTGGCGGGCCGGTGCGTTTGCAGTAAAAGAATTTACCAAGGACCACGAGGTGTTAAGAACAAAGGGAAAGTTGAATAGATAAACTGCTACAGGCAACAGCGGGCCACACAGATGAGAGATGCCTGAGTGAGCACCGAGGCTGAATGTGCAGGGTCTTTTACTGGGGAGAAGGGGGCTGTGAACACAAGGAGTAGGGGCTGCATGATCATTTCATGCACCGGTACCTGATTGGTTGTGAGATCTGTCAGAAGCTACTCTGAATAATAAGATGTACAACTCTGATAAGAGCAGGAGATGGGCTATGTCCTGGGGTGCTTAGTTTTGGTGGCATAAAAACATATATCAGGAGAAGATGTTTTTACCCTGCTGAAATGCAGGTATGCGAAGGGTCCTGCAGTGGGGAGTGGGGGTTAAGGTGCCAGTCGGTTCCAGGAACATGGAGAACCCAAGAGTGGGGGTTTTTATGAACTTCCGAGAGCGCCAGCTGGCTCCACAAAACGTAACTCGAAGTAGTTGGAAAACATTGGCAGACAAATGCAAGGGCTATTGAGGGAGGCAGAGGACACCACTTGGGAAGCACTGAACACTCAGAGCTGCGGACGTGGGTAGAATTTTTAGTTGCTGACATCCTCTAACAGCCACGTGTCCTCTATACTATCAACATAACCATTCATGCTACAGTGGAATTCAATGTAGCTGTAGCTCTTGTAATCTTTGTAGTTATTTTTGTTATTCTCCCGGTAGCACTTCAGCGTTTTGAAGGGATATTGGGACCATATGTAGACATTTTGGTAGCGACCTCTCCAGTTCCTGCGGCATACGTTCTCAATTTTGTGCCATAAGGTATAGATGAAGATGTGGTAGTTCTTGTCTTTTGGAACATCTCTTTCCCTCATAAGATCATTGCATTTGTACTTCCTGAATTCCCAGTTTGTGTTCAGGTGGTGCTGTTTCATAAATTCCCTCCAGGAGAGGTTCTTGCTGTGTACACAGAGCCCACATAGGGGGAACAGCAGGGCCAAGAGAGGGCCCAGGACCTTTAGAGCAGATGCCATTTCAGTCACCAGGGCCACCTGTGTGTCCACAGGGAAGAGAGAGGAAAGCATTATCTCAACACTGCCCTAAGAGCTCAACTCTACCTTAAAATTCTTTTCCCTGTCATTGTAGGCACTGGGACCCATCTGATTCCCAGGCTAGAAGATGGTAAGTCTCATTAGAAAATAAAGTTTGTAAGAACTGAAAGTGTGCTAGAGCCTGAGAGAGACAAACACAAAGTTGTGAAAAATAATAATCATAGATAATATTTATTTTGAGAATTCCAAGCACCTCCTCCCTGCCCTCTCTTGAACATGAACTGAGAACCCAATCACCCTCTAGCTAGCTGTTTTGAAGTCCAGATCAGTTCTCAGAAGAGCATGTGCCCTAAAGAAAATGATCTTTTAAGCTTTATGTCTGTGACGTGGAAAGGGCTGTCTCCTTTTAAGGGGACACAGAAGATGAGTAGAGACTTGGGAGATACTTCCCAGCAGAAAGGCTTTAGTTCCCTGAAATCCTAGGCTGCGACTACACTGACTCGGCAAGATGGTGCTTACGGGGTCTCGACTGCTTTCTAACGCTTCCCCAAAGCCTGTGTGAAACACACCATCACTTCTGATGACTCATGTCCCTTCTCAGAGGCCATTTCCCCAATTATCGTCATCATAAATGGTCTTAATTTGTTGTTAAGAATGTCATCATAAAGGAATTCCAGTTTTGAAATATTGTTCTAATCAATCAAGGACCAAGATTGAAACTGTCCTCACAGACTTACTCTCCTGTAAATTAGGGCGTAGACATATTTGAAAAAGTCTCCCTTTAAACCAGCTCTCTGCCCTCACTTACCATGAGCATATGAAATCTCCAACCTGATTCTCAGCTCTCTAAGGGTGTGTCCTCAAATAAGCCTAATAAAGGCTTCCTCACAGATCTGTAAGAGTCTAGTAAGATACATGCATTGAGAACATTTCTGAGAATGTCTAGTACTACATCAGGCCCGGAAGGAGGGGTAGGCACTTTCTCATTTGTGACTCAAAGGGGCTAACTAAGCAGGATGAGAAGATCAGGATTCAGGCTCTTCCAACGTACAGTCAGCTCTCCGTATCCACCTGTTCTGCAGCCAGGGACTCAACCAGCCACAGCCGCAGATCAAAAATATTCCAAAAAACATCCACGAAGTTCCAAAAAGTAAACCTTGAATTTGCTGTGAGCTGGCAACTATTTACGTAGCATTGACATTGCATTTATAAAACATTTGTATTAGGTATTATAAGTAATGAAACAATGATTTACAGTATACAGGGGGATACTTCAGGCTATATGCAAATACTATGCCATTTTATGTAAGGGACTTGAGCGTGCATGGATTTGGTATCCTGGGGGTGGGGAGTCCTGAACTAATCCCCTGTGGATACAAGGGACAATGGTACTATTCTCGGGAAGATTAGAGAGGAAGTAGGGAGGGGCAGGGAGAAGAGCAGGGGGAGGCTACTAGGACTGTATCAGTGAGATCAGTGCTAGGTTGAATCCAGGTCTTTGCTTCTTACCAGTTGGATCCCTGTCCATTCTTAACTCCACCATCTAGAAGTCCAGTCAAGCCCCTTCCAGTGTTCCTGGGCCTTTCCCTTTAAGAATCCTCAGCACCCACCCTTCTATCCGTAACTCACCTTATTTAGATCCAACAGTCCAGTCACTGGTGGTAGTGGGGATCAGTATGCGGATCTGAAGAGAAGAGAGTCTGTGTCTTTCCCTTTTTCTTAGCACCAAGAAGCCTGCAGCAGTGAAGGAAGGACTAGCAGCGGGAGGTGCAGCGCTCCAGTGGATTGGCAGTGCTGTGGGGGTGGGAGGAGGGGACAACCTTACTAAGAGAACCAGTTCCCATATCTTCTCATCTAGAACACTTGGGTTCATTCCGAGAATAGCCTGGAGCAAAATCATCAAAGACTGATTTGCGGGCACAAAGGAATTGCAAGGCCCCGGATAACCCCAGAGAGGGGTTATCTAGAGTTGTCAGAAGACAACCAGAGATCTGGCTCCGAAACTCATTTCCCAACAAACTTCTAGGGGAAAGTCCCTGCATGGCTAAGCTATGTTCCAGTGGGAACCTGAGTGAGGAAAACCATATCTGGAGTTGTAAACTGTGGGACTTCCATTGAGAAGTGAAACAGTATCTAGTCAAGGGTACAATTTGCAGATAAAGTGAGATCCTCGAATGTGTTTTCTATCAACATATTTCTCCAAGGACTGTTCCTGGCTAAGCCACCTTGGTTGGATTTCTCACTGGGCCACCTTGTTATCAGAATGTCATGAAAGGTAACAGATTATGCCACCCCAAGATATGCCTCTCTCAGGGAGCATAATTTGCTTCCTCAAAATGTATATTTTTGGCATGTTGGATTATTTTGAACTGAAAAGAATCAAGGCCCAAAAGACTCAGGAAGAACTTTTGACCTTCCTTCTAACTGCCTAAAACAATTGTGGGCAAAGAATTTCACCTGCCATTTCAGTCAACAAACAATGTTGTGGCCACCAAGCCAGCATCCATTGCAGCCACCCCAAATGGTGCCCCCTGTGGGGAACTCAGGATGGAGAGAAACAGAACGTCAGCCCTAGATAGATAAGGTGCATATCATGGGAATGGTTTTAATAATCTTAGACTCCTGCATCTTCCTACATATAAAAAAGTGCCAAATTTGTTAACTTGAGATGTGTGGTTTTTCTTTCATTAACAGTAATCTTGTGATGTTCCAACTATTGGGTTGTTTTTTTTTTTTGTTTTTTTTTTTTTTTTTTTTGCAAAAACTCCTATATATCCTGGCTCCTCCCTTACCTCTTCAGGACAGTCCCTCAGAGTTGTCTGAGAGGCTGTCTCCCAAGCTTAAATACCCAGTAGGTCCAACGAATAAAACATAATTTTCAACCTTTAGGTTGTGCTTTTTTTTTTTTTTTCCAGTCAACAGAATGTTCCAGGAAGAGAGCTATTACCATGGATAATTATAGTATAATATGAACTAGGTATAGCAGACAGGGAAGAATTTAGCAAAGTCTGTTAAAATTACTCTCTGTCCCATTGTCTCTGCAAGGCTCAGCAAATATTTGATTACCAAACATTTGCTCCTTTGATCGTCTGATGAATTGCCTTACTTTCCTTTGCAACATCCCCTTTGTCTGTAGCCGAGGATAGTATTTAAAGTGGCTGCTTGAGCCATTTTGGAGAGTTTTACTGTTTTCCTTGGTATCTTCCATGCCTATAGGAGATACACATGTTGTTAAGCTTCTGTGTGTCTTTTGTAAAAAAAAAAAGAAAAGAAAAGAAAGAAAAAGAAAAAATATGTTAAATAGAAATCTTAATTAAATATTCAGGAGACCAGAAAGGGGAACACTCATGCTCTACAAGCACAGCAGAGCCCGACAGGAAGAAGAAAGACTTCCTCTCCTTTGCTGGCTCAGACAGTGAGAGATTGTCGCCACTCAGCCAATGGAAAGCCATGCACAGTCTTCCCGTAGCCCTCCCAGCTTCCTTTGTCCCTCTGTAAATGAGGTCTCCTCTGCATTGTTGCTGGGAACTTGCACTATGGCTGCAGACCCCAAACTGCAATTCTTTGCTGATCCCAAATACATCCATTTTTCTGCTGGAGAAATAACTAGCAGTCTGTTTGTCTAACTTAGGTCAACATTTTCTCTTGTTAATCTGTTTCTCTATTACAAGGGAATCTCAGCTGGGTCTCAGAACCTGGAAGTGTAGAGGGAAAGTGACTTTTCCTGTCCTATAGGCAGAATGTCTACTTTATATCCAGAACTTATCTTTAAAGCGTGCTAGTAGCAATGCCATCCTGTTTTATAGTCACCTGATCTTCTCTTTGAATGGGAAATATGTTATCAGGATTAGATGGGGACCTGTTGGCATGTATAGGGATATGTTGGTATTTACAGAAATTCTGGTGCACTTTAAACCCTAGCTCATGTCAAATATTCTTTGAATAACAGAGAATCATGTGCTGATAGACTGGACGGGGGTTGTCTCAGAGGACACTCTGTACATCCGCCTACTCTCTATCCTTTGGGTGAAGAAGGAGAATAAGAAGGTAGAAACTCTGGGCACCCGGGTTTGGAGGACTTGAGAGATGAGTCTGAGAAAACATGAGGTGGCCATGATGGGTCCATACAGCTGGAGCCCTTCCCAGCAAGTTCATGCTCTCTCCTGAACGTAAACCAAGTAGTGACTCAATAAATGTACAGGTAGGAGGGAGACACCACTAGGGTTAAAGTGTGAAAGGGCTAAGAAAGAGCTCCGTAGCTTTCCAAGGCATCCTTATGGCATATTACAGACCATCAGTGAGTAATTGAGAAAATTATAAGAAACTGTGCCAGTGAAAGTAATTTTTTAAAGAATAAACTGTTATGCTGATATCAATGGTTGATAATATTATTATATGGTTGATCTACTCCAGTCTTTTCCGGTGTCAACTTGTTCATCCAGTGTTTCTCAAATAAGTGTCATAATCTATTTTTGATATGGGGAAAAAAATTATCGTGAACCCAAAGCATCCATCCATGAACCCTACTATAAAACTAAGCCAGTTGGGAAGCAACCTAAATTTAATTGTGGCAGTTGTACCCCTTTATATCTGCAGAAATGAGCAGCCACCAAAGCAGCCCAAGAAGGTAAGTTACTCAGTGTTTCTGGAAGTGGTTTATTGGGTCTGTTTCCTAGAACTCTGTCTACCCCCTTTTAAAACAAACTGCTTAGGTTATGTTGTGGGACACAGGTGGGCGGATCAGTGGGCTGGTGAGCCGATGACACACGGATTGGTAAAAGAATTTACCAGAGATGAAGAAAGAGAATAGTAAAGGAGCTATTAGGCTGAGCTGCCATAGCCAAGAGTGGGCCACACAGATGAGAGGTGCCTGTGTGAGCACCGAGGGCTGGTTGTGGGGGTCTTTTAGAAGGCAGGACCACAAGGTGCCTGATTGGCTTGTGCACAAGTCTCTGATTGGTTGTAGGTGAGGTAAGAAGTTTAGGGTGGGGGGGTTTATGACTCTGATAAGGTGGGCTGAAACAGGCCAGCCTGAGCTACTGTGAGATTAGGCATTACCTAGTTACTTTGTTAGGGGAAACGTGCCCTGTAAAGAACGTACTTCACCTGTTGAGGGATCACAGCAGACATCTGAGAGCCCAGGAATGGGGGTCGTTGGACTTTGCAGGATGTCAGTTGGTCACACAGTTTTGATTTGCATTTCCTTGATGATTAGTGATACTGAATGGATATACACATAATGGAATGTGACTTGGCCTTAAAAATGAAGGAAATCTTGCCATTTGTGACAGCTTGGATGCACCTGGAGGACACTATGCTTAGTGAAATAAGCCAGACACAGTCAGAAAAAAATTGTACACAGACCCTGTACGATTTCACTTGTACGTGGAATCTAAAATAGTCAAATCACAGAATCAGAGTACCAAGGTGGTTACTAGAGGATGCGGGGAGGAGGAAATGGGCCATGGAAGATGGGAAATGGGAGACCGTGGTCAAGGGATTCAAAGTTTCAGTTATTTAACTGAATAAGCTCTGAGCATCCAATATCTAGCATAGTGACTAGAGGCGAAAATAAGACAACAGGCCCCAAATAGGTTGCTTATGCTAACCTCCCCCATCACCAAACTAAGACTTAATTACAGTTTCAGGTCTCCCAGAAATGGAATTTTCAATCAGTCAATCAGGAATTGCCTGATCATCACTAGATAGGAAATCCACCCAATAGATAACTGTCATCCCCAAGGCAAAGCGACCTTGCAGTAACCAGTCTGCCTTTTTGCCTAATATAACATCTTGGTTCCTGCTCCCATCCACCAATAAAAGTCTTTCATTTAATACAGTTTCTTGGACCTCCTTTCTATGTGCTGCCTGATACATACATTGTATGCCAACAAGATCTTAAAAATCTACTCAGTTGAATTTTGTTTTGCTGGGGAGGAAGAAAACTTTCCTCTGCCCTTCTCGGTTCTTCTAGCTAGTCTAAGAGTTAAATTGACATAAAGCAGGTTAACAGGGGCAAATAAGATTTCATTTGGCACACGCAGGAGCCCCACATACACGAGAGGTTCAAAGGCAGAAAGGCAAAATGAGGTGTGTGTGCCACCCCGAGCTAAAAAATGGGAAGGGGCCTAAGGCTTCCAAGGACAGGAGGGTCACTCACTGGACGATAGTGGGCAGATGTTTGGTAACTAGAAGTTGGTCCTGCCATATAGATGCGGCCACTTAGATAAAACTTATGTCTGGTAATGACTCTTTTTCTCAGAAAAGTCCCCAATTTAAATTCTCCTAGGTAGTTAAGGGAGGGGCAATAGTTTCTCTTGAGTTCACAGGGTCTCCACTGCCTTTAGCTCAAAACAATCCACATGCCAAAGCAGCACATCTTGGAAAGGCCTCTTCTGAACCCCTACAGTTTTTCTCCCAGCTTGATTGAGGTATAATTGACAAATAAAATTGTCAGATGCCTAAAGTGGGCAATGTGATGATTTAATGTGCATACACATTGTGAAAGTATCCCCCCCATCGGGTTAACTAATGCATCTATCACCCCACATATTTACCTCCCTTTCCTTGGTATGAACATTTAAGTCCTACTCTTTTAGCAAATTTCAATTATGCAACTCAGTCTTATCAACTATAGTCACCAAGTTATACATTAGTTCCTCAGATCTTATTTATCTTATAACTGGGAACTTGTACAGTTTTGTTTTTTTTTTTTTAGCAGGTTAATTAATATAGTATCGTATACTTAAAAGGTGCTACCAGGGTAAATTCTACGTGTTTTCACCCCACACACACACACACACACACACACACATGAAAGGGTAAATTTATGCAGTCATAGGTGTATTAATTAGCTTGATTATGGCGATTACCTCATAATGTATACGTGTATCAAATCAAGTTGTACATCTTAAATATAAATAATGTATGTGGGCTGTCACCCAAATGCCTTCAGTTTAGTCCTTTCGTACCCACACACTTTCCTTCTTTAGCAGCTAGCGTCTTCATGCATCTCTGTTCCCCAATTTGTTTCTAAATTTTCAAAGGGAGAAGGGAAGGGGTGTGAGAATTGTCCTGAGAGGAATCGTTCCCTCTGGAGTAAATGAGACAGACGTTCTGTGTCCCCGTCATTGATCTGATGCTCTTCAGACTTGGACTAGAGTTTATGGGGATATTAAACTATGTGTGTGTTTATAAACTAGAGAAGAATTAAAAGAGGATAGGAGGGGAAAAAATCTCACACACAAGACTACTGTCTCAAATGCTTGAAATGTAAGGTATCTTATTTCTTTTATTATAAAGAAAACATGAAAAATCTTTCAGTCAGGAAGAGTAAGTGAGTCTTAATGATCCAGTACATTTTTAACACTCTGACTTACTAGGGGTTTGGGAAGAGAAGAACAAAATTTCTTGTATCATTTCTTGGTCTTATTAGATTCAAACACAGTCAAGTTCCCAAATTTTACAGATAGAGCTCTCATCTGGCCAGTACATACTTCCCAAATTTTAACACTCCCCACAACAGCTGACTTTTGGGAATAACAAAAACCAGAAAGTTTCAGAACATCTCTTGTGCTGAAGTGGAAAAAGCCCTAGATTAGTAGCCAGTTACACTGGACTTCTGTCTCAGATTTTCTACTAGCTTTATGTTCTTAGCAAATCCCTTAACTTGGGGCTTGTGTATCTTGCAGCATCAGCAGCAGTGTCCCAGGGGTGCTGTGGCATTAGAAATGACGTAACTTAGATGAAAATGCTTGAAGTGCTCTGGACGTACATATAATGACTAAATTCCAGAGGAGAGGATCTGAGAAAGCCAAGGCGACCAGTATTACAAAAGGAAGCTTATTACAGAAAAGCCCAGGCCCATTATAAGTTTATGTCTCAACTTTCTCTTTCATGCAGTGTATTGAACAGAATGGGTTCTACAGAGAAAAAGAAGAAACAAGCAGAGGAGACAGAGTCTGGGACAGCTCAAATGCACTACTCATTGCTACTTAAGGAGTAAGCTAGAGGCCAGCTGCTGGGAGAAAACCCCTGCTGGGTGGCATCTATTTGTCAAAGTGCACAGGCACCTCTGGGTTACCCTCACAGGCGATGACAACACGTCTCATGCTGGCTGTGGCCCGGTACCTGCAGTTGGGAGCCCTGGAACTTCCTGTCTCCCTGCAGTCTGTGACCTTCACTACCCCCTCGTGGCAGTTCATCTTGCCATTCTTGCACTGAATGCTCGTGGTGCTACAGATGCTCTGAATCTTCCAAATGTCTTCATGAATGAACGTGTTGAAGTACTTGCACTGATATGAAGTCATCTTCCGTCTTTGCATCATCAGGTTGCAGTAGCTATCACTGCCACCTCTCCCAGCAGGGTCCACGTGTTGCCGCAGGAAACGTTGGTACATGTAACTCTGCCCGTAGGAAGGCTGTACCAGCCCAAGCCCCAGCAGGGTCAGCAGCACGAGCAGCAGCAATGAATGGGTCTTCTGGAGCGCCATCACTACCTTGGAGGTGCCTAGAGAGAAACCAAGGGACAGGAAAAATCATCCTGATTCAACAGGAAGTGAGCAACACAAAGCAGCAAGGACAATCTTTGGAGAGTCAGACAGGTCCCTATTCTACACGTGCAGTTCAAGGGCTGGCCCCAACTGAACTCCTAGCTTGATACATATGGTTTCTACTGTCCTTTGTTTTCAAAGGCGCTGGCAGATCACACTGAGTGACCGAAATGGCTGACGAGAAACCTGCGCTTTATCCCACCTACAGCCTATATTTTGGTTAATGATAATGACTACGATCAGGCATAACTATCAGTCTTTTAAATGCCAGCCTCTAACTTCACAGTCACCTTTTGCCCGTGCACAGAAAGATACAAAGCTCTGTGTCACATTCCTGTGCCTGCTGCTGTGGATACGAGATATGGAGTTAGGAAGAGAGGGAAGTGAAGGCGTTGTGGGAGGTGGTTGGCAGGGAGGAATTGATGCTCGATTTACTCCTCACCCCAGGACTAGTGGATACAACTTCTGAAGATACACTTATCACTTAGGTAATAGCTTCATCACAACAATGTACTTTGGGGTTGTTTTTCCCAAATCTAATTTTGCACAGTTCTGTCTACTTTCTCAAATTCTGCTTCTTTGTGACCAATAACATGGTCACAAAGCAAGATAACCAACTACAGGGAAGAATTAAGCTATTCATACAAGAGCAAACCCATGGCCCCAGCTACATTAACCAACCGATTAAACAAGACGTAGAAAAACATCCTAATGTAGTCATCAATGGTTGCATCTCAAGGTTCTAGCTACAACAGAAGATGAGATGATCCACAAATCATCCCAACACATCTTTTTTGGTCAGAGCTTGTCCCTAAGGCTTTCTCCACTGCACCACCATCGAATCTCAGTAAGAGCTTCTTTTCATTCTGTGATCCCAGAGTCTGAGTTCTGCCACGTTAACTGTGTGACCCTGGGGAAATTACTTAACTTCTCTCAGTGTATTTCCTCACAAGTAAAATGAGCATAATAACACCCACCTCTTAGGCATGTTGTGAGGAATAAATGATAAAATCAATGTAAAGTGCTTGTTACAATGCCTAGCACATGGTAGCTGTTGAGTAAATGTTGCCGAAGATCACCTTTGCAATTTCCATTTTTCTTGGTTTTCTTTGTAGCCTTCAATCTGATAAAATAATGACCACACTGAATCATATGTATTATTGACCCCCCAACTTTGGTCGAGTACCTGTACTCCCAAGAAATTAGAAGGCTGTTTTTAAGCGGAAATGTCGCCGATACTAGAATTTATGCCTTGTCCCTAGACAAATGTTTCCTCTCCAAAGTGCATGTATTTTTCTTCCTTGCATGTCACCATTCTTCAAAGCACTTGACATTTGGGGGGTTTCTTTTCTTTTCCTTGCAAAGTCAACACAGCACAGTGGACTAGGATTTTAGCTTCCCAAATGATTCACTTGAGGTAAAATGACTTGCCTGCAACTTGACATTTCATCCTAAACAGCTTTTGGTTGTGAGAGAAAGAGACCAGAAGCAAAAAATACTAGGACTGGGGGCTACCCAGCTGTTAGCTCCATCAGGAAGCACCCCCATCCCATTGCCACATGATTTCCTGGGACACAGTCTTTTGTCCTAACACCAGGGCAGGAGATGCCATGGTCATGCGCTAAGCAGAGGTTTGGAGATGTGAGTTTTCACAGCTATGATGTGATCAGTGTAATAATGGTCCATGCCTTTGACTTTCATGACCTTGAGTGGACAATGATCTGTATGGAAGCCCCATTGCCTCATATGAGGGAGACAGTACTGGTTGGAGAACCTGAGATGTTTCCAAATATTCTACCAAGCACTGGAACTTCCTCACTTCCTGAGGGCTTTTTTATTTTATAATATTGACAAATTTTCTAATAAAAGAAATTTGGAAAACTCTTCTCAACTACTTAGGAAAGAAATGACAATGTTTTCAATTTTGAAATCAATTAACTCAAGGCAAATATATTCATGCTCTGAATGTGCCCTGGTAACTGACTTCTCCTTGTTTTCCTCCATAAATGAGAACACTTTCAGTGAGGCTGGGCTCTCTGTGGCACCTAGACACTGGTCTATAACCAGGTATTGAGAACCAAGCCTTCTGGCTCATCTCAGGGCATGTAGGCATCAGGAGAGGCCATCTTGCAGGAAAACTGTGACCACTATACTCATTCACAATACAGCAAAACTAGTGATGTATAACTGTAATTTATTACCTGCTTTCTAAATAAAATATCCAGGTACCGATTGACGAAATAAAGTAACAGGAAGTTAACCACTGAACCTGTGGATTAATTAGCACATTTTACAGAGACGGTCTGTTAATCGAAGTTCATGTTCACTTGAAAACATATCCAGTTGGAGAAGAAAGGATAAGTTTGGAACCTTTCTATGACCACCCTAAGACCTTAGAGTTGCCAGACAACAGTTGGTACAGTTAAAGAGTAAAGAGAAAATAATGTAGTAATCAAATTTCTTGATCTTGATATGAAATAACTTTGAGACTATCCTGGGAACATTTCGTTCAAAGCAATGTCAAATTACCTCCTGCTTAAGGTTAAGAGGTGGCTGCCCTGAATGGATTTTGGTATTCATGCAGGATTACAAATGTGTGTGTGTGTGTGTGTGTGTGTGTGTGTGTGTGTGTGTGTGTGTGTGTGTGTGTGTGTGACAGAGAGAGAGAGAGAGAGAAAGTGTAATTAATCTGTTTTTATTTAGTCCTATACTCCTCTTCCTAAGGTTTAACATTTGTAAAAGTTATACCTGCTTATTATTTGGTAACAGTTTGCCCCTCTTGAAAATTCTGCTCCACGGCCATTTGGATTTTCCCAGAAATCTCTGTAAGATGAATTTAACATCCTTGCCATCACAGAAAGGTAAAGTACACCTCCCTAAGGCCTGATAAAGAACTGACTGGTAAAGAAAAAGGCATTTCTGTTCCATCCAACCCTGGAGTGGGGGGTTCGCGGGGAGCGGGGAGAAACAGCTGAATAGAGAAATGGGGAGAGATCAATAGGCCTGGAATCAGTGAGAAAATCTGATTCTTAATGATTTCAGAGATGTTTTTATTTGGTAAACATACTGTAAAACAGAAAACAAAGGATCAGACAGCTCAAGTTCTGGACCCCTAGCAGTGAACGCTGCCACCACTGTTCTGGGGTGTGGATGGGAGACGGAAGGAAAGAAGGGCGGAGCCAGCTCCGGGCTGCCAGCTTCAAGGGAAAAAGGTCTCATCAAGGTGGACAGGAAAGCCATTTCTACAGGCAATAACAATGACTCTGTAGGATTTTGTGGCTCTGTACTGGCATGGAGGCCGGGGGGACCCTCCCTTGTGCTTGCAAGTGGTGACCTGGAAAGCAGACCTGCTTCTCCTGAGACCTATCCCGTAAGGCTCTCCATTCGTGTCTTCACAGATGGCCCTGATGTTGTTGCTACTGCCATGAACAAAGGTGTTGGTGTCTTTGCAGGGTGAGGTCAGGCCTCGTCTCCTCATCATGGTTTCACAGTATCTGTCATCCCGGCCTCTGGGGTTGGCATCATGGTGCTTGGACAGGAATTCCTGGTATCCCTGGGCCAAGGTCGGTGGGATCAGACCCACACCCAGCAGGAAGACCAACAAGAGGGGGCCCATCACCATCTTTTCCAACAAAGGCTCCTGCCAAGGGCAAAAGGAGATATGATATGGGCACAGAACAGCGTTGCCACATTAGGCTAAAAGGACAGGGACTTTTCTCTCTGACAGGGTGTCATGGATCAGTTATCCTCTGGCACCTAAGTATTCTTTTCTTTCTCTTTCCTCATTGATCTCATGTTTCTTGTCCATCAACTTTTTGAGGAAAGTCTATTCCAATGTTTCCTGAACACAACTTCCAGCCCCAACCACTCTTTCTTATTTCTTAGGATCACTGAGTATGTACCTTTCTATCAGTTGTAGCATTACAAAAATCCATACACAGTCTTTAATTCAAGGATTAACTAACCGAGTAACAAATATTACACAAGCCCCTATTGGGTTCCAAGCACTGTGCTGGGTCCTGGAACACAAAGACCACTGACACACCTACCAGAGGATGTAGCATCCCTGGGGAAGGGATGGAAGAACCAACTTACTGAGATGAGACAGTAAGATGGGAGGTGAGACCTGTGAAGAAGGGGGACTTTTAGGGAACCCTGAGTCCAGAGAAGCAGCAATCAGAGAAGTCCAGGTACTCAAGTCAATCAGTCAGTTGACTGTGAGGAGAGACATGAGAGCAGTTTCACCTTGAGGTGAAGGGAAGCAGACCTAATTCCCCAAGGAGTAGGTGGTTCATGGCCAAAGGTGGGATTATTACGTACTATTTGGAAAGAACAGGGAGGAGCATGGAGGAATCCACGTAAGCTTGGGAGTGGGTCTGGGGTCAACCCTTACAGAGGACTGGAGGAAGAGGAATTCAAGCTCATTCTTAGGAGCTTCTTGCATTGGGAACAATTTGAATTATTCTTAGAGAATATTTTTGTTTCCCCCGCATACATACATAGACTGTTACACAACAGGAAAATGGTGTTACCATGTCAAACAAACAAACAAAAGTCCTTAGACCTTTTCATCAAACCAAAGGTCTTATCACTTGCTGTAATGATTTCTTAATGTCATCCTCAGAAGAAGGAGAAGAGCAGCCACCATCACTCAAGAGCTGTCAACTGAAACACTGGACATCCCAGGGGTGGTGTGTCAGACACTCAGACACACCCAGAGAGTTAATAGAGTGCTTCTTCCTGGGGCATAATTTTAACTTAATGATAGATAATCAAAAATAGAACTAAACAAGTAAAGATGATAACAAAAGAGAAAACAAATTTTCCTATGAACCACTAAGATTGTATCTTATGAAACTTGCTGATTTGAAAATAGAAAGCTATTTGGTATTTGCAGCAGGTAGTTTCTGACTATACCTTCAGTTCTTCGGAGAAAATTTGGAAGAACAGGGCCTTTAAAACCCACCAAAGTCCTCTTGTAGTAGCTCACAGTGAAAAAAAAATGGGACTATGAATATATGTATGTTCATGTATAACTGAAAAATTGTGCTCTACACTGGAATTTGACACAGCATTATAAAATGACTATAACTCAATAAAAAATGCTAAAAAAAAAAAAAAGCCACCAAAGTCCTACTCTGTATTAAGCCAAATACATGTGAATGCCCACACATCCAAGAACAAGAATGACTTTCCACTGGAAACTGGAAACTAATTTTTATGATTTTGCTTTTGGAATTGTTAGTCTACGAGTAACTAATTTATAGCTGGCTATGATTTCTTGACAATCCTCATACCTACTGAGAAATTCTTACAATGGGAGAAAAATTTGACCTTCAATTTCTTCTCCTTCTTCTGTATCCACTTGCTGCACCCAGCTTTAATGAATTTGAACACAAGTCACGAGTTTCCAGGTACATATATGTGCATATATGTCCACTTTACAATTGTTTTTTGCTTCCTCCATCTCTGAATTCTTCTGGACAGGAGTGAAAGGATGGTCAAAACTTTTTCTTGTTCATTAGGGCCTTATGGTCTTTTGTTGCCTCCTAGATCTTGGTGAATTTTATGGTTAAATGAGGCTTTTAATTTCTGTGGCCACACGAATTCTCTTTGTTGGTTTCTTCAAAATGGTACTTTCTTCGTCTAGTGTGCCATTACAGTCCCTTTTGCCTTTTGTTTCTTCCTTATGGAGCAAAGGTGTGTGCTCGATGCGTCCCCTACATACAAAATGCTGGACCCAGGATTCTAATCCTTGGCATTTAGGATGATCCATTAGAGGCTAATAAGTACGCTTTTTCACTTTATATAAAGGCACTGGTCTGCGACCTTCAGTTTATTCCTTTTCTTGGTGGCGGAGGTATTTAGGATTATTCATTCATTCATTCATTTATTTTAGTGGCGGTACTGGGGATTGAACCTGGGACCTCATGCATGCCAGGCATGTGCTCTACTACTGAGTGTATCCTCCCCCTGCAACTTATTCTTAAATGTAATGTAATCTTTATGAACCCTAAATTTGTACATTGTCATGGATACTTAATTATTAATTTTATAGTGTTTTTTTGTGTGGAAGTCAGTTTTGTGTGTTGTAGCCCTTAAAGAGACCACAGGTCATAGCACTAAGCCTATCGTGCTGCTAAACAGCCCTGGGAGCACAACCGTGAATGCAGGAAGATGAAGGGCTTCGGGGTTCTGCTGGCTCCAGGGGAAAGCATGGGGCAGGGTGAGCAGAGTGACCTCTCTTTCTCTTCAGCATTTGGCATCGATCCCCCTTGTCTGTTTCATCTTAACTGTAGACAAATCTGGTACGCGGATGAAGAATTACCAAATTATACGCTAAGACTTTTTTTGGTTATTCCTCAGTACTGAAGCAAATAAACAGGTATCAGCTGAAAAGATTTCCTTTAAGCACATGAGAGCATAATTTGTAATAGAAGCAGCAGAAGTGTGTTCTTGGGATTTTAGCAAGAAAGTGGTACACAAGTGGGAGGGGAGAGCCACACCTGAGAGAAGAACAAGGACGCTGAGGTGGCTGCTGCTCCATCACAGCTGCTGGGCTGCCTGGCTCCCCATGTGCTAAGCTCTTTTACATTTACATTGTGCTTTTCAGTCTCCTGGGTTTGTTTTCTCTTTCTAGTCTTTTGCAAGACAAAGTTTTATTAATTTGTAATCCATTAAGTCTCTTGCTCTGCAATGGACAAATATTGCCTTCCCATGTCAAAGTCAACTGTAGAATGGCAGGCTCTCAAGGTGAGAAGGGTCCCCACAGGTCAGAGTTGACACTTCTCTGCCAGAGGCCAGAATCCCAGAGTTCAAAAATCTGGAAGCAGAACCTGAGCTGGTAGTACCCAGAAGAGGCATTAGGTGGCAGTGGCGGGTAGGAATGGTGCCAACATGTTCCACACTGTAGAGGAAACTGGGGGTCCTTGGAGGAGGTGCCAGGATTGCACAGGGGATGTTGCGGTTCACTGAAGTAAGTATGAGCTGGCAGGCTTGTCTAGAGACTCTCTCCAAACACCATATGCTTTAGATATTAAAACGAAGGACACCTCCCTAGAAAGGAGTGTCAAAGCAAACATCACAAAGCTCAGGATATGCCCGCAAGGACATCACAAAATAAAGATTTACCTCTTGTCAAGTGCCATTCCCAAACCACCATTCATGTGATCTTGAGCAAACAATTACCCGTGTACTCACCAGTGTTTCCTACTGGTGCACAATCCACAGGAGGGCAGAGCTCATGTTATTCACCTTGAATCACAATGCCTGCCTCACAGTAGACCCTTAATAATAATTTAATGACTGACTTCATTTTCCTCTCCAGGTCTGAATTTGTTCATCTATAAATAAAGTGAGTTGCTAGAGCGAAAAGTCTGAAATTCCATGGGTTCTCATTAGGTGTAAAGGAGCCTTTCAAGTTTCACTAGCAAAAGTCCAGTGTCCATGGAATTGTAAAGGTAAGTCTGTATAAGTTTAGTCGGTGGCACGAGGCACAAGCTGGAAGAGATGATAGGATGACCTGCAGCCCAGTCTCACGGGTGTGCATCCTCCCTGAGTCTCGGTGTGTAAACCAAGCCCACATCATTTCTAGTTAAGGCACTGGACTGACATTGCACTGGGGCTCTGCATCCGAAAAAGCCATTTGTTCGTTGAGAGGCTGACGGTCCTCATGTCCCTGTCTGGGGCAGTAAAGGATCTTTATTCCTGATTTACAGAATTTGCACCTTCATTCTGTAACAACTCAGCTAACGTTTGCTCAGGCTTATTGTAGTCTTGACTCCCAAAGACATCCAGAAACCAAATCCCAGCAAGTACACACCATGGCCACCGCTATCTAACATCTGCTCCCACACTCACACCTTCCACACTCATATATTCAATACTAAATTTCCCCAAAACAGAGGTAAAATGCAATTGGGAGAAAACAAATAAGAGACAGACTGTTTGTAGTACAGAAGTGAATCTGCCTAGGCCAACCACGGTGCAGAGCCTCACCTCTGGTCAAAGGTGGTCAGACTCATCCACACATACCCTTCTAGACCCAAGCACATAATTGTCAGTGGAATTTGTTCCATCTGTTCTTTAGGCTAACTTGATCCTCTGTCTCAAACCAATCCCTTAGTCTTTACAAAAATTAACATTCTCTTCCTCTCACCACAGGCAATATTTGCACTCCAGGGATTCATCAAACTTTATGCACCAGGGGATTACCTTGACCAGTTGTGATCAGTATCTAAGGTTAGAGTTTCCATGAATATAGCTTCACACTTTCATGTGTTCTAGAGCAATTTCCTTCAAAGTGCAAGCATACCATCCAATGAGTAGTCCTCCTTTTTAGTTGTTTTCTTCTTTCTTCTCTTCAACCTGCCTGTATACCTCTTTTGACCTTGGGATGCATTCCACTTTGCTCTCAAAGAGCACCCAAAATTATTCTTTCTTTTTCTAATGGAGGTACTGGGAATTGAACCTAGGACTTTATGCATGCTAAGCACACATTTTACCACTGAGCTATATCCCCTTCCTCCTCCTACGACCCCCCTCAACCCCTAAAGCTTTAAGGAAAGAAAGTAGCAGGAAAGATTACAAGAAAACAGCTAAAAATATACTTTATCTTTCTTTTCTTGTTAAGTCATACATAATGCCTGTATCCAGGGGAACTCCGGATGGCCTTCAGCAAACAGCTTTCCCAAATCTTTGGGGACTTAATCACAATTTAGGAATCCCTCCTAAACCTCCACTTACTCCCAGTCTCACCAATTTCCCTTTAGCTACATATAGGATATTGTAAGAGAAATCTTTTCATTTTAAACTTTGGAATCTAATTCATTTTCTTCTTAATTCATGAGCTTGGGCCCAGCAGCTTTAAAAGGGGGGAAATGGTTTCATTGAAAAGGATGGACAGTTAGAAATAGTAAATAAATACACACATGCCTAATAAATAAATAAATACAACAATAGATTACCCAGGAGGAAGAATCTTGCAAAAATCTGGAAGTTTCCCTCCAACTGAAGAGAGGTTCCAGCCGCTTGTTCCTAGAGGTGGGGTCCAGTGGTGTGAACCTGGAGGCCCCTCCTGGTTCCGATTATATAGGGATCAGATGAACTGGGTCAGGAGACTAGATCTAAAAAGTCCAAGTCCTGGCAGAGACATCAAAGCCAAGGACACTGCTCTTAGACAAACAAGGAAAGTCACCCTCTCCAGGGCATGACTGGGTCAACTATTAACCCACCTGAGGGGATTAGAGATCTGTTCTGGGAGGCAAAGTGTGCTGAACATGGCCTTTGGTCCCAAAGCAGCCTTTTTCTGATGTCCACGGACGGTTCTTACTCTTGCCCACGACAGAACTCAGGTTTCATGGTTCGCATGCAGTGATCTGGGTGCAGACAATGCTGTTTCTTGGGCCAGCTCCAAGAACTGCCTTGGGAGAAGCCTGCAGAGCAAGACGGGGGCTCCCAGCAAGACGCAGTTCCACTGTCCTTTCTGTTTAGACACATGACTTGGGTCCACGAAACGGTAGTAGGTAGGAGTCACAGAACCGGGAAGGCACCTCCAGAGAGGGTTATGTGACAGGTGTTAGCACCCTGTCCCTGACCTCAGCCTCCCAGCTACTAACCCTCGGAAGTATCCTTACTGTTATTTCCTGGGCTTCTCCTTCCTTTCATCCTTACCTGTGCATAGAAACAACCTTTTTTTTTTTTTGCTTATAACTTTCTTGACTTGCCCAGCTTCCGCTTATAAAAGCCTTTCATTGTACAGCTCCTCAGAGCACCTCTCTTACTTACTAGATGAGATGCTGCCCCATTCATGGCTCATTCAAAAAGCCAATTAGATCTTCAAATTTACTCGAAACCATTTGGTTTTTTAACAGGGATGCAGGGCCTGTACTGGATTCTAACAAGGTGCCCGGATGCTCACTTTCCTTTTGTGGGCAAACACAGTGTTTGAGAGGGGAACCTGTGTTAAATTGATCATACTTTGCCTTTTGAACACACAGCAAAAAACAAAGTCCTAAAGTTTTCAGTCACTTATCAGAGAGGAGGTTGCCAGGCCCATTGCAACACCCTTACTGCCTCAGCAGTCCTGGACCAGGAAGGAGCAGTGGGCTCCCACTGTCTGTGGGGATTAAGGTGACTTGATCAACAGCACCCACCCTTCTCTGGTAAACAGCCTAAAAGCAGATAAGATACTCCACTCCAACATCACACACGTACCGTCCCGTGGCCTCAAAGCCCAGTGCAAACACCAGCTCACACGGAGACCAGCCTCTGAGTATAGAGGGTGCAGCCTGTGTCTCTGAGCAAGGCGGGTTCTTTTTTTGCTTCGGGGATTTCGCCAGGCCACCTTTGGAGATTTCACAACCTGTCGTAGAGTTGACAATGCCAGAAGCCACCTAGGTGAATGGCGGATGATTGCTTTCATTCTAAGTGTTTTTCTTTTCAGCTTGGCACCATGAGGTTATGATGAAACAGAAAAGAAGGTTTTGGAATAAAAAAAAATTTTTGCTATCTCATTAAAATGCGTTTAAGGGCTTAGTCAAAATACTTATAATAAGGAATTACAGTCAACCCTCCATACCCACAGGTTCCCCATCCTTGGATTCAACCAACCATGGCCCAAAAATATTTGGAAAAGCATTCCAGAAAGTTCCAAAAAGGAATCTTTTAAATTCGCTGTGCCCCAGCAATGGGCTTTATATTGTATTAGGTATTATAAGTAATCTAGACATGATTTAAAGTATAGGGAGGATGTGCACAGATTATATACAAACACTATGCATGCCATTTTATATAGGGGACTTGAGCATCGGATTTTGGTATCTTTGGGAGGTCCTGGAACCAGTTCCCCTTGGCTACCAAGGGACTGCCTTGTAGCCTGTGACTATGGTGTATCTTTTTATTAGTAACTTTAATAGATGTGAAGCACTTGCTAATTGAGAAAAAAAGCTTTTATATATATATATATATAAATCCTTATATAGTTTTAAATGTTCTGACAGTTGGAACTTTAAAGTCATTCCCCTTTTCCTGAAATGTTTTTCTGTCTCTCCTTCAAGCCAATAGTGGGTTCCCTGCACACGGACACAGGAAGCATGGGTTCTCCTTCTAAGGACTTTTGTGCTGGTGTACTTTCCCCTTTATACAGACTACATGTGTTTCATTCTGTCCTTACGACTAATTATGAAATTATTGGGATAGAGGCAAGGGGTTAATCTCTAAATTCCTTTATACCTCTAACAGTTTTTAGGTCTATAGACGTGAAATTTATCTAATAACCAAAGTCATGGTTAAAAGAGGATGAAGCCCAGAGAGAACGAAGGATCCCACCTCCACTCCAGGAAGTGGGGGACACTATTGATTGAGGGAGGATGGGGACAGAGTCCTGCTGACACGCTTATATTTCCAAACAAAGACAAACATTAAACATTCACTTTCAACAGACTCTGGGTGTGAAGGAAAAGCCCAGCTGGGCTAACAAGCTAAGTCACAAATCTAAGTGTAACAAGTGTTGGTTTACTGATCTAAGTTCTGCCGGGCTAACTCGTAAATCTGAAGTTTAGTGTCAGTTTACTGGGCTAACAAGCTAACTTGTAAATCCAAGCTCTACAAGTGTCAGTAATGTGATCTGTTCCGAATTGATAAGCTTCAGTGTACTGATTCCTTGCTTTTGTTGTTTGAGCCTTATTGGCTAATAGCCCATACTTGTAATTAACCCTATGAAACCTCATGTGCACTTCTTGGAGGTGCTCAGAGCTTTGGAGCAGAAGCCCCTCTGAGCCCGCCGGCGTAATACATCTGAGTACTCCAACCCTCCGAGTGGTGCTTGTTTTTTGCTGGCCTGTCATTTCCGTAACATGGGTTCTGTGCCCATTCCCTCTTTCCCAGGTATTTCAGTGTGTTCTTCTGAGAATAGCTGTTAACAGAGATTGCTCTTTGCGCAAATACAGAGTAAATAAAAACTAAAGAGGGATTTCACTGGCCCACTGTGGTCCACATTCTTGGCAATTTACTTTATGAATCATACTGGTAAATGCTTCCAACAGTAACTCGACAAACCTCTCAGTTGTGCCTGTTTATAACCTCACATCTGCTCTTTCAACAATAGCTGGAGCCATTTCTCTTTTCCTGGAATGGTTTTTCCCATCCTCTCTGCCAAACTAGTTCTCCACATAACATCTTTCATATGAGCCACGTTCCTAACATCCTGTAGTCAGAATAAGGATTGGGATCTAAGCGGGGGAGCTCAGAGACTATCTGTCAACCCCTCACTTTACAGACAAGGTACAAAGGAAGAACATGTATCGCCCAGTGAACATCTGCATTTCCAGGGACTAGAAGCTTCCCAATGCACCACACAGCTTTCATAACTCGTGAGCAGCTTACGTAATTAAGTAGCTCTTTGAATTTGGGGGGGGGGGGGAATGGGTAATTAGGTTTATTTATTTATCTTTAATGCAGATATTGGGGGAGATTGAACCCAGGACCTTATGCATGTTAAGCACTCACTCTACCACTGAGCTATAAACCCCAAGTAGCTCTTTGAATATCTGTGGCTGCTTCTGGGAAATGAGCCATATGCTATTCAGATAATTACGTCACTTGGGTCTCCAGTGATTACATTTATGACTTGATCATGAGGTTCTTAATGACACAGGAAAGGTCTTGGCTCTGTCCAGGAAGAGGACATTTTCTTCTACCCTTCTAGGTTCTTCTGGCTGGTCAAAGAATCAAATTGACATGAGACAGATTAACAGAAGAAAATCAAAGAGATATTTAATAACAAGTACACCGCAGAGAGACCCAGGAAAACTGAGTAACTCCAAAATGGCAGAGGTCCTCTGTTTAAATACCATCCTCAGGTAAAGACAAAAGAGGATGTTGAGGGTGGGGCAACTTAGATGTGGGAGGTTACCAGGAAAAGCACAGTGAACAAGGGTAAGATTGTTATGCAAACTTAAGTCTCTGCCTTCTCCCTTGGCAGGAGTTTACAAAGATTGTGTCATCCTCCTCTTCCTGGTACAGGGAGGGAGCCACCCTTACAAATGAAGATTTCCCTTATAAACATAAATGTTTTTCTTACGAAAAGGGAATTCCTGCTAGGTTTTCAGGATTTTCCCCTTATCTGCCGTTTCTTAGAAAATAACCAGCTTAAAATAATATGCCAAAGAGATATTTTGAGCTGACAAATTCTGCTCCCCTGCAGCCTATTTGAGATTTACCCCGTCCCCAGAATGGTGCTGAAAATGTTTGTTTTGTTTTGTTTTGTTTTAAACTGTCTTTCCTAAGCAAGCCCTGTGTTCATACCATTTGATGTGCTGTCTTAGAGTAAGAAAGCTGAGGATCCCAAGTTTCAGTAAGAAAGCTTAGAGAAGAGGATGTTGGCAAAGTGTCTCAAAGAATTCCACAACTAGGGCTGAGGGTGGATTAAGGTCCAGGTAAGAGATAAGTAAACAGAAAAGGAAAACGTGAGTTCCCAATAATGCTCACAAAAACTGAACAAGGCCTGTTCCATAAATCTGGCGATTAACCTGGGTACCAAGCAAAGAAGCCTTAGTTTGGAGGACAGGCAGGCTTCCCCAGATTTCCCTTCGATTGGAGTCCTCCTTTGAGCCCATGTTCTAGGCAAAAGACGTTCACGCTGGCCTCTCTACTGAGCTGCAGAAAATAAGCACCCGAGTAGGAATGCGGAATGGCGAACTCTACAAGAACTGAACTTCACCTACTTCCTTCCCATTCCTCGGATCCTCCAATTCCGTCCCTCAAACGCCTCCTGGAGGAGCCCCACACTGCCTCTGCTAAGAAGGGACTCCCGCGGCCCAAATGCCCCTGATAAAGCTACCAAAAAGCAGGAGGGGAGAGGGGATGGAGGAACACGAGTGTGAACCCACCTCGGCCTCGGAACAAGCTGCAGAAAAAGGGCAGGACTGGGAAAAGAGAAGTTTTTGTTTCTCACCCGCTTCTCCTCACAGTGATGACGACGGGTTAGCCGGTAGAAGAGCAAAGGTGTTCTTTTGAATCTCTGTTTAGATCTGCATGCGGTCAGCGTGCATATGTGTGTGTACACGGACGGCGTGGAGATGCAAAGAGGCGAGGAGGGTCAGAGTGAGAGCCTTTTTGTAGTTGGGACCGCGCCCCGTTTCTCGGATGAGGCGCCCCCGACGCCGCCCAGCCAGGACCCGCCTCTGAAGCAGGAGTCAGAGCAGCCCCCGCCCCAGGCGGAGCGGGTGGGTCCCCATCTGGGCAGGGAGCGAGCGTGGAGATCCGAGTTCTACGCTCCTGGGCCACGAGGACAGGGCTTTTGGGGACCGCAGATTGCGGGACCCTGACCCCTGCTCCCGGGCGTGAGGCTGCCCCTCCAGGCGTCCGCTGGCGAGATTCCAGGAAGCCAGGCAGTTTCGCCCCGCACAGGTCATCAGCGCCCACCTACCACTAGTTCCATCAGTGTACCTTTCTTTTGTAGAACAGCTTGGAAAGCGGGAAAGTTTGTACAGAACTAAACTTTTTTCAGCAGTTACCAAAGGAAGGAAAAGTTTTTCAAAAATTTGGGCTCGTCCGGGATTTGAACCCGGGACCTCTCGCACCCAAAGCGAGAATCATACCCCTAGACCAACGAGCCACTCCCGGTAAGTTGTTGCGTATGTTTTCCCTGGATCTCACTTTTCCGTCAGCGATTGGCCAACACCCAGCTCTGGAATTTTGTTTTCTATTGTGACATTTACCTTTGGCTTTGTTTAGCTCTTCCATTTTCATGAAATCTCACGTCTCCCTCTGACTCTAGCTTCGCTTGTTCTCCCCCGTCCATGTCCTGGACCCCTCCAAACGCTGGATGAGGCAAGGAGAGGCAGCTTTTTAGACATCAGGCCGCCTGTCTGAACTCCAAGTCCCTCCCGGAAGAGTCCAGCCCTGAACTCCAGCTTGGAGGGAGCCTGGAGAGAAACAAGCTGGAGCCTTAGGGCCCGAGCTGGGGTCGGTTGCAAGACTGTAGTGTCCTGAGCCCTGGCACGGACGCACGGGATGTCTATCTGTCGGGCTGCTACTACCTCGAGCGAGTATAAAATCCTAGGGCGAGAACTAATGGGCATCAAAATACGGGGAGCCACTATTTTGCTCTGTTGGAGGTGAACCAGCCTGGCGCGTGTTCGGGAAGTCCAGACCTCTTGCGATTTTCCTTGGTGCGAAGCAAATGTTTCTTCTCCCCATGATTTGCTTAAATCGTTTCCTCAGTCTGAAATTCTCTCTCCCAGTCTCATCCCAATTCACTTCAAATCCTATTCCTCCTTCCTGCTCCAGCTCAAAATGGTTTTATGGAACTATAAAAACTTATAAACAGATAAATAAATTAAAAGTGCCCTCACCTGAATGAGTGTGTGTGTGTGTGTGAGTGTGTGCGTGTGTGCGTGTGCGTGTGTGTGTGTGTTTAGAGTAAATGAAGGTCTCGGGGGTTGTCTTGCAAATTAAAGTCCCGAGGGCCGCAGGATACGTAAATATATAAATATAAATATAAATATAAATATAAATATAAATATAAATATAAATATCCCAGTGTGTGTGTATGTGTATGTGTATGTATATATATATATATACATACACATGCACACACACACACGTATTCTGTACCAAAGAGTAGTCTTGGATCTCCAACCTTTGGACCTGAAAACTAAATTCAGCTAAAACAAACTCAGAAACTTTCCAGTTGGTTTGAAGAGTTAGTGTACAATCCCCCTTTTATTAAAAAGAGTGGCCAACAAGAGCAGTTTTTTAAGGTGTGATACTTGTATAAATTCTTGCAAGTAAGCCAAGTTTATCTTTGCGGTGGGGTAAGTTCTGGAGAAAAGGACTCTAGAAGAGTGAAAACGACGTAAGAAACAGTAGAGCAACGGTTCATTGGGTGGCGGCAAACCCCAAAACGTCAAGCCCTCCTTCGAGCCGGAATCGAACCAGCGACCTAAGGATAACCAGGTAGGGAAACACTACAGTCCTCCGCTCTACCAGCTGAGCTATCGAAGGGGGAACGAACTGTGAGTGTCTAGGATTCTGTATTGAGGACATCGCTAAACAGACTAGTACATAATGGCCTACTAGTTGCTGTCGACACCACGTAGTAGCTAGCTTAATGAGAAAGTCCTGTGTCTGCAGTTCTGGGGACAACCCCTCTACAGCTGGATTTTTTCTCCTGCTTCACGGAGGGGCTTCCACGCAGGGCCAAACAATGGGCTCTTCACAGGAGCTCCTAGAACCTGTGCAGCCCGAGGCCGCCCCGGGCTGTTGTCTTTGCGTAGCATGAGGCCCGGAACCTCCCTGGAGTGACATGTGTCTAAAGTGGGAGCGGCCACAGGACAACGGAGAACTAGGGGCTGAGGCGTGGGGCACAAAATTCTGATCGCGCAACTGCGAGCCAGGGAGAAGGACGGGCCTCGGGGCTCTGGCCTGAGCCTCTCATTTCCTCATTTCTTGTGATTGCCTCCGAATCCAGGAGCGTTTACACAAGCGAGCTGCTTCTCTCTTCCTCTTACAAGTCCGCAGACTAGGGGAGGGAGAGGTTGTGGTATATAATATATATGGCTAAGCCCATTGTTGCTGTGAGAATTGACTCTTGGAGAAAATACTTTAAAATTTTTCAAAGAAGAAGCCACAGTTTCTTTGAGTCAATAACAACTCAGTGACCCAAGTTTCGACCCTAATTCTCCCGTTGAGATACACTGAAATGTTCAAGAACCCATTGAAACATGAAACCTTGTCGGACAGCCTACATTCTCGGGGATGCTTAATCAGGACAGCTGACGCCAGCTCTTTCCCTTTGGGGTGGGGACTTTGTTCTGGGCTCTAAACCTGGTCAGAGGGGGTGCTGAGGACTCGACCCCATTCTCTTCCCCCACCGCCCTGCTCCGGCTCCGGTTCTTGCTGCGGGCCGCACAGCCAGGGAGTCCGCAGAGGCTGGCAGCACTTCCCGCAGTTCGTAACGTACTCCGCCACAATCCAAGCAGCAAAGCAGCACTTGCGCACTAGTACTGGAAGCTCTCAGGAAGTGGCTCTGCTCGGATGTTTCTTCGGGAGGTCTGGACACTGGCGAGAAGATTATAACTAGCGGAACTTCCGCAGGGCGTAAGTTATCAGAGCGGTGAGTGGCTGATTAGAAATTTAAAAGGTTGAACACAGCAGGCCCCAGCGAGATTTGAACTCGCGACCCCTGGTTTACAAGACCAGTGCTCTAACCCCTGAGCTATAGGGCCTTACGCATAAGCGCTTGCCTTCTTCCTTTGGAAAGGGAGGCTTTTACATTGGGTTTTATTAAAGTATCTGTATGTACACAGCAAACAAAACCCGGACATCGTTTCAATCTATTTCCCAACTATTGGAACTCAGTTTGTAGGCTCTTGCTGGGGATAGCGCAATATGGGGGCAGTGACAGGAACCTCCACTATTTTAAAATCGCAGAAATCTGCCCAACCCAAAACAGTGAAACATCTCTCCTCACCCTCTGCAGAAGGGAAACTCAGAATAGAGAAGGTTGCAGACCACAGATCTCTCAAATGAAACCCAGATATCCGTACTTGGTTTTCATCTTGACTCAGGACATTCACCGACCTGCAACCGCTTGCGTCAAGTTCTTTAAACTAGCAATTTCTCTACAGCTCAAGAGTCAGCGCCATTACAGGCATTGGTAAATTCGCAGTTTAATTCATCCCTTCATTCAATAAACACTGAACTCCAATTCCGTGCTAGGCTCTGCACCCAGGAATGAGGCATCCAGATATGGTTTTAACCTTGAAGTCATTGTCATAGTCTTCGTTTTCATGGAAGAGAACGTTGAAAAGTAGCTGTGCCGGGTGTGAGGCGGCAGTGAACAGGGGCCAAGGTTCACCGATTTACAGAGTGAGCCATCACAGAGGCAGGCCTTCAGGAGCAGAAGCGAATTGTGCTGCGCTTTGAAGAAAGGTTAAGACTTATACATAAGTTAGGCGGCAGAGTGATCCCTGGTAGAGAAAAATTTATAAGCAGAACTGGAGAGAAAGACCCAGGCCTTAAAGGGCCAAGGCAGAACACTGGCTGGGGCAGTTGCCAGCCCTTGTGGAAGTGAGGGAAAGTAAAACAGGTAATCAGGAGACAGAAATTTCTGGAATGAAGTTAAACCCTTTAAAAAAAACTGAACGTGGAAACTTACCAAATGTGGATATGCAGAATGCATTAAAGGGAAGAGAAGCCAGAGTCAAGAGGACACCAAAGATTGGCCATGGTGCAGATCTTGAAACATAAAGTGCAGCAAAGGAGTAGTTATGGGACTGGAAAGGAAGGAATGAATGAGAGTGATACAGACAAAGGAGATTCTGCTGAAGTTAGACATGAATGAAGAAGAAATAACAGACAATAAAGAGCAAAGAGACAGGGAGTGTTATCAAATATCATGCCTTGAAGAAACAAGAGGATACTCACACACACACACACACACACACACACACACACACACACACACACACAAAATCTAAAGGAGAGTTGAGTATTTGGAGAAGGCAGAGGGGTGAAAAAATGCTAGGATTTAGGTAGGCAGAATTTGAGGTGTAGATGGAGGATATAGGAATTTATGATAGCTAGAAACAGTACTCTTGTGTCTAGAGTCCATAGATTGATAGGTCAAGGTTAGATCAAATTACACAAGTCAATTGAGTTAGAGCTCTGAAGAGTTATGTGTTCTTGAAGGAAGAGAGTGCAAAGATAAAACAGCAGGCAGTTGAATATGAGCTTTCGCTGTTGCAGGCATTTATAACATGAGTGAGTGTCCAATGATTTTTAAACATTCTCCTTATTTTTCGTAATTTTAAATATTATAAATAGGTCCTCCTAGAAAACTTGCTGTCACCTGGCAGCTGAAAGAGGCCATGTGACCTAGGTCCACAAATCAGATGCATCCAGGCAAAATTTCAGTTTAGAAGTGTAAAACAGGACTAAATGATCCCACAGGAAAATCTCATATTTTTCCAATGGTGAAGGTGTCAGGTTCTTGGTATGAGATTTCTTTAATCTATAGATTGTTGTCTTTCTTTCGTTCTGGAAATTCTCAGCCATTGTCTTTTTAATGTTGTTTTTGCTCTATTTTTCTTTCTCCATTTATGAAACTGTAATTAAACATATATTAGACCTTCACACCCTGTTCTCCATTTCTTTTAACCTCTCTTCCACATTTTCTGGGTTTTTTTTGTCCTTCCATGTTGCATCTTGGATCACGTGTTCTTACTCATAATCCACTAACTTTCTTTATAGCTGTGTTTAATCAGCTGTTAAATCTACCCGTGAGTCAGTTTAACACGGCCTGTGCTTTCAGCTTTGCAGCTCTGCTTCCTCTGAAAAATGGCAGGCAAGTTTCCTCTGAAAAATGTCTGACCTCCTTTCTCAGGCTATTTCTTGATTTTAGAGCCTCAAGGAGACATACTTTCAAGTGAAAGAAGCCCCACTTAAGAAACTTACCTGCATAACAGGGCATAACAGGAACATATTTTCTAAACACATGTTCAGTGGAAAGTATGTCTTCTTGAGGGTCTGGCATCACACATTAGACTGAGAAGGGAAGTCAAGCATTTCTCAAAGGAAATTTTCCCCAGGGTTGAATACATGTGTTAGGAAAATAGGGAACTCATTTTATAAGGCCACCATCATGCAGATACTAATGCCAGACAAAGACACTACAAGAAAGGAAAATTACAGGCCAATATCAATGAAGAACATTGATGCAAAAATACCTAATAAAATACTAGCAAACTGAATTTAACAGTGTATTAAAAGGATCATACACAATAACCAAGTGGGATGTATCTCTGGGATGCAAATGTGGTTTTACATATGCAAATCAATTAATGTGATACACTACATTAACAGAAAAAGAATGTGATTATCTCTAGATGGAGAAAAAGCATTTGACAAAATTCAACATTCATTCATGATAAAAACGCTCAATAAAATAGGTATAGAAGGAACTTGACACAATAAAGGCCATATATGAAAAGCCTACAGCTAACAGCATAAATAATGAGGAAAAACTGAAAGCATTTCCTCTAAGATTTGGTTCAAGGCAAGGATACCCACTCTCACCACTTCTAATCAGCATAGTACTGAAAGTCCTAGCCAGAGCAATTAGACAAAAACAAGAAATAAAAATCATCTAAATTGGAAAGAAAGAAATAAAATCATCTCTATCTGCAGATAACATGATTATATACATTTTTTTAAAACCCTAACTATTCAACAATAACAGAAAAACCTATTAGAACTAATAAATAAACTCAGTAAAGTTTCAGTATACAAAATCAACATACAAAAATCAGTTGCATTTCTTTGCACAATGAACTATGCAAAAAAAAATTAAGAAAGCAATCCCATTTACAATAGCAACAACAACAAAAATACTTAGGAACGAACTTAACTAAAGAGGTGAAAGACTTATACACTGATAATCATAAAACATGAATGAAGAAAAGTAAAGAAAACACAGATAAATGGAAAGACATCTGTGTTCATGGATTGGAAGCATTAATTTTGTTAAAATATCCAAACTACCCAAAGTGATCTATTGATTAAATGCATTTTTAAATCAAAGTTCCAATTTCATTCTCTACAGAAATAGAAAAAACAATCCTAAAGTTCATATGGAACCATAAAAGTCCTTGATTAGCTAAAGCAATCTTTTTTTTTTTTTTTTAAGTAAACATTAGTGTTTATTTGCAACTCTTAATAGAAGTTCAGGCATCTGGAGACTAAGGACTGGATTTCTTTCATTTGGTCTCTTTGTCTTTGTCTATTTGTCCTCTTTGAACCCTTGGTTAGCCAAAGAAATCTTAAGCAAGAAGAACAAAGCAGGAGACATCACCCTTCCTGATTTCAAAATATATTACAAAGCTACAGTAACCAAAGCGGTGTTGTACTGGCATAAAATAAATGTAGATTAATGGAACAGAATACAGGGACCAGAAATAAATTTATGTATCTGCTCAACTGATCTTTTTGACAAGGGTGCCAATAACACACAATGGTGAAATGACAGTCTCTTTAGTAAGTGGTGGTGGGTAAATTGGATATCCACATACAAAGAATGAAATTGGACCCTTATCTCACATCATATACAAAAATCAACTCAAAATGAATTAAAGACTTAAATGTTAGGCATAAAACTATAAAACTACTATAAGAAAATATAGGGGAAAATCTTCTCAACATTGGTTTGGGCAATGATGTTTTTGTATAAGACACCAAAAGCACAGGCAGCAAAAACAAGTAGCATTGCATCAAACTAAAAGGTTTCTGTGCATGAAAGGAAATAATCAATAAAGTGAATATTTTCTACCAAATGGGGGAAACATTAGCAAACCATATATCTTACAAGAGATTAATATCTAAAATACGCTTTAAACAACTCATATAACTCCATAGCAAAAAAACCCGACCAAATAAAAAATGGGTAAAAGATCTGAATAGACATGCCTTAAAATAAGACGTACAAATGTCTAACGAATACATGAAAACATACTAATATTACTAATCATCGGGAGAATGCAAGTCAATACCACCATGAGACATCACCTCACACCTGCTAGAATGATTATTATCAAAAAGATAAAAGATAACAAGTGTTAGTGAGAATATGGAGAAAAGGAAACCATTGTGCACTTTGGTTGGGATGTTAATTGGTGGAACCATTATGGAAATAGTTACGAATTTTCCTGATAAAAACTAACAATAAAACTACCTTGTGACCTTGCAATCCCATTTCTGGGTTTTTATCCAAAGGAAATGAAATCAGTATCTCAAAGAGATTTCTGCAGCCCTATGTTTATTGCAGAAATATCCTTAGTAGCCAAGATATGGAAACAACCTAAATGCTTGTCGATGGATAAGGAAAATGAGGTATACATGTATACAATGAAATATTATTCAACCTTAATGAAAAGGAAATTTTGCCATCTGCAACATGTTTCTTGTATGTAAGTTTCTTGCATTGTCTTGGATATGATAAAATGCTAATCTCATGTAGACTATAATAAGAAAATGATGCTTTTTGTAAATTTAAGATTAAGATATTAAAGAATGATAAAAGTAAAACAAAATGGAGGAGATAAATGAAATGATAAAAGTGCTTGTTTAATATGAAGAAAGGCAGAAAAGGCTGTTGATGATATATATGAGATCATTTAAAAATCAAAATGGAGTAACTATGGTTCAGGCATCCAAAATGAAGCCAGGTGTCCATTGTGGATATGGTTTGACATACTTTCCTGAATCATTGAGAGCTTGAACTTCCTGAACTGTATCAAACGCAATGAAACCACTAGCCATTTTCAAAGCAATATCTGCTAACATCTGCTAGCTGCAACCTTATAGTTTCAAAATGCTCCCCACCATTTCACAACTATGTAATCATTTCAAACCTGAACCAATCCTTGCTTAATAAGCACTATTACTACTTCTAATTCTTGACAAATAATTTTTGTAACCTTATCTTTTTTTGTTTTGCCTTTGTAAACTTTCCTTATTTTGTAATCCAATGGAACACAACTCAAGTGTTTCCTTGTATTTGTGCTTCCTGGGTTGCAGTCCTAACAAATCCCAAATAAAAGCATTTCTTTTTTTTTTTTTTTCTTTTTTTTTTTTTTTTTTTTTTGCCTCAACCAGGTCTCTGGTCCTGGAGTTCTTGGTTAACAAGGAATAAACAAACAAACAAACAGTTAAAGAGGGATGTTATTGTGATGATGCAAATGTTTTAAACCTTGATTATTGTGATGGTTGCACAACTTGGTAAATTTACTAAAATAATTATTGAATTGTACACCTAAAAAGATGAATTTAAGGTATGTAAATCATACGTCAATAAAGTTGTTTTTTAAAAGTATTGATGGGAACAATAGAAAGCAATATATAGCAACTGGTAGACAACCTCATCTATATCAGAAATTACATTTAATGTAAATGGAAAAAATATCGTAGTTAAAAGAAAAAAATGTTAGATGGAGTAAAAATAAGAACCAACTCTATGCTGTTCTAGAAAACACATTTTAAATGTAAAGACACATGTTGACAGAGATAATCAGTAAACAATGAACAATAGCAATGGAAAATTATTTTATTTGAATCAAACTGAGGACTATACCCCCAGGAGACACAGACTCAAGAAGCATTTGAATTGTATTCTGCCAGACTACAAAATAGGGGAGGCTACACAGGCAAAAACTACAAAATTACATAAGTTGTTTGTCAAGATTTACGATTGGAGCTGGCAAGAAGTAAGGGTGCTTGTTAGGAAAGGATTGGTTGGGGTCCAAAATGGTTGTTGAGTTACAAGAGGAGAACTTGATCATCAGGTTACAGCTGGCAGCTGCTAGCAGATATTGTTTTGAGAACGGCTGATGGTGTCCTTGAGTTCAATAAAGTTCAGAAAACTCAAGTTCTCGGTGATGCAGGAATGTGTCCGAAACCACATCCACAATGTCCACCCACCTCCATTTTGAATGCCTAAGCCACAGTTACTTCATTTTTATTTTAAAATGCATTCTTTTCTTTAATGGTTAAAGGAGATGTACAATGCATGTTTGACAAATCATAGACAGGCTCTTTTAATTAGCATAAAGTTTAAGCCAAATCATGTATAAGCTAGGATGACTTCCTTATGCCTCAATATTTGAAAATTTTTCCCATCACACAGATAGGCTGCAAGTAAAAAATGGAAAAAGCATACTATAAAAACTCTTTAAAAGAAAAAACCTGATGTAGTTATGTAATATCAGGCAACAGATCATTTAAGATGAGAAGTACTATATGAAATATGGAGGAATATTTTATGATTATAAGAGGGTCAATTCAAAATATTCCCTGTGGTGCATCCATGCGAAGGACTATTATTCAACCCTAAGAGCTATAGCACAATCAATCAAGCCATGAAAAGACATGGATGAACTGTTATGGACTAAATGCCTATGTTTCCCCCAGATTCATATGTTGAAGCCCTAGTTCCCAATGTGATGATATTTGGAAATGGTATCTTTGTGGGGTACTTAGGGTTAGATGAGGTCATGAGGATGGGGCCCTCATGATGGGATTAATATCCTTACAAGAAGAAACACCAGAGAGCTTGCTTTCTCTTTCTCTCTCTCTGCCAAGTGAGGACACAGTGAGAAAGTGCTTGCCCATTAGCCAAGAGGAGAGTTCTCTCCAGAATCCAACTATGTTAGCCTCCTGAGCCTGGACGTCCAGCCTTCAGAACTATAAGAAGATAAATTTCTGTTGTTTAAGTGACCCAGACTATGGTATTTTGTATGGCAGCCTGAGATTACTGAGACAAGAAACTCAAGTGCATATTACTAAGTGAAAGCAGCTCATCTGAAAGGTTTCACTCTGTATGATTCCAACTATATGACAATCTGAAAAAGGCAAAACTATGGACACAGCAAAAAGTCACTGGTTGCCAAGGGTCAGAGGAGAGGGAGGGATGGATAGTCAGAACACAGAGGATTTTTAGGGCAGTGAAGCTGCTCTTTTTGATATGATGTATACATGTCATATATTTGTCAGACCTCAAAAAATTTGCAACACCAAGAATGAACCCCTAACGTAAACTATGGTTTTGAGCGATAGTGATGTATCAATGTGATTCATTGATTGTAACAAATGTACCATTCTGTACCACTCTGGTGTGGGATGTTGATGGTGGAAGAGGCTGTTCATGTATGGGAGCAGGAGATATACCAGAACTCTACGCACTTTCTATTCAATTTTGCTCTGAACTTAAAACTGCCCTCTGCTGCAGTGTTTCTCAAAGCATGGTCCCTGGATCTGCAACATCCACATCACCTAGCAACCTGTTAAATTCTATTTAGCTCCCGCTGCACAATATTCTTGAATTTCTATGTATCTAATAACAAGCCTTCAAAAGATAAGAAACAAAGTTGACAGAACTAAGAGAAGAAATATAAAGATATACAATCATCACTGATATTTGAACAATCCTCTCTCACTAAGTGTTAAACAAATAGACACAATGTTCAGTGAGGACATTGAAGATTTGATAAACACAGTAACCAATGCCTGGTATTCAGAGGTAATTGGATAGATTCCTAAAAAAAGAAATTTCAAATAAATTTTACCATGCATACTTCAATCACTCAGTTGATAGAATGGAGGACTGTAGCATCCATGTTCTGGATATACTTAGGTCTCTAAGGTTCAAAGGTGAATGCAGATATTTCGCATACTACTGTCAAGGGTATGAACTCCACCTTGTTCAAGCTGGAAAAATGGACAGGATGAAAAATACACTTCAACTTAGAATGATCAAGGGAAACAGACCCTAAATATCAAGTGTTTATAATTTGTTCGGTTTCTGTCAATACAGAGTACATTTGTAGGATTTCTACCCCCATAGTCATAGAGAGACAATAGTAAGTCTCTCCAAGTACTGTTTGGGGGTGGTAGTCAGGCTTATTTATTTGTATTTCGTGGAAGTACTGGGGATTGAACCCAAGACCTCCTGCGTGCTAGGCATGCATCTCTACTACTGAGCTATACCCTCTTTGCCTAAAAGCATTCTATTTTTGAGGGTCAAACAAAAAAGAAGCCACACAGTAGTAGATGAGATTCCCTATTCTTGGACTGAGATCTTGCAGGTGCATTGTTTCTGGACCGCAGACTTTCCAGGCTTCAAGTTTCTGAAGTTCTTTCACAGATGAGAAAGATTCCTGGCAGCAAGTTTCCAGGGTGACCTCAGTTGGTTAATGTGGACATGTGCAGAGCCTCCCATGTGGCCCAGGAGAGGGTAAGGGTGCAAGCATTTCTCTTAGTTTCTCCTGCACGCTCACCTGTCATTATGTCATGCCCACCAATACAAATAAATGTGGTCAGAGACCTCAGAAGATAGCACCATTGATTCCATTTTTGTGTAGTTCATTTGAGACCACTAGTGTTTCTAGTGCTGGGCATTCTTGAGTCCACATTCTATCTATGTCCTAAGAGTTGTAGAGTGATTGATACTGTTCCCCAATATTGGAAGGACCTTTTCCTTGTCTTTAACAATAGTCTTCACTATTTTGCCAGGTGTTTCCCTCTCATTTATAACTGAGGCCTCTCATTCTTTCTCACTGCTACCCCACTGAGCACATCTCTCTTCCCTGGACACTGCAGATCTTTGACTCATTTCTATTAGAATTCCAAAATACAAAACTGATCTCTGCTGCAGTGTTTCTCAAAGCATGGTCCCTGGATCTGCAGCATCCACATCACCTAGCAACCTGTTAGAAATGTACATTTTCAGGTCCCTGAGCTTCTAAATCAGAAATGTCAAGAGTTGAGTCCAGCAATCTGTCTTTTAAAAAGCCCTCCAGGAGACTGCGATGCATGCTAAAGTTTGAGAGCCACTGCTCTGCCACTGGAAGTATCTCCCTCTCCAGTGATCGCTCTTCACACCATTAGGGAAATCTAGCCCTCATATACCTACTTCTATCACCCTCGAAAATACACTGAGATTCTTTTACACAGATCCCACAGAAGATCTGAGTTTGCAGTCTTCCTCCAGTCCCTGTTCTCTTCACTTTTATGTTGAAACTTATAGGATTTCAGGAAGAGATCTCTGTCTCTGTGCCCAAATTTCCCCTTTTTATAAGGACATCAGTCATATTGGATTAGGACCCACTCTAATGACCTCATTTTAACTTGATTACTTCTGTAAATACCTTATTTCCAAATAAGGTCAAGTAATGGGGCACTGGGGATTAGACTTCCATATATCTTTTTGGGGGAGACACACTTCCACTGATAACAAATAGCACAGAATTTTACAGGAGGCTCTGAGAGAATCCTCTTTATGTGTCCTAAGAACCTCCAACACCACCATGGGATTAATTTTCCCTTCTCATGGGAACCATCAGAAGTTAAAAGACAGTGACAATTGTCTATTCTTAAGAAAGTAAGCCAGGTCTGGGTGCTTCTTCATTGACACAGACTGTACATTTGCAAGAGAGAGGGAAGTATAGAAGATTAACATATATACAACACCCCTGTTTAAAGCTCTTGGAGGAAATTTGCCCCTCAAATAGCTTTAATTCTATCAAGTGAAGATTGGATGTCACCAGGGAGCCACAATTTCTACACTTAGAAGGCAGAAAATTGGCCCAAACATCCCCCAACCATATCACCCGACCTTTTGCTCAGTCATCTGTTTCTTTCCTGCAAGTCTAGGCAATAGTTGTGAATTAATTTTCGGCTACTGCCACACACTAGCAAAGGAGACACATCAGCATCCTGGCGTTCTGTGTTTCACTTCGTTGTAATTAAAAGGAACAAGAGTTTCTTTTCACATGGGAGAACATGAAAGCAAGTTTGGTGGACCCAAGACAAATGTTCTAACATTTGGAGAACTGAAGTGTGGCTACTCTTCTCTGTGCCAAGAGGGGTGACAGTATAAATCTAATTCTCTCGCCCATTCTGGGCCTGTTCCCAGGCTCCTCTCCAGAGCTCTGCAGGCTTGGACTTCTAGGTAGGATGAGGAGCAGGGGCATGCAGAGTTCTCGGGTATGCAGAGTTCTCAGGCATCCTGGTTGCCTCGATCACCAGCCGAGGCTCAGAATCTGGGCTCAGTCCCCAGGAAAGGGAGTCTCAGGCCACATCTCCTTCCGTAGTCCCCATTAATAAGAGCCGCCAAGTAGCTACGACTGCGCAGGAGAAAGGGGACTCCTCTGGGAGACGCAAAGATATACGTTCCAAAGAAAGGGACTAGAGGCTCCCTGGAAGCAAGAACGATCCAACCTAAAAGACAGCCTTCCCTTCCGGCAGGCGGAGTTGGGCAGGAAGATTCCGCAGACCCTGCTCAGGCAGACACAATTGAGTGGACATTGATTGGCGTCCGCTAATTGCTCTTTCCGTCACAACGAGCAAAATGGAACTAGGAGACAAGCTTTTCTTTTCTTGATTCTTTAACTCATGGTCTATGCTTCCTGGAGGCTCGAAGACTCGTCTCCTGGCTTCAGAATCGGAAAATATCAGACTCAAAATTTAGTCAAGAATTGAAGCGCGCGGTGGGGTGGACAGGGAAAGACAGCTTTGCTGTTACTCCACCGCTACCACCACCACTATCCGCAAGCGATCTGGAGTCTAGACCAAGGAGTTCATTCGCCCTTTCAACCGTTTTCCAGCGCTAACTGGGCGCCAGGTGGAAGCTGATGCGATCCCTGTCTTCGGAAAGTTGTTACATTCTAGATCCTAAGAGCTGCGCTTCTGGAACGGATATTTTGTTTTGAAGGCTCTTCCCTTTTAGTTCTTAAAGTGAGAAGAGAGTCCCAGTAAAGCACAGAAGGGAGGGAAGAACTCTCTTTAGGGTGCTTTGGTAATACCTAGACTCATGGTTTCTGGTCCGGGAGCAGAGGACAATGCTGAAAAAAAGGGCAGAAAGGTATAACTAGCCAAGTGTAGGAAATTTTGTGCCGTAGGCTTGGTAGCGTGGCCGAGCGGTCTAAGGCGCTGGATTTAGGCTCCAGTCTCTTCGGAGGCGTGGGTTCGAGTCCCACCGCTGCCAAGGTTTTGTTTCTTAACGGTAAGTGATCATGGCTCGTATCTGTAAATAAAAGTTCTGTAAATCCATAAGGGATTTGATCTAATATCTGGATTTTCTGGACTGGGAGAATCAGTGAATGAATGGCTCACAGTTTACCTTTAGGGAGATAGCAAGTCATACAGATGCTCAGACCACTGAAAAGACCCAGTCCTCCCGATCTTCTGTTCTGTTTGGAAGGATTCTGTTTGGAAGGTTCTGTTTGGAAGGGAGCGGATAAGGACTTGCCAGAGGGATGGCATTTAAGCTGGGGCATTCAAGTTGAGAGAGGAGAGGTGGAGAGCCTTGAAACCTTGAAATAGCCTTGAAAGTGCATGTGTCCTATAAACGGGTGGGGTGAGGTGAGGTGGGTCACTGAGGGAAGCAGGGGGTGAAATGAGACTTTGTCTCAGCATTTGCTCCTAAGTATTAAACTGGAAAAATTCGAGCAGTTGCGCGCATTGCGGAAAGTGTGCTAGCCCCTGCTGCTGACCGCCTCTCGGACACCTACTATTTCCTACAGAATGTTCTGCATTTCTCCCCCAGCCGCTGGTCTCCCTGCTACTACAGCACCCGCTCCCTCACCCACACTTTCTCTTTCCGTCTCCTCCTCCAGGTCTACCAGCAGGCCAGGAAAGTAGAAAGCAGGAAGGGAATCGCCGAGGGAGGCTACTTCTCACCAGCCCGGGGAGTAATTCAATACCCAGGCTTGAACCAGTCAAGGAAGACTACGCTGACTCCCCGTCCAGCCCGCAAAGTGTCCCAGGATGGGCTCAAAGTCAAAATTTGAGCTCTTTAAGGAACATTCTCATTTTCTGATCTTTGAGGGCAATGCCTTTCTTGCCCTATGTGCACTGCCTTTGGTACCCAAAGGGTGTTTTGGGCATGGTTTGCACCCAGGTTTGAATCTAGGCGTTGTCCCTTCCTCAAGCCTTTGAAAAGGAGTCATCGGTTCATTTTAGTAGGTGGTGATGGCCCTGACTGACCTGTGCCCTAAAGGAGATGAGATAAATTTGTCCACGTGGCTTGTTACTCTAGTCATCCTCTATGATAGTGACATTTTGGATTGCTCTTTACTGTGGGGGCTTGGCATATGTATTGTAGGATGTTTAGCAGCATCCCTTGCATTTACCCAGTAGATACCAGTGGTATCATACCAGTTGTGATAACTGAAAATATCTCCAGACATTGTCAAATGTCCCCTAGGAGGCAAAATCCTCCCTAAAGACTTATGAAGGGCAGAGGTTCTTAACTTTATGAAGTACAATTTATCATGCTTTTCTTTTATGAATCATGCTTTTAATATTGCACCTAAGAAATCTTCCCCAGCACAAGTTGACAAAAATTTTATTCTAAATATTTTATAGTTTTGACTTATGATCCATTTTGAGTTAATTTTTTATCCAGTGTGAAGTAGGGGTCAAAAATTTTTTTCAAATTACTTTTTAAAAAAAATCATTCATTGAAAAGACTCTTTCCCTACTGAATCATCTTTGAAATTTTGTCAACAGCTAGTTGAAATACATGTGTACTCCTGTCCCATAGATATGTTTTTTGTATCTTAATGCCAATACTACAGTCTTAATTATAGCAGCTTGATGTCAGGCAGAATGAGTCCTCCAACTTCGTTTTTCTTTTCAAAGTTGTTTGGGGCATGCTATGTCTTTGAATTTCCATATGAATTTGGAATCAATTGGTCATTTTTTGAAAGGCAAAAACAAAAACAAAAACAAACTTGTTATTTTGATTTGGATTGCATTGAACCTATAAATCAATTTAGGGATAATTGATATCTTAACAATATTGAATCTTCTCATTCACGAACATGAAATGGCATTATTTCTCCCTGAAATGTTTATTAAAATTCACCAGAGAAGTTTTCTTGGTCTGATTATTAAGTGACAGCATATAAAAAGTGCAACAATTAAGGCCTCGTGGGGACTTGACATCTTAGCTCCTGCCTGGTGCATTAACCTGAGTTACAGCATCTCCTTATTGTGTTCTTCTAAGAGAGACTTTCATTTTGTTGATCCACAACCAACAAAACTGGGACAAAGAAATAGAAGATAGTTGTTCCTAGTCCCAATTAATTGCATCTCACCCTCCCAAGTCCACCACGCTGGAAGACAAGTCACCAGACAGAACAGAAACACAATCTGTGTGACTGTTGCCTGTGCAGTTGAGTCTGGAGGAAGACCCTGGTATACCAGGCCACCA
Source organism: Camelus bactrianus (assembly GCF_048773025.1). Lineage (NCBI taxonomy): Eukaryota > Metazoa > Chordata > Mammalia > Artiodactyla > Camelidae > Camelus > Camelus bactrianus. The sequence continues at coordinate 64,787,324 of NC_133544.1, forward strand.
CCCTCACACACTTGATTTGTCCAGCACAATACCCACAACAACCTCCATGTCTCTCCTAACTTAGAAAGTCTCTAGTGTTGGTGCAGACATCTCTGAGACTGGTGCTAGACCTTCCCCCAAGATTAGCCCTCTCTAACACTCTCCCCAATTCCTGGGAGGAAACTTTGGGAAGAGTGCAGTGGCTCTGGGAGTGACATCTCTGTCTCATCTCTTCTATAAGTTTTGTCAGAGGTCAAGGAGAAGCCAACACTTTGAGACTATGTTGATTAAATCAGCCTCTGACGATTAAATGAACAATTCAGGATCCGTGCAGTTATGAACCAGGAAAACCTATTCTCAGGTGTCATTTCAGGGATGTATTTGCTCCTAGCACTAAAGCTTTCAGTCCAGAGCTCACCCCAGGTGTGTGGGTGGGAATAAGGTAGAGTTAGAAGCCCTGGATCATCCTGAGATGTGTCAAAGAACGGGACTGAAAGACAGAGGAATTTATAGAAGGATTAGTGAAGAGCCCTTCTTATATGTGGTTCCTCTTTGTAATCTACGAACATCCTCACATCGTTCCGGCACACCATCTTTTCCATGGTCTGGCAATGACAGCCAAGCGGCGGCATTTGGAGACTGCCACCCAGGCACTGAACCCAGTGATGACCTTTCTTGGCTGTGTCCCAGCACGTGTCCAGAGAAACAGCTGCTGGCTAAGCTTATTTTGACTTGACAGGCAGGACAAGTGAGATGTCCTTAAAAGAAATAGAACAGACTTGTTAGAATACCCTCTTGCATTGATTTTTTGTTTTTGTCTTTTTTTTTTTTTTAATGTTAGCTGTCCTTGGGAAACTTTACAAAACGCTGATGCTGGGATACCACCCGCAGAGATTCTGATATAACTGGTCTAGGGTGCGGCTTCGACATCGGAATTTTCAAGTTTCCTCACATGATTCTGATGAACAACCAGGGCTGAGAACTGCTGCTCTAGGAATTTAATTATTATTTTGATGTGATATGCTGAGTTAAAAACCCGAAGGAGCCCGAATGATCTTTTGAAAAATGGCGTCAGCTATCAAATGAAGGCGATCTGTGAACGAGGACAGAATATTCTGTTATAATGAAAACCATCCAGTGGAAGAGGGCAGGGTCAGGGATTGGAAACCCCAGTCTGGCCTCTGTGGAGCTGCAGGACTTCTATCGACAAAACGTTTTTCTCGAAGAAATGAGCAAGTTGTGACACTGAGCTAGGAGGAAGGCCTAGAGACGGAGCTCCTTCGGGAGGACCTGGGCATAGCTTTTGGTGGTGTGTTGACGATTCCGCCAGGGGGGCAGAGTTTGTCACCAGGGAACTTGAAGGCTGTCTTCTACTCTCCTAGACCTTTCCTCGCACAATTCCCCGGAGCAGCAAGCGAAGACTCCGAGGGTGGATTTGCAAGGCAGAGATGTCAAGGTGGAGACCTGGGAGACCTCTAAGGTCCTAAAACTGTCAAATTCAAACAGTGTAAGCATCAGCTCTCTCTCCATGAGAGCAGAAAGAAGACATCCCCAGGTGTCTTAGGAACAGAGTGTAAAATCATATGAGAGGCTTCTTGAAGACATAATTCAGCGGAACCGTATGAGTGCATTCTTTGATGTCTCAGCTGGTAAAAGGGGGGACTGTAAAGTTCCATCCGCAACTTTAGGTTGTTGGTTAGATTCCAGCTTTAAGTAGGTGCTCACGCATTTATGTGCAAATGCTCCAAAACTCCTTTCGATAAGTCATGCTCCTTCAAAGCTGGGATTTTTGTGGCTTTAATTAGCTTCACCGTTCGTTTATCTCCCTAAGAAATTTGCGGCGAGACTGAGAGGAAGCCAACAAAAACAAAACGTAGTGACACCTGCAGAAGACCCACAGCCTAGTGTGTGGTACAGATTTCATTTACTCATTACTCACTTATTCATTCACTAAGTTCTTCCCCTTTAAGCGCTGCGCGGCAGATGAAAAAACCTCTGATGTTCCTTGAACCCTTCCTTCACTTGCTCTTAGATGATGTTTGAAATTAATACTCCGAGAACACATGATATAAAACAGAGCTGAGAGGTAACAGAAAGTAGATACCATCACAAAGAGTAGAGACAGGTTTGCTTACAGGTGGTAGCGTGGCCGAGCGGTCTAAGGCGCTGGATTAAGGCTCCAGTCTCTTCGGGGGCGTGGGTTCGAATCCCACCGCTGCCAATATGTTGTTTTGCCATCTGCAGAACCAGGGTCTAAATGGGACAGTTGTGAGTACTAGCCTAGCATTCAGCTGGGACTGATGAGTGACTAGTCTTTTGTGCAAGAGTGAAGTTCAGGTCCAAGTCCAGTGGGTTCCCATTTTCTGGCCAGAGAAGGCCCGAGAAAGCGTTGCCAATTAGTAACGTTTTGGTAAGTCTTCAAGGGTGCAGTTCACCAGAAGGATAGGGGTCGGTAAGAAGCAGAACTTTTAAGACTTCATATGCAGAAGAGGAAGCTGTCACACGCGACAGAGGATTGATTAAAAAGTCTGGGAAAGGACAAGGAGTGGGGTTTTGTTTGTTTATATTTTTTACATTTCTTTCTTCTCATATATGAAAACTCACAGCAGCTTTGCGGTCAGTCTATGGGCAAACTTCAAGAGGCAACTCCTTTGGCAAGAGCACTGGACGCCCTGGGGTCTGTCCTGTCGCTGGAGTACAGCAGTGACTTTAGAGTCAGCTCTTCGGGTCCTTGTTTCGCCACTGGTCTGTTTGCTCAGGCCAAGCCCAAGACCCATTTCTAGTCTCTCTTGCCTCTGCATCTTTCTCTACCAGGAAGCGAGAAAGAAGGAGAGGTTCTGAATGAGACTGTCCAGAGGATGTGGCTCAGCAAGAAGGCAATGCTCACAGGAGGATGGGGGTGTTTCAATTCTTGCAGACTCGAGTCAAGGATCTTTGACAACTAACTTGGAAAATTAAGCTTACTGCTCCTACAGCTTGCTCTCAAAGAGCCCAAGAATGTTTTAACCCATAATCTGAACTACTATTAGGCATTTTCCCCTAATGAACTGTAAGTACAATGTATTTCTGGATCTGTGCCCATAGTTTGGGTCCCGGAGAGTGAAAGGGTGGAATTTTGATGTCCACTGCATCCCAGGTTGAATCTGAGTGTTGCATCTTTCTCAGTGTCTCTTTGGAGAGGCCAGGAAGGAGTGAGCACCTTTAGGCAAAGGAGAGAAATTTTATTTCAGGAAGTGGTGAAGGAATGAATGTGGCCCAAGTCCTTATAAGAATCACCAGGAGCTTGAATTCTCCATTTAGAGGTGTGCATGTTGTTGCCCCTCTTTTGCTTAGGAAAACTCACTCACAAAATCGCAATCCTTGTTTAACATAAGCATTCAGTCCCTGCACTCACCTAGCTGAACTAGAATAAAGGGAAACCCAATGATGCTAAACAGGTCTCAATTTAAATTCATGACAGTAATCTCAAATACGTCTGCAAGACAACCTTACTATTTTTCTCAATCTCTTCACTGTACCATTTTTAAAGACTACTCTATCATTCCTTCTCTTGTGTCAATACCTCAGCATATATTCTCCCTCTCAGCTTTTATTTCACTGAGAAAACAGCAGCATTCACAGGAGAACATCTACAAGGCACCCATCTACCTGCGTCGGAGTACTTTCATGCCTCCTGTTACTGTGGATGACAGCCTCGCTAAGGCCATCCCAACTGTGCACTAGTTGCCATCCTTTATTGCTTACCCAAGAATATTCTTTTTGGCAGTTGTTTCTTCTCTCTTCTTCTGGATCATTCCCAACAGCCCACTAGGATGCTGCTACTATGATCCCAGTATCAAATACAAATTTTAGGTTCCGGGAACAAGAAAGAGAGTAGATGCAAGGCTTGCCTTATACCCATGGTCACTCTGAGGGTCTGCCTTGATCTTTTTAGGTTTCCAAGTGTCATGCTAATAGTTCATCTAGAGAGCTAAAGTTTTGGTGAGTGGGTGGCATGTGGGAAAGGACATTTCTTTTTCCTCCTTACTGCTTTCCCCTTCAATGCTTGTAGGAGGTGATGTGAATCAAAAGGTACTTGCCTTCAACAAATCAGTGAATGCCTATTTGCCAAGAACTGAGCTTGGATCTAGCAGGTAAGGCCAAGTCCTCAGGAAGTTCACTTTCTAGAATGATTGAAAATGCTTTTCTCAAGCAAATGGAAATGTTTAATCCAACGATCTTTCATCTAGTCCACAAAATGTGAGGAGTGTAATCAAGAAAAAGTTTGATTGTAAGGCGGAATGGTGGAGTGGTTTGAGCTCCAGTCTCTTTGGAACTGTGAGTTCAACTCCCAGTGGTTTGGTGTCTTTTATATGAATAATCTGCCCTTTAAACTTCTCCATTGTACCAAAAAGGTACAGAAATCTTAATCAACAGAAAGTGTATGATTCACGAGTGAGAGAACTTCATTCTAATTGGATGACATTACCAGTGTGAAGATTTTTAATTATTCCTTTTGAAAATGATTTACAGAAAAGAGAATCTCTTCTCCCTCATGAAATCACTGAAATATCGTGGTCTTTAAAAACCATTCTGATTAAAAAGAACCAGAGCTTCTTAGAGGAGTGGCTGATTTTAGGTTTGGGGCAGGAAACATACATGAAGAGCTGGCAAGAAAAGTACTCAGTTATGTCAAAAATCTGTAGAAGTCAACATTGGCCAAAGATAGAAGAAACCAACCACCAAGCTGAATGTTTACTGCAACTGATTGCAATACATTGAATATAAGAACATATAATAATCTTTTAAATGCAGAAAGAAGAACAACTTACTGATCACCAGTGGGGATAACTGGGTTAAAATTGTTTACTGTAAAATTTTGCAATAATCGATAAGAATCAAGCATTGTCCCTTCCCATTATATGCAAATTCTATTTAAGATGACAAGTAGCTCTAGTTGGTGAATAAAAGTTCTTTGAAGAGGAAATCTAGCCAGTGGATATGGAAGAAATATAGAATTAGAAATCATAATTTAGCAACCCCTAAAAAAGTAATTCAAGCAGTAATGACATTGATTCAAAAATATCATTTAGTGATAGGTTGATGGGGGAAATTACAATGGAGGGAATGAGCTATATTGATGTGAACCCACTGAGAAATATTAGCATTTAGAATTGAAATTTTATGTGCCTCCTGTGGTGATGCCCAAATATGAAGTATGTGGGACTGCTTGTGAAGTACTTTTGTAAAAACTCTAACCTGAATTTAACGAAGCCTTTATAGTTAATATTCCGTTTTCAAGAAATGAGAGAGCAGAATAAGAGCATCAGACTGACATTGTCCACAAGAAGTAATTCAGTTTCAATATCTGACTGGCAGAGAAACAGAGAGAACAGAGAGGAGAAAGAGAGAGACTGAGATAGAGGAGACTTAAAGCAAATATATGTATAAAATTTGTTTCAGTTCTGATTAGATTAAAAACCTGTTAAGCGCTATTATAAGAAAATCAGGGAAATTCAATATGTATTGTGTACTAGATGCTAAAAAAAAATTCATGTTAACTTTGTTGGGTATAAATTTGTGGATACATAATAAAGTTTCATATTATTAGAGAATCATTTTAAAATCGCCGCCGCGGTATGCTGGTCCACCAAGGAGCCCCGGCGTGTGCGCGGCTCCCTGCCGAGGGGCTTCCAACCAACCCAAGTCATACTGACCCTGGGGCTTTCCAGTGCCTTGGCTTCCTTCATTTCCACAAAAAGAAATGACCCAGCCCTAGCCAGTGTGCGCCCTTCGATAGCTCAGCTGGTAGAGCGGAGGACTGTAGCGAAAATGTTCCCAGACATCCTTAGGTCGCTGGTTCGATTCCGGCTCGAAGGAAATGCCGCTGCTTTTACCCCATCAAGAAAACCACCAGCCCACCAACCCGTGGTAGTTACCTCCCCGCGCCCAGCGCTATCTCTGCCCCGCAAATTCGCCCCTGCAGCAGACCAGCATTCTATCTCTCAGGGTAAAGCCAGGAAGGACTTTCCGGAGCCGCTCTCACAGATAACTCCCTGCTCTCCTCAGGGAACACACCTTACCGTTTTTTCCCCCGAAATCCACTGACACATGCCCTTCAGCGCAAAACAGCCCTTCTCTCCTTACTCCTGCCTTAGTGGGTAGCACCAAGAACTCAGAATTTCTGAAAATCCCCGCCCGGGGATGCCCGACGGCTACGGATCCCCGGCGCGTGTGCGGCTTCCTGCCGAGGAGCTTCCAAACAACCCAAGGCTTGTAATCTCAGGGTCCTTTCAGTGCCTTGGCTTCTGTTATTTCTACTGAAATGAAAGACTCAGTTCCTCGCTTTCGTGCACCCTTCGATAGCTCAGCTGGTAGAGCGGAGGACTGTAGATATGGTGTGTGTAGACATCCTTAGGTCGCTGGTTCGATTCCGGCTCGAAGGAGGTGCCTTTCAACAGTTTTTGTCCCATCAAAACCACCACCCTGGCGCTCACCTCTTTCTGGCAAGTTGGCCCTTGCGGCAGGGGTGGCAGGGCAGCATCTGAACTCTCTTAGGACAGAACCTGGAAAGCTCTTCTGGTGCAACCCTCACAGTCACCTGTGAGCTATTGCCAAGGAACACAACTGTCCCTACTTCTCAAAGTCCACAGACCCGTGACCTTCCGCACAACTTCTTAGCTGATAGCCCCAAACAGCCCCCCCACCCCCCCACCCCCGATCTCCCAAGCCTTTACACTTTTATTCCCACCTTTCTCCAGTGAGAGCAGTACCCACTTTGCCACCACCACTTTGCTCAACGTGGAAAGATCCCTCACAAACACGAAGGCACACAGGAGCTGCCTACCGCAAGCCCTGGAGCCTGACAAGCATAGGGGCCATCACACAGCTCCGGGGCAACCAAGGCGTCCTCCTTGAAATCCCTCCCACTCAAGCTCCCTTTCCTACTCTGCCTGGTCTTATGATGGCCCCTGACTTCACTCTTCTGTCTAGCCCAACTACAGCCTCTGCTTCTCTCTGTTTCTCTGTTTCTCTCTCTCTCATCTTCCCACTCGTCTGGAATGATCTATAAATACATAGACCTACAGAGACAGAAAACTCTCTTCCATTTCCTATTTTATCTACTGTGGGACAGAAAACCCTCTTCCACTCCCATTTTATCTACTGTTGGACAGAAATGCCACCCTGAGATTTTCCACTCTATTGCCAGTTGTGTGCCTTCATCAAGGGAGGCTGGCATTGGCAGAAGCAAATGGCACCAGGGCAGGGGGAAGGGGACTTGACAGTCAGGATAAAAACTTCAAAGGCCTGTTCAGTTCTCCTGTCAATCAGAGAACAGGGTCTTAACCTCTGGAAAACTTCAAATTTCTTTGCCCCATCATGAAGGCCATCAGTTGGAAAGCAACACAGAGAGGACTGTCAGTGGCACAGTGATGGCAGTGTGGCTCTCTGAATTCCCTGGGGCCCATCACTGCCCTCCCTTGACCCCTGAGCCCACAAGCTCCTTTTTGGTTCGTGTTCAGCTTCTGCATGGAGGCTGCTTCCCCACACATCTTCCTCTCCTGGCAAGCTGTTCCAGGTCTCCCCACTGCGGTCGCTGTCTTTCCTGCTGTCCCACTGCTGACTAAGAGGGGCTGATCCTGGGCTGTCATGTCTCTAGGGGTCTGGGAGTTGATGCCATTGCTGTCCCACAGGAGGTCTTCAGGAGGAACCTATTGCTCTGCAGCCATGGAGAGTCTCCAGTCTCGAATGCCACCATCTCTGGAGACCAGGGGACAGGAACCAAAGACAGAACCTAAGGCCTTCCCACCAAGGGAATTGGAGGGGCCTAGGTTAGGGGGAACCTAGCTTTGGTACTTGAGGGGCATGACCCTCAAGGGTTAAGGGGTGGAGGTGTGGGTGGGAGGTGGATTCTAGTAACCTGGGCACGCCAGAGTGAGCCCTCCACATGGCCCACTCCTCCTGTCTGGGGCATCACAGCGAGCAGTAGAGGACTTCTGCTGAAATGACCCTCATCCTCCCACTCCAGGGGGTGCCTAGTGACAGGCGTTTGAGTGCTGGTCACTTGGGTGTGGCTTGCTGCGCCTCTGAGACCTGTGCTGGGTAGACCCTGACAGTGGTGTGCTCTGCCCCTCTCCCTTCATCTCTGGTGTCTGTCCAGAAATCTCACAGAATATTGAGTTACTTTACTGAGCAGCCGCCTCTGCCAAAGAAATCCGGGTCTGTGGGCAGAGAAGGCGATCCAGTTTCGCAGACCGGCCGCAGCAGACTAGGCGGCTGGGTACAGGTGGGGTGGTCTCCCGACCTGGCCCAACATCCCTTCTCCATCACTTCCCAGGAAGCCTCACGGCGGGGAAAAGTGAGCCTAGTCCATAGCGGGCAGCAGCGCCGAGTCGGGGGTTGAGTAGCGGGGTACGGGCGCCGCAGAATAAGGGAACGGCGCTTAGAGGCTCCTCCAGGGGCCTTTAGCGGACCCTGGCCGCACGGTTTGTTCTCCGCTGCTTTTCTCAGCAAGCTCGCCCCCACCCAACCCACGCATTCTCATCAGTTTCGCCAAAGCCTGCCTACTCTCACTCTACAGGTTTTCTGGCTAGCAACGGCTGTCGTCCCGCCCGTCCCTTCGGAAAAGTGCTCGAGGAGAGGGAAATGAGCTAACAGGTGGCGACCCAGGCATTTAAAACATCGCCAGCCCACGGGCTCCCGTCAACGTGCACAGCTCCTTGCCAAAGTGGTGTCTAACCAGCCCAAGGCATGTTGCCCGGTGCTTTTCAGTACCTTGACCGCAGTGATTTCCACAAAAACCAAGGACCTGAACAGAACCTTTCAAGCACCCTTCGATAGCTCAGCTGGTAGAGCGAAGGACTGTAGATCCGACGTGTGTGGTTATCCTTAGGTCGCTGGTTCGATTCCGGCTCGAAGGAGGTGCGTTTGACCGTTTTTGCCGACCATCATGAAGACCGTCAGCCCCAGGTGCCCAGTGCCCCGCGCCCAGCCAGAGCTACCTCTGCCCACACAGTTTGGCCAGCATCCTCATTCCCACAGGACAAAACCAGGAAACCCCCTCCAAACTGGCTGGAATAGCTCCTGCAGTTGCCTGCCTGGGAACACACCTGCTCCTTCTTCCCGAAATCCGGGGATACATACCGTTCAGCGCAAAACAGTCCCCTTGCTCCTGCCTCAGCCACCAGCCTCAACCAGATAACTCCCACAACCTTCCAAGCCCTTTAAACTTTTGTTCACCCACCTCTCCCCTTCCAGTGCTGTGCCTGCTCTGCCACCATCACTTTGCTCAACATGGACAGACCCCTGCCAAACATGTGGGCACGCAGTAGCTGCCCACCACAAGCCCTGGAGCCTGACAAGCATGCAGACCACCACACCGGTCACTGGTAACCAAGGCATCCTTCTTGAAATCCCTCCCACTCAACCTCTGTTTCCTATGCTGCCTCCTCTTAGGATGGTCCCTGTCCTCTCTTTTCTGTCTAGCCCAGCTACAGTCTCTGTATCTCTCTGTCTTTCCAATTCTCCCTACAACTCTCTCTCTCTCCCCCACTCTTTCTTTCTATGTTTCTCCCATGGTCTACAAATATATAGACCTACAGAGACAGAAAACCCTCTTCTATGCCCTACTTTATCAACTGTGGGACAGAAGGCCACACGGAGATTTTCCAAGTCTTTGACAATTGTGGGCCTGCTTCGAGGGAGGCTGGCATTAGCAGGAACAAAAGACACCAGAGATGGCCATGGGGCGGGGGGCGGGGGGTTGATAGCCTCATAAAAACTTCAGAGGCCAGTTCAGGTCTCCTGTCCGTCAGTGAATAGGACCATAGCCTCTGGATAACTTCAGATTTTGCCTGTCTTTGCCCTTGTTCTTTTTGCTCAGAAAGTTTTGAGTTCTTTCTGAAAGACCAACAATTGCTCATGCTCTGTATGATGGTAGTAAAAATGCCTGGACCAATTCCCATGCTCCTTCTGACAGAGAGACAAGGAAAAGGAGACAGACATAAAAATTGAGACTTAGAAAATCTAAGAGTTTCCTTGGATGTGCCTGCACCCTCCCCCATGGGAATTGGAGGCGTCCAGATTAGGGAACCTAGCTTTGACACTTTGGAGACATAACAGGGGTAGGGGAGTGGGTGTATGGGTGGGAGGTGGACTCTGGTGACTTGGACGCACCAGGGTGAGCCCCGGCTCAGTCCACTCCTCCTATCTGGGACATCACACCGAGTGGTAGGGGACCTCCGCGGAGATAGCCCTCATCCTCGCAGGTGTAAACCTGCGGGTCACTCCCTACGTTGGGACAGCCACACAGGCAGTGGAGGTCTGGTCACTTGTTGTGGGTTGCCGCGTCTCTGTGATACCTGTGCTGGGTCGATGAGCGAAACGGTCTTGGGGAGGCGGGCATGCACCAGACGGGATTTGAAACGTTTGTCAAAGACTCGGAGTCAGGGCAGGCGGTCCAACCCCGGACAGCAGTGCTCTCTGCCCCTCTCCCTTCATCTCTGGTGCCTGTCCAGAAAGCTCACAGAATCTTGAGCTACTTCACTGAGCAGCCACCTCTGCCAAAGGAATCCGGATCTGCGGACAGAGGAGGGGATCCAGTTCCGCAGCAGGCTGGGCGTCTAGATTCCTATGGGGATGGTCTCCCCACCTAGCCTGACATCCTTTCCTATCACTTCCCAGGAAGCCCTCACTGCGCGGAAAAGTGCACCTAGTTCATAGTGGGCAGCAGCTCCGGGTCGGGGGTTGAGTGGCGGGGGTGAGGGCGCACTAGAAACAGGGGGCAGGTGTGCGGTGGGGTGGGGCGGGAGTCGGCGCTCCGAAACTTCTCAACAGCCCTTCAGCGGACCCTGCCTGCGTGGTTGTGCGCTCTCCCCCTCTGCTTTCCTCCGCAAGCCCGCCCCCGCCCCACCCAAGCATCTGCATCTGTGTGGCTAACGCCCCTCTCCCCTCACCCTCTTACCAGCTTTCTGTTCAGCGACGGCTGTCGTCCCGCTGTTTTCTGCAGAAAAGGGCTCGGGGAGAGGAAATGAGTCAAGAGGGAGAGGCCCAGGACCAGCATTTAAAAATCGCAGCCCCGCCCCAGGATGTCCGTCCATCAAGGAGCCCCGGCCTGTACGCGGCTCCCTGCTGAGGGGCTTCCAACCACCCCAAGGCATGCTGCCCCCGGGGTCTTTCAGTGTCTTGGCCGCCTTCATTTCCTCAAAAAGGAATGACCCAGCGGTTGCCGCTGTGCACCCTTCGATAGCTCAGCTGGTAGAGCGGAGGACTGTAGGCGAGGACGTTTGTAGGTATCCTTAGGTCGCTGGTTCGATTCCGGCTCGAAGGAAGTGTCACTGAAGCTTTTTGCCCCATCATGAAGACCCCCACTTCCCGGTGCCGAGCCCTCAGCGCCACTTCTGCCCGGCAGATTAGCCCTTGCACCAGGGAAGCATCAGAACTCACCCTACAGAGCCAGGAGAAGTGGCCCTTCTGGCGCCACCATCACAGCCACCTGCGTGCTTCCCAAGGGAATAACTCGCCTCTTCTTGAAGTCCAAGGAGCCATGCATTTCTGCGCAAAGCAGCCCACCTTGCTTTTGCCTTAGCCGGCAGCCCCAACCAGCCAGCCCCCACAAACTGCCAAGCCCTTTACACTTCTGTTCGCCCACAGCCCTCTCACCTACCTATCAAAGCGCTGTCTCTGACACTAGAGCTTTTCTAAGCATGGACAGATCCCTGTCAAACAGGTTGCCCCAGAAGAGCCACTTATGGCAAATCCTGTATGTCCACAGGCATATAGGCCAATAAGCCCGCCACAGATAACCCTGGCATGCATCTTTGTAACGTTCCATGTCATTTTATGTATATGTCTCTTTTCCTCAATGTTTTTTGTTTTGTTTTGTTTCTCTTTGGGTTTTTAAATTTTGCCTGTGAGCTATAATCTTTAAAACCCAGTTAAGCAGTAAACTTTCATGGTTACCTTCTTAACATGGATTTGCCTTTGAGAATGTAAAGTTACTAGTGTGCCCTTTAAGTGACATTTAAGCCAAAATATGCAGCTGTTTTGTCTATGTCATTTAATGAATGATTATTATTCCCTGTGTTCTATTTAGGTGGTCTATCAGTGTGATCTCTGGATTTTTTCTGCTAAGAATCTTCGGATTTATTTGTCTAGTCAGTATTTCTTGGCGCTTTATGTAGATTTTTTACTATTTTATGAACAACAATATCTCCTATTCTGCTTATATCATTTGGCACAGACAGGTGATCTATAAAAGACTTGATTGCTCTGTATCCACAGAGAGACCCCAGCTACGAATGTCACCACATGCAGAAATTAACATAATAGGGCTAATGAAGGAATTAGGTCTTTCCTGGGCATCCTGTAATTCTCCCCCTTACATTATTACGTTTACATTTCTTCCTATTTACTAAGAATGTGTTCTTAGAATTATGAATGAATGCACATACTCATCAACAAGGGGACTAGTAAATCCTGCATTCTCTTCTTAGCTCATCAACCAGGTCATGTTGACTCAATAGAGTTGCCACTTTTTAGGATTGGCATTCAGGTATGTTTTGCTCACAAGCCATTTAATAAGCACCTAAGCTGTCCCAGGTGTTGTGCTTGTACCAGGGCTATAGAGGTTAAAATGTAAGTCTTGCCTTGAAATATTTCTGACTGTAAGTTACACAGAGATGGAAGAAGGCAGTTGTGATACAAAGTGCTGAAAACTGCAATTGAGGTAAAAAGAATATTCCACGTAAATCTAAAACTAAAATCATTCTTGGGAAGTTTTAATGCAGGCTGGGGCGGTGGGTAAAGTAGAAAATATGGAAGCTCTCTTGGTAGAGCCAGTGCTTTGTGGTCAGTTCAGTTTTAGGACAGGAGTAGTAGATCTGTGATCAGGTGAGTGGAGTGGATACAGAAGAGTTAGAAAAGAAACAGGAACCCAAAGAGTGTTGACTCTTTTTGTGTAACTAAAATGGTATCACTAGAGCATACAGAGAAGTCCTGGCAGGAAATGAAGGCACAAATAATTCTGCATGGAGTTTGATCTTATCTCATCATATTCCTGATGTTCCAGTTGCTGCTCACCCCCAAAGCAAGGGAAAGATTTCTCAACGTCTCTTGTGAGTCTTCACAGAGAAGATGCTGAGGTTTTATCACTTGATATGTACATTATTCTATGAGGTTTTATCACTTGATATGTACATTATTCTACCAGAATGACCAGCAGAAGAAAGGTTCATGATGTCCTTGCACTTCCAGAATCATTTTCATTGCATCCATTTCCACTCCTTCTGTCATTTTCTACGCACATCCATTTTTCAGCTGCCTGGTTTTGGCCAGCAGACAGTAAAGGCAGAAACCCTGCTGATGCCAAGAAAGAAAAATCTTAAATCCACAATTTATTCTAAGATGATAACAACCAGAGGTGACAGATTCCATATAAAGAGCCCATGGTTTTCTGTGATGAAAAGCAAATGAGGAAGCTGCTGGGAATCACACAGTAAGATATTCAAATTAACCCTATCACTGAGGAAATCTGAAAGCTGGAACAATATATGAAAACATCTGCTTCATGACATTGGAAAGAGAACAAAGGTGACAGGAGTTACCCAAAATATATAACAGGTAAAAATCCAGAGTGATAGTAACTAGAAAATGTACACATATATGAAAATAACTCATTTTATGGGAAAGCCAGTATGAATTTCATAACAAAAGCAGACAAGAATATTAAGAAAAAGAATTATTATAGATCAATCTCACTCATGAACATGGATGTAAAAATTCTAAACAAAACATTAGCAAATCAAATAGAACCATATATAAAAATTATAACACATCTGACAAAATCAGAGCTATTGGATGAAAGTAGGATTGATTTAATGTTAGAAAAATCAGTGAACTTCACCACACTAGCAGACCAAAAGAAAAAAGTAAGACTATTTTAATAGGTGAAGAAAATTCATTTAATAAAATTCGGTATCTCTCATGATAAAATTATTAATAAACCAGGAATAAAAGGCAACTTATTGATGAAGTGCATTTACAAGAAAGAAAAAGCCTCACTACATGTTGTATTTAACAACATAGTTAATAGTGGAATGGTACTAGTTTTCTGTTTGAGACTGAAACAAAATTAAAATGCCCACTATCGCCTATTCAACATTATACTGAAGATTTTCATTAGAAGTGAGAATAAAGAAATGATTGTGTAAAAAGGAAATTTAAAGAAATCCACAAAGTAACGATGCTATTGGTACAGTCTGTAGGATTTAAGATCCAATGACTGATAATAAATGCACTCCTGGGTGTTTGTACCTCCGGTGGGTGGGATGACTTTTGATAATAATAGTGATGGTCTCAAACAGCTTCTCTTCTCCCTCTGCCTGTGCTAAAGCTGTGGGGGCTCACCAACGCCATGCTCCTCTCCCCACAATGCCTCTACAGCAGTTAGATTGATCAGGTGGCCAGTTTTGGCCAGAGATACACTAGCACAAGTGGTCTAAGTGTCCTCGTATTCCTGTCTCATGCTCTTCTCATCCTCGGTGACTGTGCGGGCCTCGTGTTGAGGATCCTGGATCTCTAAGCCATTGCTGCAGCCCACAAGATTGTAATATAGGTAAGAAATAAACCTTCACCATGTAAATCCAAAAAAATAAAAATAAAAAAGAGAGAGGGAATAAAAAAAGAAATACATAACTGTATTACTAGAAATAATAGGTGATTTTAAGAAATTTGCAGTATCAGAGACCAGTATTCAAAGATTAGTTATATTTCCATATGCCATCACCAACTAGAATAGTTAGAATGTTAAATTTTTAAATATTTTCTCCTTTTCTTTTTTAATACAATTTTAAAGGTTACTTTCTATTCACAAAATTACAAAATATTGGCTGTACTCTCTGTGTTGTACAATACATCCTTAGCCTATCTTACACCCAATAGTTTGTACCTCCCAAATATTAAATTTTTAAAAGAGTATCTTTATCATAGTATCAAACAATGAATTACCTAGGAATACATCTTTTACAATGTGCAAAATCCCAAGGCACAATATATAAAGTATTATGGAGAATTAAAGAAAAAAGTTACATAAATGGAAAGACAGTCCATGTTTATAGACTGAAAAGCTCAATATTGTAAAAATGTCAAATATCCTCAAAATAATCTATCATCTTAAAATCTAATTGAAACTCCACAATTGGCCACCGCAACTTCATAAGACAGTTCTAAAGCATATATGGGCAGGCAAAGGATGAAAATAGCTAATAGGCTCTTAGAAAGGAAAAATAGAGAGGACTTACTGTACCAGACACCAAGAATCTTTATGAAGTTACAACAATTTAGTCAGAATGGTAATCATATAAGATAGGTAAATATAACAAAGAAACAGTACAGTCTAGAAACAGACCCATACTTGGCCACTGATGTGTGACAAAGATTACATTGCAGGGGAGATAACTGTCTTTTCAACTAGTGATGATGTATCACTTAACTAATACAATGGGGGAAAATGAATCTTGTTTCAAAGCACATATCACATATAAAAACTGATTAATTATAAATCTATTTGTGAATTGTAAAAGAGTAAAGCTTCTTAAAAAAATAAGAAAATACCTTGAGGACCTTGAGTTAGGCAAACATTTCTTAAACAAGACACAAAGAAACAAATGTAAAGAGATAATAAATTGAGCTACATTAAAATTAAGATCTTCTCATTCAAAAAATTCTATTAAGTGAGTAAAGAGGCCTACCACAGAGTGGGAGAATGTATTTGTATAGCCAACAGAGGATTTATACCCCAAATATACAAAGAATGTCTACAAATTAATAAGGAAAACAATTGGGAACTATCTCAAATGCTTTTTCTTTCATCAGCTTTCTTGTGATATTTTTATCTGAATTTGGTGTGAGAATAGCACTGGCCTCAAAGAAGGAGTTTGGAAGTGTTCCCTCCTCTATTTTCTGGAAGAGTTTGAGAAGGGTTGGTGTTAATTTTTTCTTTAAATATTTGGTGGAAGTTTCTTTAAATGTTTAGTGAAGCCATCTGATTCTGGAATTTTCTTTGACAGGTTTTTGATTACTGATTTCATCTCTTTACTCACTATAGATCTGTTCATATTTTCTATTTTTTTGAGAAAGTTTTGAATCAGTTTTGATAGTTTGTGTGTTTCTAAAAATTTGTCCATTTCATCTAGGTTATCTAATTTGTTGGCATACAATTGTTCATAGTATTCTCTTATAATCCTTTTTATTTCTGTAAGGATGGTAGTAACATCTCCACTTTAATTCCTGATTTTGAAAATTTGAGTTTTCTTTCTTTTTTTCTTCATCGGTCAAGCTAAAGATTTGTCAATTTTATTCATCTTTTCAAAAACTGAATTTTGGTTTTTTGATTCTATTTTTTGTTCTCATTTTTATAATCTCCACTCTAGTCCTGATTATTTCCTTCCATCTGCTTGCTTTGTGTTTAGTTTGTTCTTTTTCCTTAAAACTTTTCTTCTTGAACTTTTTTATTCAAACTTAAGATTTAAGATTAGGCTACTGACTTGACATCTTTTTAAATACATGCAACTATAGCTCTAAATTTCTTTCTGAACATTGCTTTTGTTGTATTCCATAAGTTTTGGTATGTTGTGACTTTGTTTTCATTCATCTTTAAGTATTTTCTAATTTCTCTTGTGATAGCTAATTTGATACATTGGTTGCTTAAGACTGTATGGTTTAATTTCCACCGATTTGCGAATTTTCCATATTTCCTTCTGTTCCTGATTTGTAGTTTCATTCCATGGTGATTAGAAAAGACACTTTATAATTTCAATACTTTAATTTTATTGTGATTAGTTTTGTGGTGTAATGTCTGTTTTGGAGTCTGATCCATGTGTACTTGTGAGGAATGTGTATTCTTTTGTTGTTGGGTGCAATGTTCTACATATATCTGTTAGGTCCAGCTGGATTACACAGTTGAAGTCTTCTATTTCTTTGTTTATCTTTTATCTAGTTGTTTTAGAGTGGAGTGGAGTATTGAAGACTCCAAATATTATTGTAGGACTGTCCAAATATTTTTTCCTTAAAAAATTAGTTGTTTGTTTTCTTATTAAGAAGTTTTAAGAACTTTTCTTTTTTTTTTTTATAGAAAACAACTGGAAATTTATGGTAATGTGCTGTTATCTTTCCTGGGGTTAGTGCCTGAGAAATACCCCTTGAAAACTTCCCATCTCCTGATCAGTGGGGTCACCAACCCTCAGGGGCTGAACTCGTGGTGGGTACCAGAGGAGGGTAAGAACTCTTAATAGAGTCTACATACCAGCACTTTATTAGATATGTGATTTTAATATAGTTTTCCCAGCCCATAGCTTGTTTATGTATTGTCTTATCAATATTTTTTTGAGAACCAAAACTTATAATTTTGATGAAGTTCAATTTATCCATTTGTCTTTTGTGGATTGTGCTTTTGGCTTCGTTTCTAAGGAATCTGCCTAAATCCTGGTCACAGAGATTGTATCTTATTTTGTACTTTTAGAAGTCTTAAAACTTATAGTTTTACATTTAAGTCTATTATCCTCTTTCATTTAATTTTTACATATGGTCTAAGTTGTAAAGTCCATTTTATTATATGAATAGCCAAGTGTTCCTGCAATATTTGTTGAAAAGACAATACTTTTTCCACAGAATTTTCTTTTCCCCTTATTAGAATCAAATGGCCATCAATATACAGATCTCTTTCTGCATCCTCTATTCTGTTTCACAGATATTTGTCTTCCTTTCTGTCACTTAAACTTTTCTCTCATATATTTTGTCTCTTAGATCTATGTTCTAGAAGACTGTCTTCAGCCAAATCGCTCTTATAATTGGTGTATGTATACAGCATGTTAACTTCGATAATATCATTATTAATTTAAAAATCTTTTGTTAGAATATTTATGACCTGAATATTTAAATTAACTTATGAATACAAATTTGAAATTTTAAATGTTGTTTCTATTCTTTTGAGTACTGTAAGGTCCCTTGTCCTATTTCAGCCTCCTTTTTCACACTGTGGTTATACTCAAGGCCAAGTGACATATGGGTATGAATTAACATATATGAATTAAGGACTATGGAATAAATTTCTCGTGTTTATATTTTAGATTTCCATTGTATTTCTCTGTTCTTTTTAATTTAATTCTATTTGCTATTTTTTTTCTCCTGGAAGTTCCTTTTATATAAAATTTGTTAATGATATAGTCTTGTTTTCCTATATTGTTATATACTTACCCTTTTAAAAAATGAAAAGGGAAGAAAAGAAGGAAGAGAAAAAGGGATCTTTATTTTATTTTAAGAAATTTGTCATAATGAAAAATTCTGTACTCAATATATTATTTTAATCCAAAATCCCCAGTCTGAACTGTGATTCCATCTGTATACATGTGTTTCTATACCGCCTTCACTTCTTTTGGACCAGAAAGCAGATTGTTGCTGAGAGGTTGGAATTCTTCTTGGAGTTGATAGTTCATTATAGTTTTAGGTTTCCTGGCTCTGAGTAGCCCACATGGCATTTGACATTCCCCAGTGGTTGGTTGGTTAATTTTGTGAAAATTGAGTTGCCATCTTTAGGGAAATATTTCTGACATTCATTAATTTTTAACTGTAGAGATCTTACATTTCCAAAAACTTTGAGTTTTCTTCAGATAGATACCTGGTTGTCACTACATATTTCTGAGGCTTTTTCATTATGAAAAATTTCAAATATACTAAAAATAGACAGAATAGTGTAATGAAGGTGTCACCAACTCATAGTTTCATGAATTACCGATTCATGACCAAGCTAATTTTATCTGCATCCCAACTCACTTTATTTTGAAGAAAATCCCAGATATCGTATCATTTTGCTATGACTTATTTTTACTTACAAAGTGATAACTAAATTTTTCATAAAATTTCTACCACAATGGAGTTTTTATTGGCAAAGAAAACTGAAGTCAAAGTGATATCAAATGATGATTAAAATAGAAGTATAATTCAGGAATGTTGCCATCTAATCATTCAACAGATTTGTCAAGGTAGTGGTCTCCTTAGCTGAGATATTTCCCTTCTGTTCTCTGTGCAATGACAGGGAAAACTTTCCAGGATATCTTAAAAGGAAGAAATAAGGTGCAGTACAGCATAAGAAAATCACAGGTAAATAAGCATTTCGACATCTGCTTACATACACAAAAAACAACACTGAAAGGATGTACAGTGAAATAATGAAAATTATTAATTAGGGAAGGGATATGGGGTGGATGGGGAGGGGCAGAGCTAGGACTTTTCAAGTCTATACATTGTTATATTTTTATATTTGAGTTATGTGGGTATGTTTTATATTTTTTAAAATAAAATCTTTTTTCTAAAATGCTCTATTTCATGCAAAAACTAGAATATTCCTATGATCAAGTCAGTTTAAAAGTATTGTAAGATAAATGCCAAAACCAGTGTCAATTGGACAAATAGCTATGTAATTTTTTAAAATTGCCTGACTTTGATCTCTTTTCTTTCTGCTGTAGCCTTAAGCCTCATAGTTCAGTTAAATTTTGAAAGCATATATGGCTTCAGTGTGCTTTACTAGCTCTCAGACTTCATGGGTCTCTCTTGCTTAGACCTCATCTCCCTGCAGCTCAGCGAACGAGAGCCTCAGATCCTAGTTGTAGTTTTGTTCGGTTTAGCCCAGTCAGTTCTCATGTTTGCTCCTGCTCTTCCCTCGCAGTCTAAAGTGATGACACTTCTCCTGCCTCATTCATGCTTCCAGTTAGGTATTTTCTTTCCTCTAAAAAGGAATGTGTCCAGAAGAATGGGATTCAGCCAAAATGAGCCAGGGGGACCTCTGTACAATTGACCCTCCATATCCGTGGGTTCCGCATCCAGGGATTCAACCAACCATGGATTAAAAATATTCCAGAAATTTTCAGAAAGCAAAACTTGAACTTGCTGCAACAGCAACTATTTACATCGCATTTACATTGTGTTCGATATTGTAAGTAATCTAGAGATGATTTAAAGGACCGTTGACCCTTGAACGACACGGGTTTGAACTGCATGGGTCCACTCATGTGGATTTTTTCAATAAATATAGTACCTGTATTTTCATTTTACATATCTTTAAATTTATTAGGTGTGGGGAAAAGTTTGTGTTCTCTTAGAGATCACAATATGTAGAATCAGAATGAATCAAAAGATTGAGTCCTGATTCTAACCAAACTGTTTTATCTTCCTCCCTTCAGTGAGTCAATTATCATTTCTTTTGTTTTTGAGGCAGAAGTTTTCAACTGCTTGGGGTTGGTGCCCCTACACTCCCCCTCCTACCCCCCTACCCCACCCCCTCCTGCCCCCACCACCTCATGATTCAAAAGTCAACTCTATATGGGAGCTGTGTGTAAGTTATATTCAAATATTACACCATTCAGGAAAGGGGAGGAGTCGGGCATGGGGACATAGCTCAGGGGTCGAGGGTGTGCTTAGCATGCGGAAGGTCCTAGGTTCAATAGGTAGTACCTCTGTTAAAAAAAATAAAGTGAATATTTGGAATATTTGGGGGTGTTCCTTTAAAAAAAATCAAGTACTGTACCATTCTATACAAGGGACTCAAGCATCCACGGATTTTGTATCCCTGGGAGTCCTGGAACTAGTCCACCACTGATTCCAAGGGACAACTGTATTCTTCCTCTCAGCTCAAGACTTAACTGGTGTTCATCTCACAAGACCAGCTACTACTCAAGTATGGAGTTCAGGGCAGTGTAGTTCACATACCATTTATTGAGCACCTAATGTGTGCCAGGCACTATATTTGGTGTTTGATAGTATATCAAAATATAATTCCTGCTTTAGAAGTTCAGAGTCTAGCATGAGACACAGATGAGAAAGCAGAGCTCCAATTAAGTATTGAGACTGAGGGCAGCAGAAACTTCCATGGTTCAGGCTGGAGAGTGAGTGGGGGATGGGGTCTAGAGGAACGGGTAGGGAAAGCTTCTCGGAAGAACTGGTGTGTGCCAGAGTAAACTGAGTCTTTGAACACGAACAGGAGTTGGTCAAGTCATTACTTAGGGGCATAAAGTGGACACAAATAGAAAAATGTGAACAATGATCCACAATTCTGAATAGAGTTTGAGTATGTGGTACCTCATATGCTATCACTCAAAGATAATGTCCAAGGCTGGGAGAAGCAGTAGAAGCTACAGATGACTCAGGGAACCCTCCCCTATCTTATCCCACCCTTGGGGCTACTAACACTTCCCAACCCAGGAGCCAGGGGAGGGATTCCCAGTAACAGTTTAAGTCTTTAGGGAGAAGACACAGTGTCCTTGTTACTTGGGATATAAACATTTCCCCTGAGTGCCATGCAGAAGAAAGGTGGATCATGGCTAGTGCCTTCCAGAGCTGATCGAACACCATCCTTTCTCTCATTCCCACTGATTTTCCCCAGCACTTTTGCAGCTGCCAGCTTGGGGTGGGTGACAGGTGAAGACAGAAGCATTCCCACTCATCCCTTGTTGAATAAAGGGTCAGCCTCCTTTTCAGATTTATCAGGCATGGAGTCTGGGAAATTTCTGTTGAATTGCAAATCTCCCTTGGGTCTTTGAAGAATTATTTTCTCTCTTTCTTATGGTTTTATTTCCTCACCATTTGGGTCTCTTTTCTCCGGCAGGCACTGCTGCTAGCTGGGCTCCTAATGTTTGGTTCGGTAAATCCCCATTTGGGGACATTTCTATAGGAAACCAAAGTTGTATGAAGGATCCTACTCATTAATAGAAGGATTGGTTAGAAACCAATGACTTCTTCAGCCTACTCCTTCCCTGCACTCAGGCCAGTGCCAGAAGCCAGGGAGGAGTAGCAGGTCTAAGACAGGAAAGCTGATAGTTTGTGCATAATACTCACTAGCAAGAAAGCAAAGACCTGGCTTTAAATGGAAGCTCTTTCAACCATTAGAGACAAAAAGGAACTATAGGTAAGTGCATCAAGCCTTCTCATAGATAGAAGAATTGTTTAACCCCTTTGCACTCACCCTTGCCTTCCAGCCCCATGTTATTCTTTTAGTGACATATCTTGGAGCATAGTGAGATCATTATACTTTGCTTGAAGTGTGTCTGTTTTAGCTTAAAGCAGTGATCAGATTGCAGAAGAAACTCTACAGGGAGGGGAAGGTGGGTCCTGATGGCTGACCTGTCCGTGGCCACAAGAAGGGGCAATATGATGCAGCCTCCTTAGGATCAGAAAGCCCCTTTGTTTACAAGGCAGAAGAACAGCTTCTGAAGAATTATACCCAGGAGGAAAGCACAAGAGAAGAAGCAGGTTACCTACTTGCTGCCTGTTCTCCCAAGTGCTTTGCCCATCCTCAGAACTCCAAGGGTGCCAGGCTATTGTCAGCCTCACAGTACAAGGCATGGGAAGGTCTCCAGGATGGAGTAGGACGTTTCAGTCATAAACAGGGAAAGAGAATTCTTTCAGGGTGGTCCTCACCCTCATCGATACATCAAGGACATTCAGGTGTGAAGAATTTTTTCTATATTTTGGCTTGGCACTCATCTTATTCTCACTTAAGATATAGTTAGGTTCAGTTCAATGCAGTTACTTCCAGAGAGGAACAGAGAGCCAGAAAGAGTTCTCTTTGAGGTGACCAGTCCTATCTCATTCCACTCTGCCCCTTATTTTCTGTGTTACAGCCCAAATGTACTATGTTTACATGTTGCTCTTTTCCATTAAAACCCCTCTTTTCTCTCCTATCAAATCCATATTTATTTTTAAGTATTTTTAGGCATCACCTTCCTCCAGAATACTTCCTGTAGCTCTAAGTCTCAGTCTGGTCCCTTTCTACGTGCCCACTTAGTACGCTATGCTTACCTGTGACATTCCACCTGTGACATGTCAACTTCTGTCATTCTCGTTAGGCAGTGGGCTAATGAGGGTAGTGACTGTCTCCTTTATATATGAATTACCAAATATATACCTGATACATAACACAGAGCAAATTACAAATGGTTTTACTGGCAATAAGGCAATTTCTGTAGAAGCTGGAGGGAGACGAGACACAGAATGGAATTCCTAGGGAGAAAGACTACAGAACTGATTTATCCTAAACAAAAGGTACAAAAGTTTTCCTACTTAGGTGGGATCCAAAGATGAGAAATTGTAAGTGAAGAGTCAGCTTTGCCAGGAAAGAAGACTGCTAGGTTTGCTAGAGAACAGAAGAGAATCAAGGATTTAAGGTCATTTCTCATGCTTGGCATGGTTAAAGGGGATCAGTTTTCTCCTAATAATTGAGACTTTTTTAAAAAACAAAGTTTCAGAACATCATTCATTTGGTTCTTATAACTGGTGATAGTCTTCTGAATTGGAATGAGATGAATCAAATGGTAAGGACTTCATTTCTGATTTCATTAGGTGAGTACCAAGAATTCTGTCTCTGGCAAGTTGTCTAATAGAGCCCAAGTTTGTGGATAAGCCTTGGCTTGGTATTATGGACTGAAAATGCTTGGGAAATTCATCTTAATGTTCCCTAGAATATTCAGCTTGAAGTTGACACTAAATAAATAGATGCGGATAACTGACTGAATCAGTATGGTTTACCCCTATTCTTCCTTTTAAATGTGGCATAACTTGCTTTAGAAGGTCAAGCTGAGTTCATTTAGACCCTTAGGTTTCAGAGGAAATTCTCCATGAAAATGGCAATTTCATATAGTAGAAACAACTCATTCTACAGCTGGGCAGATGAAGAACAAGCAAAGCTGGATTAACTGTTAGTCTTCCAAGGGAAGTGGCGAGCCAAACTGAGAGTTTACTGCCCTAACTTATAGTCCAGAGATTTCTCTACCACGTCACTTGTCAGCCAAGTGCTGGAAAGTCCTTGGACTATTACTTCATTTGCTCCTTACAGCATTTTACAGTTGAGGAGCCCAGAGAGGTTAAGTAACTTTTCCAAGGCTACTCCACTAGTAAGTGTAGATGCTAGGCAGTAGGGGTGGGGGGAGGGTATAGCTCAGTGGTAGAGTGCATACCTAGTATGCACTAGGTCCTGGACTCAATCCCCAGCTCCTTCATTAAAAATAAATAAATGTCCACCAACAGATGCCTGGATAAAGAAGTTGTGGTGTATGTATACAATGGAATACTACTCATCTATTAAAAAGAATAAAGTAATGCCATTTGCAGCAACATGGATGGACCTGGAGATTGTCATTCTAAGAGAAGTAAACCAGAAAGAGAAAGAAAAATACCACATGGTAGCACTTACATGTGGAATCTAAAAAAAAAAAAAAAAAAAAAAAAGACAAACGAACTTATTTACAAAGCAGAAACAGACTCACAGACATAAAAAACAAATTTATGGTTACCAGTGGGGAAAGGGGGTGGAGAAGGCTAAATTGGGAGTTAGGGATTTGCAGACACTAACTACTATACATAAAATATATAAACAAGTTTCTACTGTGTAGCACAGGGAACTATATTCAGTATCTTGTAGTAACCTCTAATGAAAAAGAATATGAAAAGGAGTATGTGTATGTACGTGGGTGACTGAAACATTATGCTGTACCCCAGAAATTGACACATTGTGAACTGACTATATTTTAATAATAAATAGATAAATAAAACCTAACCCCCACTCACTGCCAAAAAACAAACAAACAAACAAAGCTAAGCAGTCTGACTCAAGCTCTGATCATGGCTGAATGGGAACCACATTCTTCACAAAATCACTTTCCTGGTATTTTTGTCCAACTCAGCTGCCCAGTGATATTTTATTATAATAATGAGATATCACTATTTAGGATCTGAGAATAGTAGATGAGAAGATGGTGATTCCTGGCATTTTCACAACTAAGTTTTAGCTACCCTTTATAGGAAATCTTCTCCAACTCTAAAAGTCAGTTAGATGAGGACCTCAGGTCCTTCAGATCTTAACAGGATGTGTGACTCGAGAAAGTGGGGATGTGTGTGCCATGTCGTGACAGAAGAAGTTTCAGGATTGTCTGGAGGAGAGCTGTCCTCACCAGGACCATGTTCATCTTGTTGCCCAGGTGGGGGAGATCATGGCTTCTGGTGGGAACCAGAGCAGCAGTGTGACAGAGTTCATCCTGGCAGGTTTCCCGAATTTCAATAGCACAAAAGCAGAACTGTTTTCCGTCCTCTTTCTCGTCTATCTGCTGACTCTAACAGGCAATGTGTTGATTGTCGGGGTGGTGGGAGCTGATTCTCGCCTGCAGACTCCCATGTACTTCTTTCTGAGTAACCTGTCCTGCCTGGAGATCCTGCTCACTTCCGTCATCATTCCCAAGATGCTGAGCAATTTCCTCTTGAGGCAACACACTATTTCCTTTGCTGCATGCATCACCCAATTCTATCTCTACTTCTTTCTTGGGGCCTCTGAGTTCCTGCTGTTGGCCGC
This sequence comes from Camelus bactrianus, assembly GCF_048773025.1. Lineage (NCBI taxonomy): Eukaryota > Metazoa > Chordata > Mammalia > Artiodactyla > Camelidae > Camelus > Camelus bactrianus. The sequence goes on from NC_133544.1 coordinate 64,812,672, forward strand.
CATGTCTGTGGATCGCTACCTGGCCATCTGTCACCCTCTGCACTACCCCTTGCTCATGAATGGTGCTGTGTGCTGTCGGGTGGCCTTGGCCTGCTGGATGGGGGGGCTCCTCCCTGTGCTTGGCCCCACAGTGGCTGTGGCCTTGCTTCCTTTTTGTGAACAGGATGCTGTGGTGCAGCATTTCTTCTGCGACAGTGGCCCACTGCTCCGCCTGGCGTGTACCAGCACCAAGAAGCTGGAGGAAACTGACTTTGTCCTGGCTTCTCTCGTCATCATATCTTCGCTGACGATTACTGCCGTGTCCTACGGCCACATAGTCCTGGCTGTCCTGCGCATCCCTTCTGCTTCAGGCCGCCAGAAAGCGTTCTCTACTTGTACCTCCCACTCGATGGTGGTGACCCTCTTCTATGGAAGTGCCATTTTTCTCTATGTGCGGCCATCACAGAGCGGCTCTGTGGATACTAACTGGGCAGTGACGGTGGTGACAACATTTGTAACACCACTGCTGAACCCATTCATCTATGCCTTACGCAATGAGCGAGTCAAGGGAGCTTTGAAGGACATGTTTAGGAAGGTGGCAGCAGGCTTTGCGGGGGATTTTTTACTTGCTAAGAGTTTCAGTAAGAAAACAGTGAGATGAAAGTGAAGGGATGTTGTCACTTAAGGGATGTCTTACATTCAAGTCTTCTCCATTGCCATTCTCATTTCTATCATCACCTTGGACATCACTAAATGACTGAATCCTGGAACCACTAGAGAACTCCAAAGTCATCAAGTCTGTCCTTCTCTTCCAGGCAAAATTCCTTGATTCTATCTCAGATATAAATCCATATTATTATTGATATCTCATAATCAATGTTATCATTACATCATAAGACCCTCTGACCTGTGGGATCTTAACCTAAGGGTCCACGGTCACCAGAGAGTCTAAGGATAAGCTTCAGAAAAAGGCCAAGCCTCATTATTATGTAAATGTATGTGTTTGAGCCTATATGTACTTGTCTGGGAAGAGGACATACAGCTTTGATTCAATTCCTGAAGAGATCCATGTGTGATTGTCACCAAAAGTTATAAACTGATTAAAATTCTCATTAGCATCTTCAAATTGTTTATGAAAATCAAAAACTTTAAAAAGAATTCCCTTATAATTATAAAAATAAATTCAAAACAAATAGATTCACTGGATATTTTTGCATACTTCTTTTTAAAATTGCATTTATTGTCAGGTGGAAAAGTGGTAAAGCAAACTTAGTAAGGGATTTATTCACTTCTCTATGGCAATTTCAGGTGCCTTTGGAAAAGCAGATCAAAAATGAATTTCATGAATAATAGCATTTACTGTGGTTTTCTATTTGCACTTTATTACAAAGGTGAATTAAAGATGTCTCTACTCACTTTGTAACTGTACTGTGTTTCTTTCACTTGTCCATCTTTTTTACATTTTTATATCTGTTGTTTTTGGTCATCTTTTGTTTTTAGTAAAATTGGGGTTGGAATAAGGACCTTTAATATCAAAAAAATTTAAATGCCACTATTGTACCTAAGAACCAGACTTCATGTTACATTTTATCTACCTCATTAGATATTTGAAAGGGAATGGGGATTTCTATCTGTAGTGCCCTTGGAATCTTGGACCAATATTCATTAATTTATTTATTTATTCACTCATTCAACAAAGATCTGTTAAACATCTTTGTTGGAAACTGTATAATAATAAGCTAAGGTGAATAAGAAGTGGATCCTAACCTCAAGTAGCTTTGATTTAAGAGGGAGGACTGAGAGACAAATGATAATGCAAAGGAATGGGGATGATAAGGAGGTTTAAAAAGCAACGTTGGAGGTCACATGAAAATTGAGGTACTCTTTCCAGTATTTCCTTGTTAGAGAAGTTTACAGAGGCTATCATTTATTAAACAGAAATTAATTCCATCTTGGAAATGTAGAGACAACGTTTAAAAGAAAACAATATCAAAGTATGGACAACATATCAACCTCAAAATAGTGTTGCAAAATTAGGAAACTGAGCATCAGCATGCAAGGAGATGACCATAAGGCTTCAGTGGCCACTGAAAATAGTGATGCTTTTATCTGGTTCTACTAGTAAGACACACACACACTAAATATTTTTATGCTGAAAGATTTCTGAATGAAAACCAAAGGAATGGAAAGAATGATCATTGATCATTTATCAGAGAGGAAAATAATTCTTCTGGAGCGATCTACAAGTGTTATCCAGAGAGCAGATGAAGTATTGACTTTAAAACTACCTAATTTCATGGAGCATAAAAACCTGAGGCCAATTTCTCAGACACTGATCAAAGAGAAGAATTCATATAAGAGTTTATGGAATTTCTGGAAGGAATTCCCTCCAAATTTTGGCAATAAAACATGTTAAACCATCTATTTTTAAAATTATTTTATGTGGGAAATTACTTTGGACTCAATTTAATTGAATAAAACTTTATTGAAAACCACATTTTGGGAACTAACTTAGTATGAAGAGGTATAAATACATGATCCCTGCCATCAAGGAGATCAAATCAAGCCACAGTGAGATAGCACTTCACACCCACCAGGATATAATAATGGAAAAGATAATAACAAATATTGTTGAAGATGTGAAGAAATTAGAACCCTCACACACTGCTGGTGGGAATGGAAAATGGTGCATCTACTTTAGAAAGCAATCTGGCAGTTCCTCAAAAGTTTAAACACAGAGTTACCTATGCCCCATCAATTACACTTGTAGGTATATATCCAAGAGAAATGAAAACTTTTCTGTCCACACAGAAAACATATACCCAATGTTCATGACAGTCTTATAATGCCCCAAAGTGAAAACAATCGAAATGCCCATCAACTGATGAATGGATAAATAAAGTGTAGTATATCCATTCAACAGGATATTATTTGGCGATAAAAAGGAATGAAGTTCTGATATATGCTACAACATGGATGAACCTTAGAGATATAATGCTAAGTGAAGGAAGCCAATCATAAAAGACCATATATTGTATGATTCCATTTATATGAAATATCCAAAATTAGCAAACTGATATAGAGAGAAAGTAGAATAGTGGCTGCCCAGGGCTTTGGAATAGGGTCGGGAAGAAAATAAGGAGTTACTTAATGGGGTACAGGGCTTCTTCTTGGAGTGATAAAAAACATTTAAAAATTGATTGTGATGAAGGTGATACAACTCTGGGACTATACTAAAAAACCATTTAAATGTACACTTTAAGTGGGTGAATTATATCAATAAAGCTGTTATGTTATAAAACACACACACACACACACACAAGCAATCAGGACTGTAAGAACAAGAGTCAGCAGAGAAACAATAAAAAGCAGACAGACCCTTAAGAATTCCAGATTATAAAATCATTAGATATAGACTGCAAATTGAGACTGTTAAAAATGGCTAAAGAAAATTTTTAAAAGGACAAATAGCATGATAAAATAAAATACTAAAATAAAAGTAAATAAGCAGTTCTCAAAAAAAAAGGAAAACCTAGAATGATGAAAAATATTACAATTGAACTTAAAGACTGAATATATTACACAGAAGATTAGAGAGGCAAGAGGTATCTAGTAAACTACAGAAAAAGACATGGGAAACATTAAAAAAAAATTTCTAATATGAGTTTCCTAAGGAGAGGTCAGTAAGGAGAATGGATTGTGCCCACTCTGTACTGTGCCGGTTTATGGAACTACATTGTCTAGATTTTTTTTTTTTCTATATGGATCTATATTTTATACAGGGATGTGGTGAAAGGTGTAGTGAGATTTATTTTTTAATTTGCAAGAGTTTCTCTTTTCTCTCAGTGGAGGTACTAGGAATTGAACCCAGGACCTCGTGCATGCTAAGCACGCGCTCTACCACTGAGCTACACCCCCACTGCTTCCAACGTGAGATTTAGAAGGTAAAATTGTCACACAAAGCAGCCAGTGGGTTCTGAAAACTGGTGCAGGATGCCAGGCTCTGTTGTAGCTTGCACTTATTGATGCTGGTCTGCTTGCTCACTTGTTGGCATGGGGGCTTCAGCTGGACCCACAACTCCTCTGGCAAGAATGGATCTCATCTTTCAGGTCCTCCAACTCCTGGGCCAAGTGCACAGGTAGTTCCATGATGAAGGGAGCCAGCTCCTCCTGCAGGTCTCCCACATCAACGAAGTTGAAGAGACGTGTAGATTCCAGTTCGTCCTTTTATTTCAGTTTGTCTCTATGGATTTCATGGTGTCAGTTTGCACTTGTTCCCCTCATTTCAAGTCCAGCTCTCATTCTCAACTGCTCACCCTGCTGAGCTACAGAGATTCAGGACCAACGCTAGTCATAGAGGCATGAGCCTTACATAGACATCCTCATCAATTTCTACAATTATGTCAGGGATAATTCCTATAATAAATCTCTTATTTTTCATCACTTATAGTGACTCTACTTTGATTGAATCCTAAATGATATGCTTTCTCTTGCAATAATAAGCCGCAGCATTTCCCCTGTTTCCCCCCATTATTTTGCAAACCCCTTGAAGACAGAGACTGGGTCACCCCTGAGTTTGTTTCCATGCCACCCAGAAGAGTACCTGGTAATTTGGAACACAGCAAAGTCTCATAACTTTGTTCCTTTTTTGAAGGGATTGATGTCACAAGGGATGAAAAAGTGTCAAATAGTCATGCTCACTAGTGATTCGCTGGGGACATTTTTGTATAATTCATGTTGATAATAGTGTAGGGTACTAAAAGCCCACACTGGCGTAGAACTACCATAGTTATTGCTCTGGAGGTGAGGAAGAGCAGTCCAACAGTTCTAGCTGAGATTGCCCAGGCCCTGACTCTATTACCTGAGTTTTTGAGTGGGCCTTGGAGCAGGTAAGTTCTGTAGTTATACACAGTCAAGTCCCTCCTTAAAGATCCTCATTCCAGGAAAACCATGATGGTGTGAAACTTTGCATATGGATATCTCCCTTGGAACCCCCCTCTCTTTTTAAAAAATGCATTGCATATATCTGAAACATTCCAAGATCTGACAATACAGAAAGGATTTGGCAGGTTTTCCAGGACCCAGACCGTCTCCGTGACCTCTGACATTCCACAGACAATGAGGATGAACTGGTGGTTCTCAACCCCAACAATCCACAAAATGACTTGTCGGAAGTCAGCAGGAAAGCAAACTCTAAACTCAGACTCATGACTGTAGAAGCTGGGGCTGCTCATCTGAAGTGGAGCCCGGAAGATCAAGTCCCAGCTTCCGCCACTGGAGCAGCAGTGCCTGCTGAATCTTCAACCAGGTGCAGCTTTCTTGTTCCCAATGGATATTATTTTCTCCAAGGTCAAAAGAACTTATTTGAGATAAGAAACCTCCACATCTCTGCCACACAAGATCATTTGAAACTGATTTCTGCTTTATAGATCTAGTTTTTCTTCTTTCACTTCCCACCTCAAGCCTCAAGCTATCCTTTAATTTGCCCTTCTGTGCCTTTTCTCAAGTGCTGCAGAGTTCCCTCTGTCTTGATTGTAGAGCCTAGCCAGTAATTCTGTCTCTTAGCATGGTGACAGAAGGAGTAATACTGCCAATTTCATCTGTGTTGTTGATAAAAGCCCTTAAGAGTCAGAACATACCTAGGCATTCTTGGCAACCCAACACAGCTTTGCCCAGATTTCAGGGTAGGGAAAGAAAGGACCCATTAAGTAATTGTGGAGCACCCTAAGACATCCAAAGCAAATGAGTGAACTGTCCAGGTCCTCCCCTTCACAGTCAAGATCCTAAAAAGAATGATTTCCCTATGTGTCCTCATGCTTCAGCCCATCCCCTAAACTTTTTGCTTGAAATGCTGGTAAACATTGTCAACAGCCTCTGAGTAACCAAATTAGCCATCAGAGCAAGTGACTGCCGTGAGGCTTCCTTCTCCAGTTCCTTCACTCATTGGTATTCTGGTTTCAGATTTTTAAACACTGGTGATCACCAGGGCCTGTCCTTAAATTCTTCCTCTCTCTATGAACGCCCTTCTCTGTGGGTTCTTACCCAAACCAGTGTTAACCATGTGGTTTTTATTCCTGAGATTCCTTTCTTTAGTTTGGATCTTTCCTATAAATCTCAGGATTTTATATCCAGCTTCTTACTGTGCGTCTCCACCAGTAGTCATTCAGCAAACACATCAAAGTTCAGGCTAGATGTGAAGCCCAGTAGTTTCTATATCCACCTCATTAGCCATATGATAGAATTCACCAAAGTTCTATACCACTGCACTGTGTTATCTTGAGCAAACTGTGTTGCCACTCTGAAAAAAAAAAAAAAAAAAAAAGCTCAGGGCATCCTGGCAGATTCTACTGTCTCTTCACTCCCTCTAATCACCAGTCACAAAACTCTTTATTCTTACCTGGCCACGTAACTTTTCCAAGAGAGAAACCTTGCAAAGGACAAATGTGATCAGGTCAGAAGGAAATTCTGACAAAAATTCCCCTTGTGACAAGCAGTTTAGAAAGGTAAGCAAGTTTGAAGGTCTATCGTCCCAGCAGTTCGTAATAAGTTTGGGCAACTTCTACAAACCGGAATCAATCTTACAGGTAGACACTCCTGGTTTTCCAGGTGACCAATCAAAGAGCACTCACTAAAGAGACTAGTGGATTCTTGCCAGAAATGGCAAGACGACTGTCGCTATGTTATGGCGTGCTTTGGAAAATCACGCCTGGAAATAATGCAATGGCACTCCGGACGGAATAAATGTCTTCACCCTTTGAGCACGATGATTCCCAGGGCCCCTATTTAGCATTAGGAAGCCTGCGCTTGCGACTGTGGGGTAGATGGACGAGGGCCTCAGGAAGAGGTTCTGTCTCGGCATTGCGACCCCAAAACACCTCCAGGTATCGTTCTTTCTGTGTGAAATGCCCTAGTGAGAAGTGCACTAGTTTTCTCTGAGCGAAGTTCCCAAGTGAACAAGCTATTCCTGACAAAAGATCCTATCAGAGCCGGAGAAGGGGCCCTTATCTTCAACGAAACCCTTGGCCCCACGGTAGCATCCTCGTTGTACCTGGGCTCTAAAGCTGGGAGGCAGAAAAAAAAAACCAGTAAGAACCGGGCTCGTCCGGGATTTGAACCCGGGACCTCTCGCACCCAAAGCGAGAATCATACCACTAGACCAACGAGCCAGCTTTAGTAAATTTGCCTTTCTCTTTAATAATATTCATTCATTCAGTTAGTTGCATCAATATATGAGGGTCGTTTTGGGTTTCTGTCCTAAGCCCAGCGATTTTCTCCAGACACCAAGAACATCAACGTGCTGATTTGGAGGAACCTTAGCCACAGCATAGCGTTCCAGAGGTAGGAATGCTCAGTAAGGGACTCAGGCAGAGCTGCTAGTCCGCCTGTGGACCCTCGGGTCTGAGTACCTATAGGATTAGGACCAACACCGTCGCAGATAACCGGGTTAGAGGACAAGTAAGGACAAATAAGAACCATAGACTTCATCAAGAGGCAAACTTTACCCTCCCCTCACCCTCCAACCCCGGAGGTCAAATCCTAGAACCATTGCCTTAGCCTGCTCTGCTATTTCACACCCTGTAACATGCGTTTGCTGTTTCCTTTCAGCTTTATTGGATGAACTTTGTACTATAGGTATCACTTAGAAGGTGATGGATGGAATGGAAAGGGAGGACAGTGTCCTTATCCCGCAGTCCCTTCTGCTTGGCCAATGAAGCTCTTGCGCTCTAGCATGTCTGCCTTGGTCATACTGTTCACCATGCACCGAGCATATTCCTGGTTCAGGGGACAAACTCGATAATTAGCCGTTAAATGAATGGCTGAATATCCGCACCAGACTTTGCTGGGCGGGCTAAGAAAGAAAAGAAGGGGAGCTCTCCCTTCCCAACCTCCGTATGCATCGCCCCTTTCTGTTTATTCTGGACTTCAGGTTGGGCATTTAGAAGAGCCCAGAGATCGGGAGAGAAGCAATTGCTCCTCAGATCCCGAGTTGTTAGCAAAGAGTGTTAAAGCACCGAAGGAAAGTTTAGCCCTCTTCCAGCCTGTTTCTGCTCAGGAAATCTGGAGGAATCTCGGGCCCAGATTGACTGTCACCGAACCTGACTCCGAAGAAAGGTCGGGGAAAGATGGGGGGCCTGGACGCTTTTACATCTTCACTGCCTCACCCCTCTCCCCCATTCTGAGTGTTCAAGGGGTACCTCCTGGGCCTAGAAAGCCGCTTCCCTTCAAAAAAAAAAAAAAAAAAATCAACTCCAATCTCAGCCTAAGAGTACTGGAGCAGTTACTTTCATAAGAATCCAAGCCGATTGAAGACGATGACGTAATGTCATGTCTCCCATCCTTCGCTCTGGTAAGGCACCCGCACCCCTACCCTACATTATTCCGGTGCTCAGCTCGCGGCCCTGATGTGGAGTTCGTGACTTGTCAGGCCTGAGGCTTGAGGAGCATGCAGTGTGGGCGCTACCGGAGCTTTTCCAATTATTTATATTCCAGTTTGGGCCTAGTCAAGAACAAGTTTTTTCCTCGTATGTAAAGAAGAGCTTCCTTCAAAACAAATCCCTTTGAATTTTTAAGTATTTATGAAATTTTCTTTAGATACCCTGTTTGACTGCAGTCTTTAATATTTAGGAATTTCGATGTTAGATTATCTCTCACAGGTGGGCTCCATAGCTCAGGGGTTAGAGCACTGGTCTTGTAAACCAGGGGTCGCGAGTTCAAATCTCGCTGGAGCCTGTGGAGAGTGTGTTCTTCACGGTGAATCATAAACAGAACAGAATTATCTCACTTTTTGGCCGCTAACTTTTGAAGAAGGGAAGCACTATGTGATGTTTCAGGGAAAATCAGATCCTGGAGACTTGGGACGAAAGATCGTAGGGTTTGGGCCGCTATGATCCTTGGCGGGAAAAACTGCGTAGTGGAGAAAGAAACTAAATTGCTCAGATCCCTGCAAGAACACTCCTGGGGTTGACGGAGTCCACACATCCTCGTTTAAAGGAAAAAAGCAAATTAGCCTGGGCCTACTGATAGTCACGACCCCTCTATTTTGCGCACCTCCCCACTTGCGACCTGCCTGGCGGCCCAGTTTTTCCTGCGCTCCTGGAGCGAGAGCAGGTGTGCAGATTACTCTGGGGGTAGCCTATTCCAGAAACTCCGCAAATAGATGCGCACCAATTCGGGTGGTTCCCGCTCGGTTTCTATCATCTTCCTCAGACTCAGACCTCGTGTTCTTTTGCCCCGAACTGCCCCCCCCCCCCCCCCCCCGGATTTGGTTTATCATAGATACAACTCTGGGGACTTCTTGACCTCCAGCTTGAGCTCGAAGTTCAAGTGTAAAGAAGCCGGGCCTGCCTCCCTCTCTAGCTATTACTACATGCTAAAAAGGTGAGGCTATCCGCACCCTTCGATAGCTCAGCTGGTAGAGCGGGGAACTGCAGAGGTAATTTGCTGCTGGTTCGATCCCAGTTCGAAGTAGGTGTTTGAATTTTCTTGCTTTGTTTTTGCTGCAGCCACTTATTCAATTTTCGCAAGGTTCTATCCTCCTAAACCAACAACTGTGAAACATTTACTTTAGTTCTATTTTCAGGCAGCAAGAGAACGGCTTTTTGCCCACCATGAAACAATTTTACGTGTTCTCTTTGTGAGCATGCAGTATACGTGATCCGATTCACTGAGGAGATACGAATCAAGGGTTCCCCTGTTAGATTTGAATGTTGTCTTCTAATCTTTAAAACCAGCTAGCTTTGACAATATTGGGTAACATCTCTCAACCCCACCCCATCCCTACACTTTTTCCTTACTGTGAATAATTTATACTAGGCAATTCAAAGTTGAAAGAGAAACACTGTAGAAATATCAGCTCTTCAAAAGGATGTAAACAAGCAATATAGAGAATAACAAAGCAAAAGGCAAAATATGCTTATGACAATGTTCTTTCAAGAATAAGAAAGAAATGCTAATTAAAACAAGGGATTATTTTTTTCACCAACAAAGTAGAAAGTGTAGATTGATATTTGGTTCTGAACAGGATACAGCGACAAGGACTTTCTTGTAGAATGTCACTACTTTCTGGAGAACAGTTAGGCATTAAAATCAGGAAACTTAAAAAAAACATTGTTTATGATCAAGTATTCTTTTCCTACTTCTAGAAATTTATCATTCATTTTCAGAAAAAAGGAAATATGACAAAATATGTTTATCTGCGGGTAAATTGTGTTCTTTATACTTTAATATATTTTTTCAAAATATGCCACATATATTACATTTTTTAAAAAACAGTGTTTGTTTAAACCTTACAAAATAAAGTTTACAAATACCTGTGCCACTATGGGAGACATTTTGGTAGTTTCTTACAAAACTAAATATATTCTTATCATACAATCCAGAAATCACATTTCTAGGTACTTATTCAAATGAGCTGAAAACTTATGTTCACACAAAAACCTGCACATGAATGTTTATAGCAACTTTATGTATGTATAATTGCCAAAGCTTGGAAGCAGTAAAGATGTCCTGCAACAGGTAAATAGATACATAAACTGCAGTACATCCATACAATGGAATGTTATTCAGCACAAAGAAGAAATGAGATATCAAGCCATGAAATGATATGGAGGAACTTTAAATAAGTATTACTAAGTGAAAGAAGCCAATCTGAAAAGTCTACATGTTGTATGATTCTGAATATATGACATTCTGGAAAAGATCAGTGATGTCCAGAGTTTAGAGGGGAAACAGGGGTGTGTTGGTGAGGCATTGAGGATTTTTAGGGTAGTGAAACTATTCTTTATGATACTTTAATGGTGGATATATATCATGGTGCATTCATCAAAGCCCATAGACTGCACAACCCCAAGAGTAAACTCTAATGTAAACTATGGACTTTAGAGGGTTTTTCCCCCTTACAAGATGCTGGGAACAAAGCAAACCTGATCTCTCAATTTTTGAGAAAAATACGGTCTTTTTGCGAAAATCTTAGGGGCCTGAGGTTTTTTTGGTGAGAGGTGGATGGAAAAGAAAGGAACAGATCTGAAGGAGTCATCGAAGTGAATTGGGAGGGGGCCTGAGAGGACACAGAAGAGGGTTTTGAATGAGAAGGGGGAAAGACATAAAAAAGAAGGCAGAATCAAAAACTGTCATAAAACCCCCAAAACTTTGGTTCCTGTTAGAGTCCTACCTAGTTCCCTGCTCTGTTTCTTTCATTCATTCTTCAAGGCACTGCAAGGAAATTCTGTACCTTCTTGAGAGAGCTGTACAGTGAAATTCAAGAGTATAACTGTGGGTCACAGGGGCTGAAATGGCTGAGAAGTGCAGTGGGACAACCATTCTGATAGGGCACCAGTAAACAGACCCTGAGTGTACCCTCTCCTCTTTCGCGCACTGAGTTACATTCTGCAAATGTATTGCAGTCGGGTCATTCAGAGACCTGGACAGTTTCCAGGATAAGTGAATTCACTTGTAAAAGGCAGAGCAGTGGCTAAGTCAACACTCACAGCACACCCCACTAGGCCTGACGCACAGAGTCAGCCAAGAATTAGCTTTGAAGTGTTTTGGAATCACAAACCCACCTGCAAAGTCAAATTCAAACTAACGGTTTACCCTCCCTACCCCACCCAGTGGGAGCTTGAAGCTTGGCAAGTAGTGGCTTTCTGCATTCATTCATCATATTCAATTACAAAAAGTAATGTGATTAAAACCCAAATCAGGTCTGCTCCGGTTGTTTCGCGATTACAGAGCTGCAGCTCCTAAACCAGTGTTGATGGCGGGCTGATGGGGGCTGCGGGGCAGTGACTGGATGGTGCCAAAGCTACGTCATGAGAATGATTCAGTGTGAGCATGGATTTTACAAGAGGAGGGAGGACTGAATTTCCCACTGCAGGAACACAAAAGCGGTGCAAAAGTTTGTACATATGCGTGCAAACAGCAAGTTTGGGTACGGGATGTCAGAAGACAAGGAGAATTTTTATGAAATTGAAGTAGGAAACCAAAGCAGTTTCCTTTGCAAGTAGGTAACTCGGGGAGGGAATCAGCGAAATTTGGTGGCCTGGAGGAGACTTCGATGGAGAAAGAGGAGAGGATCTCAAAGATTGTTGCCCGTAAGTGAGGGAAGAGGATCTCACGATTGAGGATAGACTAAAACACTCTGTTGGTAGCGGTGGGATTCGAACCCACGCCCCCGAAGAGACTGGAGCCTAAATCCAGCGCCTTAGACCGCTCGGCCACACTACCCTACAAAAACATACTTCCTCTCTGCGCTATTTATCTTCACACATAGGCCCCAAACTGAATTTTCTTCGCCATTAGTGGGGTTCCCCTCGGTGCTTTCATTCATCCCTAGGAGTCTGAGAAAACTGGGAGAGAGGAGGAAACATTGCATTCTCACAGGCCTGGGAAATGAGCTAGAAGGTGGTCAATGATTATTAACATGAATGTCCTTGGAAGACTTCTACTTTTTCTTTAACCTGTGCAGTTCGACGCAGAAAGAAAAAAGACCAGCTTACTGGAGACTCACTGCAAGTGATTAGAGAAGAATGATTAAGGTGCTCCTCACTGTTGGGTCGTTGGTCTGAGGCTGTGAATCTCAGAGTGCGAATGGGGCCGGAATTCAGATGCAGTAGAAGGCGCCCTTCGGTTTACAGATCTGGCAAGCCTGTCACTGGACTGAAAGAAAACTCCTTGGTCGCGTTCCTTGCAGGTTCAGTCAGAATGGAGACTCTGGGTCTAATTGATCGCCTTCTTGAAAGAAGCATTCTGGGGTAGGCAGACAAACACGCGCACTGTTGTAGCCCCTGAACCATTTCCTTTATATGGGAATCAACATGATTCCCAGAGGGAGGTTACATCCAAGAGCATTCCCCAACCAGAAAGGGGTGGGTCTAGGGCTTCCCCTGGGTCCCGGATCCACTAGGCTCCACACAGTTTCTTTCGAATGGAGTAGAGGGAAAGCTAGGGGAAAGTTTCAGAGGTGATCTGCGGGTCTTCAGTACCCAAAGTGGAATCTCGTACCTGTCAATGACCTCCACTCGGCTCAGAGCAGTGGGGTATATGTTATCTATGTTCTTCTATCCAAGAAGGAAATTTACTTTAAGGTCTACATACTCAAAGTGTGGACTAGGGACAAGGAGCATCAGCAACTCCTGGTAACTTAGCAGAAATGCAGAATCTCAGGCCTATCGAACTTGAATCTTAACAAGCTCCCCAGAGGTTAGAGAATCTTGAGAAGTATTCTGTGTTCTAATTTATGTTTCAATTGCTCTATGCTCAGTTTAGGGCAGACTTACACTACACTGCAATATAAACCTCTGTCCCTGGCTCCAGTAGAAAGCCATTCTGGTATTGGCCTGGCTCCTTTCTGCATGTGCTATAAAAATCTTGCTAAATTAAATACTAGTAAATAATATGTTCCTTTTGATGGATGTATCAGATAGCTTTTTTAGCATTTATTGAGCCCCTTCTTAAATATTTAGATTTTTTATGGTCTCTCATATGCTTATCACGTTGACCATCAGAATAATGCAAAGTACTGTGATGTATTTATACTTATAAATTTTCTAAAGCAACTATTCAAAGAGAAGGAGAGAAGGGAAAGGAATTTCTTCCCTTATTTTCAACAAGGAGAAGTAAACCTCTTATTTCAAATTTGTATTTTTCCTTACAATGGTCACTGGAGTTTATGAAAGAGTTGGGACAAAAGGGACTTCATGGAGCAATCTCACCAGATTGATTGACTCTGTGAGCCTCAGATGAAAAGAAATGCAACCCTGAATTAGGGCATGGCTAATAAAATGGAAAGAGGAAGGTCTTTGTTTCTGTTCATCCTACTGGTAGTGAAATCCTTCTTCCCTCTCCTCAACTCAGTCTCTACAAAATATTGTAATAGTATGGCTGCTTTGAGTTTAAGAAGAGCACATCTGACTTAAAATTGATTCTCTTCTTTGATTTTTCTACTACCTTTCCCAGCTTCTGACTCCAATTCCACAAAGTACCAAGTGCTCAAATCCTGGGCAGCTTCTCAATGAACACACAAGCATGTTTATAACAGATTTAGGCACGTAGGATTAGGTTAATGGGGAGTATCTACCAAGAGACCTTTGGGGACTGAGAAACAGGATCTTCTTTCCGTCCTTCAAGGTAGAATACAATCCATTTCACATCCATCATATAAATCTGAGCTCACTATCTGATCAGGTTTGGGAGGTGCAGGAAACAAACAAGCTTATTATCGTTGCTTTTTGGGCACTTGCAGCTGAATAAAAGAAAATATCTTCTTTTTTTGTATAATACTATATAAACCTAGAAGAATGACTGTGCACACACACTATGGCAATACAAGTAGTAAATGTGGCAAATGTTAATAATTAGTGATTCTAAACAAGGGTAAATAAAGATATTATTGTAGTGTTTTTTCCAACTTTAGCTTTTTAGTTTTCTAGTGGCAGACTGAATATACAGATGGATAATGGCCAGGCCATATTTAACAATGGAACTCTGACCACAACCTGCAGCATTCAGCTGCTTTATCTACCAGCTCAGGATACCAGCCTACTGTCTTTAAGTCAGACTTGTAGGAACTCAGACCACTGTCTCCAATAACAACCCGAAGCCAAACAATAACCCCTGTAACAAGCAGCTCCAATGGCCAGGACTTGATTAGTAACTGACACCTTTCCTAACATTTGTCCCTGCTTCCAATTTAGGACCAACCAAAGAAAGTCAAATACGCATCCCTAACTAATCACATAGGATTCCTGGCTTCTAGTTAGCCCGCCTCCAGCTCCCCCAGGCCAACAGCCTCTAATTAGGGCTCAGCTGAAGCCTTCCCCTTTTCTCACTATAAAAATTTTCCATGCCTCTGTCTGCCTTTGAGTCTCCGCCAAAACTCAAGTGATGATCGCTGACTCCCTTGCTACAACAAGCTCTGAATAAATAGCCTTTGCTTGTTCTCATTTAGTTGGTCTTCATTTATCTCCACTCTAGGCTTAAAAGTTTGCAAAATAAAGTTGAGGGGAAGTGGAAGAAATACAGACAAACAAAAAAAGTAATGAAAAATATTTCTAAGATGTCTACTAGAGTCAAGCTGTTTCACAGATGAGCTTCCAAGGTCCAGAGCACACTGGAACAGGCACATATTTGCTGTTGCCCTCTGGGTCTAATAAACTAGTGGGAAGGGCTCTGGGAACCTGCTGGAGTCAGACAGGACAATCAAAGTGAGCCATGGCAGTGAGTGGCTGGGAGAATGAGAGAAATTGACCTAAAGTCCTGAAAAACCTTCAGCAGTAGGAGATAGGCTGAATGTAGACAGGATCTATTGGTCAAAGGTTTATTTGTTCTGATACAGGAGTGAGGACCTTGCCTCTGAAACGAAGCTCTGTCTAGTACTGACAAAAAACATCAGGCCCTTGGTTGTTGCTCCGACTTCTTGGAATTCTCCTTTGAGCATCTTCAACTCCTCTTAGATGCATAACAAGCAGTCTGTGGTTAAAAGGGAAATCAGTCTATATAGGGACTAGAAGTGAGCTTGCTGAATTGTGACAGGGTGAGGATGAGGAAACATTGTATGAAAAGGTAAGAGGATCCAAGACTACATACAACCAGAGAATAATAAGCAAAGAGAGGAGGAGAAACAACAAAGCAGAAGGGAAGAGAAAGCTGTTGAGGGGACAATTTTGACTGTTTAACAATTTTACCTATGGCCTGTGACTTTGAAAATAATAACAATCAAAAAGATAGTTGATAATAATGAACCCTCATTTCCAAAACGAGGACACTGTGACTCTACAAGGCTAAACAGTGGACCCAGGCATTTTCTAACCACTACACTGCAGTGTCTACACTCACCAACATAACACGTCTCCTTTGATTCAAAGATTGTTTTGGTTTGATTTTTCTGCCATTTCCTCAAGAATCATGATACCTAGCTTTAGGTTCAAAGAGATTATCATGCTGATCACCTTGGAGGTTTCCTTCAGTAAAATGCCTTGTGTTGCCAGATGGGATACAGCGACCTGATGATTCTGGATCCTCACAGGCAGAGCAGTCAGTTAAAACAGTCTTGTAGTTCTCTTGGGGGCGTGGAGGATACTGCCTGGTGTAGAAAGACTGAGGGTTCACCTCCAAGGGAGTCTTGGGAAAAGCAGTTCTTGTCAAGCCCCAGAAGATCCCATCACCTTCATTACTGCGGGCGGCCGTGCACGTTCATCTCACCGGAGGACAGCATCGCCTGGCCTCTCCATGAATCATCCCTGAACAACCTAGAATATCGACCATAAATATCAGATTTCTTAGAGAGGTCATTGTCTTGGGCAAACAACAACAATAAAAAACAGTGGGTACAAGAGCAGTCTTGTGGTCAGAGAGTTATTACATCTTATGAAACAATTGGTTCGCTTCCTGGGATTGCATGAATCAGTGCTTTTCTCCAAATGCGCTAGCCTATGGCTATGTTCGCAGTAAAAATCGGTACGAGATTTTTCATAGTTAAATAAAATTAGTTCCTATTTATTAGCTTACATAAACAAGATTTCTAAAAAGTGAAAACACAACTCTTTAAAAAATTGTATTGTTTTCATACCAAAGATATATGCAAATATAAATGGCTTTAAGAAAGGGTTGAAGTCTTCCTCCCCGACACCTCTTTTCCCTGCTCGCTTCTACCCCTGGACTTTTGAGAGAGAGGCGTTAATTCCAAAATACAAACTTAAGGGTTTGGGACTCTGGATTCAGAAAGGACAAAACCATGGTAAACTTCTCACCTTCTCCGCGTATTTTACCACCATACTAAGTGCAGGGAGTGCATCTTACCCGTCCTGTTCATCAGATGCCCTCTATATACGCCTCTTAAATCTCAGGTGAGTCTCTCGTGTGCCCAAATATCTGGAATTCTTACAGCTGCATCCTTTCTGGGCACCAAAGGCACAGAAGGCAATGTCACAGCAGAGTATCAAGAGAAGGGACGAGAAGACAGTCTAGCAGTGGCTCTACTCAAAGTGGAGTCTTTTCGAGGGACTGACAGGACACAGATTCTAATTTTGTAGGAGAATATCTTAGACTTTTGCTCGAGTCAAAGGTCTATTTAACATTTTGTAATAGTAGGTTTACTAATACATCTATAAGGTGAGAGATAGAGAAAACCAACAGAAGCGAGGGCTCCATAGCTCAGGGGTTAGAGCACTGGTCTTGTAAACCAGGGGTCGCGAGTTCAAATCTCGCTGGGGCCTGTGGTTTCTTTTCTTTTCCCTTCTGACGCCGAGAGGCGGCCAGGGCCGGACGAGGATGTCAACGCAGCTGTGCGCGGCAGATCTTCCTTATTCCTCGCGGCGCCTGAGAAGACGTTCAGGCAACGCAGACATACTTCCCCTACTGCTCTCCGGTCGGGAACCGCCATAGGTGATAAATGACTCGGCGGCGGGAGGCTTATGCGAGCAGGGTAAACAAACTCGCATTCTTGCCAATAGAAGGCACTCAAAGGCACGCTTCTTCTGGAAACGCCTAGTGACGAGACTGAGCCTTGAGGCGAAGTTAAAAGCGTTTTGCACCGTGGCTCGTTGGTCTAGGGGTATGATTCTCGCTTAGGGTGCGAGAGGTCCCGGGTTCAAATCCCGGACGAGCCCTCAGTTTTCTTGCCTCCAATAACTTATTTAAAATACGTCAGTTACTGCATTTTATTCTCTCTGCTTTGAAAAGTAGCGGCGAAGGCCCCCCCCAGGGAAGTGAAACAGCAGCGTTAAAGACAGCTCCAAATTATCTTTTGAATTTGATCTGACGAAGTGTTTCCCTGCTCCTCCTGGCAGGCAGGCGTACGTGGCAGGTCTGAGAGCGGCTAATTCTCTCTGCCTCTCAGCGCATCTGCGGTGAAATTGTAATGGTAACCCTTTTCCTGCCTACCTCCAGGGATCCTGTTTAGTACAATAAATTAGTGTATGGGTAACTGCTTGGAAACTTCAAGCACTAATAAAGGGACTGTTTCCTTGCTCCCCTCTCCTCAAGGTTCTGGGGGCTGAAACATACTAACATGATCACCACTGTGTGTCTGATATGTTCTCCTTTAAAAGAGTTTTTATGTATTATCATATAGTCTTGTTTTTCTTTCTTTCTCCACCTCCCTCTTCGCCCCTTAAAAAAAAGATATTCCTGTGAGAAACGGGACGGATTCTGTTAACTCTAGCAGAGCAACAGAGCGATGAGGGAATGCAAATCCCCGAAGGCAAATTTTAAAGGCTAAATTTAAAAAAAAAAAAAAAAGAAAAGTTTTGTGGACTTCATCAACTTTCTCTTTTGAATGAGTAACTATTACAGAAAAGAATAACTCCTTTAGAAGTGGACTATATCCCCTTCCTGGCAGCAAAGTGGCCAATTTACCTACAGCAACAATCGTATTCTCTGTCTTGCCTCCTTGAAGGCCCACCTTTCTCTTCTCCTACTTAGGGCAACTCCTTCCGGTCCTCATCAGATGGACGCCCTTCGCTCTCCCTTACTCAAGGCCCTAATTTCTGCAGTCAACATGCCTTTCCACAGCCCCCATCACACACAGCAGCCATTTCTCCCCGTGTGCAAGATCATTCCCCTCAACAAACAAACACAGTATCTCCAGTCCTTCAAAATCATAATCGGGCCTTTGTCTCCACCACTCCTCTGAGATGGCTCTTGTCAAGGTCCCCAGTGACTGTGATGCTTCCAAATCTAAAGGTTAGTTCTCACTCGTCATCCCACTTAACTGTCCAGCGGCATAGGGATACTATACTCCTCATTTCAGGAGGCTACTTGTTAGCCTCCTTTGCTGGCTCCTGCTTTCCTGATCTCTCAATTTCTGAATGTCCTCCTTTTTGGATATGTCTACACATACTCATCCAATCATATGCCTTTAAATACCGTTTATTTACTGATGATCCCTAAATTTATATCATAAATCTTGACCTAGCTTTTTACATATAGTCACTTGCTCACTCCATGTGAATGAGATATAGTTACGAAATTTAGCATGTCTCAAATAGTACTCCTGGCTTTCTGCCACTTCTCTTCCAATGGCCCTTCTACCACCATCCATGTTGCAAGAAATAGATCCTTCATTCCTCCAGTTCCCCCACAGATCACATCCAATCTACCAACAAACCTGGTCAGGTCTGCATTCAGAATCATTTCCCAACACAACCGTTACTATTACCCTAGTTCAAACTCTCCTTCAGCTTTTGCCTGGGCTCCCACAATAGCCTTCTAGGTCATCTTCCTATTTTTCTCTACTCTCTACTCTAGGGAGCAGCCAGAGATATCTTACTAAAACATAAGTAAAAGAATGTTCTCCTCAGTTCAAAACATCCAATAACTTCTCACACTTAGAATAAAATCCACAGTCTTGCCCTTACCTGTTCTGGCTGTGACTATCTCTCTCTGATGTCAGCTCCTACCCGCTCCTCAACTTTCTCACCCATTCTCTCTGGCTACACTGGCTTTCTTACTACACTTCAGGTACATGGACCTTGTTCCCTGCTATGAACCTTTCACTTGCTTTTTAATATTTTTGAATATTATTTCCTTAAACATTTGTAAAACTTCCTCTTTCAGTCCTTCTGTGCTCAAACGTCACCTCTTTAGAAACATCTTCCTTGATCACTCTTTCCAAAATAGCCCGCAATTGCCACTATTTGTTATACAACTTTATTTTTTTTTACGACATTTATCACTACTTGACACTATTATATACATTTGTTTCTTTTCTTCTTCTCTCCTCACCCCCCTTAATTATGATGTAAGCTCCAGAAGGCCAAAAATTTTGCCCTGCTCTCTGCTGTACCCTTAGCACTTGGCACTATGTGCAGTACGTAGTATGTGATTAAGAATGAATGAGTCACACCCGCTGGCCTCCAGAAGCCACAATTCAACAGCATTTATTTCTGGCTTTTTGGAGACTCAGACTGGAATCCCCTCAGAGTATAGGAGCCATGGCTGCGGGCTCACACTGCAAATAGAAAGCCTAAATCATTTTTCATGTCTCCACTTTGGCCCAAGTACCCAGTTCAGGTTTCTGCTCAAAAAGAAACTACTAAATTGCTTATCTGTGGACCAGCAGAGTGATAAATATCTGTATTGATAATAACAGGAATTTCATACTTTTTTTTTTTTTTTTTTTTACTGTAACTTTCTACAGAAAATTTGGTCTTGTATTATCTCATCTCTAGTGGAATTTCATCCCAGTTGGGAGAAAAGAAAGACAGCCCTGTGGTCTGAAATGTGGCAAAATATGTGTTTAAGTAACAAAAACACAACATTTTTGATTGCCAAATTCTGTTCTAAGCACCTTAAGTGTATGAGCTAAGTTTTACAATATTTCTATGAGGTATATACGATTATTTTCTCATTTTAGACAAGAGGAAATTGAGGCATATAGAAGATAAGTAATTTGCCTAAAGCCACACGGCTTGTAATGTGAGAACGAGACTGTTATTCTAACACCAGCGGCAGAGCCCACCATGTCCTCGCCATCCGCCCCACATCACTGCACTGCCTTTCTTTATACTGTATTGGTTTTCTGCTTGACGATGCTTTACGATGTTTTAAGACTGTTCTGTAACAGTACGGCTTACTTTTCCAGTTTGGTCTGTGAACCTCCCTTGTTGGCAGGAATTGGTTTTTATTCATGTTTTTCTGTAGTTTTCAACAGTAGAACAGTTCCAAAACAATACAGATGCTCAAAATATGCTCTTTGGCTAAGTGAAGAAAGGCAAGGCAAAGCTTTTATGATATTAAAGTCCTAGCGCTTTGCCTTTGGGAAACCATGGATTAAAAGGCATTATTATTATTATCTTGCGAAAGTGTTATTGCTTATTGTTAAGGTAAACTTTGAATTATGACAAACTCAGAAACACGAAAAGTCGCAAGGCAGCGCAAACCTAGATCCTCTGTCACTTACAGACAACCGGTAGGTCGCGAGACAAAGGTAAATAAACTACCTTAAAGTGGCGGAACCAGAGCAGTCATGACTGGCTGATTCGAGTAGGTTCAAAAACAGCTGGCAGCGGTGGGATTCGAACCCACGCCCCCGAAGAGACTGGAGCCTTAATCCAGCGCCTTAGACCGCTCGGCCACGCTACCCATGATAACCATCTTTCAGGCAAATTCTATACAATATTCTCTCTCTTCCCCTTCCCGCCACGCCCCATATATTTATCGTTTTGAGGAATTCTTCATATCTGTTTCCCCCTTTTTCTTCCTGATTTGTTTTGCTTTCTTTCTTCTTTGAAACCACAGTACTTGAGATTGGTGGAAAGAGCCGTATTATACAAGAGCAGGGCATCACTAGAGACAGTACAATCTTTGTTAGCTCGAACGTGTACGGAGCGCCCGCCTGGGCCCGGCACAGGCTGGTCACCAGGGAGAGCGAGGTCCTCTCGGGCCTCGAGGGGATCTCCACGGAGGGCGCCACATGGCGAGAGCTTTCGCTACGTGAAGGATGCTGAGGCTGGGGTCGTGTGGCGAGAAGGCACCTGGATCTTCTGGGAGGAGACGCGGAAGCTCTCCCGGAGGTGAGTTCCAGAGCACGCCATGGACGTCCCAGCCTGGCCGAGCCCAGGAGCCGGTCGGTTGTGTGCCAGGACCAGAAGAAACCTCCCGACCTGGGCTGAGCTCTCCGGCCGGCAGAGGGCACAGCGGCGGGTACCGCCACGGAGAAGCCCTGCGGGCAAAGTGTGTCCTCTCCCCTCCCCACTGCCACGGGATCACCTCTCAGCCTGTGACCGTCCCTCGTGCGATTGCCTGCCACCACTCCTGCAGCACCTGTGGCTCACTCGGAAGCGAAAACATGGTGCACAATTATTTTCGTTGATCCTGAATTTTCTTTTTCTAAAAAAGATCTGTAGTCTAGGGACACAGCATTTCGGAATTTGGACGAGAGGGTGCAGTGATCTGTTCCTCCACTGGGTGTCACCCGTGCCCAAAGATGTTTTTAAAAAAAGATTTTACAATGGTGGACGTGGCTAGAAGTTTCTTTACTACAATTTAGAGACTGATGCTTTTCATACATGTGGCTCGTTGGTCTAGGGGTATGATTCTCGCTTAGGGTGCGAGAGGTCCCGGGTTCAAATCCCGGACGAGCCCTGTTTTTCTTCCCTCTTTAGCTGCTTTCTCCTGCCTCCCGTAAAGCCTTTGACTGAGTGATATTAAAATACCAACCACGTTAAGCAAGCACCTTCTGTAACTAATAATACTGTATGAACGCCATTTTATACTCCACTATTGTAGATCTATACCTTCATCTTTAGACAAAAGCTCCTTATCATGTCATTAAATCAGGATAAATACCAGTCAATAGACATTATTACGTATATTTTACATAGTATTTCTTCTACAAAGTTATTATTTCTAAAACCAACCATCATTTCTCTTTTGTAGTTTTTTAAAGTTATTCACGAATTGTTGGTTCAGGACTTAGGAAGGCGTATTTTACATTAACCGTTTCACGTAACCCTCAATATTCCGCCACTGTAAGCATGAGGGCCCTCTGGGTGCTGGGGCTTCTGCAGGCCAGCCTGGTCACAGAAAGTCTAGACTCTCTTCCTCATTCAAGCCTAACATTCCAGGGCCCTTGTGTGTGTGCCTCGGGGTGCGGGAGTCGCCAGTGATGTAGAATCTGGGAAGGAACTTCTCACCAGTGAGGCTCAAGCCTGTCTGCGTATTAGACTCATGTAAAACTGTTTAATTGGTCACCTCGGGATCCAACGCCAAACCAATTAAATTCGAGTCTTTGAGGATGCGGTCCAGCATGGTTATTTTTAAAAAGATCCCCAAGCTTCATTACGGTTGGCTTGGGAGATACAGATGCTACCCTGTTGCTCTATAGGCCACAGCTGGAGAACTTACCAGGTATCCCAGTCAATCCAGGCATCCTGGATCCCACTCCACCCTCCTCAGAATCACCTTCCTCCGGCTGATACTTTGTCTTCCCTAGTTTAGTTCGAATCCAATGAGATGCCAGACTGTTTCTTTCTGTGATCCTCCTTACTTACCCAAGCCACAGAAAGACTGTGCTAAGATCAGGAAACTCCAAGAGAAAAGAGGCAGCCCAGTGGTTCAGCCTGCTTTATTTGAGATGGATATGCGTGTGCGTGGAGGGGGTGGCTTTCATTCCTTATATGAGGGGTAGACCCTAGGTTCAAGCCCTTCACCCTTAACTCCCTCCCTACAAGCTGGGTATGCAGGGCTCACATCCTCTTATTTCAGTCAGGTGCCCTGACTCACCTGATGGACAAGATCTAGATACCGCAGGTATTTTCCTTTCACCCTTAGTTATGCTGCCGAGTATTTAAGTTCTAGTACTGCAGTTATTCGGAAGAACTGTATAACAAACCAACTTGGAACCATCCTTTAGGGCTCTCTCTTATAATCTACATTCAATCCTTTAACAAATGATGTTGGCTGTTCCTTTAGAACATTTCCAAACACTTCTCACCACCACCTCCTCCACCACCATCACTGTATTCCAAGGCACCACAACCTCTCCCCTGCACGATGGCAGTAGCCCCTTAGTAGGGTTCCCTGATTGGCTCTTGTGCCTATTCTCAACAGACCATGCAGAATGAGCTTATTAAAACCTAGATCAGAGCTCATCATTGCTCTTCCTAAAACCCTCTGGTTCATGTCTATTTCATTTTGCACAAAATCAAAGCTCCTTGCCATGGCTTTAAATATCTCGGCTTGATGTTGTCATTTCTTGGACTCCCCTCACTTCTTCGACCTCACCTCCTACCACTCTCCCCCTTTACTGGCTGCAATCCAACTGTATTAGCCTCCAGCTCTCCTCAGACATCCCACCTCAGTGCCTTTGCATGCGCTCTACTTTCTGCTTTGAATCGTATCTCCCTCAGACTTGCATGGCTCAATCTCTCACTGCTTTTAAGACCTCTGCTCAGACGTTATCAGAGAGGACTTCTCTGTCTACTCTGTATGAAGTAGCAACCCCTTTGCTTTCTATTCCCCTTTCTATAATTTTCTTCTTTGCACATACCAGCCCCTGACTTTTGCTGCTGCTGCTGCTACTGTTATTTTTATTAATTCTCCCTCCTCAGCCCCTAGAATGGAAACTCCATGAGAACACGGTGATTTTTTGTTTTTCTTTTACTACCAAAATCTCAGAGGCTGGAACAGTTCCTAGCACCTAAGAGATCCTCAATAAATATTTGTTTAATGATTGATGTGAAATGTTTTAAATCAGAAAGTTATATGAACTTTGAAGGAATACCTTCTCCTGTGATACTGGGGAAGATGAGGAGCTTGGAGATATCGGTGGCTTTGAATAGAGGGCTTCTGTGCAGTGGGGGGAATCCTCTGTGTGTGCCACCCTCTGGGAAAGGCTGAGAGGAGCCATGCCTGAAATATATTCCGTGGCAGCTCTCCTTTGTGGCCACAGTATGGACCTACTCATGCTTTACAGAAGCTTTGCAAAGTTCTTCCAACTGGACAGAAAGAAAGGCACAGCATAGGCTCTCGGCACCTGTAAATCGTGCGTCAGTGCCATTGACTCCTGTTGCAAACTTGCTCCGAGCAGAGCTGCTGAGTACAGGGCTGCTCCAGGCTTTTCTGGCTTTGGGCAACTTCTGAACCAGATGGTGTTCTGGGGTCACACTGTAAGGTTGCATTGAGCAGCACCATTCTGTAAGTCTGTAAAATAATTGATTTAAGAAAATGAGGAACAAAAGTCCACAACAGGGGGACTGCAGGGGAAGAGGAAAACTAAGGTTAGGAAAGGAGCTGTATAGCCCCACAGGACTTCATCGACTTCACTTGACCAGGCTTTGTGATGAGGAATCACGGTGACTGTCGGTCCTAAGCAAACGTTGCTCGCATGTGGGGAGGATGCCGGGAGGAGTATATGAATACAGGCGGTGAGAACATGTTGATGGTCGCACAATATGTATGGGGACGGGTGTGAATTAGCTCAGTGGTAGAGTGCGTGCTTAGCAGGCACGCGGTCCTGGGCTCAATCCTCAGTATCACCATTAAAATTTTATTAAAAATAAAAATTAAAGTTAAAAAAACAGTATATATGAACAGGCAACGTGTCTCTGCTCCCAGGAGCTCTGAGGGCAAGGCAGATTCTGCCCCCTTGTGGACAAACCGAATACTACCACGGGTCTCCCCTTTAGGGTCTTTAAGGAGAGATTGCAGATTAAAAATCAATTTCTGGGGACCTCATTACTTTTTGCTGATCCTTCTGCGTACATTATTCGGAGGCGAGAGCTGTGTTATTGTCCAGGGAGATGGTGTTCATGGGATTAAGCTGAACTACTTATTAAAGTAGATGGCATCCCATGGATGTAGAGGGAAAGCAGAAAACAGAGCTAGCATCCACTAGTAAAATGCTTGAATTGGTCTTTAACAGCTAAAGATGAGGGTTCAGAGGGACAATCATAGATTTAAGGCCTTGAGTAGTAAGTAGAAGTGAATCAACATTTTCCTTTCCTTTCACTGGTCTTCCCGATCTCATGCCCATATGGTGCCACAGGGTCCCACCAAAATGATCAAAACAGATTATTGAGCTTTGCAAAGAATAGCATGTTCTTGGACACTATCACTAAAGAGTAAAATGTAATTCTTTTAGGTCATTCACTCATGCGTCCTTCCATGCAATCAGTATTTACTGAACATTTATCGGGCAAACATTTGTTGAACATCTGCAGTATTCCAGGCACGGTGCTTAGAACAGAGATTACTGCAGGGAACCAGACAGATGTGGTTTCTGTCCTCATGAAACAATCAGGTAATTTTTTTGTTTATCAAGCCATTTTTTTTAGTTTATTATTATTTTGTTGTGATAGGTAAATTTTTTTAATCCAAGATATAGTTTAATTTATTATGCCAGTGATAAGGGCCCCTGAAGTAAAGTACAACGTGTGATGAAAGCAAAACAGAGGCTGTTCACTTACCCTGGAGCTTCTGGGAAGGCTGTCTAAGGAAAGGAGGAACACGTAAGATTTAACCAGGCAGAATGGGGAGAGGTGAGTGGAGTAAGGTGAGTAGAGAGAATTAGATGTCAAAAACCTTTGATACAGGAAAAGGTATGGGGCATGAGAAGATGGCCATGACCAGGTCCCAGTCAAGTCCCTGGGATGCACCCCATCAAGTGAGGGTCCTTGGCTTCGCACAAGGAAGAGTTCAACAATGAGCCATAGTTGAATAAACGTAGATTCATTCAGAGAGGCATCCACCCCATTGACAGAGTGCAGGCCATCTCAGAAGGCAAGAGAAAGGCCATGAGGTATGGATTGGGTGGGGGGTTAAAGTAAAAGTAGACACACATTCCACAGGCAGTGCAGACGGCTTAGAAGGCAAGAGAGAGCAGCCACGAGGTGCAGTGTTGCTTGTTTTTATACACTAACAAGTGAGAAGATTATTCCAACTACTTTGAGGAAGGGACAGAGAATTCCCAGGGACTGGGCCACCACCCTCTTTTTGACCTTTCAGGGGTAGCCTGGGAACTGTCCTGGTGCTTGTGGGTGTGTCATTCACCATGCTGACGCATTACAGTGTGTGTAATGAAGGACAAGGTCCACTGAAGGTCGACTCTCCTGCCATCTTGGACCTCAAGGTCTACTGGGAGTTGACTTTACTGCCATCTTGGCACTAATTCCTGTGTCATTCCTTTAATGGCCATGCACTGCCCCCTTCCTTCCTGTCTTACCTTGAGTTGGGAGGAAGCCTAATGAATTCAGGAAACTGAAAAGGGGAGTGGAAAGAGGGATAGAGAGGGAGGGAGAGTGATCTGAGGCTGTCTATGCAAGGCCTGGTAGACAGAGGTGAGGACTGTGGTCATTATTTTAAGACTTAGGAAAAGCCACTGACACGTTCTGGGGCTGGGGAAGGATAGCAGAGGCACAGGATTCGATTTTTTGCTGTTGTTTTAAAGATGACTGTGGTGTAGTAGAGTTAACAAACAGCCACGGGGAGCCCAGTTTCAGGTTTCTTTTTACATTTTTTTACTGAAGTACAGTCAACTACAATGTGTCTCTCTCTGGTGAACAGCACAATATCCCAGTCATGCATATACATACATATACTCGGGTTTTTTTTTTTTCCATTAAAGGTTATTACAAGATATTGAATGTAGGTTTCTAATAAAGCAACCATAGAACCGTGCACCAGGGAAGGTTCCGACTAGATGTGTTTTATCAACCCAAAACTTGTTAGTTGTTTTTATCGCCTGCCTTCCGCCAGCCCTGCCGGCTCCCAGCCACGTCAGAGGAGGTCAGCAAGGCCCATGGAATTAAGCTCGTGGACACAGATCTAGTTAGTGGCGGAGCCAACAAGAAGATAGGAGCCCAGCTTTCACGACTCCCAGGCCACTGCTGGCTCTGCTCCAGCTGGAGCCTTCTGAATAGGAAGGGTTTTTTTGTTTTTGTTTTTTTTTTTTTTTGGTGGTGGTGGTGGCTTTTTCTTTTGTTTCAGTTTTGACTGTTTATTTTTGAATTGCTTTTGGGTTCTTTAGGGCCTTGGTGATTATTTGGGGTCAGGGGGCTATCATTCATCTGCTTTCCAGGAATCATATCTGATTTTCAGGGAAGCTGGAATGGACCCCCAGGAGGAGAGCAGAGCTGGAGCTGGTATGGACTGCGTGAATGGGCTTGGAGGAGCTGTAGGGAAGGCTGAGTTGATGCGCCTTCCTCAGTGAGAGTTCAAAGGAAACTGCTGAGGACTTAGCCTGGGGACACACATGAGAAGGATATGCTATGATCAAAGCATTCTCAGAAATGGGAAACTGAAGGGCCTACTAGTAGCTATAAGACATGCTTAGGTCAGCCTCCCCTCAACCTGGCCTCCCCTGGGCTATCACCTGCGGCAGTCATTTCAAGAATACAAGTCAAGTTACCAAAAAAAAAAAAAAAAAAAAATCTTGGTTTGCCCCCAAGGGAGTACAGGCCCTCCGCCTCTCAGGTGCATAGCCTGTGCATAGCCTGGGACTGTACCTGCAAAGCTGAGGTTGAGAGCCTCTGATTCAGAGCATGCCCTGCCCGGAGCAGGAGCAGCTTGTTCTTGGACAGATGCAGGCTCCATTCTGTCCACCTCACCTGGACAGAGAGACAACTGAGGTAGTGGGAGGGCAGTTGGAAGAGTGCCCGGAGGCTTGTGACAGTATTGCCTGAATCTTGCTGTTAATACTGTTAATAGCTTGTCTAGGAAACAGCTCTGCGGTTGCCAAAGGTAGCCAATGAATCCTGAGTCACAGTTCCACCTCCCCACTTCTGGGCCGACGCCCAGGGGCCAGCTCCCCGTTCACCAATTGCTCACCCTGACTTTAGGCTGGGAGGCAGAGACCATGGAGCTACTTCCCTGGGGTTGGGGGCGGCAGGAATAGAAGAGGTAGCCAGAGAGTTGTCCTGTTCAGAGAATAGCCATTGGGGTCATTTCAAATGAGCTCAGCGCCTTCGTTTGTGACAGCAGAAATTAACATTTAAGGTAGTCAAATTCTTCCTTTATTCTTTTCCACCACCTCCATTTTAGAAATGAATAAGCTGGGATATGGCTTTCCCAAGATCACACAGCTAGTTAGTGGCAGAAGAATGGAAAGATCTGAAATCTTTTACCCTTTCATCCACTCCAGAAACACTTTTTGATCTCTTGTGAGCAGCAGGCAGTGTGCTAGAGCAAACAGGCACATTGTTCTGGCTCTCCAGAGGCACAGGGCGTCTGGGAGAGAAGAAAGATGAGTGCCCCTCGCTTCCTCTTGCGGTGTGATCACCGACTCCCAGGCAGGCCGTCCTCCATAGAAACTCTGTGGTCACCACTATAGATGGGCAGGGGGCCCAGGGCTTGAGGCAGAGGAAATATAAAATAGGGGACAATACGAGAAGAAGCACGCCCATGTCAGAAGGGCCAAGGAAATGGCCAATTTGAAAGGAGCTCCTTGTGAAGGGTCTGCTGGTGGACGGTAAGACTAGTAGATGTGGGAATCAGAGTTAAGGTTTTTTCTCTTCTGTAATTAGATTTTTTTTTTTCAGAAAGCCTGTTAAACCCCATATCCTTGTATTAGATGTGCACTAGAGAATACAGGACGGGGCCTGGATCCAGGCTTTGGGAGACAGAGGAAGCAGACACCACGCAGAAGCACTTACGAGAAGCCAGGGGTGGACAGAGAGGGTGTCTGCAGCGTCTGTTTCAGACAAGAGACAAGCACTCCTCGGAGAGCTTCTAAAACATTTGGGGAAAAGAACTGGAGTCCCAGCAGCAAAGAAGGATGGGGCTTGGATTATTGTTAAACAGAGGGAGGGCAATCCCCCACGTCCAAAACGCTGGGTCTATGCAAGTTACATTCCCTTGGTTCCCACTCAGACGCCTGGCTCCTAGTTTGCCATCTGTTGCCGTGTCCCCCCGTCTGGGAAGATCAGTTAGTGAAATGTTCTTTTCTAGAACCCTATTCCTTAGGATGTTAATAGTGGTGCCCCTCAAATGAAGCTCCAGGCTTGAATCAATTTGTAAAATCCTGAATTAAATGAAATTAGTCAAGCTTCTCGAATGCTGGGCTCAAAGTGAATCTTGTGACTGCAAGGAAAGGGATGTAATTAACAATGTTTCTCAAGCTTTAGATCAGGAAGCTTTTTTTTCTGAAGCACACTCATCATCATCTCCCGGAGCAATGTTTACCTGAAGACAAGGAGGAAAAATGCTGCGAGTTGTCCTCAATGTTTCTTGTCCCCTTCTTCCTTAGCAAGAGGAAGCCAGGATTTTAGCTGGGCACGTGCCCACCCAGAATAAGCCCTACATTCCCCAGTGCCCCTTGCAATTGGATGTGACTCCCTGACCAAGTTACTGCCAATGAGATGTAAGTGGAAATAGCTTGTGAAACTTTGGGATGCATCCTTAGAAGGCATCACCACGCCCTTTTTGTACCTTTCTTCTCGATGCTGGCTGGAATACAGACCTGATGGCTGTGTCTGGAGCAGCCTTCTGGACCATGACATGGAAGCCACCCACTAGGAGAGAAGAAGCCAGCTCCTTGGAGCACCTCACCAATCCTAGGCTAACTCCCCCAGGCTTT
This sequence comes from Camelus bactrianus, assembly GCF_048773025.1. Classification (NCBI taxonomy): domain Eukaryota; kingdom Metazoa; phylum Chordata; class Mammalia; order Artiodactyla; family Camelidae; genus Camelus; species Camelus bactrianus. The sequence goes on from NC_133544.1 coordinate 64,842,661, forward strand.
CTTTTACATGAGAAATAAACTTCCATCTTGTTTAGACTACCATGTCTTTGAGTTTGCTGTCATTAGCAGCCATTTTGAGAGGGGTGATTAGACAGGCTTACTGACCTTGGCTGACTAACTACAAGGGAAAGAAAATGCCAGGCTGTTGAAAAAACAGGTTGTTTCCTTTATCCTGCAGCTGACTCCTTTGTTCCAAGGACATAGCCATGCAACAGGACGTTCTATGTCCCACAGCTGCTACACTGATCCCAAGGACACACCCCAGTATCTCTTTGTTCTCTTTCTCCTACCAAAGTTTCTGTTTTAGGGCTGAGCTCCAGGGGGAAAGAGCCAGTGCCAGAAGATGACTGGCACCACCAGAGTGAAGATAAGGACGGCAGGGAAGACCCCGCCGCCCAAGCCAGGGCTGGAGCTGACGAGACCAGCCACCTGGCTGACGGCTCCCCCCTCCCCACTGTTTTCTTTCTTCTTCTTCTTCTCCTTTTTTTTTTTTTTTTTTCAAACTTCTCTCTCTGAGTAATAAAGTAGCTTCCTTTTTCACTTTGTCCTTCTACTGAGAATTCTTTCTCAGTCGGTGGGCAAGGACCCACATATCTAATGGGAGGGGAGGCTTGCCCACACACTTGGTGGGTTTTCCAATTCGAGGTTCTCTCTAACCGCTAACAATGTGGAGAATGTGTAATGATGATCTTTTCTTAGATTTGTTTTTTTCTTTTTTTCTGAAACCAGGTGTATATAAGGATATACCCATAGCCTAGGAATTTACATAGAAGCTAACAAAAATAATAAAGGATATTCAAAAAAGGATACTTGGAATAAGGCAAGGGTCTTGGCCAATTAAGAGCATTTAGGATCATTAGATATACTCTAATAATAAATATACTACTACTACTAATAATAAATTGGGTTATTTGAAAATATTTTCTGAAGTTTACATATGTATGTTTATCTTTGCTCTTCCCTTATCAGTAGGTCCAGGGGATATAAGCAAATGTACATGTATTTGAATATAATGAACTGCTTTTCTTTTGATAACCTTTATTTTTCAAAGACAGATGCAGTACTGTAAACAACCCTCAAGGCCATTGGCTCCAAGACCCCACTGTATACAATCAAGGGAGCCACGGGAGCTCTGGGTGAACCAAGTCCAGAATGGCTCGGAATGTGTGCTCAGCAACTGCTTACGCTACATGCAGTCAATAAGATGAGTGAAGAGTCACTGCCTCTGCTGTTGCTCCTTCATCCATCCCCTCACCCCCGCCGTTTCTTACTTAATGCTCTTGAGATAAGCTTCCCAGGTTCTTATTTAGAGGGCATTTAAACACCAGCACTTAGCGCTACATCACAGCACACCCTTCACTGCTGTCGTGAGTCAGAATCTGGGGGAGGGTTGAGGAGTTGGAAATGCTTTCCTCCCTGCGGTGAGCACACTGCTCATTCAAAGTACAGCCCTTGTGGAGCCTACTTTTAGGATGGCTGTAGGGGAAGGGGACACAGACTATAATAACAAACAAAATAAAAGTGTAAATTATATAACATATTAGAAGGTAAGAATGAAATAGAAAAAGTAGAACATGGAAGCGTGAGTCCGGCATGGGTGGGCTGGTCTGTATGGGCCTTGCTGAGCAGAGACTTGAAGGAGAGAAGGGCATCAGGCAGAGGGGGCGGCCAGACAGACACCCCAGGCAGGAGCCCCCTGACCTATTCAAAGAACACAAGGCTAGAGCAGATAGGGACTGAGGTGTGAATCCACCATCACTGTGACTCTATAATCAACACCCATTTTCGTGCTTCTGGGTTCAGAACTACAAATTCACGTCCCAAGAAAATCTCATTGGTCAGGTTGGATCAGGGGTGTGTCTGTACACCAAGCTACAGACAGACAGGAAGAGTCACATCAGAAAATGGCTGAAGACGTAACCTGATAGGTACCCTCCACACAATAGACTTGAGTTAAATATTAGATGTTTCCTTTAGAAAAGTGTTTAATTGTTTTGGAAAGGTATGTTTGAATGATTCTGAGTTCCTGAATGATTGTGTGAGCAGAACCTGGAGTGCCTCCCTTGGACTCTTACATAAGGGAGAACTATCCTTCTGAATTCATTGTCACTGAAGTGTGGTGATGACTTTGTTACAGCAGCCCATCCTCCCCCTGTGCAGGCCCTTTCCAAAACTTCTAGCTGAATAGCCCTCGCTTCCCCTCGGCCTCGCATGAATGGTGTTCCCCTGATTGACTTAGAGGCATTGGAATCCATGCTCAGAACTGGGGATGAGAGATTCTTAAGTAATATTGGGGTTTGGTTAGAAAGGAGGAAGGGAAACCTATAATGATCAGACCTACTCTGATAATTCTATTTAGAATTGCATCGCACTTACCTTCTAAAGCACTAAAGTATTGATTGACTAGGCTTATTTTCCTATATGCCTATCTCCCTTCATTAGATGTAAGCGCCATGTGAGCAGGAATTTTAAGGTTTTTAAAATAAATGTCTGCAAATATACACAAAAGCAGACAGAATTAGTGTAATGGGTCCTGTCACACTTACCTTCCCAAAAGCAATAATTATTAAACATTTGCCACATTTGCTTCCCACTCCCCTCCACCACTGCCTGCTTCCTCCTTCCCCTTCCTTTCTTCCTTCTTTCCTTTTTTCCTTATTCCTTGGAAGAAAATACTTGCCAGTATGTAACTTTACTCATACACTTTTGAGTATATCTTAAAAATAAATATCTTTCTCTATAATTACAGCATCTTATAAAAACTTAAAATACATTTTAATATAATCTAATGCCCAGTCCATATTCAAATTCAAGTCAGATTCAAAATCTGAAGATTCTTTTACTCTGTAATAGTTTCTCCGTCTTTGTTTCTGCGCCCCTTGTTGAAGAAACTGGTCAGGCATCGGGTAGAATGCCTGACATCCTGGATTTGTCTTATTGCTTCCTTGTCTTATTTAACTTGTGCCTCATTCCCCTTTATTTCCTACACACTGGAAGTCAAGTCTAAGGCTTAATTAATTTAGGTTCAGTTGTTTGGCAAGGGTACTTCCTGAACAGTGCTGTGTACTTCCTACAGCATCATATTAAGAGGCATGTAATAACTAGCTTTTCACTTCCCAGAGTGTGGTGGCGGTCGCAGCCAGGTCTTCACTGGAAAGTTTCCCATAGGCTTCTCTCCTAACAGTTTTACCACCTACCAACTAATTTCTATCTGACTTAGTAATTTCACTCATGATTATGAAAGAATGACTTTTCGAATTGTATTATTTTTTCATATTTATTAGTGATTGTTCTTCTCTAAAGAAGAACTTCCAGCGAGAGATAAATTAGGAGCTGGGGTTAACAGATACACCCCACTGCATATAAAATAGATAACCAACAAGGACCTACTGTATAGCAGAGGAAACTATTCAACATCTTATAATAACCTGTAATGAAAAAGAATATAAATCTGTATGTATATGTATAACTGAATCACTTTGCTGTACACCTGCAACTAACACAACATTGTAAATCAACTATACTTCAATAAAAATAAATTTTAAAAAAAGAACTTTCCCTTATCACATGAAAGCTATTTGGTTACCCTGAAATTTGGTTCCTACAGGCTAGGCAAAATAAATGTGCAATTCTTATATTTTAATTACCAATTTTCCTATTACGAGATTGATTCAGAATCAGTAGGGAGAGAGGGAGCTTTGTCTTTTCACTGATGTACCCCGAGTGTCTGGCACAGGTATGTGTTCAATAAATATTTGTTGAATGAAATAATACGTGAATCATAAAATTCCCTACAGGAGGTGACAAAAATCCTATCTAGTAGGTGGCTGGGGACATCAAGTCTTAGTACAACCATGAGTCAGGATCCTGGGTCCTGTACTCAAGGAGTTTTCATAAGGGAAGCTAATAAGCATGCTTGTCCCTTGGTTAGTGCTGTTGGCTAATACAGGTCCCACAGGGCAAGAGCAGCGTTCTTTCCAGATCCCCTTGGGTCCCTGGGAGGAAGAAGAAACTGTAATAATGGCTAAGTTGGATTTCTCCCCAGCTTAGCAGGGCAGAAGATACAGAATTAGTCTTCACTTGCTATAGAAGTGATAAGGTGATGTAAATTTGCTTGCCCAAGTTTGTAGAATAAGACCTATATCCGTTACGTGGCAAAATATTTGTTACTTACAATACTTCACTGATTTTTCAAAAGTGAATCAATGCTCAGGAAGGGTCCTTATTTGGTCCCAGGGTGCCTGATGTGAAGGTAGGGGGCACGGAGGGGCAGGTGGAATCCAGGAGACACGGAAGAGCTGGCACCACTGAGAGGGGAGGCTCCCAGGACAGAGGTGGAGAGAGACAGGAGAGTTAAAAGGGAACTTTGGGGGGTTTTACAGCTGATGGAGATTTTAAACACTAGTTTTGCATTATTGTTTGTGTGACAACCTATACTCTATATCCAAGAAAGCTTCAGTGGTGTCTATTATTTGCTAAAACTTTGTGGAATTGGATTTGCTTGGGGACATCTGGCAAAGTGGTGTGCCCTCTCTTCTGTTTGTCTATTGCTGCATTACAAATCAGCCCAAAATGGTGGGTGACAACAATAGTGACTTTATTTGGCCCTGAATCTGGAAATGGACTGGGCGCAGCTAGGCAGTTCTTGCTCGAGGTCTCACACATGGTTTTATTCACAGGGATGGAAGCAGGAGAAGGAATTTGGGCATCTCTCTCCATGTGGCCTTGCCCTGTGGTGGCCTCAGCACAGTCAGCCCTCTACATGGCACCCAGAGCCACTGTCCTAGGAGAACCACAGCCTGTCTCAGAGGCCACACTACGCTAGATCAGGGGGGCAGGCACAGAAGCCTCCCAGGTTCTTAGGAGGACAGAGACTCTGCCTCTTGCTGGGGGAGTGGCAAGGTCCTGGAAGAGACTGTGCGATAGAAGGTACTTTGTGGCCATTTGGGGGAAAATACAATCTGCTCCATGGCTTTACAGTGAATGGGGCATTGGGCAGTTACAGAAGCTTGCCAGGGTAGCCAACCACATCCCTAGGATGTGAGCAACCTCTGGTTTCCTGTGGGAGCTGGAGCAGCTGGAGCTCTTTGAGCGTCTCTCTGTCTCCATGTGTTCTCTCCACTGGTGGCCTCAACACAGTCAAGCTTCATATGTGGCAGCTGAAGGTATCCGGAGTGAGTGTCCACTTCCTCAGCTGTCCCTCCGAGGCCGCTGCCTGGGCTCAGACAAGACTGGAGCTGGCTAGCTTTCTAGCAACCCTGGAGTAGAGCACTGTACAAAATGAATCATTAATGGAATTACTAATGTCAGTTTACATCCTGACACTAATACTAGTTTCCTGCAGTCTTCTGCCTCCCTCCGATGGCTGATCTAAGGCTCAGCAAAGGGAGGGTGGTGGGAATTTTAGGTCAAATGCAGCCATCGGGAAATAGGCCCAGGTTCTCCCTCCCTGTCCTTCTTTTTCTTCCTTTCCCTCCTCTTCCCTTTCCCCTCCTCCTCCATCTCCTTCCTCTTCTTCTCTTCCTCCTCCTCCCACCCTCCCTCCTTCTTTCCTTCTTTCCTTCCTTCCTCCCTTCCCACCTCAGGTGCACAGAATTGGGTTTATCGTATTCTGTTTGTGGCCCATGCTAGGTCTCTCTTTTGCATTGTTCAATTTTATTTTTCCTTTTATTCCTTATCCCTGTTTCTATTTTTCTCATCTCATGGGCAGCTGTCCCAGAGTATTTAATCCACATTCTTCCACCCTATTTATATCTTGGATGTCCTTGGAAAATAAGTTGTATTATTTTGGAGCATGCATGTTTTAAATTTAAATCAACTGGAAATGATTTTCGTTGTTTCTTACTTATTTTTTTTTCACACACCAGCATGTTTTCTGAGTTCTATGCATGCTACTATTTGTAAATCTAGCACATTATTTGAAGCTGCTTTATATTATTTTATGCATGGAACACATCTTCACCTGTCCATTCCTTTCATGCTGGACACTTAAGTTGCCTCCTAGCTCTTTTCTGCTACTAATCATGCCATGATGAACATCCCGGCACACACTCCATCCAGAGGAGCTCTGTTGGAGTGCATGCCCAGGCTGAGATTACAAAGTCTCAGACTATATTCACTCGTAATTTCATCCAGTACTTCCAGGCTACTTTCCTATATCGCCACACCAGTTTTCATGCCCACTGACATTTTTCCAGCACCTGATATTAGTTTGTCTAATTGTTGATAATCTGATGGTTATAAATCGATATCTCTTTGTTATGTTAATTTCCATGTATTTGACGACAAATGAAATTAAGCCTTGTTCATCATCCATTTTGGCTTCTTCTAAAATTGACTTTTCATAACGTTTGATAATCTTTTCTCTTCTGGAGTTTTCTGTCTTTTTGTTGTTGATATGAAGGAGTTCTTTATATCTAGATGTTAATCCTTAGTTGGTTTTAGGCATTACAAATGTTTTCTCCAAGGCTGTCAGCACTGTTTAACGTTTGAACTCAGCCTCAACTCTATTTTGGGAGGGTAATACTCTGAAATGTTGAGAAGGGTTTAGCTGCCTCAGTTGAGGATAAATTTTGTAACAAAGCTTGACTCCTTGCTTGTAAACTTAGTATAATATCTGTAATTTAGCTACTTGGAGGTCCTGGCAGAAAATATTGAACAAGTTACAATATATAGATATAATTCTTTTTATGCAATAGAAATGTTTCTGAAAGGTGGTGTACAAATCAAAATTTAACTGAAAAGTTCAACAATTAGTGATGCACTTTTATCTTTGTGGCATTTTGCAACACATCCAAAACAGAACAGTTTGAATTGTGAAAGAACAGCTAGGATGAAAGTTTTTGGAAAGTAAATAAATAACCTCCTGGTTGTTCATTTTCGTGGTCTGGAATTATGCTTCTGATTTTGTTGCATAGAAAGAGATATATTCGTTGAAATCTTTTCCTGGATTCTCTGTCCTTTCTAGATCATTTTTAACTCCCAGATCGCTTTCTTCTTACCAAAGACATAGATACATACAAAGGAGACTATGTAGCTGTCTTTCCAAAATAGAAATCATTTCAGGGCAAAGAGTGATAAAATTAAATCCATTTTCCCTGTCCTATGTCAAAGACAGGGAGATGATGGCAACAAAAAGAATTCTATCATCTCAATACCTGAGCCACTATCTTTTAACCAAGCCCTCATCGACTAATTTTCAGTGTAGATCTTCCAAGTACGTTATAATTCAGTGGCTCCTAAATTTTGCTGCTTATTAGAATTACTGGGTATATAAAAATAGATAAAAAAAACAATTTCTTCTGCACAGCACAAGGAACTATATTCAATATCTTGTAGTAACTTTTAACGAAGAAGAATATGAAAATGAATATATGTACATAAGTGCTGTATACCAGGAATTGACACATTGTAACTGACTATACTTTAATTTTTAAAAAATGATTTAAAAAAGAGAATCACTGGGGAAGCTTTTAATAATTTCAAAGCCCTAGTCTTAACATCAATTAAAGCAGAATGCCTCAATGTGGCATTAAAAAATGCCTTGGAAATTCCAATGTTTAGTAGAATTTGGAAACCATTGCCATGCTCTCCAAGAGTCCAGGGCTTTATCAAGACTGATGTCAATGTCAGGGAATTGTTTCAGCTCTGTCCTGGGCACCACGTGGGAATGACACTGGCTGAAACTGGAGTTCAGGTGTTACAAGCACCGAGAAGTTGAGAGTCTTATTGCTCTTGCCATCTCTCATCTTCCCCTGAGACTTTCAAACTTTCATAACTCTCCATTAATGAAATGGAAACAATAGCTATTTCACAGGTTTGCATAAAGACTGATGAAAATATGGGAAATAGTGCTGTGTGTGGCACCCTTCAAGACTTAAATATTTTGAAAAGTCCATGCTTGTTTAGTGAGGACACGTTCAGGACCTGCCTTACCCAAAAGTCATTTCTCTTCCTTCCAGAAGGCAGCCAAGCACACTCCCCGGCACGCCCCTCCCTTTCTGCTCTTTCCACATTGGCCCTCCCCACACTCAGCTGGCTCCCTAACAGTTACTGTCTGCGAACAGTGAGACACAAAGGACTTTCTCAGATCCATGATCAAAAGGATATGTTACCTGGGAGAGCTACAGCAAAACGGAAAGGTGAGAGGATCCAGCACAGAGTCAAGCGGGGTCGACAGGAGGAGAGACTGGGAAGGAATTGGGAAGAATAGATTAGTGTACAGCTAAGGGCATATTGAATTGGGTGGAATTAAGGTTAAGACAACTATGGGAGAGAAAGTCATTCAGCAATAGGAATAAAATAATCAGGAATGGGTACTTTTTAATACCTTCTATATGTTTGGCTATACGTTAAGCCCTCTGACAGATTCAGGAGAAATAGATGACACACCTGCTATCAAGGAGATTGTGGAAGCCAACAAACACAATACACCAGGAATAATTAGAGTTCAGTGCCAAACTCTGAGAGCTAAAATGATCAGAAAGGGCTTTCTTGGGAAGCTGAACCTTCTGCTGGATCTTGCAGGGTTAGCATGATTTCATTAGCAGAGAGAAGGAAATAAAATATCCAAAGGATGGGGGAGCAAAGTCAAGGGACTGGGCTGGCAGAATCTGATTACCTTCTGATACTTTGTCTCTTCTAACTCCACAGGAATTAGAGCAAAAGATGTGAAGGACCTCTTACCCCTGATGCTACTAATGGTGATAATTTTCCTGTTGCTTCTGTTCTGGGAAAATGAGCTGAATGAGGAAGTAGTGGCAATGACCATAGAGCACCTGCATGTGGACTACCCTCAGAGTGACGTTCCTGTAAGGTACTGCAACCACATGATCTTAGAAAGAGTCATCAAGGAACCCAACAACACCTGCAAAAAGGAGCATGTCTTCATCCATGAGAGGCCTCGAAATATTAATAGCGTTTGCAATTCTCGCAGGAAGGTGGCTTGCCAAAACCATTCCACCACTCTGTGCTTCCAGAGTGAGAACAAATTCAAAATGACAGTCTGTAAGCTCACTGAAGGCACCAGATATCCTGCCTGCAGTTACCACATTTCCCCCATAGAGGGGTTTATTGTTGTCACTTGTGATGGCATGGGGCCAGTTAAAATCCAGAGATATGTTGAATAACATGGGACCAGCACCTGGGTCTGCCATCTCTGGTCTCCTCTCTCAGAGGCACTGGTGCTGGCTCTTCCGAGGCGCACCTGAACCGTGGACATGGGGTAATGCCTTGAGTGAAATAGGTAGCTGCTGGTAATGCATGTATCCTTCCAGTTTTGCTGAGCTGTAATCTTTTTTATTCTGCTTCAATAAAAATTTACTGAATTAAACCATAAACTCTACATGTGTTTTAATTCCTTGTCCTTTTTCTTTGGGTCATTTGATGAGAGCCAACACTGAATCCCACACAGGACTGAGATGAGGTAAGGTGAGGGAAGGACTCACTTCATATGCAAAATTTAAGAGGCACCAAAAAACCCCGAGGCATATAGATAAATATTTTTAAAATAATATTTTTAGAAATGAAAATTAATTCAAATATCCCTGATGAACACAGTAGCTGAATTTTAAATCAAGACCCAATGTGACAGGGTTGGATTTACGATGAAGCAGGGTACACGGGTTGTGCCAGTACAGGGTCAGATCCTGTTACTTAAAATTTTGATATTTGTTCAACAGGGATTATTTTACATTAAACTGATTTTTAAATGTTGCAACAAAACATTATTTATTTTGACTGTTGGGCTTTTAAAATTTTGTAACTGCAGCGAGGACCTCATTCATTCCACACTAACCCCAGACTTGATCCTGGATGTAGAGGCAGTTGGGGTCATGCCTAAAGATCTTCTCTAAAGATGGTGTATATAACTCAAGTTGTTCCTATTCAGCGGCTGCCTCTGAGCCTTGAAAGAAAGGGAAACGGGGATCAGAAGAAGCGTGATGGGTCAGAAGTCATTTCCCTGAAAGACTAGAAAGAAATGGATAAGGATTTCCCAGGGAGGGAAGGAGACCCTCAGGGTTCAGTCTATCTCCTCTTCGTATCCCCACAGGGCAGTCAGACTACCAATTCCTTTCTGCTTTTAGTTCTTACAGCTGGACTGTTTGTTTAGTTCCTCCTCATTCAGCTACGGGCAGAGTACCACAGAGTAAGAGGGTGAAGGAAGAGAAGGAAAGGAAAGAGAGGCTCCTAATTCTGGGGACTTGATTAAATTCTGTTCCTCTCTGAGTATCGGTTCCTTCATGTGTAAAGTGAAGGGCTGAGATCATCTTGGAGGTTCTCTCCAGGTCTATTACTCCTCAGTTCTATTTCAGATAGTATAGCAATTGGCCTTGTTGGAGTTGCCAGAGGGTGCAGGGATGGGGTGGGGTGGGGTGGTTAGTACTGGGGAGTAGTAAGGGAAAAATAGGGTAACTGTCAAGTAAGGGCCAGATTATGGGGTCACTAATTCTGAGCTACGACACATTAACCCTGTGAGAACCAGAAACTCACGCGGTGAGCTAGAGTGAGCGTAGGCTGTGCACAAGCTTAGCAGGTCCTCTCTGTTCTGATCTTTTCAGCTGAGAGACTTCAACTATCACATTATTTATCTGGACTCAGCTCAAGGTCAGGTCAAAAAAGGAGGTTCACCTCTGCTAGTTGTTAACTCTGGTAAACATCAAGTTCTAACACACTGATTAGACTTACAGAAGAGGGTGACAATCGTGGGTAGAGGACACTTGGCAACCTTGTGAGGACAGGCTTACCCCTCTGGGTGGCCCTTTTGTAGCTGAGTTTCTTTACTCATTTCTCTGAGGAAATCCCATTGTCCCTATTGTCTTCATGGGAGTTTGGATGTCACCAAGGAAGCAGAGCCCTCGGCATCTGATAGGTGCTGGGCAGGGACAGGTGGTCCCTGTCACACAATGTGCTGGGTCCTGGTGGCAGCATCACTTCCTGGGCAAAAGTAGCTGAAATGAGTCCTCTAGTCCTATATTTCTATGTTCTGAATTCTAATTCCTTTTCCTACCCCCCCTCCCTAGGTTTTATTGTCCTTTCTTTCCTTCTCACTGCTTGTTCATCCCTTCCTTCCCTAAACTCCCTCTTTCTAATTAAAGACAGGCAGGTTGGGATTAAATCATGTAGAGTTTTTGACTAAATGGCCTCAGGGGATTAGATTACCCCGGTGTAGGCAATGAGGAATATCTGGAGTTTTCTGAAATAGTGCCACTGCAAGTGGTGTTTTTAGGAAAGTAGTCTACTGAGGGAATTGGAAGGGCAAGGGGCGGTGATTAGGAGGTGAGTGGAAAAATGCAGGAAATATAAGAGCAGGAGGCTTTTAGAGGTGGGAGAGATGAAAAAAGAAAAAAAAAAGGAGATCTTTCTAGACCAAGAGAAAGAATTATTACCCTAAATAACCATTCTTTCTGGGATTCTCATTATGAGTTTTCCAGCACTGACCTCAAGTAAAGGATTTTCTATGCTAGTCAAGCCATGGTATTTTGTTAATGAATACTGTTGAGAGACTAGTGTGTGTAGAGTTCAGTGTTTGATTCTGTACAGAATAAAGAGAAGCAGAGACTATGCTCCGGGCTCAAGGAATTTTCAGCCTTCATAAGAGGAAGAAAAGACTAACAGGTATCAACTAGATTCAAAATATTAGAAGAAGCGGGGAAGGTATAGCTCAGTGGTAGAGTATGTGCTTAGCGTGCATGAGTTCCTGGATTCAATCCCCAACACCTCCATAAATAAGTAAACCTAACTACCTACCCTTCCCCAAATAAAATCAAGTGAAATATTACCCATGTTATAGGCTTTCAAAAAAAGCAAAAAACAAAAAAAAAAAATTACTCTGGGTTAAAGTGTAAATAGACAGGGAAGATGTCACAGGAGAGGAAGCAGTGGTGCTGCCCAGGTCGTCGGAATCCTGACAACCAGATGGACCCTTTGTTCAGCTCTCCGAGCATCACTGGTCCCACATCATCTCCTCCTTCTCTGCCTCATCCCACACAGCTCTGCCTACCCGCTTCTCTGCCCCTCCTTCCGCTGTGAGACCCAATAAGAGGAATTCCCAGAGAACAAATACAATTTCACTTCTTGCCTTGCAACCAGCTGGAATCTGTCTCCAGAGGATCTACTTGCCAAAGGACCTGGTAAAGACCGAAATCCTGTGACTGAGACTCAGTGGGAAAAGAGATGAGGGAGAGGGAAAATAACATTGCGTATTTTTTTAAGTGGCTGCCCTGTGCCAGGTACTGTGTGAGGCTGAGGAGACACAGCGGTAGTGAGGACCGTGTTGGGGGAGATCACTGTGACCACTGTGGAGAGTACAGACCCCCGACGAGATTATAGACCAGAAGAAAAGGCAGAGAAATAACGAGATGTTTCTGGGCACTTTATACATATTATCTTATATAATTCTTATATTTCCTTTTTTTTTTTCCCACAAGGGGAAACTGAAGTTAGTTGAAAGAGGTAGAATAAATTTTTTGTTAGTAGATAAGCAGGGATTTGAAGTTGGGTCTTCAGACGCCACAGCTGATTGATTGTCTTCTCACTGCATCATACTTTCATTAACAGATATAACAGCATTAACTTACACATACGGGTCAACCCTGGGAATGTCATAAGGAAAAGACAGCTATCCCCCTAACATTTTCCTTATTTTTCATCTCTTAATTTTTACTGCAGAAGAGTTTGCCCTAGATCTGAGATGGAGACCTTTTCTCTGCTGCTACTTGGCCTAGGGTTGGTTTTTGCAGGAGCTCCAGAAAGCATAACGGAGGTAATTAAAGAAGAATTTTTAGAGGAAGAGATGCAATATGACACGGCAAAATGTGACCAAGAAAAGCAGACCGTTGTGGTTTTAATGAATTGGACTCTGTTAGATAGAAATACCAGCCTCAGTATGTTCAACAATGTGAGGTCGTTCTCATTACTGACATTCAGAAGATTGCGTTACAGCTTCCCCCAAAGAAGCGGTCCAGATAGTAACAAAAAGCACTACAATGACGTGACAGTCTGGAGAAAAGTTTCAGAAGCTAATGGGTCATGCAAGTCAAGTAACAACTTCATTTATGGCTCCACGGAAGTGATCTGCGGGGTCTCCGAGGCTCCCAGCTGCAAGAGTGGGCAGAATCCTGGCATAAGCTGCTCTGAGAGCCTGGAACACGGGACCACTACATGCCAGCTCACCATGGGCAAACAGTCCCCCAGGTGCCAACACTACAGTGTCACCTCATTAAAGAAAATGTTGGTGGTGCTGACAAGTCATACTCTGATGAGCTGGTTAGTTAGTGACTCTAAGTTGTAAACCCCACAGGACTTTGAGACTAGAATTTACCTGAAGAAGGACATACTGATTCTCATTGCTGGTTACTGCTTTCCATTATTCACATCTACCCGTTCAGCACCACAGGCAACTCTTGATTACTTATATGAACTGGAGAAATTAAAAACCCAAAATTGTGGATAATTCAATTAAAATGCATGACTGATCCTGGAGGGCAATATTTTCTCTTTTTCTCTCTTATACATACACACACATGCACACATAAACTTTCTCCGAACCAAACTGAATTCCACCCTAGCTCAGCTATAAAGCCAAGAAGCAGAGTCTACCCAGCTTGACAGAATTAAAGAGAGAAGCCCCAAACCAATGCAGATAATTGAAGGGGGAGGGTGTAGCTCAGTGGTAGAGCTCATGCTTAGCATGCACGAGGTCCTGAGTTCAGTCCCCAGCACCTCCACTAAAATAAATAAATGAGATAAACCTAATAACCACTTCCTCCACAAAAAGTTAACTGTACTGCCACAGAGACTGCTCAGAGAAGTAGTGAATGGCAGGGGGGACATTATTATCATTGCTTCTCTTCAAAGAATTATGCAGCTGGGAGTCTGCATGTCCTCCAGAAGCTGCCAGATGACAAAGGACCTTCAGTTTAGCTGCTGCCCTCAGTCAATCCCCATTCCTCCATCCTCATTGCTATCTATTTCACAAGTTGCTACAGAGAGAGAAAATAAAGCTCTAATTGCAATTTTTACTCAAGCATAGTCTGGATTTCCTGGGGCTGCGGGCGAGGCATGGCAAGTCACGGAGGGATGGAGGAGGTAAGACAGACGGGAAATAGGAAGTCTATACTAAGTACTGCAGTTTCTGATGTGGCAGTCAATTTTTTTTCAGCACTGATTGTTTATTTGTAAGTAAATCTTCATGGCTCAACACTCTGCGTAAAACATAGGCAATTGTCTTATCCATTAATGTGTTACCTCATCATATATCCTCCCTCCATCCTGAAACCACACTTTTTTAATGTCCTAATTTTAAATAAATGAATGTAAATGAATCTTGCACCATCGCTCTTTATATATAAATTTTACTAATGTTTTTCCCAGCCAGTGCAGAATTCTCATGATATCGAAACTGCGAAATTCTGATGAGCAGCCAATACGCAACATTAGGGCAGATATTTTTATATCTTTTAGTTGGATTTTTCTTGTAGGTGTGGTGGTCGTTTAAATAAACAATCCCTATGAGCTTGGCCAAATAGGTATGTTATCAGCACTCAGTTTGCACTTGGCAGCTAGAGAAGAAAGTGATAGAGCAGAATGCTTGAGGCTCGAAGTCCTCTTCTCTGTAGGAGGAGAACGCAGGGCCCTGGAAGGAAGGGGTACTCACTGGTTCTATTCCAGGTGTAGTTCCACGTGGCCAGGCTGGGGCCGCCACCCACTCACCAAACATAGTATGGACTCTATCCAGAGTGGAGCAGCCCAGCGGGTCCCTTCTTGGTTCAAATTTGGTTCAAATTTGAGTAATTTCTTTCCTCTGGGTTCACCCCCAGGTGGTGAGCATATTAGCCACAGAGATAGGAACTATCTGAACTCTGGATAAGACTTAAGAAAAAGTAAATTCAGCGTAGTTTGGAATTTAGTACAGATGTCTTCCTTCACCAGGAAACAAGGACAAAGACCCAGCAGAATGGATACCTCTTTCCAGGTCAAGAGCATCCTCTTCTAAGGAGCCTTAATTAAGATGAAGCCTTCCCAGTTCTCTGAAGGAATCAGGAGATTTGGGGTCCAAGCCTTTGGTGCTTTGATCTCCCAGAATCTTCCTAGTCATCATACTAGGAAACATGAAAGATGTCAAACATGGAGCTGCCGTGGACGGTCAGGCCTCCTGAGGGCTGGCACTTCTCACCCTCAAAGCCTGTCACCTCTTTGATATCATATGCATCCTAAGATCCCTCATGGGGACAAATAGGCGGGGGATTTCAGATTCTAAAACATGTGGTTTTTATAATGTTCCTTTTCTGCTCCTGAGCCACAGAGGTCTCCTTTTTCTCTCTTGTAGCTTCACACCTAAATTTCTCAGGCTGGCTTTCAGTGCCACTGATGCTGCGTTCTCATGCTACCAAGCCCGCCTCCAGCACCTGCCCCGTCTCCACTGTTTTGAGGCTGCACAGTGTACGGAAGTTGTATCCGCATCCTCGCTGCTTTGGTGGGCTTATTTTGAAGTCCTTCCCTTCTCCTTTCTCATTCTATTGGCTCAGCCCACTTAGTTGCAGGAGCACCATCGGACTAGAAATAGCCCAACAAGTGTGTCTTGTACTGATTAGAAAAATACCTGAGGGGTAGGTATGCGTCATACCCCTGTAGCTAAAAGGGAACATTAGAGGGACAGATCTAATCATAAGGGCTGTGGGAGAGGGAGTCAGGGCGAGAAAGGAAGGTGGGACTGGAGTGATAGAGAGGTGTGAGGAAGAGATATTGACAAGGGTTATTTAGCATAAGAGAAGTACACTTCTCATCTGTAATCATTCCCTCCATTTTCCCAACATAAATTTCCTTTAACCAAGAATTCTGAGGCGAAACAGTTCCCTGGCCTCAAGGGCCCAGGATGATGCTGAAGTAAAGAGAGCCTTTGCAACATCAGAAGTAAATCCTCATGTATTTTACTGACTCCTCATACCCCCTCCCAACAAAAAATCATTTCACATCATTGGGACTCAGTTTCTTCACCCACATAATGCAGAGGTTGGATTAGATCCGGGTTCTCGGACTTAGGTATGCATCAGGGTCCCTGTGGTAAGGCTTTCAGTTTGCCCACTCAAAACCCACCCTCCTTGCTCTCAAGACATGCAGGTTAGTGAGGAACAGGGCTGCCCACCCAGACTTCCTTTCCCAGGCCATCTGAGCAGAAGTGATGTGAACCACTTCTAAGTCCAGGGTTTATGACATTGCCTACTCTGTGAGTTTTTTTTCCTTTCCAAGAGCTAGATCCCAACAATGGATGTAAGTATGACTCAACTCTAATCATGTAGCTGATGATAGTGTCCTAGGAATAACCTGAACAGCAAAAAGGGAGGAAGCCACGTGCCTGAATAACTGTGTCAAACAGTTATCTTGCCAACCTGGACTGCTCAACTTGGGACTGATCTATGAAAGAGAAATAAATAGATTTTTTAAAAAATTTTATTTATTGATTTTTTCAGTGGGGACGAGGTAACTAGGTTTCCATTTGTTTGTTTTTAATAAACGTATTGGGGATTGAACCCAGGACATTGTGCATGCTAGGCACACACTCTACCACTGAGTTATACCTTCCCCCATAAATAGATACTTTTAAAGTCCACTACACTTTGAGATTTTGTTCCATCAGCTTAGCCTTACCCTAACAAATTACAGAACTTTAGGAGCTGTTACTATATATAAATCCCCGGGCCCTAATCCAGGAGATTTGGGGTCTGTAGATCAAGATAAGGCTACCGTATGCGGGTTTGTTACCAAAGTGTTAGGTTTGCTGACGTGCTCCAAAGTTTGAACACCACTAGCTTAGATAACCTAAAAGCTTTCTTTCTGGTTATAGAATCTTCTATTTCTCACCCCAATTAGGGGAAAAAAGGCTGCTGCCTATATATTCAGAGCTTTTGAGGACAGCACAGGGGCAAAGCAAGCCAATTCAGCTCAGAGTATCCACCTCCAAACAGTGTCCCAGAACTACCAAGACAGTCTCCACCCTGAAACCCCCTAACCAGAGAACACAGCTGGGGGAACACAAGAGGGCACTGTAAGAGGGACTCAGGTTCCGGAAAGAGTGGCTGAGAATTTCGAAGAGGGTCACACGCAAGGGATGCATCCTTTTCATTCCAGCAACCAGAGAACTGGCAGGTTTTTGATAAGATGGCAGCTTTAAATCCCTAAACCTTCATATTTATCAAATATGTTCAACTTTTTCAAGCTCACATGTGATAATGACCACAGGGATGATTAATAGATAGTAACAATAATTAATAACAACAGTTGAGGCTTTATGATATGCCAGGTATTGGTCTAAAATGTACATATTCTTTTTTTATTCTCAGAATAACCTCCATGGGTTAGATTATTATTATCCTCAACTCAGGGATGAAGAAACTGATGCACGAAGACTTTGGGTAATGTACAGTCACACACATAATGAGGAGACCCCCAGGAATGAACAAGGACAGTCCCATTCCATGGGCCATGCTTTTAGCCACTCATCTTTGTTAGGGAAAAAGCAAACTTGTCCATACAGGAAAGACAGTGGTGGAAGACTTCTGAATAAATTCCACCTCACATGATTATTTTGAAGATTAAATGGAAGCTGTCATTACCATGACTGTGATGATGATCAGATCAGGGCACCGTGTTAAGCACACAACCGGAGAAAAACATTTGCAATACATATGGCTGATAAAAGGGTGACGTCTTTAATACATAAAGAGGTCTGTCAATTTAATAAGGTAAAGATGAACATATGTAGACAAACAAGCAAGGGTCCTATAGAAAAGCAGAAAATTAACAAAAGAAAAAAATAGTTGTTAAACATTTGGAAAATTTTTCCTTCCTACTAAAGGTAATATAAATACAAAACAACATACAAGGACCTATTGCATAGCACAGGGAACTGTATTCAATTTCTTCTGATAACATATAACAGAAAAGAAACTGAAAAGAAAACGTATACATATATGTATAACTGAATCACTTTGCTGTATACCTGAAACTAACATTATAAATGAACTACACTTCAATTAAAAACAAATTTTTTAAGTGACATCTTTTTTTTTTAACCTGCCCAATCAGCAGAAATAAGATTTTAAGAAATAACATAGTGCCGGCGTAAGTGCAGGAAAGGGGACATTCTCATGCACTCCTCTCGGAAAAACAAATGGATGTATTTGCTGTCTTTCTGGAGAACAGTTTGAACAAAGCCGCGTTCTAGATTTCAGACCCTCTGCCAAGTTTGGTTTTTTTACTCCACTGATGACACTCCCCCTTCCTCTCCTAGCTCGGGACCTCGTGGGAGGGCTTGAGTAGACCCTGGGGCTTGTCTTGCCTAGGGTCAGAGAGCAGGGCTGTGTGAGACATGTGACAGCTGCAGGCTGTGCCGCTGGCCTGTGCACTGCTGGCTCTCCCCAGCTCAGGCTGTTTCAAGAACCCCATGTTCTCCTTGACAGGAATGTGCACTGAACTCTCTGACCCGTCACATTCAATAAGCCTTCTGAGAGCTCTCCTGGGCCCGGGAGGCAGGGCCGGTTGAAGGAAGAATCAGGAGTTGTTGGGAGCAAAGTTGGGAGGGTGGGCTCTTCAAACATGCCTCCAGGAAGAATGAGGACTCTTCCTTCTCCCTTTGTGACACGTTTTACCTTCTATCCCTTCCCCATCCAACTTGCATGTCCTCTTCTCTTGAGCAGCTTGTGCCTTCCACACATACCTCCCTTTTGCAGCCCAAGTGCCTTCTGCTTTCTGTTTTCCTTCCAGGCTTTTCACCACTCCTCCTGATTGATCATCTTGCTTAAGCAATATTTGCCAGTTATTTTTCAATGACTCCACTTTTCCGCACTGTGATTTTTGGAAGCCAGTCGTCCCACTGTGGACAGGGGAGTTATGCTGCTCCTGGAGGGGCTAGAATCTACAGAAACTCTTTATGTAAAAAGATTTGTCTTTTCTCCTTCATTTATTTATCTATTCAAACACTTACTTATACCGGTGTTTTATTTTCCTCTTTGGATACGATCCAATACTAAATTACTATGTTGTTCAAATTGTTCTAGTTTTGGTCGCCAGGAGTTTTTTCAGGTGCCTCCTGTGTCCCTTTAACATTTTGTATTTTGGGTTTTTTTGGGAATTCAATTTTTTTTTTTTTTTTTTTTTGCACACTGTCTTACTTTTTATGCCCAGGGTGGGGAGGTAATTAATTAATTTATTTATTTATTTTAATATAGGTACTGGGAATTGAACCCAGGACCTGTGCATGCTGAGCACACACTCTACCAATCAGCTATACCCTCCCCCTATGCACTCTCTTACTTTTTGACATTACAAGGTACTCCAGGCTTATTTCATATTCCCTGTCCCAGGCCTAGAATTAGCCATTTCTTCAAGGACTGCGGTTCTTTTTATTGGAGAATGGTATTTAAAAACAAAGATTTGGGTGCTGGTTGCACTTATGGCTCCTGGAATGTCATTGTTTCTGAACCATCTCAGAGAACAGAGCTAAGAAATTTATATGTGTCGACTTGTGTATACACACATATCTGTAATTATATATCAATCAGCATTTATTTTAAGCCAAATCCATACTGATATGTACAAGTCTAAACCACATGGTTTATTCTAGCCTTTTCCTCTGCTTATCTGGAACCTCTCACTCCAATAGTGAGAAACCTGGTCCCCACCATCCACAATTCATTTACTTATTTGTTCAGTCCCAGTACAGATACACAGCAGTCTCAATTTAACTCCTACCCCCATGGGAAACAGCTTATTAACTAGAGTACAGTTCTTTTGTGCAGCTCCTTTTGCCTTTAGTCTTACAGTTTCCAGTAATTTCCAAAGTTACTGGCAGTCTGGTCTGCTCTAACAAAAATACCATATACTACGTGGCTTATAAACAACAGAAAACTATTTCTCACAGTTCTGGAGGTTGGGAAGTCCAAGATCAAGGTACAAGTACATTTGGTGTCTCATGAGAATTCATGTCCTGGTTCACAGATGACTGTTTTCTGGCTATAATTTCTTTTTTTTTTTTTTTTAACATTTTTTATTGATTTATTCTGGCTATAATTTCACATGGCAGAAGGGGTGAGGGAAATCTCTGGGGTCTTGGTCACTAATTCCATTCATGAGGGCTCCATCTTCACAGCCTAATCACTTCCCAAAGTCCCCACCTCCTAATATGATCATATTCGGGATTAGGATTTCAACATACGAATTTGAGGGAGGGTACATAAACATTTAGTCTTTAGCAGTTACTTAGGTCTCTTTTTTCTGTATCCCCTTCAGTGAGGTTTTGTCATACATTTGTAGTACACTTAGATTCTTTTGTCACAGTCTGCCTTCCATCTTGGGACCAGCTGTTTTAAACATAGCCCCAGTAAATCGATTTTTAGCAGTTAGAGCCTGACTGATGTGCATATCGCGTAAAGTTATAGCCAACACCTGCAAGCCAGAGACAAAACAAACCCTGTACCTATTTAAAAAAAAAACCACAAGTTGCTGCTGCTCTGTGGAGCTCTCTGACCCTGAGACCTCCCTTTGGTCCGCTGAGCGACATTATCTAGACACATGAGCCCTTTTCCCCTGGGAGTTCTCTTGCCCCCTGCTCCCGCCTTCTGGGTGGCACCCAGCCATCACCACCACATAGTCTCTGGAAGGTCACCTGCCAGGAGGGACTTCACTCATGCAAACCTATCAAGCAGCACCCAAAGAAAGCTTGTCATGTGCTACTGCCACATTTCTCAAACTCACTGCTGTCCCCTTCTTTATAGGGCGGTTTCTTGTCGAACTCCACAACTTCCCTAGACCCAAGACTTTGTTTTCTCTCCCTGGGAAAGACTTCCGAAGTTGAAAATTTTAAGGGTGTGGCAAATCAACAAACAAATCACCACTCAAGACTTATAGGACTTTATATTTGAATTTTTTAAAACAGCTTTATTGACATATAATTTTTAACTTCATATTTTGTACAGATTTTTTTCTTTTTTTATTGAAGTATAGTCAGTTTACAATGCTGTGTCAATTTCTGGTGTACAGCATAATGTTTCAGTCATGCAGATACATACATATATTGGTTTTCAGATTCTTTTTCATTATAGGTTACTACAAGATATTGAACATAGTTTCCAGTGCTACACAGTAGTATATATATCTATTTTATTTATAGTAATTAGTATCTGCAAATCTCAAACTCCCAATTTATCCTTCCCCACACCATTTCCTCCCTGGTAACCACAAATTTATTTACTATGTTTGTGAGTCTGTTTCTGTCTTGTAAATAAGTTTGTTTGTGTCTTTTTTTTTTTTTTTTTTTTGGTAGATTCCACATAGGAGTGATAGCATATAGTATTTTTCTTTCTCTTTCTGGCTTACTTCACTTAGAATGACGATCTCTAGGTCCATCCATGTCACTGAAAATGGCATTATTTTATTCTTTTTTATGGCTGAGTAGTATTCCATTGTATAAATATACCACAACTTCTTTATCCAGTCATCTGTTGATGGACATTTAGGTTGCTTCCATGTCCTGGCTATTGTATATAGTGCTGCTATGAACATTTGGGTGCATGTATCTTTTCAAATTAGAGTTCTCTCTAGGTATATGCCCAGAAGTGGGATTGCTGGATCATTTGGTGAGTCTATTTTTAGTTTTTTGAGGAAACCTCCATACTGTTTTCCATAATAGCTGCACCAAACTACATTCCCACCAGCAGTGTAGGAGGGTTCCCTTTTCTCCACATCCTCTCCAGCATTTATTGTTTGTGGACTTTTGAATGATGGCCATTCTGACTGGTGTGGGGTGATACCTCATTGTAGTTTTGATTTGCATTTCTCTGATAATTAGAGGTATTGAGCATTTTTTCTTGTGTCTATTGGCCGTTTGTATGTCTTCACTGGAGAATTGCTTGTTTAGGTCTTCTGCCCAATTTTAGATTGGGTTGTTTGTTTTTTTCTTATTAAGTTGTATGAGCTGTTTGTATATTCTGGAAATTAAGCCCTTGTCAGTTCTCAAATATTTTCATTTGCAAATATTTTCTCCCATTTCATAGGGGGTTTTTTTGTTTTCTTTATAGTTTCCTTTTCTAGGCAAAAGCTTATAAGTTTAATTAGGTCCCATTTGTTTATTTTTGCTTTTATTTCTATTACCTGGGTAGACTGCCCTAGGAGAACATTGCTAAGATTTATGTCAGAAAATGTTTTGCCTATGTTTTCTTTTTTTTTTTTTTAGCCTATGTTTTCTTCTAGGAGATTTATAGTGTATTGACATATAATTGATATATTATAAACTGCAATATTTAAATTATCAAATTTTGTAAGTTTTGACATACATATATGGCCATTAAATCATAACCCCAACCAAGATAGGGAACATATCCAACAGCTGCAAAATTTCATGTCCTTTAGTTATTCCTCCCTCCCATCTGTCCCTACTCTCAATTCCTAAGCAACCACTCGTCTGCTTTCTTTTCACTATAGATTAATTTTCATTTTCTAGAGTTTTACAGAAATGAAGTCATATGCGAGGAGGCTATAACTCAGTGGTAGAGCATGTGCTTAGCATGCACGAGGTTCAATACACAATACCTCCATTTAAAAAATAGTAATAAATAATTTATGAATGAATGAATGAATGAATGAATGAATAAATAAATAAATAAATAAATAAATAAACCTACCTAATTACTCCTCCCAAATTTTTAAAAAAATTTTTTAAAAATGGAATCAGACACTATGTACTATTTTTTGTTTGGCTTCTTTCACTCAATCATTTTGAGATTCATTCATTTTGTGTGTATCAATAGCTCATTCCTTTTATTGCTCATTTGTATTTTATCAGATAGATATACTACAATTCATTTATCTATTTACCTGATAATAGAAATTTGAGTTGGTTCCCGTTTTTGGTGATTACAAATTAAGTTGCTATAAATATTTATGTAAAAGTCTTTGTATGTCTATAAACTTCCTTTTCTCTAGAGTAAAATGTAGAGGGGGACTG
The DNA here is from genome assembly GCF_048773025.1 of Camelus bactrianus. NCBI lineage: Eukaryota > Metazoa > Chordata > Mammalia > Artiodactyla > Camelidae > Camelus > Camelus bactrianus. Next base: position 64,865,660 of record NC_133544.1, read on the forward strand.
GCTGGATCATATGGTGGATGTGTTTACCTTTCTGAAAAACTGCCAAACTGTTTCTAAATTTGGTTGTATCATTTTACATTCTCACCAGCTGTATATGAGAAATCCGGTTCCTGAAATCGTGCTTTCTAGCGACCAACAAATTACTGGGCTCCTTCTTCACCCGACTCCCGACTTCCGGATTACCTTTGTTGGCAACGAGGAATGCCTGCCTTGAACACTTTCCAGGCTGAGATGATTGTGACCAGGCTCTGAGCTTTGTGACCTTAATCTCTCATTTGTCTGGGAGTTGGAGTGAAGCCAGAATCTTCTCAAAGGGAGATTTTGACCTTTTTGGCCCGTACTTCTGCGGCCAGTGAGGTGGGCTGTCTGTCTCTCCTTTATTTGGCACTAGGCCATCATCTTATATTGAGAGACTGTGAGCAGAGAAGACCCAGCACACACCAGTATTACAGAGGACACTCATCACATCACAAACTGGATTTTATGGGAAACTGCTGGGGAAATTGCTCACAGATCTTTTTTTTTTTTCTCAATTCTAATTTTTTATTGACGTGTGGTTGATTTGTGATGTTAGTTTCAGATGTACAGCAAAGCGATTCAGTTATATATAAATACATATTTTCAGATTTTTTTCCATTACAGCTCATTATAAGAAATTGAATATAGTTCCCTGTGCTATACAGTAGGTTCTTATTGTTTATCTATTTTATATATAGTAATGTGTATCTATTAATCCCAAACTCCTAATCTATCCCTCCTCCCAATTTCCCCCCGTGGTAACTACAGTTTGTTCTCTATGTCTGTGATTCTATTTCTGGTTTGTAAATAAAATTTGTATTATTATTTAAAAAAAAGAAAAAGAATTCAAAGCAGGATCTTGGGGAAAAAAACAAAAAAACAACACTTGGTAAGATCAGTCATTTTAATTTAATTTTTTTTGAGGGAGGAGGTATTAGGTTTGTTCATTTGTTTTTAGAGGACGTACTGGGGATTGAACCCAGAACCCTTCACTCTTACACTTCCTGGATACAAGCCCTTTATCACATATACATGCTTTGTCTCTAATGCAGATGTTTAGTGCTAATCAGTTTTCTATTCAATACTGCTTTAACACTGACCCCCAAATTTTGCTACACCATGTTACTGTTTCCAACAATAATCAGGTCAAAATATTTCCCAATTTCACTTTTTCATGTTTGTCTATGGGTTACTTAGAATTGTGTTATTTAGTTTCTGAAAAGTTTGAGACTTTTGAAAGGTCTTTCTCTTATTCATTTCTAATTTAACTTTGTTATCAGAGAATATATTTTGTTTAACTTGAATCTTTTTAAATTTATTAAGACTTGTTTTATAGCAGAGAATATGGTCTATCCTGGTAAATGTTCCGTGTGCACTAGAAACAAGGTGTTGTGTGGCGTGTTCTCTGAATATCAGTTGGGGTAAATTGGGGTATAATTTTAATCAAGTCTTCAATATTCTTGCTGATTCTCTGCCTCCTTCATCTATCAGCTATTGAGAAATGGATATCAAAACCTCAGGCTATCATTATGAATTTGTTCATTTCTCCTTAACAGTTCTTCCTATATTTGCTTTGTGGAATTCGAAGTCCTATTTTTAAGGGCAGAAACAGGCAGGATTGTTATGTTCTGCTGATTAACTGACCCTTCTTATCATTTGGAAGTAACCCTCTTCAGCCTTGGTAATATTCTTTGCTCTGAAATCTACTTTGCCTGATATTGCTATAGTCACTCCAGCTTTCTTTTGACCAGCATTACCATGGTATGTGTCTTCACACCCTTTACTCTTAACCTCTGTGTGTCTTCATATAAAGTACACTTCCTGTAGACAGTGTACAGTTGAGTCTTCTTTTTTTAATCCAGTCTATCACTGGCTTTTAATTAGTATGTTCAGATCATTTACATTTAATAAGATTATCGATATGCTTAGATGGGTGTAACTTCATGCTCTTTGTTTTATGTTTGTCCTTTCTATTCTTTGTTCCCTTCTTCTGATTTTTTGGGGGGCTTCATTTGGATGTGTACACTTTTTTAGTGATTCAATTTTAATCTCTTGTATTTATTTTTAGCAGTAGTTCTTTGTTTTGTTAATCCAGTGGTTGCATCAGGATTTATAATATATATCTTCAACTTATCATAGCCTATTTTCAATTAATATTTTACTATTTCATTTATAGTATAAGAATTTTATGAAAATACATTTCCATTTCTCTCCTTTCATATTTTATGCTACTGTTGTCATGCGTTTTACTTTGAAATATGATATAAATCCCAATCTGTATTACTACTACTTTTGTTTAGTCAATTCTACTTTAAAGAAATTTAAATAATGAGAAAAATTACATGTATTTGCCCATGTAGTTACCATTTACAGTGTTCTTCATTCCTTAATACAGATCCAGATTTCTACCTGGTATAATTTCCCCTCTTCCTGTTTGACTTTCCTTTAACATTTCTTGTAGTGTCAGTTTGTTGGTGATGAATTCTTTAAACTTCGCAATATTAGGATGCTTTTATTTTGCCTTAGATTTTTAAAGATACTTTTGCCAGGTAGAGAATTGATTATTGATTATTTTCTTACCTTCAATACTTTAATAATATTTTCCTGCTGGATTCTTACTTATATTGTTTCAAATGAGAAATCTAATGTCACCCTTATCTTTGTTTCTCTGGCTATAATGTCTTTTTTCTTGAAGCTGCTTCTATGGTTTTCTCTTTATTATTGCTTTTTTACCCTTTCCGATTAGATTATAGTGTGTCTTTGTATAGTTTCCTTCAAGTTTGGGTGATTTGTTGAAATTTTTTGGATTGGGGACTTTACAATATTATATTAGTTTCAGGTATGCAACAGAGCAATTTGATATTTTTATAGGTTATACTCCATATAAAGTTATTACAAAATATTGGCTATATTCCCTATGCTGAGCATTATATCCTTGTATCTTATTTGTTTCAGTTTTGCATGTAACTTTTTAAAAATTATTGAGGTATAGTTGATGTACAATATTATATAAGTTTCAGGTGTCCAACATAGTGATTCACAATTTTTAAAAGTTATGCTCCATTTATAGTTATTATAAAATATTGCCTATATTCCCTGTACTAAGGTATCCTTGTAACTTATTTACTTTATACCTAGTAGTTTGTGCCTCTTAGTCCCCTTTCCCTATCTTGCCCTTCCCCCAACCTTCTCCACACTGATCCGTTTGTTCTCTGTATCTGAGGGTCTATTTCTGTTTTGTTATATTCCTTCATTTTTTTTAATTTTTTTAGATTTCACATATAAGTGAAAACATACAGTATTGTTTCATTCTGCCTGACATTGCACAAAGCATAATACCCTTCAAATGGCAAAATTTCATTTTTTATGACTGCCTAATATTCATATATATATATGTTCTTTATTCATTCAACTTAGATTGCTTCCATATCTTGGCCATTGTAAATAATGCTGCTGAATGTTAGGGTGAATATATCTTTTTGAATAATGTTTTCATAGTCTTTGCATAAATACCCAGAAGCAGAAGAGCTGGATCATATAGTAGTTCTAGTCTAAACTTTTTGAGGAAACTTCATACTACTCTCTAATCTGCTGTGAATTCCTTCTAGTGTATTTTCCATTTCAGTTATTGTATTCTTCAGCTCTGACTGGTACTTTTAAAATCTTTTCTAATTCTTTTCTGAACTTCTCCCTCTGCTTTCATCTACTTTTTCCCCAAGTTCAGTCAGCATTTTATTACTATTGCTTTGAACTCTTTATCAGGTAAATTATTTATCTCTGGGGTTTTATTTTATCTTTTTCTGACATTTCAAATATATTCTTCTGTCTTTTCATTTTAATGTTCTCTGTCTCTATGAAATTAGGTGAAACATTTACCTATCCTGGTATTGCAGTTGTGTCCTTGTGTGCAAGTGTCACTATGCATTCTGCACGCACCCAGTGGCTTGGGTGGGAGACCTGCGTCTGAAGTGAGCACAGGCCTTGTATTCTCCTGGGGTGCACTGGCAGCTGCCTCCTTAACTGGAGGTAACACTCAAGTCAGAGGGCCTAGAGCCAGCGCCAGGGGCAAGCTGGGGTTTCTCTTATGCTCAGTGGCAGTAGCCGCCCTGTTGAGGGAAGAGTTTTGCCCTGTTGAGGGACTGCAGCAGGAGACGTGAGGAAACTGGGGTTCTTCTTGGAGGATGGCAGTCTCCACCTTGGCTATGGGTGTGGCCAGGGCCCAATGGCTTGGGCCTGTACTACTGACCTGGTTCTGCTCCCCGCACCCCCAGCATCCAGTGCATGCACCTCAGCTAGAGGTGGAGTCAGTGCACACGGGGTTGGAGCCAAACCGCTTAGTTGGCCCTGTTCCTTTTCTGGTGCATGTGCGCACACAGTGGCAATGGTGGTCTCTGCTCTGGCTAGGGCTGCCCTGAGTTGGCTCTGCTCCTTCCCAAGTGTATGAGGGCGTGGTGGTAATGGTGGCCTCTCCCTTAGCAGAGAGGAGCACCACAGCAGGAGGGGCTAAAGCAGGAGCCCCATGCAGGCTGGGATGCACACTGGGTAGGTCCTGGCAGACTGGCCAGAGTACCAGGCCGTTTTCAATCTGGTGTCTCTGCATTGGTACCGGGAGCAAGCAAGTGTGTGTGTCCACTCTTCGACAGTGGAGTCTCAGTTTCTTACAGCTCTCTGGTGTTCAAGCCAGCTGAGGGGGTTCATCTTCCCAGTGTCAGACCCCAGTGCTGAGATGCCTAAAATATGACTCAAATCCCTCACTCCAGAAGGATCTTCGAGCCTTTGATATCCCCCTTCCATTCTGGGTCACTTGCTAGGGGTACAGGACCTGACCAGATTGCTTCTCCTCCCTCCTACCAGACTCCGTGTGGTTCTCTATTTACAGCATCGGTTGTAGACGAACCATTCTGCTAGTCCTTAGGTCGTTCTCAGCAAGAGAACTACTATTTGTAGTTGTAATTTTTGTGTGTTCTTGTGTGGAGGTGAGATTGTGGTCTTTCTTAGTCTGTCATCTTGATCTCAACATAGGTTCTTTTTTTCTACCGTCCATGAATCTACATAACTTTTTGCACGTAAGGAGCACAGTTTTCAATGGTTTTAATGTTTTTATTCTGTGTGAATTTCAATTGATTGATTACTCTCCTCATTCTGATTTCTGTTTTCTTGCTTCCTTTCCTGCTTAGTAATCTTTGATTCAATGTCAGATGTTGTGAAATTTACCTTGTACATTTACCTTGTATGGTTATTTTTGTATTTCTATAACCCTTCTTGAACATTTTTCTGGGATACACATAAGCTATTTGGAATCATGTTTTGATTTGCTAGGCAGGTACAGAGCGGTAACAGTCTAGGGCTAATTATTTCTCACTACTGAGGCAAAACCTTCCTGAGTACCTTACCTAATGCTCCATGAATTTCGACTTTTTCCAGCCTGGCTAGTAGGAGTAGGCACTATTCCCTCTGATCCTTTCAGGTTGCTCTTTCCCAGCCTCGGGTGATTTTCTCCCACACATGTGATAAAACAATACTCTGTGAATACTTGAGGGGAACCCTTTGTAGATCTCCAAGTTTCTGTCTTGAAGCAGCTGTCTCATTCCTGGTACTTTGTCTTATGAATTAATGTTCCTTTGGTCTTCTGATTTCCTCAATTCCCTCTCCTCCACTCAGGTAGTCTTCTGTCTCTTCCTGAGTTGGCTGCTCCTTCACTTTTGCCTGAAATCTCTCTCAAGACAGTAAGTTGAGTGAATTGCACAGCTTACCAGACTCCTGTCTCTCAAGATCAGGGTGTTTTACTGCCTGATGTTAAGGGTCTTAAAAACAACTTTTCCAACATTTTGTCAGTTTTTTAAAAATGTTTCAGGTAGGAGGGTAAATTATGTCTACTTTACTTCATCTCAACTGGAAGATTATTTTAGTCCTTTTAAAAAATTATTTTAACACCAAGTCTAAAGTAAACAAGCTGCCTACAAATTTTGGAGCTAGGCGAACTGTCCTTGCTTCTAGGGAGAAAACAGATACATCATAGCAGAATTGCACTCCTGATGGGAGTCTGCACTTAGTGATTCACAAGCTAACAAACTCATGAGTTGACTGCAGATTTCACAGGACATAAGAATACTTTCTTAAGGCATAAACTGGCATTTTGGTTTTATTGCTGCAGAATATTAGAAAAGAAAGAGAAATTCATTATTTCTGTAACACAAGAAGTTGTGTGTAACATGAGACTTTTGGGTCTTGATGGCTCAAAGGTACTTTCATGGCTTTAGTGTTTATTTTAACTTTTTAGCTATCTGAAAGGTGAGAATGAAAAACCAGTATGTTCAATATTCAGATAATACATAACAGAAAGAGTAACTGTGATTATGCTATGAACGTTCTGTTTTACTAGGACAAATTCAGAAGATTTGACTTTTCTAATTATCTAACAAAGGTGGAAGACACCTAAAATAATAACAGGTAAATTTTGCTGCCACCCTTGAGAGGTGGGGTTTTCGTGCAGATACGCTGGATTGAAGCAAGTAATTCACACTTCTCTTGCACCCGAGTTTGAGAAGCAATTTCATACTGCACATATTTTTAAAGCATTTCTTTCCAGGCTGTTGTTGGTTTTAATTTATTTTGGTGTCTTTTGCCATTAGAGATTATTATTGTGTAATTTGCTTTGGGTGCAGTTTCTGAGAACTCTTGTACATGGGTGTGTTCAGTCTATGTGTGTGTAATCAAGTCTTTCAATAATTTTCTTTATGCCTGTCTTCTATTTTTGCTTAATCAAGGCACCCCTTAGCTAATTCTAAAATTATGAAAAATACTCTACTGTATTGTATCAATATCCTTAATGTTGTTGTCTAAATATTACTTTGATACCTAGTCCAACATACACTGGGGGGCAGGGTGTGTGTGAGTGTGTATTGTATATGGAATGAAAAATAGAATCTATGTTATTTTTTTCCCTTGATATCGAGTCCATTGTCTCACAGGAGTTATTTTCCTTTTCCCAAAAAAATTTTTTGAGATACTCTATCCTAAAATATTGCCTACTTCTATTTTCTGACTATTACTAATCTCTGAGAAGGACCAAACTATGAAATCAAACAAACCTATGGCCATATCTTGGATATCTTGTCTATACTTTCTAAACTCATGTTGACATTACAGAAAAAATACCAGATAACAATTCAAGAAATTTTAAAAATTTTTTGTAGAATCATTAAAAAAAAAAAAAAAAAAAAAAGCTAGATAGAGCATGACCAAGTATAAATGTGGAGGAAAAGGTAATCAGTTGAGGAGAGAATTCTGTCATCTGAGACTTGGGTGTGACTCCAAGTTAGCAAAATAAGGTGTCAAAAATACTCTACATTTGTGCTCTGAAGGTTAATTTCCAATGACTGGGTAACTCTTATTTTGTGTTGTGTATTCTATGCACCTCTGTAAGTTCAGATGCTCAAGTTTTCACAATCACCCCCAAGGGGAAGATGTGACTTGAGCAAATATGTGGGTTTCAGTGAACCCACTGATCCTCTTATGACCCAGAAGGATCACATTGTTTCCCAGAGTTTCTCAAACTGACACCATTCTCAGTTTGGTTATCGGTGTGAAGGTCTGAAGCAATAAATATTGCATAAATATTGCAAAATATTAAAAGCTTGTTAAAAAGTATAAATTGGAGACTGGTTAAAGCTGAGATTTTTTTCTTGCTGAATTGAATGAAGAGATACTCTGAGATTTATTCACAAAGGTAGGTCTACTTCTAAGGACTGAGTTTTTAGAATCTCTTTTTGCTCAACCATTCAAACTAAGGAACTGACATTTCCTGATGCTGATAAAAAGTGAGACTTCCCAGATATCAAAATGTGGCATTCTGAGAAATTGGCACATAATATTTAAGCACATGCCCAAACCAGATTTTAAACATCCGTTTCTTAAGTGACACTTCTTCAGAGTTACTTAACTTTGAGAAATAGACAACTTTAAAGGGAACAATAAAAAATAAACCATTCCAAAATAACAGTTCAATAAGGTTTGGTTTTGTTCCCCCCACACCCCTCACATGCAATCTGTATTTCCATTAGTTGGGACCACATTGCAGATGCAGTTCAGTGTTTCGATTTTTTCCCCAGCCGTTTATCATGCACACTTGCTACTTCTGCATTTGGCGTCCATTCCTTCTTTTGTGTTGTAGGGAACAACCCTCCTGTCAGCAATTGGAATTCTACTGGGGTTTTAATTGTGTGGTTTTGCCTTTACCTCTCAAAGAAGGACATGAGCCTCAGGTGGGCCAATCAGAGGAGCTCACATTCCTGGATTTAGTCACACGACAGAAACAAGGCCAATCAGAAAAGGTATTCTCTATGTTGGACGAGAGTGGGAGAGGCTGGCACTTCTTACAGTGACCCTAAATATAGCCTGTAAAGGTGAGGATGAATTTCTCTGTCATTACTTGGAGAGACCCTGCCTGAGAATGAAGGTAGTGTAGAAAACAGAGTGGGAGACAGAAAACGAGTGTCTGGTGGATTGAATTTCTTCATCCTGTGGTGCTTCCTGGATATCTGTCCTCTGTGAGTCAATGCACTTCCTCCTGTGTTTCAGTTAATTTGTTTGGTACTTCTGTCCCTTGTAACCAGATAGTCCCACTGCTCTAACATTACAGATATTCTGTACCTCTAAAATTTCATCGATTCATATATTTGTAAGTTCTGAAAGATAATCCACTCTAAGAATATATAATTCTCTTGTTCTCTGGATGAGAATACTGATGATGTCAGCTATTAGCTCCTCCTGCAGTGGTTATTATTGTTGGGGTGTTTTGTCATTTCTATGACCATATCAGCCTCGTGATTTTTGGTCATTTATATTTTTAAATTTCAAATGTTTGTTCCTATGAAGTAAAACTTGCTGTCCATATTTCTATATAACTTATTGCTACTTTGAATTCTATTAAAAATCGGGGGTTGAGGGGCAGTGAAGAATCAACTTTTTAAGCTTTTTATTTTACTTGCCAAATTCTTCACTGTAATCAGAAATACCTGATTCCCCACCTTATCACACTCTCACCAGCACTGAGTTTGGAAAGTACAACCATTATTACTGCTTTGAAAGACACAATTTCAGTTTTTCTTTTGTGATTGAGGCTATATAATTATATGTTTGTTGTCCATTGATGCCTCATTGTAAGAGCAGTTTAAAAAATCCAGCTTCTCCTTTTTTGAACAATTTACTCTAAAAAGACCTTTTAATAACCCCTCTGACATATATATTCATGAACCTAAGGAGCTTTGACTCATCTGTTTTTTTTAAGTCTGGTGAAACAGAGTCCTGACCTGGGACTCAAGACTTGCATTTTATGAGGAGAGGCTCCAGACAAACAGCCTCTCTCAGGCCCTTCCCAGCTTATAAATCTGAGCTGCCCTAACCTTGAAGCAAGTTTAAAAGCAGACAGGAGAAGTAGAACTCCAACAGGTATCTGGACACCCATATTCAAAGCAGCACTATTCACAATAGCCTAAGGGTCAAAACAGTTCATCTCAATCTTTTTCCAGAAACATTTACTGAAAATGAGGGGGGAGGGGAATTTTTTTTGATCCTCAAGTACATTTTCATGTATTCTGAGAAAAAGCTTCTCAAAATTTCATGGGCTAAGAATCACCTTGGGGATTTGTTTAAAGTGCGGAACACTGGGTGCCTTCACAGAGACTTTGATGAATAAGGTCAGAGGGAAAACCAAGGAGTCCGTGAACCACAGGTAGGCCGGTTCTGCTGCGTGAGGTTACCAGGCAAAAACGTCGGAAACACTGCATGAGTCTGTGTCACACTATCTATTGTGTATTCTCTGTCTCTGTCTCTGTCTCTGTCTCTGTCCCTGTCCCTGTCTGTCTGTCTGTGTCTTTCACTGTTGCTCATTTACAGTTAATCCCCATGCCTACACTCTGCCCCAGGCAACCACTGACCTACTTTCTGTGCTGTCCCTGTACTGAACTTTGGAATAGGAAGCAGAGTGAATGTGGATTGCTTTTTAACATGTTAAAATGTTTTATAAAATGATAATAAGTAAGAGCACATTGTTGGCACATGAATAGATAAACTGGGCATCAAAACACACTAGATCATTCAGAAAAAGAATTATTTAATATCTAAAGGTAACATTTTTTAGGATTTTGTTTGTTTTGCTAGATGAGAGGATTTCTTTATTTTGACAGTCGTAAAGTCTTTTACAAACATATGAGAAATGAAATCAGCCATTTTTTCTCCAGCCTCCTTTTCTAACAAAAAGATGATCAAATATATGAGATTGAAGAACAACCACTAAAAACCTTATTTGTTGGGGGGGAGGATATAGCTCCTTGGTAGAATGCATGCTTAGCATGCACGGGGTCTTGAGTTCAATCCCTGGCACCCCCATTAAGTAAATAAATGAATAAACCTAATTACCTGCCCTCTCAAAAAATTAAAAAAAAAAAAAAAACCTAATTTGTGACTTAAAGTTACAATTCATGGAGTTTTAATTTTTGATGTGTATGAAGAAAGTTGCTACATATTTCATTCTCACTTTGTAAAGTAACTTTAAATTCAAAGTGAGAGAATGAATTTTATTCCCCGGATAATTGGTACTGAGATTACATATAAATCATGTAACAACAACAACAAAAAAAAAAACCATCTCTCACTATACTTCAAAATAAATTTCAGATGGATGAAAGATTTAAATTTTCAAAAATCCAGAAGTCATTAGATGGAGTATCACTGAGAATGTATATACTTTGGGGTGAACAAGGATGTTAAGAAGTCTGAAACCACAAACCAAGTTGAATTCAGAGAGAAAAGACTAAGAGGTGTGAGGAAGCCAAACAAAGAGGTGTCTTGGGCAGGACTCGGGCATGTCCTCGGCTGGTTACAAGGGCTACAGGAGCCTGAACCCGGCCGTCCATGCCCACGCTGTCCTGTTCTCTCCAGCCCGAGGTGGCTCAGAGACCCCAGATTCCCATTTCTGGGAATGTGTGCTGAGCTCCCTGGACTGTCACTATGGGATCACTCTTTTCAAGAGACTCCCTGGAGGAGACTGAGGAGAGTGAAAGCAGGGTTGGGAGGAATGGCTTATGGACATGGTCCCACCACGATGCCCAGGCTCACATCCCCACTTCACAGCACTGCTGTCCTTCTTGGCCCGTTGTCTGCTTTCCTACCTTCAGCTATTCTCTCCGCTCTCTGATTTGTGCCCTGACATCTACCTTTCTGTTACTCCACCATTCTCTGACCTTTTGTACTCGCATAGCTACAAACGTGGATCCAGCCTGGACTCAGAGCCTCTCCATCTCCATCTCCATCTGGGTCAGGGTCTCTGGGTCATCAGCACTACAGAATCACTCAGGCTGCCTCAGGGAGGATTTTTCTCACACCAAGAGCACAGTGGAGGAAGAAAAAACTGGAAAATTTCTTCTGCAACACAGCCAGGCTTCCCAGGATGGGGACCGTTTTGTTACAGCTACACTCTGGTGGCTCAAAGACCATTCTAGTACTGGCCACTTTGGCAGTCTCCCTGCTTCTGCTAGTCTCCCCTCAGTGAGTTACAGAGACAGCCCATCAATGGCGTACAATCTGGCCTCAGCTGGAGAAAGAGGGACTGGACTGATGGAAGCCATAAAACAGTGATTAAGAACAGAGACCGGGAAATCAGGCTGACTTGTGACCAGCTTTGAACCAGGATTCTGACAGACCTAAAGGGAGATTTTAAGCAACGTTCCTTCACAGAGAGATACCAATTACAATCAAAACAAAAACAGTACTAAAACAATACCCTTATCACAAGGGCATCTAGATGGTGAGGCGGATAACGGGGTAAGTGCTCAGCATAGTGCCAGGCACATAGTTGCACGTGTTGCTAGCCATTGTTATTTGTTAGTTTTATTTTAGGGTGACCTCAGAAAGGTACCACCTCAGCTGCTCAACCTCGTTCTTCTCTTTTCCTCTTCCAAGCTCTTGCTCTCGAAGAGGAGGTCAGGATGCCCAGTTTCGGGATCTCTCCAGCCCAGTCCTTAAAACGTGCACTCCCTGAAGCAGAGAGCACACAAGGACTGAGCGAGGCAAGGCGGCCACGGGCAAAGATGGGCTGGAAGCCTGCTCTCTGCTGCCCCTCAGGTGCTCGCCTTTGTGTGGGAAGGAAGCCTCCTTGGAGAACTAATGGTTAACAGTCAGGTTTGGAACAGAAACGAAAAATGATAAACCAGCCCAGGAGACGTCTATGAAAGACGACCCTTTCCACTAAAGAGCAGACTGTGTGCTGATGTCTAGCAAGGGGGCAAAGTTCCTGGGACAACGCTTACTACTGCTCAGGCTCTTGTAAGGAAAGTTAAAAAAAAAAAATCATTGAACGGAATTACCGTGAGACATAATAATAATGTGCTTCATCAATATGTACCTCATTTAATATTTCCATTTCTTTTTCAAGTTATTAATGTTGTAAGTTATCTCCCCAGTTTTCCTTTTTGAGTAGCAAGGACATTGCTCCTACTGACTGAAGGTACCAGTGCAGCCTACTGCGGGGTGAGCAGACGCGGAAGTGCACACAGAGGGCAAGTGAGGTGACGAGTGCCTCTCTGATGAGGAGGTTACCATATTGCAGATAGCTGCACAGGGTGGGAAGCATTTAGGGATATGAAAACCTGATCGTAGCAGAAACCATAAAATCTAACGATCGGGGAAAAAAAAGAACGGGGGAAAAGCACTGAAGGTAGGTGACGCACCTTAGCAGAAGAGGAGGCAGAGGAGATTGCAAAATGGACTGAGCAGTCCCAGGCAATGAGGTGCTGGGAAAAGTACGTACACGAAGAAGCACAGCACACGGGGTTTGTCTGACACTCTGGACCTTGCCTGATGCCTTCTCCAAGGGCAGTGATGGTCACAGGTGAGCATGAGGAGAAAGTCACAAGATGAAGACTTTCCCTCATCATGGCAGGAGCTTAATGAGGGGAGATGGGATCCCTCACGCTTTCCCCAGTGCAAGTTCTTAACTCCAGGAAGGGAACAGACACGTTTCCTCCGGAGGGAGGGAACACCTGAGCCTCCTGTCTGCCTGTCCCCCTCTCTCCCTGCAGCAGTCTTGACCACTGGTCCTCCTCCACCCTTCCCTCCTGCTCTTCATCTTTCTGGCTCTCTTCCTCATTCCTTCCTTGTTTCTGTCTCTCTCCTTCCCTTTCTCCTTTTCTCTCCCTTCTTCCTTCATTTTTCCCTCTCTTATCCACAGTCTTCTAGACTGACTAGAGGCTTCGGAAGGTCACCTTTTCATAAATAGTTTAGGGATATTTAAACAGATTTTGAGTTGTCCATTTTTTTTAAATCTGGCAATCCTCATTATTTTTTTATTGAGTTATAGTCAGTTTGAGTTGGACATTTTTAAATGGTCCAGAGTATTAGAGCTCAGAGCAGCAGGAGGTGGTCGAAATGGGCCCTGCCCAGGACGAGAAGCACACAGGGGATCACAGTAGAACCTAACTCCTGACCTCTTGTGTTCCCTTCAGGAAAATATGTGGACTCGGATCCGTGCACAGCCCCTGCTTCTGCTGTTCCTGCTGCTGAAGCCACTGCAGTTCCAATGGATAAATGACCCTCAATTTCCAGCAGACAAACTTGAAGAATTTGAAGATTATTTAGAATACTTATTTGGTACAGGACCTACCAGACCACCTACCAAAGAAACATTCAAAAACCGTGTCATTGTTGATCAGGAAAGACCATTATATGATCCAGACTATTGTACTGAAGAAATAAAAATGAAAAATGTTCACAAAAAGTTACTTTGCGTTAAAGAACACTTTTTCCTCCAAACAACTTATGAGGACATGCAACAGATCTGTCTCGATATGTTTGTGCCCTGTAAGAATGGAGTGAAGAGATGTCACAGGAGCAAGCAGCTAGTCCAAGGAGTGCATTGTGTCTTACAAAGTGGGTATAGGATGCCAGAATGTGTGTACGAATCTTCTTACACGGCAGGCAATGTCCTTCTCACTTGTGAATGGCAAAATGATATTGATGATCTTTTTCCTGCTAATGTAAATGATATTGAAAAAATACCTAGCATAAACCTTCTTTCCAAAAGGAATCTATCTTACACCCACCGTTCCAGAAGAGTATTCCCCAAGAGATTAGCAGGAGAGGCTAGGACCCTATCCTGACTGATCCTTACAGGTTCAAAGTGAGAATGGGAATTTTGGTCCCATTCCTTTTAATCACCCGTTTTAGCCTCCCTTTCCCCCCAACACCATGCAAAGGCAAGGTGGCCTAGGTGAACAGATGGTGCTCTGAGGTGTGGTTTCAAGCAACTCACCCAATTTGGTACTTGTGGAATATGTTATGAGGATGAACCCCTGCAGGGAAAGGATGACCAGCACCAAGAGCAAGAGGAAATGGTTGCCTGCCGTGTGCTCCAAAGTTGTATTCCTGTGAGCCCCTAGTTCAGTAGAAATAATAAAGTGCATTGACCCAGCGAAGTGTCTCTGCTATGGTTATGTGGGGTTTCTGGGTTTGGGCTTAGCCTTCTCTGCGGCACAATTTGCACCAGAAAGAATTTGGAGCCCCCTGAGAAGTTGTGAGATTCATCTTTCTAGTGCTGTATTTGTGGATATTCGCCTTGTTTTATTCTGTCCGTACAACACAATGCTCGTGGGAACATGAGGGTGTAGATTCTAATAGAAGGCATCTCAGGATAGATACCTAAATATTCAGAATAGTAAACTCCCCAAAGTACTTTCCAATTCTCCAACGCTACATTGCTGGAGGCCCAAATCTGTGCTTTAGCTTGGACATCACTCTTCTCAAATCTGCAAACAATTCCTCACTTTCCGGCATAGTCACCTGTATTCACAATTCCTTTTCCTCACTTTCCTGCCAATGTGGCTTTATCTGAGGATATTCCACTTCCAAAAAAGGCTGGAGAATCAGTATGATCAAAGAAATCAGTGTGTCCACTTTAGGTAATAATCTGTCTCTCTTTGTAAAATTCCTCAATATCTTTTTCCCATTATTCCCTATCACTTACTGAAAATGGGCTAAGGAGGAGTGATGGGGATGGGGGGCAGAGCGCCTATCACTCTGGCACATTTCATCACCATCCTATCTGTGCATCTCCTCCCAATTCAGTCTCCTTGTCTTCAGACTCAGCGCTAAGGTCCAACTGAGCAATTGGTTGATGTCCTTAAGGGCTTAGGGCCAACGGCTGCCAGACCCCATGTCAGTGACTCGGGAAAGGACACTAGAAAATCAAGCCTGGAGACATCACTCTTCACATGGTGACTCATGGCTTTTCATTGTCATGGCTGAGTGAATGAGGACCCCATCAAACTTCTGAGAATCTCCATGACCCTCTCTAAGCAGCCAACCTTCTGGACATCAGCTGAAGAAGATCTGCACTTAGGCTAGACTGCCTCTGTGCTGTGGACCATCTGGTCCGGGCCATGTTTATCTCATCTACCTTGGGGTTACACAACACAGAATAAATAGATTTGTGAGACTATGGTATACTACAATAACATAAGAATGTTTTGTTAAGGCATAATTTGACATTTTACTTTTATTGCTGCAGAATTTTGGAAAAGAAAGAAATGATTTCTGTAAGACAAAAAAGTTTTCTGTAACATGAGACTTTGGGGTCTTTAAGGCTGAAAGGTATGTTCAAGGCTTTTGTGTTCAATTTTAAATTTTTTAGCTATCTGATAAGTGAGAGCAAAAAAATCACTATGTTCAGTATTCAGATAATTTATAACAGAAAGAGGAACTGTGATGATGCCAATCATCACCCACACACAAAAAATGAACTTTCTGGTTTACTAGGACAAATTCAGAAAATTTGATTTTTCCAATTAAAGAACAAAGGTGGAAGACACGTAAAATAATAGGTAAGTTTTGCTGCTGCCACCTTTGAGAGTTGGGGATTTAATGCATATTGGATGTAGAAAAAAAATTCACTCTTTTCTTGCACCTGAGTTTGAGAAGCAATTTCATATTGGATATATTTTCATATTTCTTTCAAGCTGTAGTTGGTTTTTGAAATTTATTTTTGGTGTCTTTTTCCATGAGAGATTATTATGAATATAGACATGATGGCTGAAGCCAGAGCAGCCATCCTGGACCCTGACATATGAAGTCACAATCTCTGTTTGGTAGAGCAAAAGAATAGAAAAGGCCTGGTATCTTACACCATGGAGCACCATACTGGAGCTGAACTGCAGTTCCCTGCAGACTCCCTGGACTGCAGAAAAAAAAATATGAGAGAGAAATAAACATGTATCTAACTGATTTCAGCCACTGCTATTTGAAGTTTTCGTCACTGTCAAACCAATTCTAATTAGTGCATTCAGGAATTGGGAAGGGGACACAAAATCATGCGAGACATAGGTGGTTACTATTAAATGATCCTGTCAATAACCCCGATTGACAAGGGCTGAGGATATTTAGGTTGCCTAAGTCTAGGCCTGGTGTCGTTTTTAAAAATTACCTGTAATAATATCCTTCTAACACAGAAGCACAACAGAGACACTGTGATGGGGAAATTCTTCCTTTAGACTGTCCATTCCCCACACTTGACCTCAAACACTCTGGCACAGAAGAGCAACAAAAGAAAACTCAAACATAAAGATTAGTAGGAACAACTCTTAGGCTGGGAATCACAGTTAGGGTACATTACCAACTTATTTACAAGGGTGGAAGTCCACAGAAATTCTTTACCCTTCATTAGCCTCCGATGATTCTTTTTTTTCTTTTCCCTAATTTTTTTTTTGAGGGGTGGAGGTAATTAGGTTTATCTGTTTATTTATTACTTTTGGTGGAGGTACTGGGGATTGAACCTAGGATCTTGTGTATGCTAGGCATGCACTCTACCACTGAGCTATATCCTCCCCTATCAGATGATTCTTCTAAATTTTGAGACTACTGCAGGTGGAAGTGAGGCTTTTTGGTCAACCTTTCATCTCTCTAAGCCCCAAGCCATGACCCAAACTGAGATTCCCCGTGCTCTGCATCTTCCACATCCATCTCATAACTGATAACCACAGGTTACAAGAAAGTTTTGTGAGATACCTAAAATGTAGTCAGGTATCAACTGACTTTATGAACTGAAGAATAAAATTTCAAGTGACATTTAAAAGCCTAAGGAAGAACTATGGGTTTTAATTTTTTTATATTAACCAACTTAATTCTCACGGTTAAAACCAAAAGAAATTTTGTAATAGGTGTTCTGGAAAAACTGCTTTGAGTGCATCCAAAACCCCACATCAAACCTTACGCCTTCTGTTCCACAATAACCTGATGCTATTGGCACACCCCCGGGGGCTGCTCAGAGATCAGTGTACAGAAAAACCCTAATGATCCTGAGCCTGGAGACTGCCCTGGGAACTTCTGTGTCTAGCTGAGGGCCAAGAAAGTCGGATCGTGACTCTGGACCTTACCGGAGACCTTGAGAAACCCCTGGGGCACAGCAGGGCATGATCAAAGGAGAGCATTGACAGGTTAGAAACACAAATGCAGGAGACACAGAACATTCTGATAATGTATTCCACACGCTATTGACCTTATTTCGACTCATTACTCAAGATATACAGAGGTCAACTGTTATTCCTAAGTGGGAACAGGTACTGATAACAATCATGAAGCAATATATCCAGGCTTCAATAGCCTGTAAGTATAAAATAAGGTTACATTTCCATTAAAAAACAAATTTTAAAGATTTCAGCAGCCCGTGTCTCCAAACAGGAATATAATCTTCCTTTAAGATCCTTGGGTATATTCTGAGGCCCTGGTGGTGCTAACTTTGTGCACTCTCACACTTCAGGTCCTTCCCACTGCTCTCTCTGGAGGGGTCGTGTCCACTGACTGTCCTGTCCAAGGATGTCACAGGCCTGTCTTCACACTGGTGATGCTGCTTCCAACATTGCCCAGCTTCAGGGGAAAGAGCACTGCTTCCTCTTTCTTTTCGGTCTCTCCTTCCCTTATTTGTGATTAGATAGAAATGTCTTTAAATGTTAAAAAAAAAAAAAAAAGACATTAAAAAATACAAACAATAATAAGATATGTAGATGTTAACATCCTTGCATAAGCAAATAATTGTCTGATTTGTAGTTGTCACTAAGATGTACATTTATGTTTTGTGTACTTTTCTCTAACTATATTATACTTCAATTTTAATATATTTAATTTTTTTCTGTATCAAAGCAGAATTACATTTAAAACCCAATATACATTGGCAAATTTTCTCCCCAAAAGCTATAGCAATACATACTCTCACGAAGAGTTTCTCAAATCTTTCTAATGTTTATTATCAAATATATCCCATTCTAGTTGATAAAAAATTGTTTGTCTGGTTATTAATGAGGTTAAACATCTCAAATGCTTACTGGTAATTTATTCTTTTCTTCTTATATATATGTATTTTTATTGAAGTATAGTCCGTTTACAATGTTGTGTCAATTTCGGGTGAATAGTTTTTCTTTTGTTTTATGATTTCCTATTCATATACTTTGCATATATTTCCACTGGGTTATTTATGTTTATCTATTGATTTTAGGAGTACTTTACGTACGATGGGCATTAATCCTTCTAGCAGATGCTGCAATTAATTTTTCTATTTGGATATTTCTTTTACAAATTCATTTATGACATCTTTTGTCATCCAGAGGTGTTAAAATTTATACATTGAATTATGACTGATAGTTTGCATCTCCATTAAGATTATAAATACATTTTCCTATATTTTCTGCATTGCTTTTATGTTATGATTTTTAAACATCTTACATTTAAAATGTTTAATTCATATGAAATCTTTTTTAGCGTACAATGCAAGGTAGAAATCCAACTCTACTAATTTTCCCATATGTGTTTACTACTTTGAAATTCCACTATTTCAGCTCCTGGCATGGTAGAGTAGGTGGTTTTACAGCAGCCTTTTGCTATAATAATTGGAAGAGCTGGAAAAAAAAAAGAGTTTTTAGATCTCCTTGAGAGCACCAGAGAGTATAAAGTTAGTGATGAATTGTGGAGCTAAGTTTTAGAAAAGGAGAGAGCTAAACCTGGCATTTGGGGTCACGAGACTTCCCCCTTCAAGGCAATGCCAGTTTCAAAAGTGGCCTACGAGAAGCCAAGAATAGACTTAATCAGAATCACAGGCGTGAGGAAACCAAACTTAAAATTCAAGACTCTGGAATGAGGAGACATCTGGTAACATCCAAGTCTTTAATCAGAATGCTGAGATATCCTAGGAGTAAGAATGAACCAGATATAGACCTACCCTCACAGAGACTAAAGCCAAGCCTTGAAGCCTTAAAAGCCTGATGAATAAGTTCAAAACTAAGATTGCTAATGGTCCAAGCCCTACTTCTTACAAGAAGCCAAAGGAAAACCTCATGGAAGGAAATAACATCTTCCAGACCTCAAAGCATCTTCGCAATTTTTTATATGCCGTGGTCAACATACCATGAAAACAACCCGTATACAAGAGGACAAGTCACGATCGTGAAAGCCAAGAACAAAGAGGCTGGGAAAACAGATGACACCCACATAACCTAAGAAGCAGAGTTATTGGCCAAGTGTTTTAAAATAACCAATATGTCCAAATACATAAAAACATTCCACACACAAATACAGTGTGAAGTCCAGTTCCAGCACCACAATACGACCTCCGAGATGTCCACTCCTGCTGTGCGTGCCCCGCACTGCTGGCCCCCGTGAGGGTGGCGGGAGCAGATGGAGAGTCACTTTGTGATGTCATGGTTTAGGGAACTGTTGACTTTAAGACAGGGAGATTATCCTTGCTGGGCCTGATTTGATTAGGTGACTGGGATCTTCTAAAAGAGGAGGTTTAAAGCTTGCAGGGATTTGATGTGAGGGGATTCTCCACTGCTGGCTTTAAGATGGAGTGGGAACATGGCAGGGAAAGCAGGTAGCCTCAGGTTGCTGGATTTTCTTTATTTTAAGATGAAATATGCTTGTCCAAGGCTACACAATTAGTTCTATTTGTTTGCAAAGTTCATTCTTTTCACAGTCTGAATTGCTTCCGTATCTCTTTGAAGATTGTACTTACAAAACATGAAGTAAAAGGAAAATCACAAAGCAGAAGCTAGAGGATAAAGCCTTAATAATTAATAATTCAAGGCTAAGACCTCGAATTAGTGTATTCTGAGTTATTTGAGAACTATGCTTTTATAAAACAAAACCAGGATGCTGTGAAAAAGTAACAACAGAAAAAGAATAAACACTTGGAAAATAAACATATTAGTGTCAGGAGAAACAAAAGAAACAGCATTAGGGTCAGAAGAGAAAGTCAAAGAAATTTCTGAGAAATTCATTCCAAAATATGAGGAAAGTGTAGAAGAGAGAAGGAAATCCAAGAGATCCAATATCTAATTAACAGAGTTTCAGAAAGAAAAAAGGAAAGTTGAAACCTGAATGAAGTAAATTTCCCAGACCTAAAGATATGAGTTTCTAAATTAAATCCTACCATTACCACCAGCCCTCCTCCCCCAGGGCAGGACCCAATGACTACACTTAACTGTATCAATGCGAACATTGAGAACTCAGTCATAAAGAGACCCTAAAAGTTCGCTAGGGAAATTAAAAAAAAAAACAAAAAAAAACATGATTTACAAAGACTCAAAATGGCATCACGCTTCTCCACAGTAGTGCTAGGTGATGGGAAACTATGAAGCCATGTGTTTTCCCAACTCTGAGGAGAAATTATTGTCAATCCAGAATTCCAAACCCAGGCAAATTATATCCACTCTGAGAATAGAATAAATACATTTTCCAGTGTGCAAGAGCTCACAAAATATACCTCCCAAGCACACCTTCTTGTGAATTTACTTAGCAATAGTCTCCAACAAAGATAAAAAGAAGAGAGTAGACCAAGAAAGAACAGACATGGGATCCAGACAACAGCGATCACAGGATTATAGCTGAAGAACAGACCTACTGGGGCAGAGGCGCTAGGAGAGAAATCTCTGGGGAAAGGCAAGGACTTGATAGGAAACTCAATTTGATTGAGAGGATGGATGAATGTGAATTAAGCATAACGAGATAAAAAAAGACAACAGTAAATTTGAGGGGATACAAAATGTTTTTAAACATTATGGTGTTTCTGGATCTTCAGAAAACATTATTTGCACATTCAAAATAATAGAATTACTTTGTATTGACTTTTAGTGTTAGAGTAAATGAACCTGTCTTAATTTTAATTATAGAATGATATATTAATGTTAACAATCATGACAATGTAAAACAAAGCGCAGGTGACTGAAGCTGGGAGATAGAAAGAGAATGAAGGGAAAGATAAGGATGCTAGTATCCTCATCTTGCAGAATAGAGACTTAAAATGTACAGCGTGTAGATATTAATGTTACCAGGAAAAGGGAAATAAAAATTACCTCGGTTCTTAGTCACCTGAAAAAAAATTTTTGACGAGAGACAAAAAGCGTGATATAAGCAAGATTTTTATTAGTGAAGGAAAAAAAAGTAAAAGATAGTACACGCCCAAGAATTGGGACCGGGCCAATCCAAGAGGAAAATGGCGTCATTCCTTTGTTTTTCTTGTTTTTATATCCTGGTTTCATGATTGATTGATTGATTGACAACTCAGGTTCCCTGCGCTCTGGTTGACTGACAGCTCAGGTTCCTTGTGTTCTGGGTTGTTCCTTTCCTCTTCCTCTCCCCCTCCCCAGTGCTCATTTCTATCTAAACTACCTAACACTAAGACTAACAGATACTAAGAGGGTTAGTATGTAATTAGGTTAGATAAGCAACAGAAAAACTAACATACAGCTATATTAGGAAGAAGAGGAAAGGGGAGAGAGGTGACACTGAGCTAAGCCTTGATAAAATGAAGCCAATAGACACTTGGTAGATTAGTAAGTAGAGGAAGAAATCTTTTATAGAGATAGTAAAGCAAGAGCTAGAAATGGTGCCTCTTGGCCCCACCTGGACTTGAATGGACAGTTAGAAAGTGATGTGGAGAGAGACTGTAGATTTAACTGTGGGTATGTATTGTTTTGATAAATGCAAAATGTGACCTGAGTTTCTATTCAGGATGATTTTTCTAAAAACCATAGAAACATATGGTAGTGATGATTGGACAGCATTGTGAATGTAATGAATCCCACTGAATTGTGTACTTAAAAATGATGAAAATGGCAAGTTTTGTATTTACATACATTTTACTACAGCAAAAAGTGTGACCTGAGGTCAGATTTGTCTTTCGCTGAGTCCACTTCCTATGATATCTCTGCTTAGGGAAATAATTAGTCCTAGAATTCCAGAAGATGGATTTAAGTGACCACAACAGTGAAGATTAAAGAACATAACGCCATTTGCAGCAGCATGGATGTTACTGGAGAATGTCATTCTAAGTGAAGTAAGCCAGAAAGAGAAAGAAAAATACCATATGAGATTGCTCATATGTGGAATCTAAAAAAAAAGAACAAAAAACAAAAATACAAAACAGAAACAGACTCATAGACATAGAATACAAACTTGTGGTTGCCAGGGGGACGGGGGGTGGGACGAGACTGGGATTTCAAAATGTAGAATAGATAAACAACATTGTACTGTGTAGCACAGGGAAATATATACAGGATCTTGTGGTGGCTCACAGCGAAAGAGAATGTGACAATGAATGTATGTATGTTCATGTATGACTGAAAAATTGTGCTCTACACTGGAATTTGTCACAACATTGCAAAATGACTATCTCAATAAAAATATGTTTATATAGAAACTAAAAAAAGAAAAAAAACTGTCGAACCATGGAATTACACAGGTCATTATGAGGATATTTGATTATTTCTAGATGTGACTCTGCTTGTGCAGATTTTATTCTCCCTCAGTAGGGCCTGCCAAGAGAAGAAGTTCCTATCTTACAACTGATTGACACCTTTTTTTTTTTTTTTTGGTAAATCTAGTCTTGGGACTTTAAATCTTTTTCTATTTTAGGGTTAACATTAAAAGAGTTACTTAAAAAGTGGTTGCGATGACTAAGCCGAGCAAAACAAATAGATGACGAGAGGAGCCAGCGAGAAGATGCCTGGGTGTGGGAACAGTTTGTCGGGCTGGTAGAGATAATCTCAGGAGTGGTAAACACTGATGATAGCATTGCCCACAGAAGAGCACATGGCAAGGCTGAAGTGGGGTGAATGATGGGACACCCATGCTTGCACCACTGGGCACTGTGATGTAATTTTCCTCCAGGGGAAATTCCTGAACCACGTTTTCTCTATTTTCTTAAATGAACCCAGATTTATCACACTGTATGCATGACTGATGATACTATGCAGCCATCATGAATAACCCACTCAGAGTTTTTAATCTGTGTTTACAGAGTAACAAAGAGTGTAGGTACAAAAAGAGGGTTTGTGAGGGTTTGTGTCAGGAAGTAGAGAGAATCTTTAGGAAGAGGAGACAGAGTCCCTAAGAATTGGTGTACACGTGGCCCATTCAGTAAAAAGTATGCAAAGCTAAATAATAATGAGATGTCTTCTTTTGCCTATCAAACTGTCAGAGATTAAAATAAAAGATGATACCGAATTATGCAAAGGATATAGTGACATGGGTCCATTCTACCTACTGGTGATGGGAGCATAACTACAACTTCACTTCAGTAAATAATAGGTACCTAAAGCTTTAAGGTTTGTACTCTTTGACCTAATAATTCCACTTGGAAGAATTTAAGAAAAAGAATCTGTGCAGACTATTTATTGTTAGAAGTCACCTTAACATCCAAATGTAGGGGAAGAGTTAAATGAATCACAGTGCATTAATCAAATAGAATAATATATAACTAGTAAAACTTTTAAAACACAGAAAATGCTAATAATTTTCAAAAGATAATAACACTTCTTCCCTTTCATTGGCTTACTTCCCCTTCCCTTCCGCTTTGCTTCTTTCCTATTCCCTTCCGTTCTTTTCTCTTTCTTCCCTTCCTAAACAATTTGGTTCTGAAGCCATTAAATGGGGGAAAGCGAGGTAGGTCTCCAAAAGGAAGACCAGCCTGGCATGGGGACTCGGAAGCCAGAGCCTGAGAGAGGTGAAAAGAACCTCCTTGTCGGGCGTGAAGGGGAGCGGGGGTGAGGCATGAGGTGGGAAATCCGGCATGGAGAGTCCGAGCCTGAGCAGGCAGAGGAGGTGTCCACTCAGAGGGGAACCAGTGTGGGGTACGAAAACCCAAATGGGGAGCATCCATGGAGGGGGCCGCCTGGCACAGACTGTCAGAGTCAGAGTAGGCAAAGGGCATCCACACGGAAGGGGGACAGTGGCAACAACCAAAGATTAGTTACGTACAAGGAAACTGATCAAATAAGTAAATATTCTAAAGAAAATATGGTAGAAGGAGGTTATAAATATGGAAACGGAGATATAAATATGGAAAGGGAGAAAACTAATATGACTGTGGGGTTGGTTGGAATTGGAGGGACTGGTGTGAAATCGTGGTTTTCAATGAAAATACATAAATAAAATACATGCAAATGTGTGTGTGTGCGTGTGTGTGTGATTGCATCCTTTTGCATCTTTGTATTCTCAAGCTCTATCCACTAACGGAGCCTTGGAACTCTTTCATCCCAACAACAATGAACACACATCTAGCACCTGGACTTGATTTCAAACTATTGTTCTCCACTAAAACAATCAGTTCTCTTTAGAGAAATGACTGGTTCTGGGGTAAAAAAAAAATTTAAGATGAGCTTAGACCTCTTGCTGTTTCTCAAGGCAAAGAAGTGCCTAAAGAATGCTGGGCACATGTCAAAAGTATACAGAAGCCAGATTAGAAGGGCTTCCACTAGTTCTGGGACAGGTTATATAATTTCATTGCCATATATATAAACCCCCCATTCTACCGTATTTTCTTTAATATATTTTTTCTCTTCCAGGTAAGAGTACCTCTGTGAATTCTTGGCAGGTAATACAGCAGCTAGGAGATGGCTGCACCTTCCTAGTAAAGAGTATCTTTCTCCACTGAGCCTTTGGATATCCTTTCCTTCACCTTGGAATTACATTCCTCTAACCCCCTTCTCCTAATGCAGTTGCTTGCTGTATGGTGATCCTTAGCCAGCCCAGCCTTCCAGGGCAGTGCCAAATGCTGGATGTAATCATACCAGTTTCTCTCTTCCTATCCTATCTTCTGTGGCTCTCACTCGTGGGTGTGCTACAATGGCAGATACAATGCCTAATTTTAGGAGTTTTTTAATGACTGTGCAACGAGTAACTAGCACACTGCCAAACTCATGTAGAAGCACTCATAGAATAAGTGCTGTTCTGCTTTTTGCTTTTCTTGTTTTCACCTCATAAAGGTGCTGAAAACCCCACTCACTCTTTGAAGTTAAAAATTTTATATCCTGTGTATAAGGATACACAATAAGTCTAACGGGTATAATTCCAAACACTCGCCTCGTGCTAACACTGGAGAGCTGACATTTTCCAGCAGTGGGGTATCGCAGTGCCTCCTGAGATCCTGTGTAATTAGGTAAAGGACCATCATGCCTCGAAGTGTGCACTCACGTTTTCCTTGTTGTTCCTTCCGCTTAGCCATCTTCCTCTTTTCTCTTATTTTTCCCTTTAAATCCAGCTTTTACCTGGCTTCTGAATCATAATTTTCATAAAGACTCAGCCTAGCTGCTCCTGGAGGTGGCATCTCTGTGACTGGAATCACTTTCTGGAAACTAACTGGAGCCCACTCTGCAAAAGTAAAGAGGTAAGGGCAGGCTTATGCGTGGGATACAGGATACAGAGGCCGGAGCATCAACAGATAACACGCTAAGTCAAAGTCCTGAGAAAGTAGCAACAACTCTGCCTCTTGGAGTCCCTTTTCATGCCACCAGGAGTGAGTCCCTGCCAGATGATAGACTTTGACACCTTGGGAGGAAGGGGTGAGGGGTCCAGCCCAATCTACTCTGCCAGCAAGAGTGAGCACTAGAGATCCGAGGAGGAGAGTTCATGTCAAGAGCCAACAAGGACGTGATACAGAGACATTACCCTGGATTTGCCCACAAGCAGAGCTGCCTTTAAGGTGTGTGTAGCCCTGGTCAATTTTTGTGTGTGGTGGGGGGGATGGAGAATGAGGCACCTATCTATATAAACAATTTGATTTTTAAATATGTTATAAAATTCATAGGCCCAAATGAAGAGGAACGACTTACTGATGAAGATTTAGAACTGTGAGTAGAGAAAAGATACTCACACATTTGCTTATTAATCAGTGCACATGCGGACTTTTTGTAGTGACTGGGCACCATGTCTTCCTGTTAGATCTCAGAGCGATTTCTTTGTGTTCTTTATTGTCAAATATATCATTCCGGGATAATTTCATTACATCTCACCATGAGAAAAAGGTAGCAGAATGCCATGGCCCTTCAAAACCTATCTGGGTTGGCACAATATAGATCTGTTTTCTGCAGGTTCCTGGTGCCATTCACCGTTGCCAGCTGCATTATGACTCATGGCACCAAATCATCCACTGTGCTGCTTGTGAACACCCGCTTCTAATGACTCTGTCGAAGGTGACTTTGTTCCTTCACATTGTTGATAATGACCACAGACGCAAGACTTACCCAGTGTCTTAGTCCAGTTCAGATTGTTGTAACAAAATACCACAGATTGGGTATCGTGTAAACAATGGAAATTTATTTCTCCCAGTTCTGGAGGCTGGAAGTCCGAAATCAGGGCACCAGCATGGTCAGGTAGGGCCCTCGGAAGGCAGGAGTGCCTCGGAGCTCTGGGGGATCGCTTTTGTAGAAGCATTAATCCCATTCATAAGGGCTCCATGACCTAATTCCCTCCCAAGGGCCCCATTCTCTCTCACCACCACATTGGGCATTAGGATTCCAACGTGTGATTTTGGAGGGGACACAGATTCAGACCATAGCACCCAGAGTAAGCAGGAAAAGGAGAAGGATAATTCATTTTCTGGCCATGTGAAATTTTCCTTTTGGAATTTTATAGTGTGAACATAAAACAACACACCTTCCAACCATATCTTCTCCTGAACTCTTGCAGGGAGGGGGGGCAGTTACTGACTTAAGAATTTCTAAAATTTTCTTTTTTTCTTTGCTTTTGTTTTTACTTAAGTATAATTGACTTGCAATATTATATTCGTTTCAGGTGTACAATTCTCTTCAATTCTTTAGGTCATAATCATTGTGTTTGCTAGAATGCCACCTTTCTTTACTGACCACACCGCATTCCTGCCTTCCACATATTGCCACATCCAAGAGGATAAGCAAGGGACCCACGGGCAGAGAGAAAGAGCAGTCCCATTCACACAAGGATTGACTATCCATCTTGCACAGATTAAGTGAGCACGACATCACCTGTCAATCAGAGGCAAGAGAGGGTACTGATGTGAAGTGCCCCACGGGCAAGGCAGAGCAGTGGTCTCAAAAGTCCTTCCAGGAGACAGGAGCAGCCCACCATCCCGCCGCATGGTGTGGAGGCTGCAAAGGGGTGGAGTAACCACCCTGGCCAGGAAGTGTTTGAGTCACCCAAAATCAACTTGTCAACACCATCCTGGTGACCCACTGCTGTGTGATCCTACAAAAGAAATACCACACCAGCCAGGGAGAACCATCCACTTACCAGGCTGCCCTCCTGGACCCAAAGCCTGGCTTTAGGGCCCAAAGATGACCCCATAGGAGAGTGTGGGAAATTTTGGGGGGCAGCAGTTTGGCCTCACATATGGGGTAGAGGAGCAATGCCCTGAAGGGGAGAAATGGGACTCAGACCCACAAAAGTCCCAGTCCAGGGTACCAGACTCAGATGGCACTTCTGGCCCCAGTCAGTGCCAGACACCAGAGGGGAACTTCCTAAGTGAAAGGCACTCCAAAGTGTAGGGGACCCCTGAGGGGCTAGACCCCAGGTCAGGGGCCCTGTTTGCTCAGGTCTACGGACTGCACTGGCCCCAGGTATATAAATTTCATGGCCACCCAAGGGGTGAAGTTTGAGGAGTCCTACAAGACCCCAGATATTCACATACTAGCCAACGTGACCAAAACTGAAACCAAGCTAAGGGTATAGCACTATGTATCACAGCACTGATTGCAGAAGAACGTTGTCCAAATGCTTACATGCTTCCTATGCGCAGTGGGCCCAGCAACCTTACCACCAAATGCAGCTGCCATTCACTGAGCCCTACTGTGGGCCGGTTACTCTCATATCGTTCTCCTAACAACCCTGTAAGTGGGACTATCATTATCTCATTTAGAACCTGAAGTTCTGAGAACAATGAGCTATTATCCATGGTCACAACTGCTTTTAAGTGGCAGAGCTTCAATTTTACCTCATGTCTGTCTGATTCCCAAGAACTGGTTCTTTTTTCCAATAGCATGCTACATGAAATTAGCTGACAATCTGAGGGTCAATTAATTTATAATCTTGCCTAGGTGTTAATCTTTAGGTTAGGCTCCATCGTAACTGTATTAGATGGGCAAAGCCCTGTGAAGGGCTTAGAAAAATCTACAACTTTTCTTAACTAGAAACACTAGTTCTAGGAAATGTTGCTAAATGATTAAAGAGAGAGGGGAGAAATTTCATGGAAAAATAAATTTAGAAATGCTGAATATGATCTCTGCCTGTTAAAGATTCCCAAGCCACATTAATATTAAAGATTGTGAGACCTGCATAAGAAAACCTACTTAACTCTGTTTAAGCCAGCATCTCCCAAACTATTTCAGCATCTCTGTTAGCAGGTGGGGACCCTCCATTCGAATTACAGATGGGCCACTTATGAGTTGGGTGGTCTTGGTCCAGGTAAACTTGGCCTCTCTGAGCCTGTTACTTATCACCTGCAAAATGGAGCTAATATAATAGCACTTCCTTTTGGGATTACATAAAACCAAACATGGACAGCAGCTAGGAGAGAGCCTGGAATACAATGGTAGTTTCCCTCCTGCTGACCTAAAAAGAAAAGAATTCACATTGAGCCCTCTGAAACATGGATTAAGCTACTCAGCTCTTTTTATTTGACTGTGCAGTATTGGGTAAGAGTCAGAAAACTTGCTTCTCTTAGATGATTCTGTTTCATACAATCTTTATAACTTCCGAGGAGGTACTGGATAATCAATAAGCAGGTTATCATTGATCAATAAGTGTGTTATAGAATACAGGAGAAATTTACGATACAGTTGCTCTCACAAAAATGCCTATGGTCTTACTAAGGTCATATTGTGTACTCAAATTAATTAAAGGCTCATTAAATAGTATATATGGATTACAATCCCTTACCTGAAACTTTTGAGGTCAGTGCATTATGAAACAGAATTCTTATGATTATAAAAAGCAACACTGTGAGTGTGTGTGTGATATATGATGTATGCATCCCTAAAGAGTTTATCAGAGGCAGTGTTCATAACCAAACACATTGGTATTTCCTCAGCAAAATGTGTAATGATCATACAACATAAATATTAAAAATAGCCTTGCATCATCAACTCAGTCAGATTTTA
This sequence comes from Camelus bactrianus, assembly GCF_048773025.1. Classification (NCBI taxonomy): domain Eukaryota; kingdom Metazoa; phylum Chordata; class Mammalia; order Artiodactyla; family Camelidae; genus Camelus; species Camelus bactrianus. Next base: position 64,895,125 of record NC_133544.1, read on the forward strand.
CAACTCACCGAGTTTTGGAGCCACTTTGAAAGAAAACCTTTCCATTTTCAGAGCTTTGGGGATTTAGGAACATAGGATAAAGGATTGTGGACCTGTTATATAAGCTAAGTACATAGACTGGAAGTGCAAAAAGGCAGCTACATTGGAGCTAAAAGAGTTGGTAAAAGTTTGAGAAATGAGGCATCATTTGGGCTATAAGGAGTTAATTTTCTATCCCTGATGAGTAAGGTTTCCACAACATCTGGTCAACCCGTTACACCCACCAAGCTGTATTTTCCAGCTTGAGTCACCAGGGTCCCACAGAGTTCTTTAGAAATTGCTTTCCTGAGATAGTCTCCACAGTCACATAGAAGCCTGACCATGAGATTGGTCCAAAGTGAACATCAGATAGGAGTACTTGTTGGAGTGTGGGAACCTTTAAGGAGTGAAGCTGGTGGGAACCTATAAGAGGAAGTGGTCTCATCTGTGAATGAAAGCATGTGGGCTTCCATTCCTTGCTAATTCCAGTCTGTTAATAGTTTCCCCTACACAATGGATCCTTTGTCTTTTGGTCAAGAAATTAGACTTGGAGCCTTTCAAATCCCATTCCCAGTTGTAAGTGCTTTGAGATTCTCTACCGAACAAATGCCTGACACGGCTGATTTTCTCTGACACCCACTCTTCTTTCCTCTCTTGCATCTCACTTCTCATTTCTCTCTTGTCTTAGATAGTCTGTCTGTTTCTCCTGAAAGGAATCCCCCAGCAGGAAGAGGAGGCATCTGCCTGGTCCAAGGCTTCACCTCCTGCTCCTCTTTGAGTAGACCCAATCCCTTTTCTGTTGAAATGATTCACCAACTTCCTTGTTCTTAAGAGCGGAAAAAAAAAAGGGAAAGAGATGCTGAGTGAGAATAAAACTCCTCCCAATCCTTTTCATTCTATACCTATTGAGCACCTAATGTGACACTATTCTACTTACTGACGTAATTTTTTTTAATAGTTCTCTCTTTCTCTCTCTCCTCATCACTCTCTTGGCCCACCCTCCCCCTAACCACGTATGCCAGACTCTTTAACTGTAGGATCAACAGCTTCTCACCTAGCATGGCATGAGAAATCAGTGTTGGCTGAAAGAATTTCTAAAAGGACTCAGAAAAAGAACACAGAGCACTCAAAAAGAAGAGGAAAAGGAGACCAGAGGAAAGGGTGGGGTTTGAGGGCAGAGAAACAAAGGGAGGAAAAGAAGATGCAAAGTGGCAGGTAGTAAAAGATGGGAGGAAAAAGAAAAAGAGTTGAGAAGGGTCAAGAAAATTAGTGCTGTCCTTACCCCAAGATATGTTCTGTCTCAATCTGCATCACCATAGCACCATACCAGCAGAACCCTGCACTTAGGGGTAAGGAAAGGAAACCTGATCCACACGGTTCTCCAGACTCAATCACAGATAGAAGCGCTTTAATTTGCATCTGCAGCAGAAAAGTGCTGCATGAGAAGCCTGGGAGGCTTCTCTGATTGCCCTAGAGGCTCACAGTGAGTAGCAGGGAACCAGGTGGGTAAAGGATGCATTAAACTCTTGTAATCCACACCTAAAGGTCCCCAGATCAGGAAAGAGACTAATGAGCAGGGTTGCAGGAGAGGCTAGAGCAGGCCTTCACTTATCTCTTTCCAGCAGGAGATAGGATCCAAGAGGCACAGAACCTAGAGAGATTAGACATCATCACCCTATTCTGCTGTGAAGGAAAAGCCCAGCTGGGCCAACAAGCTAAGTCACAAATCTAAGTGTAACAAGTGTCAGATTACTGATCTGAGTTCTGCTGGGCTAACTCGTAAATCTAAATTAATAAGTGTTGGTTTGCTGATTCCCTGTTCATGTTTTTGCTAGCCTGCTGGATTTTCAAAGAGACATATCTGGCCTTGAAATGTTGATTTGCTGCCTCACTGTCTCTACTTTTGTGATAATGATGCTGCTAAAGCTGTTCCATGCCTATTGGCCGAATACCCCAAGCTTGTACTTTACCCTATAAAACCTCATGTGCACATCTTGAAGGTGCTCAGAGCTTCAGAACAGAAGCCCCTCTGAGCCCGCCGGCATAATACATCTGAGTACTCCAACCCTCCGAGTGGTGCTTGTTTCTTGGCTGGCCTGTCATTTCTGTAACATTGCCACCTCTAATCCCAGGAATGGAATGCAAATTGAGTGAACCCTGGGACAAAGAAGATTTATATTTTCATTTTTGATAAAGAATAGCCTAGCCTCTCTTCCCAAAACCTGTTTTGCAGGATACCTAAGGAGGAAAACAGCATGAAAAAAAGAAGTGGAAAGGAAGACAAAGATGAGGAGGTGAAGAAGTTGCTTCATGGTCCAGAAGTGACCTGGACTTTCATGTCACTACAGGATATTAAAATGTGCTTTTCAAGAATGAAAGTTAAGTAATTACAGTGAGGAGTGACTTGGCCTGGTTTGGATAATTTGCAGAATGTCAAATCGAAAGGACGGGAGCTTTTGTGACACTTGCCTCCCTTGAGATTGCAGGCAACAGCAGGACTCTTACAGACAGCTTTGATTGCATCTGGTTCCTCATGGATGAATACGTACTGGGGTATGCATGTGTGGTTGTGCTGCGTCATCTTCTGTTCCATCAGGACATTGCATTCCCTGTCCATCAGGTCCGACCTAAGATAGTCTTTGTTGCTCTGAAAGAGAGCCTCAGCTTTGAGCATCTTGTTTCCTCCAACTTCATCTTCACTGACAATGGTCTCTTCTGGTTGCAACACTTCTTGGTTGCTAAGCAACAGGGTTTCGGTGGTTTGGGCACCTGTTCCCTCCTTAGTGGCCTCAACCTGGTCCTGTGAGTCAGTAGACTGGAGCTCGTTCAGTAGCTGTTCACTGTCCTCCAGGACAGCTGCGGCCATCTGAAGTCCCAACCCCAGGCCCACCCCCAGGCCCAGTAGCAGCAGCAACATCATGAAAAGGATCTGCACCAGAGTCAGCTTCATTTTGCCTGGAGGAGAGGAGGGAAACAGAAGCACTGACTGTGAGATGAAACTACGAGGATCCAGTAGAAATCTTAGACCCCTGAACACTGACAGCATAGCGGTGGGGGTCTCCTCTCCCTTGTCCCCATTACGGCCTCCTCTCCACAGCAGAGATCCTTTCTCATGTTTTTCCCGCTTCTCCTGTCCCTCCCCACCACATTGCCTGTGGCTGTGAAAGAGCGTGTGGATCCTGCGGAAATGGAAGATGACCAGGGGAAGCAGTTCTGCAACTGGCTCACATATACAGAATCAGTGGGGAAAGTTGACATCAACTGACAAACAAGTACAGTGTCACACTTTCCTTGAGAAAAATTCTTGTAGAAAGTCTTAATCTCAGTAAAGGACTGGAATTACCGTAGGGGACCATCTCCTTATTTTTAATCCTAAATTTATTCTTTTTGTTTTTTTTTTTTTTTAGAGGGGATGGGGATAATTAGGTTTATTGATTTATTTTAATGGAGGTACTGGGGATAGAACCCAGGACCTTGTGCAGGCTAAGCACACACTCTACCACTGAGCTATACTTTCCCCACCTCCAAATTTGTTTTTGCTCATTCATATGTTTATTATTCTCCCTGTTACCCACCGTCCCCAAAGAAGATCAAAAGGAATAGAAAAAGTACCATAGTCCATTCTCATTCCGAAGTTGAGGCTGAGGGGAAGAGGGGATGCCCAATTTCACCATTAGTTAAAACTATATCTTGTCAGGGTGGGGGACAGGGTATAGTTCAAGTGGTAGTGTGTTCAATCCCCAGTACCTCCTCTAAGAATAAATAAATAAACCTAATTACCTACTCCCACCAAAAACAAAAAAAAATCTATATCTTGTCACATCAGATCCTTTTTACTACCATAGATCTCTTAACACTTGGTTATTTCCTGCTGATTAGCTTTTGTACTCTTAGGGAAGAAATGAATAAGAATGAAACCAAAAAAATCCAAACAACTGATCTGCTGGGCTTTGCCTACTAATAAGATCCTAAAGAGACTGAAAGAAGGAGCCTGCATCTTCGTCCTGCTATGCCAGCCTCATGCCCCTATCACAGAGAGATCTTCCCTACCAGAAACAAATATTGCTATGAAGAACATTTTTGAGATAATTGATAATATTAGAATATTGTCAATGGAGTAGATGGGAGTGTTATATCAATGTTTGATATACTGCATTTGAAACTTGTACCACGACTGTTTAGGAGAGTATCTTTGTTCTTAGAAAATGAACCTGAGACGCTAAGGTGCAAAGGGGCACGATGTAGGCGACTTACTCTCCAAGGTTCAAAACATAGATGATATGTATGTGTGTACATAGTATGTTTACAGAGAAAGAAAGAAAGAAAAATTTTTAATGAGGAAAAGTAATTTTAAAATTATGTGTCTGGATAAAGTGTATTTAGGAGTTCTTTGTATTGTTGCAACTTTTCTTTAAAGTTGAAGTTGTCGCGAATATATTTTAACTTTTAAAAAAGAGAATTTCTCATATTTTTCCCTGGAGCATCCAACATCATTGTCACTTACCTACACACCTAAGTAGCTTCAAAGACGCTTGTATCCTCCTGTTTTCCAAGTTCTTCCCTCCCAGGGTTTCCTTCTCTCCGAGAAGTGCCCTGGATACTGGTCTGCAGAAAAATGGTTATCCCCTCGTGGTCCAGGTTCCTTTAAATCCAGACTTACTTCCTACTCCCATTCCTGCTAGCACTCCCCCAGCAGCCCTGAATAAACACACTTAGCCAATTGCCATTTCTCCTCCCATCAACACTTTGAAGTAAGGCTGTTTGGAAATTGAAACGGATCCAGATGTCCAAGACAGGAAATGTCTCCAGCCTGGGAAATGGTAGACAGTTTTATTTTCCTAAACAATTGTTACCCTCCTGAGTTACACCCACTATCCTGTGGTTTATAGCAGCCTGACCTTGCCCATGAATTTCAAATCAAGTCGTTTCCTTAGATTGTCTGAGCGTGCTTCTTTTAACCCTTTCCTAGCATTTCTCAAATGTCAATCTCTTTGACCTGTATTGGGGTCATCCCTCCAACATGGTTATTTTAAGCTTTTCACATTTTAGAACCATATCATGACTTTATTAGGAAATTTGGAGTATTTGAGCCAGTGATGAATTTTTACCTACCTTTACCTATGAAGCCTATTCCAGCCTTCCACTCTCCACTCCCTTTTTCCAGCTCCCAGCTGATAACCCCGTAATTTAGCCCTAGATAAGAGAACATCCGAAGCAGCCCCATCACTATGAGTCCCCATCGCCTGTGTGAGAAAAGCCCAGAGTCTAACGCTGATTCTAATCACTTGCTTAGCTGATAGTGACATCATGAGAGAGTATTTTTAAAGCTCTCTGGAGATTATTGAAAACCCTCCCTAGACATAAACAGGGGCCTTTGGAAGGATGATTTGCTTTGTCATTCAGGCAGGAGTTTTCAAGTGGTGACCTAGGAACCGCTTCTGCAAAGTCTGTCAGGCTGAATTTTTACAGTGCTGATGTCAATAATTTACAATAATAATGACAACAACTAATCATTATTGGCTATGAGCACTTACTTCATGTGGGCATGTACTGCATTTCACCCTCACAATCTGCCCGTGCTATTCCTCTTTGGTGTCCACTCTGCCCATTCCTTCTGGCGAGACCTATGTGCAACGTGAAGGCGGAGTAAAGAAGCTTCCACTGAACCCAGTAGCTGTCCGAAGTCAGCAGGGACAATATAGCCACTATAGGCACCACCCGCTTCTTTATAATTGTTTACTGTTAGAGATTGTTTGAAATTAATCCTTGATTAAATATGAAGGAAGGACCTATGTCTGAGGTCTAAGTATAACCTTTAGACTGGGCAGGTTTTTATTTGTTTTTTCTTTTTCTAGGCTATAGTTTTCTTATCTTCTAAATTTGCATAATAGCAGCTCTTACTTCATCAGGATGTTGTGAATATTACATAACACACTGCATGTAAAAGGATAAATGTACAGCTATTGTTATTGATGTTACATAGCAATTACCAACACCAGCTTATTACCTGATCAGTGCTATTTTCTTATTTAGAAATAGCATACTATCAAGTGGTAGACAGCATGCTTAGCATACACAAGGTCCTGGGTTCAATCCCCAGTACCGCCTCTAAAAATAAACAAATAAGTAAACCTAATTACCTCCCTCCCCAAAATAAAGAGTAATTTAAAAAATAATTTAGAAATAGCATACTAAGTGATATCACTTATATATAGAATCTAAAAATAAAAAAGGGGGAGGAGGGTATTGCTCAGTGGTAAAGTGCATTCTTAGCACGCACATGGTCCTGGGTTCAATCCCTGTACCTCCACTAAAAATAATAACTAAATAAACCTAATTACCTACCCCCTAAAAAAATTAAAAATAAATCATTAAAAAAAAAACTAGTGAATATAATAAAAAAGAAACAGACTCACAGATGTAGAGAACAAACTCGTGGTCACCAATGGAGAGAGAGAACAGGGGAGGGGCAGTATAGGGGTAGGGAATTAAGAGATACAAACTATTATGTATAAAATAAACTACAAGGATATACTATACAACACAGGGAATATAGCTAATATTTTATAACTATAAATGGAGTATAACCTTTAAAAATTGTGAATCACTATGTTGTATACTTATAACATATAATATTCTATATCAACTATACTTCAATTTTTTAAAAAATAGCATACCAAGGACTGCAGCTACCAACATTACTCACTGCTTTTCCTAGAAGAAGTCAACCAATATCCTAGAATCTCAAGGAATTGAGGCTCATGTAGACTGATGATTCACATCACAAATAAACAAAGTGACTCCAAAAAGTTAATGTCTCAGATGCTACAGATAAGTAATGACAGTTCTGATGTTAGAACTCCTGACTTTAGTTAAGCAAAATTTATGCTAGATAGGTAGATAGGAGGTGGGTTAGACAGAGAGAGAGCTAGAGCTAGGGACCAAACGGATACTCCAATCACAAAATTGACAATGAATCCATCTAAGATCTAGAGTCTAAGTATAAGCACTATTTCTCACTGTAAATTAATCTTAGTATGGACTTCCACTGGTGGTCAAAATGGGATAGCAATGATTGGATTTTGCCTGAAATTCCTAGAAAAATGAGCAAGTTATATGAAACAAAAGATTTTCAAAACATTGGACAACAGGCAATGAAGGGCAGTGATCACTGAGAGATGGGAAACAAAGGAGATGAGCTTCCTCCCCCAGCTTACTCCCTGTGGAGAGGGTCTAGGCCACATGGCATGCAGAAGGCGGGGAGCCTGCTCAGGGTCTGGTCTCTCTGAGTTAAGGAGATGGAACTGGGAGTCTAAGCGAACCAAGGCAACTAGAGTTCACAGCAGAGCACCAGAGGGGACAGGACTGCAGAGAAAGAGCTCCAGACCTGCAGGAGAGAGGTATCACTACATTTCTACCAGAATGGCTAAAATTAAAAAATAGTGATAATACCAAACCCTGATAAGAATGCAGAGGAACTGGATCTCTCATAACATGGCCGGTGGGAACATAAAATGATACAGTCACGCTGGAAAATAGTTTGGCAGATTCTTAAAATATTAAACATACAATTATACAACCTACCAATTACATTCCTGGGCATTTATCCCAGAAAAACGAAAATGTACGTCCACACCAAAACCTATACATGAATGTTCACAGCAGATTTATTCTTACTAGTGAAAAACTGGAAACAGCTCTATTATTTTTCAACAAGCAAAGGGCTGAAGCAACTGTTGCATCCTGTGGAATAACCTATATACATGACAACCTGAACGGATCTCAAAGGCATTATTCTGAGTGAAAAAAAAATAATATCAAATATCAATAATATCAAAAATAATAATATCAAAAATAATGATATCAAATAATAATATCAAATAATAAAAATATCAAAATAATATACATTACTGTATGATTCCGTTTATATAACACAAAGAACATAGTAGTGTTTGCCGGGGGTTAGGGTGGTAGGGATAAGGATACAGGTGTGACTATAAAGAGAGACAAAGGATATCTTTATAGTGATGCGATAGTTCTGTATCTTGATTGCAGTGGTTACATGAATCTACACATGAAATAAAATGATACAGAACTGCACACGCACACACACATGCAAATTATGGTTTTAATATTCTACTATAGTTAGGTAATATGTAATTACTAGGGGAAACCAAGTGAAGAGTACATGAGATCTCTGTGTTCTATCTTTGAATCAATAACTATTGCAAAATGCAAAATTAAAAAGTTTTTTTAAGTGTTAATGCTCACCCTAGAAGTTTTACATAATGATATAGAGAAACACACACAAGATCCTCATCAAGACTGTCATTCACATTTTGGTGTACATCCTTACAGTATCCTCCCATCCCACCCAACCCTATGTTAATGCTAAGTGTCTATTAAAATTACACGTTAAGATGCCTAATAACAGTTGAACCTAGTTCGGAGTTCAAAAGAGTCTGCCTGAGCTGGAGATTTACATCTGGAGAAGACTGAGTGTCAAGAGAAGCTTGGTTTTTACTTCGTTTTTTGTTTTGTTTTGTTTTATTAAGATGGGAAAAATAACAGCTTGTTTATTGTTATTGTTTATTAAAATAAAGACCAACTCAAGGTGTTGAGAAATGAAAACTGGTCCTCTTTTTAATAAGACTTGGCACATTGTACATCTTAAATTTGCACAATGTTATAAGTCAATCATATCTCAATAAAGTTGGAGGTAAAAAAAATAAAAAAGACTTAGCAGAGAGGAAAAACCGATAAGGGAGGAGAAAAAGGAAAGAATTGTTAGAGCAATGATTCTGGGTGCTCAGACTCTGAAGATGGATTGGCTGATTTTACGAATGTAAATGTGTTATTTTTAATCTATGAATTACACTTCAGGATAGTAAAAGGGACATACAACATGTTTGCTGTAAAAGATTGGATCTGGTGACATGGCTGAGATCCACGGGTTTAAAAGAATCAGTCTTGCTACACTGCGAACAGGGGAACTACTCCCACATTCTACAGTAGCGAGTGCTACCGCTTAGTGACAGTTGCCTGGCTATAAGAATTCAGGTCAGCCTGGGGCTGGAAGCTGTCGGGCTGTGAGGAGTTTCTTAGAATGGGAGACATGGAAACAAAAAAAAGGAAAGAATGCTGAACAACATTTTACTAATAAGGAATCCAACTCTGCTTGGGTCCCAAATATGCCATTAGCTTTTTTCCCCAGGGGTTGTCATTCACATGCCCTCCAGATACACAAAAGTCCAGGATTGGGAGGAGATGGACACAATTATTATGTCTAAACACTGACTCCTCCGTTAGGATCCCAGAGTGCCCAGTTGTCTGCAGAGTTTAGCATCAGTTTACCCTGCCCCACCAAACACAACAGGGTCCAGCCTACTAAGGGTATTCGGCAAATATCTTGCTAAAGAATGGTTCCTTATGATACTATGTGGCATAGTTCTTACAGAAACAGTTCCGAAGTTTATACTCCCTTCAAGAGTAGCCAGCCAAGGGGACAAGTAGAGAGTGAAACCTAATCTGTGCTCTGTTCAGCAAACTGTACAAACGGACATAGAGCTGATGTTCCCCAGAGGAAGGGGCTTTTCTTCCAATCCATGCAAAGGTGGTGTTTCAGCTTTCTGAGGACCTAAATAGATGGCTTTGTATTTTAGTTCACTTCCACAGAAATGACCTCATGTGATTCTTACAACTTCTCCACCAAATAAGAAGAACTAGAATTATTTCTCCTGTTTTGCAATAAAATTAAAGCCACATAGATAGTGGGTGGCAGAACAGGAATGAGACTCCATCTCCTGACACCCACGGATTGTTCCTTCTCTTATACTATCTGCCTTGCCCCTGATAGTCTGTTCCGGTTGAGGTCATTTACTCAAGGATCTAGAGAACAATCAGTTACCACTGATGCCAAAAACAACCTTGCATATATATAAGATGGATATTTTCAGTTATTATTAAGGATCATAACAATTCATCTTTGTAAAATGTGATACACAGACTGGCTCACAATCTGAGAATCCAACCCTTCTAACCTCTGTCAGGTCTTTCACTCTTCTGATTCTTTTATCCCCTCTCTAATGACTACAGTTCTCCTGATTGGGGCTTTTACCTGTTCAGGTCCTGCGTAGCCCTGGGTCCATTATGCAGATGACCATCCGGAGGAGTTTTGGCACTGTGTCTTGTTCTTTCTAACTGAGTGAATTTGGCAGCTTTTGTCATGTTGGAGGAGTTTTGTTAATAACATGTGATCAATGAAACTGACCACAACCACCCTACTCCAATGCAATAGGAACTTCCGGAGCCAACAAAGTCTAAAGAAGGAGCTGCCCCCAATTCCATCTATCCAAATTCTCTGTCCCTTCACAGCCTACACCTCTGCTAGGAAGGATGCCGGCTCACTGACACTATGGGTTGTATCCTCCATAAAAATTATGTTCATTCAATTTTGTCCAGCAGCATAACATTCACTGACTTCTTTGAAATAGGCTTAACAATTAACAATTATCTTTAGAGACATTCTGTCTAGAAAAATTTTTAAATGACTTTATCATTTTTACTATTTGGTTTTGCATGCCAAAGAAGCAAACAGATTTCCCTGTAATTTGCACTATTCTTATTGGGGGCCTTCACAACCTTTCACATTTGAAAATTATCAGACATAAATTAACCAGAGGCACTTTAAGGCTCTGTCACCTACAGATAGTTTTTGTTTTACTCTAATGTTTGCCTGCAGGCTCCCCTATAAACTACAGGCCTGAATTTGTATTTTTCAGTTAAGGAAAAGGACAGTCTCACAGCCTCATGAAAAAGGACTGTACCAGATACTTCAAGCCATCGACCCTCGAAAGCATAAACTCTTAAATATAGTGTACCCTCTGTATCTCCGATGCAGAATCCGCAAATACAGAAAGCCAACTCTACTGTGGCATTTTTTGCATACAAGGGACTTGAGCATCTCCAAATTTTTATATTCACGGGGGCCCTGGAACCAGTCCTCTGAGGATACCAAGGGGTAACTGTACAGGCTTTTGAATAAACATCACTTAGACATCTTTCATACCAAACCAGTGGACTGAGTCAAGATTTTGAGAACTCCTTTTAGTCAAAAAGTAAACAGCTTCTGAGATTGCTGACTCAAGATCCAGCAGAACAAGAATTATTTGTATAAAGCTGAATGGAGTAATGAGGAACATTTGTGGTTATTTGCTAGGAATATTGTTTTAATGTTCCATCTTAATGTTAATGTTGTTTTAATGTTTTATTATGAATATTTAAAGATGTTTTTCTTTCTTCTTTTTTCTTTCTTCTCTCTATAATCCATAACAAATTACTAGACTCTGCTTTTTTTAACTGAAATAAACATTTTTAAATGATATTTGATCCCCACTGACCCACACATTTGACCCATACATTTACCACGTCTCCTTACTTTTCATGGCAATATAACTATTTGCATAGGTTCAGCAAGTTCAGTAAGTTCTTTCTTACCTCCCTCAGTATACAGGTGCTTTGACCTAGCTGACCGGATAAGTTCTGCCTTCAAAAATGGACTAAGAATGTCACCTGCCACATCAGTAAACAAAGGATGTTGCGGCCATCAAGCCATCAGCCAATACAGCCACCCCCAGTGGTGCCCCCTAAGGAGACTCAGGAAGGGAAAGAACAGAATACTGACCCTAGATAATTAAGGTGCATATCAAAGGAATTAGTTCAGTAAGCCCAGACTCTTGTATCCTCCCATACAGAGTTAAGCCCTAAATTCATTAATTTCAGATGTCTAGTTTTCTTTAGTTAACAGTACTCTTCTGATGTTCCAACTACCTGGTTTTTGTTGCAAAAACTCCCACATACCCTGGCTCTTCCTTTACCTCTTCGGAACAGCCCCTCAAGCTATCTAAGGGGCTGTCTCCTGGGCTTCGGTTCTCAGAAGTCTGCCAAATAAAACAAAATTCTCGACTTTTAGGTTATGTTGGTTGTGCTTTTTCTTTAGTCAAGAGAGAAATAAGAAGAGGGAAAGCTTTTAGAATCTTTGGTAAGTATAAATGTTGGCCTTAGGGGAAATGATGGTTATGTTGTTAGCTAGGAGAATGTCCTTGTTCTTAGAGATGCAGGCTGATGAATTTAAAAGTGAACTGACACGATGTCTGCAACAGTTTACTTTCAAATGGTTCAGGGGAAAAGAAGGAAGTGTATATGTGGCTAAATGTTTGAATTAAGTGGAAGGTATACTGGTGTTCATTACACTATTCTTTCCACTTTTCTATAGGTTTGAAGATTTCTAAAATAAAAAGTTGAGGAGAAAATGGACATTAAAAGTTTCCCCAAAAGTGGGGGAGGGATAAATTAAGGAGTCTGGAATTAACAGATACACACGACTATACATAAAACAGATAAACAAGGACCTACTATATAGCACAGGGAACTACATTCAATTTCTTGTAATAAGCTATAAAGAATCTGAAAATACACGCATGTATATATATAACTGAACTGCTTTGCTGTACAGCTGAAACTGTTGTAAATCAACCATACTTCAATAAAAAATAAACATTTTTAAAAAAGAAAAAAATGCTAAAAAAAAGCATACTGATGGTTAAAATGGTCAAGTTTTATGTATATTTTACTGTAATAAAAACAAATAAATAAATAATTTTTTAATCCATAGTAAATACACCAAACTGATAATAGTGTTTATCTTGGCTTAGGAGATACGGAGATATAAGGGTTTTGTTGTTGTTGTTCTTTACATAGCTTAATTGTTCTCCATTAACAGGTATTGTTTTTATAATCCCATACGGTTTTTATTTCAATTTTAAAATGTTTATATCCGTATCTTTTTTAAAAAGCCACAGCAAGGACCCTTCCTCCTGCCCCTATGGCTTCTCTCTGCACCAAACACCTGCCCTCCTCACAGCCCCAGCAAAGCAAGCCCCCTACAAACCACATTTCTCAACAAGTGCTTTCATGCATGTCGTTAGCCCCATATCTCCCATATCTCTCTTCCCCACAAACACTTTCCTCATAAACTTTTCCACATGAAACTTAACTCCCTCTAAACTGTTCTCCCAGAACAAATGGCTTTCTTCACCACTGACTACCCCTCTGGGCAAGGCTTCTGCCCATAAATCACTCCTTCCCCAAAGTTCCTGTGTAACCCTTCCTTCGCTGATTCTCTCGGAGTCACTACTTCAGTCTCCTGGTGAATCCCCCGAGGTGTGCTGCTAAAGATTTCTCAGTTACTAGGTTAACGGGATGCTCTTCCCTGTCTGATGAAGTGGTGAATTGCTTTCATTTTTTTCTGGGATTAGTCATGGCTCTCAACTCTTCCAGACCTAGCCTCCCAACTCCTCACTTCCTACCCTGCAGCAGACCAAGCAGAGAAGGACGTGCTCAAACATATAATTATTGCAACAAGAAAGGACAGAGAAACATCTCACCTTCCTTCCACATAAATTAAGTGTTGCAGAAGTGGACCATTGTTATTCAGGTTTTTTGCAAACAACTCTTAATGTTTCAAGCTACTTGATTTGAAGTGTTAGGGAAGTGTACCATTGTTATTTAGCCTTTTGCAAACAAGTCTACTTGATTTGAATAGGATTTTAGAGATTGTAAGATCAAAGATTTCTCTGTAGTTTTGTCTGATATTCATCTAGCCCCTGCTTCCACAGGGGAGTGGGCGGGTATAGCTCAGTGGTAGAGCACATACTTAGCATGTATAAGATCCTGGGTTCTATCCCCAGTACCTCCACTTAAAAAGAAAAATGTAACTCAATAATTTCTTTTTTGTGGAGCTTTTCACAAAAAGTGGAATCTGTCTCCCTGTCAAGTCTTAACTTTCCAAAGTTGCATACAATATATGTAATTCTTCTTTTACGTCAACAACCCTTTAAAATGACAGAACATAGTTTTTCACTATTCTGTTTCATCTCCAATTTGCTACCAAGTGTAACTCCATCAAACCTTTCATATTCAGCCTAAACATGTGATGTCTTTCCCAACCGCATCATCCACCCACATCATTCTCTGTAGACTCAAAGACAAGGAGACAAAAGTCACGAATTTGAGTCCTGGCTTAGTCATTCCTTTGCTGTGTGATGGTGAAAAAGTCAGGTGACCTTTCTCTAAACCTCTCTTTATTCTTCTGAAAATGAAAATGAGAATAGCATTAATGATACTTACCCAAAAGTCTCCATAAAATCAAAACTAAAAAGGACAAAGAAGGTAAAATCTTTTGTAGATTGTAAAGTACTCTGTACAGGTTATGTTCTGTGGTTATTCACATTAAAGTTCCAATCTCAGAAGTGACTTCCTCTTTTTATAGATTAGGTCCTTCCCTATTTGGCCTTTTCTTTTCCCTCTTTGGGATTCAGCATCAATGGGTCTTTTGGAACGATTGTGGCAGTGATTACTCCAGGGGAATCAGTCTCTTTGTAATAACAGTGGTCTCATTCTTTTAAAAAATGCATCAACAAAATAGCTGCAACCTCCCTCTGTACTAGTCATTCCTCCACATTTAGTCAGCTTTCTAATTGCTTTCTTATCTCCAGATCTCAAAGCCTGACCACATCACTAGAGAATGTCCCAAAGTCTGGAGGTTTTGGGGTCTCTAAGCTGGATTTTTAGCAGAGGTCCTGGGAAGGAAAGGCTGTGTTCCCTCTAATATCTTTGAAGAGTGTGTAACAGTCATTACCCTGCAGGGACCACCTTGCACAGCTCTTTCTCTGCTGCCCTCTTATGGACACCTAAGTCAAAGCCAAAGCTATCAGTGTGGACCCATTTCTTCTCATTATCAAGAGTCCCTACTGCACGGCACAGTTGTAACTGTACTGTAAGCAAATCATAAGGTACTGCATCAATAATCAATTAAAGAAAAAAATAATAACCAAAGGTCCTATTTTACGCCCAGTCAGTAGTAAAAGCCATCATGTCTTCTCCCTCATGTCATACGCAAGTCTCAGTTGAGTTCTATTTCAAGATGTCTCCCATCATTAAAATACTTTTTTAAGCCTCTTTCCTTGACCCCACATCTTTCCTCCAGGCACCACTCCCCTATATAACAAAAAAATTTTTAAGGAGTTGTTTGTACATGCTGTCTCTACTTCCTCGTCTCTCACCCTTTCTGGTGTCCACTCCAATCAAGTTGTCATTCTTGTTGCTCCAGTAAGACTACTTGTCAAGATAAGCAGTGACCTTAACTGTTTTCTTTGCTTGCCCTCCAAGACATCCTACTCTCTGATTTCCTCCCATCTCACTAATGGGTCATTCTCAAGCTCCTTTGCTGGATCCTTCCCTCCATCCTTATTTCTTTCCCCTAGATGATATCATTTAGATCACTTGCTTTAATGCCATCTATATGCTAATGACTTCCAAATTTGTATATCTGGCTTAAATTTTCTCTCTTTGATTCCAGAATCACTTATCCAGTTGCATACCCCACATGCCCACCTGGAGGTCTGGACTTTTGAAACTTCTCAGCTATAGAAACAAAACTCTTGGTTATCCACCAAAACTGTTCCCCCTTAAGGTCTCATCTCAGTAAATGGCAGCTCCATTCACCGAATCTATCAGGGCAAGAACTTAGAAACGATTCTTAATTTCTCTTTTTCTCATACCCTATTTCCAGTATGTCAGCAAGTCCTGCCTGCTCTATCTTCAAAATATCTCCAGAATCTGACCTCGTCTTACGCTTCCATCACTACCACTGATGCAAAACTAACTTTTCACCTGGTCTACCACAATGGTGTCTTGTTTGATCTCCCTCCTTCCATTTTTGCCATGGATTTTCTACAAAGCAGGCAGTGATATGTTTGCATTTTTTTTCAGGTAAATCAGTTTAAAATCCTTTCATTAGTCTCATTTTATATAAATAACAACAAAATAAAAATCCAGACTTCTTACCATGACCTACAACACCTGTCCACATCTCCAATCTTGTTTCCCACCACTATTCGCTTTTTTCCTTCTAATAATGAAACCAAGCAGGTCTCTGTGGGGCACTCCAGGATACAAAAGCCTTTCTGTGTTCCCTGCTTCTTATTTGCAAGAAAAAGGCTTTAGCCTCTAGACCTTCCTGAGTACCAAAGAGCAGATTCAAACAGTTGCTAATCAGCGAAGTAAAGGAATGCAGAAACAAAAAAGGGGCAATCAATAAACAATACTGCAGGTCCTGGTTCCTCCTCAAAGAATATACATAACAATATCTTTGAGTTCTTTTGCAGGAACTAAGGGCCCTCCCAGTTGGAAGTTGGTAGCTGAGCACAAGATTCCTGGAACACAGCCCTGTTATCTCACCACCAACCAATGAGAAGAAAGTCACACACCCTGTAGCCCTCACTCCAAATTTTGCCTATTAAAAACTTCTCCCCAAAAACCTCTGGGGAGTTTGGGTCTTTTGAGTACCAGCCACTCATTCTCCTTGTGGTCTTGCTGTAAACCTTTCTCTGATCCAGACTCCATCTCAGTTTGTTTGGCCTCGCTGCGCTGGGCACACAAACTTGTGTTCAGTAACAATAACATTGGCCTTCTTGCTGTTGCTAAATTGCCAAGTTCCCTCAGAACCTTTATGCTAGTTGCACCTTCTGCTTGAACGCTGTTCCTTAATCCACTCCCCACTCCTTTGTTTATTCAGGCATCTATTCAAATGCCAGCTCCTGAGGGAAGCCTTTCCTGCACTAAAGAGACAGGAGGGAAGGGGACACGGCACAGCCATTAAAGGAATAACAACACAAATTAGCACCAAGATGGCGAAAAACAACTCCCAGTAGACCTGGAGGCCCAAGATGGTGGGAGATTTGACTTGCAGTACACCTTGAGCTTTATTATACCCTCATTGTAATATACTAGTATGGTAAATGGCACTCCCACAGGTGCCATGACAGTTTCGAGACTGACCATAAAATGTCAAAAAGTGGGCAGTGGCCCAATTCCTGGGAATCCCACCTCCTTCCCCAAAGTAGTTGGAATAACCCTCCTACTCATTAGCATATGAAATTACTGAGCCCATAAAAACTTAACGCTGCACCTCATCGTCAGTGTCTCTCTTGCCTTCTGAGACAGCCCGTACTATCCATGGGGTGCGCATCTCTCTGAACACATCTACTTCTTACTCAATTGCGTCTCACTCTTGAATTCTTTTCTGCGTGAAGCCAAGGACCCTCACTTGATGGGGTGCATCCCAGGGACTGGTCTGAGACCTGGGACATGGCCAACCTCTTATGCCCCATTCTTTTCTGTATCACTACCCTGTTTGAAATCACTTGCTTCTTTATTACTTTCTCTTTTTCTTTTAATGGCCTTACTGAGGTGTATTTCACATGTCATAAAATTCACCCATTTCAAGTGTACAAGTCATATTAGACTCTATGGAAATAAAACAGTAGTTCTCGGTCTAGCCTACCTGTAAGTCAGTGTGAATGTTAGCAAGTGTGCATATGCCCAGAGCCCCTCCGGTGGGAGAACCTTATGTGTCTAAGTTTATACAATACACTATTATACTATCGCTGGGTACATTTTGGTTCTCTAAGTCACCTCCGTCAGACTCTCCTGGCTAAGACATTCTGGTCTGAGAACATTCCTAAACCCAGTATTGTGTAACCATACCAGGAATCAGTTTTCTAGATCTTTGGGAGTCCTGCTAACAAGCCTTTAGACCAACCACAGAGCTATCCTGAAGTAACGAGTCAGTAAGTGGGAAATATTTTAGAAGCTGGACACCCATAAAGAATGGCAGATTGGCAGAAAATATCCATAAGTACTCTTACCCTAATTCCATGCTTGCTTTTTTAAAGGCTAGTGGTTCCTACCCATTTGTGAGGGAGGAGGGTGAGTTGGCAGAGTAAACATCCAAGGAAACCTAATGACTTTCTCCTTCCCCCCGAAATTCATAATCTTGCACTTCAGAGGCTTTGCAGGCCTGTCAAGTCCAGAGTCAGAAACTTCCCACCTCCAAAACAAGCGTATCAAAAATAGCCATTTTGCCAAGTATCAACTTTATTCCCTAATGGCAATTAAATTCTTTTTATATTTTGTTTAATGGAGTGGGTGGGATGCTAACGATGGTAGTAGCTATATACTAAGAGTTGGAAGTAGCGGTGGGGATTAATATTGTGAACTGGAATTAACTTTAGACAATCTTTGATGGGCAAAAAGAACACTTGATAGAACTAGAACACGTCAACCCACACGTAATGTAGTGCTGTGTTGCTACTAATCTTTTATTATAAAATTCTAGCCAGATCTCAAGTAGAGACAGCTCAAAATAAAACAGGAAAAGGAAAGATTGGGGGAGGGAAACAGGTCAAGTGGTAGAGTGCATGCTTAGCATGCACCAAGTCCTGGGTTCAATCCCTAGTACCCCATTAAAAAATAATATAAATATAATAAACAAAGAAAAGGAAAGACTAAGGCTAAAATCAAATAGGTGACAAGCAAAATGGCATTAAAAATGAATAAAAGAGAGAAAGAAAAGAGAACAGGAGAAAGAGATTGGCGAGTGAGATAAAGTAAGCCTCCTAAAAGAACAAACTCAGAATGAAAGTGAAAAGTGAAAAACCAAATGGAGGGGTGGGGATTCTGTGACCCCAAAACAAGAGAACAAAGGCAGATTAATCCCAAACAATATCAAATCTAATTTAAGCCAAAGCTAAAAATCTGGAAAAAAAGATTAAAGGCAGGGAATTTTCCATTTTTATTAAAATCCAAATTTACAGTAACAGAAAAACAAGGCAGACAGTAAGTGTTTATTCAAAAGATGTCCCTTAGAAACAAAGTACAATTATGAAAAGCAGAGGCTTATTTACAAGGAAAAGAGCAATGCAAACCTGAGCCAAATCAAGTTTAGATGCAAGGCACATTCTCCCTCACCTTCTTGTTTTAAAGGGGCAGCAGGTGGCATTATCTATTTGTCTCTATTTCTAGTAGCAATCAACAAACAGGATGGGAAATAACCGAAAAGAAAAAGAAAAAGACCAGATTCTTCCTTTCCTGCTAAAAAATGTGAGGATGTCAAGGATCCTTGACAGCATTGACCTCTTTCATTAAGTCAGCACACTAGTTTGCTAATGTGAAAACATCTCCAAGATATATTAAAACAAAATAAAGGAGCCAGGTGCCAAACGGTATGTATAACATGCTAACTTCTGTGTATAATAATAGGAGAAAAAAATTAAGATATGTATTTTTTAATTTATTTGTATTTTTATAAAACCTGAAAGAATGCACAAGAAGCTAATAAAAGTGGCTCCTAGTGGGGTGGGGAAGGAAGGGCAGATGGAAGATAGAATTAACGTGAAATTTTTCACTGTATACATTTTACGTTGCCTAATTTTTTAACTATGTGATGATATCACCTATTCAAAATTTTAATCTAAAGAAAGAGAGAAAACTAACTTAAGTGTATATTTTCATTTCTAAATTGCTTACATTCTTACCTTTATGTTTTATTTTATAACAGCATTTTCTTTCAAACACTACAAAAGACCTCAACTTGATTAAAAATAAAATACTTCACACCACCAATTATACTATTCTACACAGCTAATTTGAGGGGAAATTAATTCTACCATCAAAGCAAATCTCTCTGCTTCTAATTAGGCTTCAATCCATCAAAACACTGCAGTGTGATTTCCACCAATCAGTCCTTAGTTTAAAAGCCTTAAATGGCTGACCACGTGCCTAGAAAATAAGGTTCTTACTTCTCAGCCTGAAGTCAGAACCGGAAACAATCTAACCCCTCTCCACCTTATCTCCAAGTGTTCCCATTCATGATTTCTTCAATTTAGCTATTCCAGTCTGTTCAGAGACTCCTGAATTTGCCTGCATGAAGCACCTTCAGCCACATCCTCTTCACCCATCTTGCCTGTAAAGCCTAACTCAAGTCCTGCCTGTCCCTTTCCCACTCCCCATCCTCTGCAGTTCATGTTATCATTGGCACTTAAGCATATGCTACTTCTCACACATTATTGTATTCCTCTTTCAAAAGCAATTTTTCTAAACAATGACAATACAACACATGAAAAGAGAAAAAAAACGAACACAAAGTGTTTTCAAGTTTTTAAAAAAAACAGCTTTACTGAGATATAATTCACATGCAATAAAATTCATACCCCCTTGAAACTAGAATTCTAGTTAATTTATAATTAATAATTATTACCTACAATTAAATGACTATTACTTGCCTGTAGCTAATTTCCCTGTCATAGTTTAGTTTGTACTAAAGAATATACAATTTTGTAATACAGCATTGTAAATCAACTATACGCCAATTTAAAAAAAAATTTAAAAATAGATAAACAAGGTCCTACTGTATAGCATAGGGAACTATATTCAATATCTTGTAATAATCTGTAATGAAAAAGAATATGAAAAATATACATGTATATGTATACTTGAATCACTATGCTGTACACCAGAAACTAACACTACATTGTTAATCAACTGTACTTCAATTAAATAAAGTAAAAAAAAAATGCAACTTTGTTCTGTTACCATGGCTGTATATTTAACGCCCTAACATGAATTCAGTAATATATACTTGTATAGAGGTTTTTTTAGACTCTTGAATCAGGACATCAAATGCATAAATTTCTTCATGAATCTAGTATTCTATAATGAAATACATGACACCTTTTATACCTCAATAGCTAGAAATGCCCTTAAATTTTCCACTCAAGTCTCTCTGGGACATATTTTTCAGGTGGCACCTTTCTGGTTCCTGATCCATCTCACCAGAGGCAGATCAGGGGTAAGAAAGCCAAGCACCAAACGCAGCCCTCATCTAACTTCCAAATACCCATCTGCTATGTACTCATGTCTTCTGCTCTAGTCATACCTGTTGTGAAAATGACCCAAGGACATGCTTAGTGCTTTTCACATCCCTGTGCTTTGGCTCACTGATAGGAAATCTTCTTCCTTTTCATCCTTTAAGACTAAGCTCAAAGTTAAACAACCTTTCTCGCCATAACCAATCCTCACAGTCCCGTGTATGCAGTTTGTCCTTTGGGCTCACAAAATATGTGACCCATACCTATTTTATACCACCTTATATTAACAGTTACTAGCTTTACAAATGTGTATCTCTTTAGATTGTAGGGCACTTGAGAGGAAAAGACTGTTTTCATATTCTCAATTTTAATGTTTTTGTAGCTAGGAGTGTTATACAGAGATACTCAATAACCTGATTAAAAAGAAACATCTCAAATTGTGAATCACTATATTGTACACCTGTAACATATAATATTGTACATCAATAAAAAATGAATTAAAAATGTCTGTAAGCCACCTCATTAAATGGACAAGTTACAGTTGTGTACATTTCTAAAGGACACCATCCTCCCTTCTACACCAGCTCTCTCAGACAAATGACAGATGCTAACAGATTGTCAAGCAGGGTTTTAGAGGCGGGTGAAGGTACAAAGAACTGATGAAAGGAAGTGTGGTTAGTTACAGGGCCACACCAGGATGCTCTTTCTTTGTGCTGGGCTCAGCTAAGTAGGCCAGTTACCAAAGGATGATTTGAAAGAGTTGTCAAAAGCTTTCCTTCAAAATGCCTCTTCTTTATAATGCTGCCACTAACTGAAATGTTAACCACTCTTAGAGGCTCATCCAGCTTTGTCAGAAGGCAAATAGGCCTGGGAGGGTAGTATGGTTTTCAAACATGCCAGCCAGCTGAATGCAAGTTGATAAGCACAAACAGAGCAGTGAGCCAACAAACGGCAATGCCTGGACACACATCACGGGGAGGTTCTGACCAAGCACAGCGAAGAGATAGACTAGAGCCCAGGAAGAAAGCAGTGAGGGAAGGAGGTGCTCCAAGAGAAGAAGCCGAGTAAGAGTGGACTCCATGGGTTGTCTGGGGCTGGCAGGACTAATTGGCCGTGGAGTGGTGGCAGCAGAGGAAGGGCTATTTGCTGCTGCACTGTCAGGATGGAGGGAAGGAGTATGTGGCTACCCTTAATCATGTCAGACGTTGAAGTAGGGGACTGAAGGAAACCAACAGGAAATATAACTAGGGCTTAACAAGAAAGTGCAGCTATGGAACAGAAACTGAGACCAGCGTACAAATTCAGATATCCCTGAAGGAGAGTAGCCAGCGGGGGAAATGACTGCAAAGCAAAGGGACAGGGGCAAGACGGGTCTGCGGTGGGGGGATGTGGCCATCAGGTGCCAGAAGTTAGCCCTTCCTCCCTTATCTTCTAACACTTTCTCTTCCTCCTTTTTGCCTTTCCTTCATTCTGTCCTGCACCACATACTTCCTCATCTCAGCTCTCAGCTGTCTGAGAAGCAGTCAGTCAAGCAGGACATGGGGTCCCACAGCCTTTCATTCTAACCTTAATCGGTGCCCCAGCCTTACTCCAGATTACACAAAAATGAAGAAATTATTTCATCTTTCTTTTTATTCTACAAATATGTTAAGTATAAACATCCAAAAGGAATGGGCTGTCCCTTGTGTGGTCTCCAGTGCTTTGGGGAGGCAGAACCGAGCCCCCAGGAATGTGAGAGGTTCATTTCCGAAGAGCTAGTAGTAGTTACTGCGCAGAGTTCAACGGCTCAAGTCAAATCCTGGGCATGTCCCCAAGTGTGTGGTAGGGCTTGGGCTCCAGCTCATGTGGACAAATAGGGGTGGAAATTATTTGAGATGACAACTGAGCAAAAGAAGACCCAGCACTAGAAAGTTCTGCTGGGAGAGAAGTAGGGAAGGTGACGAATGGGGAGCCTCCTCTTCTTTCTGCCACCACCTCAAGGCAGAGGCACGTGACCCCAGAAAGAGGCTGAAGTAGGTAGCAGTTTCTTGGCTCCCATAAGAGAGAGGCCAGACCACTCCAGGGCCAGTTAACTGGCCTTGCCAGGCAGCGGAATACTGGCCACAAGAATGGAGACAAACTGTTCCAGTTTCTGTGCCGCTTGTTTCCCGGCCTCTAGGACTTCCTCGTGATTAGCCTTCTCCTGGTTTTCATAATCTAAGATGGCCTTGTTCGTGATGAGGGAGAAACCAAAGACCCGCAGTCCGCAGTGCCTTGCGACGATCACTTCTGGTACTGTGCTCATGCCTGACGTGGAGAAGGAAGGAAACCAATCGTCAGGATCTGCAGATGACTCTTTTCCTCACCCGTTAGCCTCACCTCCACTCATCACTTCATTGACAATTTCACATCTCAAAAAAACACCCAAAGCAGCTAAATCATTCTCGAGGTCAGGTTGTTCTGTTGCCTTAGAGAGGTGGGCCTTGGAGGGTCTTAACATATTTTTATAAATATTACCATTGCAATACTTTATTTCTCTATGTTTGTGGTCATACTAAAGTCAGTTCTAATAATGCAGTTCTATTTTCCAGCCAGGGGTACAGAAAGTAGCTATAAAGATATTTGTTAGAATAATCTTTAGAAACAGTCATCAAATCATAGAAAGGTCATCAGCATTACAGTGGTTAAAGCCCTTGGTGCTGGATGGTGCATCGATGTTACAACACACCAAACCCCCCACCTCATTTAAAGTCAGTTTAATTCAGTCCTCCCTTAAGTCAGATCGTCTTTCAATTTACTATCTTTCACTCCTTCCTATCCTTTGTTACCAGAACCCTCCCTCTTCAAGCCTCCAGCCAAGTTCCCCTTCTCACCAACGGCATCCGCCCCCAGCTTCTGCAGCAGACGACACTCTGCCACAGTCTCAAAGCTGGGGCCCGCCACCATCACATAGGTGCCTTCCTGTAACTCTCTCTGCTCCCCCATTTGTTTCCAGGTACTGTGAGCCTTCCGCCTCATATCCCGGTCGTACGCATCAGACATCGCAGGGAAACGAACTCCAAACCTAGGGCACAGGATGGATTATCCAAGATTAATGGATTACAGTGAGCTCTCTCCTCGCTCGCAGACAAGTCCTTAAAGCCAACCCATTTATACACAAAGGAGCAGGATAGGTACCTTTCCTCATTGGGCCCTCGGAGAGGGTTCTCACCACAGAGACCAGGTAGGTTGATGTGATCGCGGATCAACATGATATCTCCAACTTCAAACTTGGGGTTGAGCCCTCCAGCTGCATTAGTGACCATTAGGGTGTCCACACCCAGAAGCTGGAAAACCCTCACAGGGAATGTCACCTTAGAGGCAAAAGATAAAAGATCAGAGAGTGTTCTTTAAAATTTCATCAGTCAACTCCTGCAGATGAGCGTGACCTACATCATGAAAGAAGAGAAAGGAGGGAACCAAAAATCTACCTTGCCCAAGTAGGTAGGTAATAAAATAAGATGGAGAGCTCTCTTTCCCTTCTTGCAGACCCAGCCAGGCTTGTGCCCCCGATTTACCTTCCAGAGTGGGTAGCCTTCATACAGGTGGAACCTGCCCTGCATCATCACACAGGCTCTGCCATTCAAGAACCCAAACACCAGTCGACCAGCATGACCTGGCACTATACAAAAAAGGAAAGGAAATGAATGGAATGATGCTTTCATACAATGCATATCCACTGAGCACCTCCCATCAGCCAACTCACAGTGCTCAACATGTGAGGGTGTCATTAACCAAAAGAAAACATTATCATCTCCACTCTCAGAAAGTTTAAGTCTGATGGGGAGACAGAAATTAATCATAAAACTTACACGTAAGTACATCCTGAGATTAGAGCTATGGGAGTAAGGATGTTCAATGTAAACATACATCAATTTCTTTTTAAAGAAATGTCAAAAGAATGAGAAAGCCACACTGCAAGAGAATAAAAATGAGTAAAAAGTAAATGGGTAATAATGAATGCAGTGAGTGTTATAATTATAGGCTTCTTTTCCAAAATTCTCAACATGTGTATTTGTATTCATTACCCTAATGAAACTATATGCCTCCTCCTCACTCCTGAAAGAGAGCTCATGGTATATTGAAGCTTCCTAAAGAAGTTACAGACAAGGGAGAAAGGGGCTGATGTCAGACCCATACAAATCTCCTCCTTTTTGACCCACAAAACAGTCCTGTGGGAATACAAGCCCTCAATGGGGCATGCAGGGGCGTGGGAGTGCAAAGATAACTCCTCATACAGACACAGTAACCATTACTACCATTTCCCTTATCTGGCATTTCTCCTTTAATGGACATGGCCAACCTATCCCTCAGGGAATGGATGGTCTGGGAGAGGGACCAAAACCAAGGAGAGTTGAGGGATACTCAGAGGTTGAGGAGCTTATATTAAAAAAAAAAAAAAATACCAGTGATAGAGCAGGGGGGGACACAGTTAAGAAAACCCAAATGGAGTATAAAAAAATTAGTTGATAAAGTTTAAAAAAAATTAATCCACTTATCACTTGGTGCAGTGCCCTTCTCACTGGGGTTAGGAGTGGCAGGTGGAGCCAATGTCCCTACTATCTCCCTTAGAAAACTTTGCTCTCCCTTCTTTCTTTTTAATATTGCCTTCTCCAACCCCCATTCCCTCCTGCCTGCTCTAGTCTCCCAGTCTTGCTCCAAGGGGTTTGGGGAAAATACCTGTTCAAAGTCTTAGCTCTCCAGGGAAAAGAGGAAGGAAGGTAGAAACTTGGAAAATTAATGAATAAGCCAAGGGAAGTTAGTTATCCGAGAAATTAATAAGTAAACCAAATAAACTACCCTTGCCCTTCACTTGTCCCTGTTTCACCGTCCCTTTTCTAAGCCTTGCCTTAGAGCTTTAGGCTGCTGTGAGGATGCTGGGTATACTGTTCTCAGGTCCCACAGAACTGCACTGTGCAGAGGGTGCCTGTCCCCCTCCAAAGGGCCAGTGAGAATCAGGTCTTGTGTATTCACGTATTATCTGGGTATTTGTCTGCGAGAACATGGCAGTCAACACGTGTTCATTTGTTGCTGTGACCAGTGTGTGCTTTCTCCCAGGTCTGGAGCTAGAGCTGGGAAGACTGGGAATGGCAGGAACACATAGGAGAGGTCTGATTTTGTCCTGGGAGGTTACAGGCACTGCTTTGTCCACTTAAGCTATGGAATAAAAGAAATGAGACGGGTTTATGAGGATGTGGTGACCATGGCATGTGTGGGGAAAGAGGGTGTGGGGGAAGTATTTCAGAGCTTAAGGAGTTGAGTCATTAAGGCATAGGAAATATGGCATCATTTAGTACCTTGGACACACACATGCCCTGTCTGTTACAAAATTTCTACCAGGGGATTTTCCCTCTAAAGTCATTCTGAATCTTGGTGGGGTTTCCCTTCTCTTACAAGAGTTGTCTCTAGTCAAATGCTACAGAGGATAACCAGAAGTAGGCAGCTGTAGAAGCAATATCCCCCCAGTAGAATCCCATCAATATCCCTCAGTCCCATCCCTCCTCCCCCTTGCCAGTACCTGTACTTCTAGGAAAGTTTGGTATCTCCTTGTAGTCAAAGATCTGGGTCTGAGTTAATCTATCAGTCAGACCTCCTAACCCAGAACCACAGATCACTGCCACTTGAGGTCGGTGCTTGGTGTGAGACAGAAGCCATTTGGCAGTGGTCTGATAATCTTCATATGTGAATCTAGGGGGGGAAAAAAGGAAAATCAAGGTAAGTTTCACTCCCATCCCAAGGGCATCATAAACTAATGACCTTCAGTGTAGAAAGGCTGGCAGGGGTATCAAGGAGACAGGGGACCGAGAAGCTGGCCAAGGAGCTGCCCAAAAGGAGGCTCTTCTCTCTCAGAAGAGGCCACTCTAAGCTCACCTACCCGCTACTCCTCTTTCTGAAAGTCTGACGCAAAACTCCTGCCTCATTCCAGAGCCTGGCAAGTTAACGATGCTTATGTTTCCACCACCAGCCCCAACCCCAGTTTTGCTACTGGCAGGATGAATATGTCTCCTGTGACAAAGATTTAGAGAGAAAGGGCTTATAGTCTACAGAGAAGTACAGTGAAATAATCACATCAAGGACTGTTAAAGGGCTGGGCCAGAGGATGAAAGATAAGAAGTACACTCAAAATGGAATTAAGACCTTCTTTAGGGAGGGACAGACCCAATACAATCCTCCTTAGTACCCTACCTATCTGCTAGAAACACTCAAAATGTAATTAATTACCCTGAGGGTAGAGATAAACCTAATTTCCTTTTGGACCCTTACCCTCCAGCAGTCAGACAAATAATAAGGGCTAATAAATGTTTTGATTGACACACACACAAAAAAGCCATATGAACATTCCTAGTAGAGGTCTATGTGCCAGTTAGTTCCCCAGTATCCTTAATTCTGTGATTCCCTGGACCCACACAGATCCTTATCATATGGAATTGCAAGGGGTATTCAAGACTACATTCTAAACAAGTTACTGCACAAAAAAAGCAAAAACCCAGGCCACTACTCTGGGTGTCAGTGGCTGGAGCAGAACTGACTGCCCATGTTTCTCAGCAGCAGTTTGTGAAAAATAGACTCTGGAGCCCACCCCTGCAGATGGATAATTCTGGAGAGAGGCCTGGAATCTCCAGTCCTTACAGAAGGTGTGCCTCAGGTAATTTTTTTTTTTTAATTGAAGTATAGTCGGTTTACAACATTGTGTTAATTTTTGGTATACAGCATAGTGATTCATTTATGTGTGTGTGTGTGTGTGTGTGTATTCATTTTCATATTCTTTGTCCTCAGGTAACTCTGATTCATAAATTCACAATTTCTGGTCTAGCAGGAAGCAGAACTCAACCTGGATTCTAGTCCCAATTTTGTCTTTTTAGAAAAGTAACTTGTGCTTCAAATTCTTTCCTCAAGTATAAAGCAAGGGAATGTAATCGACCTCACCAATCCTATAGGCTCAGTTAGAAAATGAATTAAAAACTTGCTCACGAGCTTGGAAGACCTTTGACTCCATAAATCACGGTTCAGTCCACAGCACTTGAGCCTTTTCCCCGACTTTTCCCCCCGCTTGTGTTTTCCTCCTTGCCTTTTCCTATCTTTCCTTCTCTTTACCAAGGGCCAAGGATCTTTGCCCTTCAGAGACCTAAAGACTTACACTTACTCAGAAGCCAGATATCCCCAAGAATCAGCTGGGAATTTTTCTCACAATTCCAGCCCAGTTCTGTCACACCTATCTGGAAAAACCAAGCGTGGGTGGGGGGAACTAAGGTGTGACAGAGCTGAATACAATTAACCAAGCTTCCAGAGGAAGCCTTTTTCCTCAAAAGCAGTGTCTTTGAAACCAGATGACTACAGTACACCAGGCTACCCTCTGGGAAGTAGCTAGGTAAGGGATGAGGTGGGGGAAATAGAACTGAGGTCACTGGATGATGAAGAGAGAAGCAGTGAGATGGTAAAAGTTAATCAAACAGCATCCCCAAGAGGTGCAAAGTAAATGAAAGAAGTGTGAAGCTCTGGCCACCCAGCACCTCTGGCCACAGCTTACCCTCATTGGCCATCAGTCTCCCAAGAACTTTCTCAGTCCCTGGGCATCCCAAAACCACTGTGATCCCTAATGCTGGAGATTTAGGCTAGGAGTTCCAGGACCAAAGCAGAAATGAGCTTTCCAAGATGGGGTGAGGGAACAAGGCAGTGTCTGTTGCCCAGATCAACGAAAAAGAATTTCCTTCTCTCCTAGGAGACTCCATCCCCAACTTAATTGGACCTCTAACTTGGATGGAAGAGAGGTGTTGGTAAGGGAGGTAAGCAATCTCTCTTCTGAAGGCGGAATCCTAAATACGGGCACAAAAGTATCACGCGGCTTTACATAGACTCTAGAATAGGAATCCGTGATGAGCACATGGGTTGAGAAGACCTCTTCCTGTGGGGGTGGGGGTGGGGGTGAGTATGCTCCCTCTACACTCACACATAAACGTGCGCGTTGGCACGCACACGCGCACACACACACACACCCCGGCTCCTTTTACTAGCGGACTACGCTCTACTAATCTGTCCCCTTCCTGCTCAGGTGGCGCCACTTTGCTGGATTCCCGCGCGCGCCCCTGCCAGCGCTGGCCGCCCCACGGCTCTGTCGCCTTGCCCCTGACACTAGGCTCCGAGCCGGGCCTCTCGGCATCTCCCGGGCACTCGCTCTCCCTCCCGACCCCCTGGAGGCCCAGAATGCTGGGTTTCCTGGTCTCGAAGACAACCATTTCCCCTCCCCAGGGGCCCCCAGGGTTCCCTGGGCCTGGTGCCCGCCTCACCCGATCTCCATTGTCCCGCCGACGCCCTTTCGAAGAGTTTGCCCTTCTCAGCTAAGATCTGCTCAGCTGAGCTCAGCCGCTGTTACCCGGTGCAGTCCACACAGTTAGCGCACTGTTCTCACCGCGCTGGCTTATATACCGCCAGCGCCGGAGTCCCCAGCCAATGGCAGGAAAGTACGCAGCCGGCCCATCTCCATGGTGACGTGCCCTGACTCAATTGCCCCAGGCTAAACTGTAAATCTAATCCGAGTTCTTTCCAGCTGCTTTACCTTTCTCGCGCCCCACCCTACCCCCCGGGTGTAGGGGGAGGAGGGGAGCATCCAGCGTTTGGCCTCGGCACTCATTGCTTACAGTAGGACCGGAGTTTCCAGCGCGGAAACCTGTGAGGGAAGAGGGCTAGAAGTCGGGAGGAGAGCTCCCGAACCATCTAACTGCAGCCCAATTTCTGGTTGTGCCTACAGCAAATCGTGAGAGATTTAAAAAGAGAACATATTAAACCTTAGGTCGCGCAACCCCAGAATAAAATTAAGTGAGCCTGTGTCTGAGTTGCTTCCCGGACACAGGAAACAGGGTCGAACCTAGCAAGAATGACGATCTGGAGGTTACAGGATTTGGGAGAACATATCCGGGTCTAAATCTTCTCTCCAGATGGGGAGAAGAAAAAGTTCTTCTCCGGCGAGAATTCCCGGATCCTTGCACAAGGATGCAGCAAATCCCCTTCTCCAGGTGTTTCCAAACTCTCTATAGATATTAAGCTTTGGGATTTGGAAATGAGAAATGGGAATTCCCCGAATTATATGATATTCATAAAATACTTCCATGTATTCTTTACTTATTATTATGGATATCTTAAAAAAACTGTATATGGATATCTAAATAAATAAAGTTAATAGTATTTACAAAGTATTATAGTCTATAGCAAATGTTCAAATGTTGGAGAATGTGAGTATTATTGGGTAGTGTTCCAACAGTAAGCCAAAACCAGCCCACAGCCTGTTTTGGTAAAATAAAAGTTTTACTGGAAAACTCATACACACACACACACACAAATTCCTATATCCCCCACACAGACTGGGAAAGGATGGGGAGGATAGGGTGGGGATGGGATAGGGAAACAATCCTTTGTGTTACAGACAGACAGTCCCTTGATTTACACAATACTGGATCCAAGCAATTCAAATAACTAGAGAAGGACTCTTCCTCCAAATGAAAATTTCTGTAACAGAACTACACGATATAATGTCTTTGTAAGACAGCTATTTCCTGCCTTCACTTTTACAAGTTCAACCAAGTTCACATACAATCACAAATCAATGGTCCTTGCTTAGATATTGGAATCCTCCACCCCTTTCCACTCTCCTAAACTCTAACATTTCCTGCTTATCGTTATACCATCACCGTGTCCCAAGTCACTGTTTCCCAGCCCTGCTTCTGTCTCATTCATGTAACAAATACTTATTGAGCATTAACTGTATACCAGAACTGTTCTAGTGTTAAGGACATAAGAGTAATGACAATGTATGTAAAGGCAAAAATAATATATATAAAGAACTGAGCTCAGTGCCAAATGAATGGTTATTTGTTTATTACTATTATTATTATCCTTATTCATCCAGTAATTTTAGCAAAGGTAACAATAGGGTGATGTAAAAATAAAGTTTTGGAGGGGTATATAGCTCAAGTGGTAGAGTACATGCTTAGAATGCATGAGGTCCTGGGTTCAATCCCCAGCATCTCCTCTAAGAATAAATGAACCAAATTATCTCTCCCAACCAAAAAAAAATACATAAATAAAAATAAAAGTTTCACCTTGGTGATGTGACTCTCTACAATTGAAACCTTGAAAGCATGATTTTGAATGTTAAGTTCAGTCATAAGTAAAAAATCAGCCTAAGGTTGATCTATCAATATTTGACAGCTTAAAGATTCTTTTTAAACACGCCAAATCCAATCCAGTTTATACAAAAAACAAAATTAGGATATGATTACATCTAAGAAACTGTAAACTTAAGCAATTAATTTTAATTGATTCTGTCTAAAGTAAGTATATGTAAACCAAAAGAAAATAATCTGCAATATACTTACAAAAGGAAAACTGGGGGACAGGCTCAGTCTTCTGTAGTGTTTCTTCAGTGTCATTTGGGGAAGAGTCTGCAGTATGTATACTTTCTGGGCACCAAAGAAATGTACTGTTATATGAAAGGCAAGGACAGTTTACCAGACCACATCTTGGCCAGGGTGATATAACCTTCAGAACTATATAACATAATTTATTCTGAATTCAAGTTCAGCAACCAAGCTTCTGCACAATCATTTGGATCCCCAGTCTCTTTAATCTCAGATTCACCAATGGCCAGGTGAGGAATCTACCCTATGAAGCCCAGTAGGCCTCCTCACACCACGTCTTTATCTTGTGGTCTATCCCACAGGAGGGCCCATGCTCCAGGTTGCATCCTACCACTAACCTTAGTTTGTTTACATCTCTTACTGCTGTCTTCACAGGTTTTGTTTGTTTGTTTGTTTGTTTGACCTTTAAGGTTACAGATTCAGGCATTCTGGGAACATGTATCTGGGGCACCGTGAACACTGGTATACAGCGAACACTTAATGGTCAAATCTATGAAATGTCCATTAAATGTCTATTATTTATCTTTAGGCCATTTCAGGCCAAGTCCCCATACTCCATTTTGATCTGTTTTCAACACTCCAGAGTTTTCCAGTTTCTCAATTTATAGGGCACTTAGGACCTCAGCAATTTTTTCACAGCATCCCTAGGTCAGAAGAAATACCTAAGAGTTTTGCTTCTAAGGTAGTTGGTGCCTAACAACCTAGTAACCATTTGGGAAAAAAATATAGACAAGTTGAAATAAATAATATTTTTTTTCTTAAATAACCATGATTAGCTACTAATGGAATGTGTGTGCCTATTGGGCACTTTACAACTTCTCAAACCTTGGAATCCTGCACTGCTACCCTCATTTCCTGTGTCCTGCTAATTTTCACACCGTGCTTACTTTTTTATCAGAGGCACCCCCTAAAACCCAGCTTCGCAAAGATATTATTGTTGCACAATCAACATTCAAATTGTGAATTACCTTGGGCTAGCAGTTCACATAGTATACAAGAGATGTTGAATATTGTTGTATTTCCCTTAAAATTTTTAAATATCCCATCGTACCCCCATGAATCTGCACCTTGGCACAGAGTTTGGGAACTGTGGCCCCAGATACTCCATGCCACCTCATTCCTGAATCTGTGTAACATAAATGACTCTAATCAAACCACCTGTGAATGAATTCCATCTCCACCCTTTACCTACCAGCTGAGTGATCCAAGGCAAGTAGAATTCTTACTATGTCTTGGTTTTCTTATCTGTAAAATGGTGTAATAATAGTACTTACTATTGTTGGAAGGATTATATAAAAGGCCAGTTAAGTGTTTAGATAAGTACCTGGAATTATAGTAAGCACACAGTAAATGTTGGCTATTAATATTATCCCCCATTGTCTCTTTTTGATCTCTTTAGACCCACCTAACTAGGAATTGGATCAGAACAAAAACTAGAGGTACACCCAGCCCATCAACACCAACTTTAATCCTGCATTGTTTACAACAGCAGCCACTTGTCAAATGTGGCCATTTAAACTTAATAAAATTATGATGAAATAAAATTAAAGTTCAATTCAACTGCTCAATAGCCACATGTGGCTAGTGCTTACCATATTGCATAGCACAGAAACATTTCAATCATTACAGAAAGGGCTATTGCACAGCACTGTTCTTATCTTATCTAGTCACTGCTACCCTGTATCTACATTTTAAAAAGCTGGAACTATGTTTTATGCTGTACTTTTACATCAACTCTAGAGTGATTGTAGCTCATTACTGCCTTATTACCCTCTCTTCTATCTTATCAAGGGACTCCCATGTCCAGGCACACACTCGTAACACACCCATCTTCCACACTCAATATCAAGGAAACTGGTATGCTTATGGACTGGGAAGGCATCTCCAGATAGTGACTCCTAAGGTCAACATTCACAGAAGCAGGCTCAGCCTCTTAGGGTTCTTTTCAGCGAGGGACCTATTTCATTCCTTCCCTCTCGACAGAGATTTCTTATTCTCTCTAGGTCACAAGATAGATGTTCTATTTAAATACCTACCCCACTACCACCCAGAATCTTTGACTTCCCACTTTCTCCAATTTTTGACATTTTAAATATTATTTTAGTTTAGTCTTTTCCCCTGTTTAAAGGACCACTTTCATTTCTTTTCTCTGTAGGAGATCCCTATCTGTGCCTCACTCAGCACAGGAACAGACTGAAGATACATACACTGACCTAACACTGAATTCCCAGAAAGGGAAGCTGACTAGACCCCAAAGGAAGGGGCAAAGCACTGGAGCACAGGAAAGACATGGAACAGAAGGAACAAAGGTACAGAGTGATAAACAGAAATAATCAAATATTCCCATAAAACCAGACCACACTCCATCCAACACCATCAACACCCACCCCATCCCGCCACCCTTCATCTTGCTTAACTCACGCTACATATTACCAAAAACATTCTTCACCCCAGAAATGGACTAAGGGATGGTGTTGTTTTCACACTGGTGGTAAACTACCACTTCAGGAAAGGGTAAAGGAGAAATAGGCTACGCGGAAAAGGGAAATCAAATCGAGACACTGGAGCACAGGAGCCAGGCAGACGTTTCCAGCCCCGTTCCCTGACATCTACGCAGTGTGGTCATTACCACTTGGCTGGAAGCTTGAAGAAAAAACTCTTCCAAATTTTTGCAGTTTATTTCTTTATATCCATCTGTTATGGACTCTTACAGACTATCTCAAAATGCGTATGTGGAAGCCCTAACCCCTTAACCCCAATATGACTATATTTGGAGACAGGGCCTTTAAAGAGGTAATAAGGTTAAATGTGGTCATGAGGGGTCCTAATTCAATGACTGGTGTTCTTATAAGAAGAGGAAGAGACAGCAGGGATGTGTGCGCCCAGAGAAAAGGCCACATGAGAACACAGTGGAGAAGGCAAGTATCTGCAAACCAAGGAGAGAAGCCTGCTGACACCTTGATCTTGGGCTTCAAGGCTCCAGAACTGTGAGAAAATAAATTTCTGTTGTTTAAGCCACCCAGTATGTGCTATTTTATTATGGCAATCTTAGCAAACTAACATACCTCCATAGCCTGATTTTTCTCAGTCTGAGTGAGAAGACCCCAACCCATAACTAAGATACCTGATGCAGGGGTAATATTGAACTTAACTACCTGTAGAGTCCTGATACCAACCAATCAGAATCAATGCCAGCCATAAACAACTGATGTCAGCCACAATGGAGTGTCCCAGCTGAATTTCCAGCCTGCTTGGGACTGCAGCTGACAATACTGCTCAGTACACAAATTTACCTCAAGATGAGTCTTACATTAATTCATCGATTAATTAGCCACTTATCAAGCAACTTCTGTATGCCAGGCATTGAGCATAAAGGGCTCCATCCCAGATACCATATATTCTGCCACCTCTGCACTTCTGCCCTTTCCAGTCTGCCTAGCAGAAGATGTGAGTGCGAAAGTATTAAACTATGAGTCAGAAGGCCTGGACTTTCAGTCCCATTTCTCTTACTTAGCTTAAGTGACTCTAGCTCACAGAGCCTCTATTTCCAAATCTGCAAAACAAAAATAGTCCTGCCTTCCCTGTCCATATCATAGTGGGTTGTTTTTTTTTAAGTGATGGAGGTACTGGGGATTGAACCCAGAACCTCCTGCATGCTAAGCATGCGCTCTACCACTGAGCTATTACCCTCCCCACCACAGTGAGTTTTGAAATCAACTGAATATGGATATAAAAGTGCTTTGTTAACTGTGAGCAAATTACAAATATTATTATCATTACCTTTTGCATTTTTTTGCCTACTGACCTACTCAGGATAGAGCTCAAATTCAAGTTATTCATGCATGGTAATATAATAATCTCTTATATTTTTAAAGTTTTCTCTGGCTGCTCTAGCTAGAAGTGATTTCTTCTTTCCTTGAACTTGTATTACACTATTTAATTCATTTCCTATG
This sequence comes from Camelus bactrianus, assembly GCF_048773025.1. Taxonomy (NCBI): domain Eukaryota; kingdom Metazoa; phylum Chordata; class Mammalia; order Artiodactyla; family Camelidae; genus Camelus; species Camelus bactrianus. Next base: position 64,930,294 of record NC_133544.1, read on the forward strand.
AAGCATGTGTTGCATCATGAATTTCTAGTGATGACACTTTTTCCATGTAATAAAAGTTTACTAACGTTGATAGTTTATACTGTGAATTTTCACATCATTATGTCTCCCTACCCAGACTCTAAGTTTTTTAAGGAGTATCTTTCACAAAGAGTAGATATATTACAAATGTTTATAGATGATTGTTGAAATTCTACCATTTGCAGTAGGTTGAAAGCATGGCTATAATATTTTGCAGCTCCTCCCATCAAGAATTGAAGTCCATTCCCACACACCTTGAATCTGGGCAGGACTTATGACTTGCTATGACCTAGAATGTGGTAGGAATGAGGTTGTTCTAGTGCTGGAGTCTAGGCCTAAAAATTGCCTTGCAGCTTCTCCTTTCACTCTCTTGGACCATCACCCTAAGTACCACCATGCTATGAAGAAGCCCAGCCCATCCAGCACGTACAACTGCCAGACATGTGAAGGAGGCCATCTTGGATCTTTCAGTTGTTTTCAGTCACCTCTGACTGTCCGCTCACGAAGGAGCCCAGGTGAGACCAGCAAAAGAACTGTTCAGCCAACCCGCAGAATCATGAGGGAAAAACACATCATTTTGTTTGGATGTTGTTCATTACACAGCAATAGATAACAGAAAGCCAGAAGAGTTATTCCTCTCCTTCATGTGGATAGGATACTCACCTACCTCTTCTATGGCCCTTCTCACAAATTACCTCTCTCTCTGGCTATGAATCTTCTGACCACTACCAGACCACTACCAATGCCACTGAGGGTGAGACAGAATTTATTGATCCTAGTGTTCTCCTAAAGAACTGTGCTGGGAACTGTAGAGAGTTGGTGATGGGCCCATTTACAGCATAAGTAATGGCTCCTTCGAAGGGAATTCAAGTCCCAAAGGAATTTATTGTAAGGTAGTTTCATACGAGAGCACTTAGAGAGCCACTGTACTTCCCTTAACCCCATCTCACACCTATATGGGCAGAGGCTAGTCTGGCATTAAAAGGGATCTGAGCAGGAAGGTATAGCTCAAGTGGTATAGCGCATGCTTAGCATGCACAAGGTCCTGGGTTCAATTCCTAGTATCTCCTCCAAAAAAGTAATTGAGTAAATAAATAAATAAGCCTAATTATCTCTCCCCACCCCAATAAAAAGGGATCTATAACAGATCATATTCAGGGACTATTCCATCATAACTTGCCTTCGGTGCCTCACGTATCAGTCAGAGAGGATACTCTTCCTATTAGCTAACATTTACTTCTTCATTTACTTCTTTAGCCACGCTTTCTCATATTTAAGCTATAATGAAAATATCACCAAGAGTCTAAACTAGTGAAAATAAAAATAAACTATTCTACTCATTCATTCCTCTAGGGTCCTTGGTCCAACTCTCCATCTCTCCTACATTTTTACAAGGATAAAACTAGATTGAAATGACATCAAGTAGGGTTTTGGCAAGGGTGGGGAGAGTCACAAAAGAACAGGTTTTGGAATGTATGTGTAACCAAGGTGCAAATAATGAACCCTGCTCGCCCCCAGAGGAAACACTTGAGCATCTGCGTGCCAGGGACAGCAGAAAGAGCAACAGACTGCACCCGTGTAGAGATACAACCACTTCCCCATTTTGTATCTAGAGGTTCCTAAGTTCTTAAGAGTCTCTGGGTCCTAACTATGTCTGCGGGAAAGCTGTGTCTGAAAATCAGGACCCGGGTGAAGTCTCCAGCCCCAGTAACAGCCCCAAGTGCTAGGAAAGCAGCATTTTCTTTATTATTAAATATTTAGAGCAAGCTGCACTTTCCTCAATGTTAGGCTCAGTGGAGAGGCTTCTAGTTAAGCTAATCATGGTCCTCAGAGTTGTTTTTTCAATTCCTTGTCACCTCCCAGATGTAAGGCAGTCATAATTTGGGTTATCATATGGGGAAAACCCAAGTGTGGTTCAGGCTCCTATAAAGACTACGTGTTCTCCACAGGTTGGAGAAGACTAGTGGGGGCACTGTCCCCAAAGACTGGGTATCAGAGGTTACTGATAGACCTTTGGGGTTCTGCTTTGGCTTCTAGGAAGGGGTAAGGTAGAACCTTCATCTGAGGGGCTCTTCAGGAAAAGGAAGCCATCTTAGCATTATTCTCAGTCAAGGAGACCTTACATTTAGTAGAACTGAGCTAAAATGATCGCATTTGTAGCAGTCAGATATTTCCCCAGATCATGAGCTGAAACTATCTTCCTTCAATCTCTGGGTACTCCCTTCTACAACAGTGAGGCCCTTTCCTTCCTGTACTTGCTTAACTAAAGGAAATTACTTCAGTAGCTCTGTAAAACAAAGGTCTCCTCAAGGTGACTCACTTTTACTCTATTATCCACCCAGAATAATCTACTCACCCTACACTTACAGGACTTACAGGACTAAGGAAATCCTCCGAAGTCATGCCATAATCATCATGACTGTTTGCCCTACTCTACCCTGAAACACCCAACACTGTTGAAATAGCAAAAAAGTTCCTTTCAGCTATGGGGCCCCTATTCATGTCATCTCAGTCTGGGTACCCATTTAGTACAGCACCTGGGTAGATTTGGAAAGCAGTCTTATCTGCTATTCAAGTTGAACATGGATGAATATGGATGAACAGGAGAGTGAATAGGTGGATTGGCTGTATGTTTAAACGTCTGAGCTGCTTAAGGTCTTTTCCAGTACCTGTCAGAATAACGTCCATTAGCATTCACGAGACTGAGGCTGAGGGCAACGTTGAGACAAGTGTAAAGACTGTCTCACCTGCCAAGCGGATTTATTTGTGTATCCTTGGACTTAATCAACTCAGTCAAAAAAACTCTTAGCGTGCAGGTATGTTTAGAACTAGGGGTCACAAAACTGAGCAAAACGACGAGAACTCCTTGTAGTGATTGAGACAGACTCATAGAAAGATAATTTCAAAATTTAATCAAGGGCGGTGGGAGGGTGGAGTCTGCAAGGAAGCTTCCTGGAGAAGCCAATCTTGTGTCCTGTTCCAGAAATGACTCCAGAATTTAATCCATCCTCCTGGCACGTCTTCACTCTAACTTTTTACAATTATTCCTTTGAGAAGGGTGGCTAACTGATGCCCACCATTCCTCCTCTTGGTGCATAAAACATCTCAAACTCCCGCACTCTTTCACTGCCGCTTCTTGAGCCACGCCCCCGGGTTCTGGCGCTAAGTTCGGGCCAATAAAGTTGCACTCCAAATCATCGCAGGACCAGGGAAGGGAAACCTCCAGCCAATGGGAGGCCAATTATAATCACAAAAAGGAGAGAAGTCTTTTAGTGGTGTCTTTGGATCAATGAGCAGCAATAATTATGCGCCCACTCTGGGCGCTTAACAGAGGATGAGCGGCTTCCTGAAACACGTGACCCGTGAGCTGAAGCAGCCCTGCCCCACCTCCTGGTCTGGAGGTAGCGCGATGGGCCACGCTTCCAATGGCTCAAAGAACTTCTTGTCACGTGCGGTTTTTGCAGGCCCAGCGGCCTCCTGAAGGTCATGTGACAGTTGACGTTAGCACGACGTTCCCCAATGGAGAATAAGAGCTGCCTTCACAGGACCAGAAATTGGTTTATCTCGGCGAATAATAGCACGGGGGCGGGGCTAGCCTATCACGTGCTGCGGGGCGGAACGGGGCGGGGCAGGCCACTGGTTGCGGGGCGAGCTGGGCGCGCGGCGCGCAGGCGCTCTGGGGACCCGGTAGCGGCGGTGGCGGTGGCGGCGGTGGCTGCGGCGACGGCAGCGGCGAAAGGAGCCGGATCCTTTGCCGAAGCAGGAGGCGGCGGTGGAGGCCATGGCGGCAGATGGAGAGCGATCTCCGCTGCTCTCCGAGCCCATCGACGGTGGCGCCGGCGGCAACGGATTAGTGGGGCCGGGCGGGACTGGGGCTGGGCCCGGGGGAGGCCTGACCCCCTCCGCACCACCTTACGGAGCCGGTAAACATGCCCCGCCCCAGGGTAAGCCGGGGCGGGTCCGAGGTGTTCCCAGGGGTACGCTGAGAGGCGGAGGGGGCGGGGCCGAGGGCGGAGGCGGGGCCCAAGCGCCAGGTGCCGAGCTGGTGCACCTGTGACCCGGTGAGGCTTCCTTCCCTCCGCAGTCGCAACCGGAGCTTGGAAATGGAAGGGGGTTCTGAGGCAGCTGACCGAAGCACTGATTATGAGAAGCCTCCGAGCTTGGTCAGAAGGGTCGAGGACCAGAAAGAGTTGCCTCACCCGTGGAGCATCAGTGGGGGTGTCTGCAATTGAGGCCAGCCCTTCTTTTTACCTTCCTCTCCAGCATTTCCCTCGTTCCCTGAGGGACACCCAGCCGTGTTGCCTGGGGAGGACCCACCCCCCTACTCACCCCTGACCAGCCCGGACAGTGGCAGTGCTCCCATGATCACCTGCCGAGTCTGCCAGTCTCTCATCAACGTGGAAGGCAAGATGCATCAGCATGTAGTCAAATGTGGCGTCTGCAATGAAGCCACTGTGAGTTATACATATCTATGAAATGGGCCCTGTTTCCTGGATCCTCTTTCTGATCCCTTGATTCTAGACCCTGACCTTCAGGCGTTAGCCAAGTGCTCATCCTGAAACCCAGGTTTCAGTTCTAGGAGTCTCACACAGCCATTTCCCCAGAGGCACTCCTCAAAGCTAATGTTTACCATCCCTCACCCTATCCTGGATACTTAAGCCTAGTTTTCATTTGCAAATCTCAAGTTATATTTCATTTCTCTGTCTTTCATTTCCTTTTCTCCTTGATTTCTGTGTCCTGGCTAAGACCTTGTCTTTCTGATCTCTCCTCAGAAGGTGTTTTTGGAGGAACTGGAAGGGATTGAGATTAGACATTTGCTTACTGATATCCCCATTATTCTCTAGCCAATCAAGAATGCACCCCCAGGGAAAAAATATGTTCGATGCCCCTGCAACTGCCTGCTTATCTGCAAAGTGACTTCCCAACGGATTGCCTGCCCTCGGCCGTACTGGTGAGAGGCATTAAGTTGGGAAGGGCATCAGTGGGGAAGATTGGAAAGCCAGAAAAGGATGAATGTTTATAGAGAATGTAAAGGTGAGAGAGCCCAGTATTCATTTAGAAGGAGAAAAAGCTAAGGACTGTTGTGCCTCTAGACTGTTACAGCCATCTTTCTCATCTCGCAATAAAATGGTTGAGATACAAGTAGTGTCCTTTAGGAAGATGGAGAGTCTCAGAGGCTGGGTGAATTGTCCTGAGGTAAAAGGGAAATTAGAGACCTGAAGTTTAAGCGGTGCTCTTCCTCTAGGATTCTCTGGGGAAGGCTTAGGGAGCAGAATGCCTTAAACGTACAGAGAATTAGAGGGACTTAGAGAGACGGGAATGGGGAATGTGAAGAAGGGATACTGTAGGGATCCTTAGGATTAAAAACTTCTTAAAAATAGTCTTTTTCTCCTGTACAGCAAAAGAATCATCAACCTGGGGCCTGTGCATCCAGGACCACTGAGTCCAGAACCACAGCCTGTGGGTGTCAGGGTCATTTGTGGACATTGCAAGAATACTTTTCTGGTAAGATGAGGTATTGGGAAGCCCTGGGTGTGGGGCTGAGAGGAGGAATCATGAATATATTTCTGAGTTGTGATAATGAATCTTGAAGAAGTCTGTTCTCTGAGGACCCATCTCCCACCCTCCCCTCCCCAGGGCTCTCATTGAAATGAGCCGGCTTCTTGTATTAATTGGTTTCTCCCTCCTTTTTTCTCCATAGTGGACAGAGTTCACAGACCGAACCTTGGCCCGCTGCCCTCACTGCAGGAAAGTGTGAGTGATTAGAGAGTGGCATCGTTGAGCTGCTAATTGGGTAATATGGAGTCAAAGCTACAGGGCCATTGCAAGCATCCATTTCTGTTTGCCTCCCCACAGGTCATCCATTGGGCGCAGATATCCACGAAAGAGATGTATCTGCTGCTTCTTGCTTGGCTTACTCTTGGCAGTCACTGCCACTGGCCTTGCTGTGAGTAACCTTGACCCAACCCCTTTCATTCTGCAGCCTCATCTCCACAGGCTAAGACTGGGGAAATGGCTGCCCTTAAAAGAAATGAAAGAAACTGAGGAGTTTTTGTTTGATTTGTCTTGTTTTAATGTGTAGATGAGCTGAAGCTGAAGGAAACTGATAAAACAGTCTTCATTGTTACTATCGCAGTAAAAAACAGTTATCTTCCTTATGGAGAAGTGGCTTAGATTGAGTTGTTATTAGGGATCCTGGCTCAGTTGTCATACATGAAGAAAAACTGACAGATGTCTGGGAGTGTTCCTGCCTCAGGGAAGGGAGCTGAACAACTGGGCCATTTAAAAGGTCCCCGAAGGTGGCTACACATGGATAGGGGACAGAAACTGAAGCTTGAGTCCTGTGTTACTGTCACTAGGGCTCCTGGAAAGTGGTGAGAGATCAACAGTAACCCCATCTTTCTTTCTCGTCTTCGTCAGTTTGGCACATGGAAGCATGCACGGCGATACGGAGGCATCTATGCAGCCTGGGCGTTTGTCATCCTGTTGGCTGTGCTGTGTTTGGGCCGGGCCCTCTATTGGGCCTGTATGAAGGTCAGCCACCCCGTCCAGAACTTCTCCTGAGCCCCACGAAGACCCACAGACTGTGCCTGGCCCCTCCCTGGTGGGGACAGTGACACTATCAAGGGAGCGGTCATAAAAGGCTCCCTGGGCTTCTACTAAGGGGAGCCAAGCAGCTGCCTGCCTTTTCGCTGGGGAGAGGTAGGAAGGAACCAGGCCCTCACCTAGGTTTGGAGGGTAGGTAAGACCACTGCTGGCCATCTGCTTTCCTCCAAGGGTTGCTGTGTTTAGGGTGAAGTAGGCGAGACGTTGCCCCTAAACCTGGGTCCTAAAAGACAAGGTTCAAGCCTTGTCCTTCCTATGTGCTCCCCGAGAGCCATTCCTGTCCCTTACACATTCCAGGGCAGGGTGGGGGTGGGTAGCCCTGGGGGTCTCCCTCCCTCTTGTGCACCGTTAGGACCTTGCTGCTGCTATTGCACTTCACCAGGGGCTGGTTCTGGTCTCAGCACCCAGTCTCCTCTCCCCCCATTCCGTGTCCTGTGGGGGTGGGGTCAGCCGCTGCTCTGTACAGAACCACAGGAACTGATGTGTATATAACTATTTAATGTGGGGTACGTTCCCCTAGTCCTTTCTTTCCCACAATTCCTCCTTTCAACTTTACCCCCCAGTCGCAGTATTTTACTTGCCTGGGTAGGGTTGCTGTCATGGGGGAGGTTAGGGACTCATCCTGTGCTTGTAAATAAATAAGGTCATGACTACCCTTTTCCAGTTGTTCATCTGTATGTGTGAAAAGATGAGGGGACTCTAGCCCCACAAAGGGGTAGAATATAAAGACAGCAAGGCTGAAACTATGGCTCTTTATTTTCACATGGACAGCTCAAAGGAAGTCATCAGTAGTTTTTGTTTGATGTAAAAAGAGGGAAAAAGAAACCTACACGCACACAAAATCCTTGGGCTGAAAGGAAACCTAAGTCTTACTAGAAGCCTGGTTAAAAGATTTGTAGTTTTAGTAGGGAAATACAGTGCAGATTTCTCTAGAGAGCAGTTTCAAAGAAGTTTGGGGGTTAAGAAATGTAAAGCTAGTTTGGTGGGCTTATTTCCCAGGCTCGAAGCAATTTAGGGGAGGTGTCACAGTGCCAGGTAGAGGGTGATGGGACAGTGGTCACTGCCCAGAGCCTTGGAACGGATCTTGCTGTCACACAATGCAGGCAACAAAGAGTGAGACAACAAAAAATAATCAAGGCGCCAACCGACGTTTTTGGATCGCGCATTCATCATGTAGGTCCAAAAGGTGTAGGCATAGGCTGTATTAGGGTAGAGGTGCCGGAAACTGTCAGCCAGTGGCACGGCCTGCAGCAATTCCCCAAAGCCTTGACGCTCTTGGGGAGTGAAGCCAGCATTCTTTTTGTTCCCCTTTGGATTTCGAAGGTCAATTTCTTCATGAGCCACATTGAGGTCCCCACAAAGCACAAGGGGCTTGCGGGAAGCCAGACCCTTCAGGAATTTGCGAAAGGCTTCATCCCAACGCTGCCGGTACTCCAGGCGTACCAGACCTCGGCCTGCATTAGGTACATAGACTGTTACCAGCACAAATGCATCAAATTCAGCCACAATCACTCGGCCTTCTTGATCATGTTCCTCCTCACCTACAGGAATGAAACAGCCAAAAAAAGCTTAAGAAAAGGAAAAGCAGAGAATAAAGGAATCAAGAATTGGGACCGGAGTGGGATATCAGCAATTGGTTTGGAAGAGCTTGGGCTTTAGGAATCAATGGGGTCTCACCAATGCCATAGGAGACTTTGATTGGGCACTGGCGGGAGAGTAGGCCCACACCACTGTACCCTTCCTTGTCTGAAGGAGCTGACCAGTACTGATGGGGTAGTCCAGACAGCTCTTGAAGTTCAGGTGGCAGTTTGTTCTCTGAACATTTGGTCTCTTGGAGGCACAGGATATCTGGGGCTTCCTCCTTTACCCACTGTGAAATGAAAGGTAGAGAAAGTAGTATCAATTCAGCAGACATTTGTTGAAGAATCTACGTGCCAAGTACTAGAGAGAGACAGGTGAGAGTTTCTGGGCATAAGGGGTTTAAGTCTAGCAGTACAATACTTAAAACAGTTACAAACTATGTAACTGGCAAGGAGGGAAGAAAGGGTGTTACATGCAACACTGAGATTTTTTTTTTTTCTTATAGGCAATGGATAGCCAACTAAGATTTTTAGGCTGTTGGAAATGCTGGAGATACAATGGAGCAAGTCCAGCATCAAGGTTTTTCTGACATGCTGGGGAAGAGATGAGAACTTTAAACAAGACACTGGCAGTGGGACTGTCAGAATGGCATTTAAGAAATACAAGTGGTATGACTTGGTGAAAATTCTCCTTTTACCTTTTCCACAAGAAAACTAACTACATATGAGAAAAATTAAACCTAGTACTGGGGGCTAAAATGGGAAAAGGCGATTAAACGCCAAGATCAGCCCCTGCTCTTCCCTCAATTCCACTCACATCTAAACCTTTCTTCTTAATCCAGGCTCGAAGCCCATCCACGTTCCAGGAACAGATCTTGAGCGTGGCTGATTTGCCACTGGGTGAGGTTTTCTGATCTGGGGGGTCCTCATACAGGGCTGCTCCCTCTCCTGCTGCCTCTTTTTCGGTTTTTTTTGCTCCCGTCTTACTCTTCTTGGCCTCTGGTTCTATAAAATAAGTAATACATAGTGATAAAAGTTGGCGGTATCCAACTTTGATCCGGAGTTAATGAGACCCACTGAGAGCCTGCAGTTGCCGCGACTTCACAAACTGCAAGAATATGGAGTCGGTCTGTACTTCCCCTTCATCGCGGAGATTATAGCCATCCCCATCGCAGTCTCTAGGGAGAGGGGCCCATTTCATTCTCTTACCAGTTTTGGGCTCTTCCCCGTCTTCTGCCACCGCTCCCTTTTTCCCACGCTTCGGCATCACTGTAACGTACGCCTTTCTGCACCAGTTCCAAGTCGCCCACCGAAGCAGTATTTTTACCGCGTTGCCTATACACGCAAAGAAGTCGTGAAACCAGCTAAGGCAGGGGAAGACTCCTCCCTCGGGCGCCCCCGCACCAGGTCCCGCCTTTCAAACCACATTATCCCTGAATCTTTTCCCCGCCTCCGTGCACCCTCGGCCTTTCAGCCCCTCCACCTCAGGATTAGATCATTTATACTCCCTTGTACCCTCCTCGCGAGATCTGCCCTCCAGCCAATCAAGGGACTCAATTTAGGGTCCTGATTTAGGCTTGCGGATCGGACGTCCAGAGAAGGCCCTGTAATGGGCAAAAGAACAGCAACCCTGTAACTGACCTGCTCGGGTCGCAGCCTGGCTCCTCCTTATCCCAGCACAAAGAAGGGAGCACGCTGTGCCCCCACGTGGGTAACTGGCATGGTCACGTGACCTGAGGTGCGCACCACACGGCTGAGGACTGCTGGTGATTGGCTTATTTGGTACCACGTGACCAAAAGCTCAGCCTTCCCGCCCTTCTCTGTGTCTTCAGGGCACTGAAGGACCCAACCCTCCATTCTCGGGCTGTTTATTGGTGCGCCAGATTCATGACTCATTCTGCCACCCTGACCTGAGATCCTAAAGCTGTGCAAGAGGAAACAAAATCAGTGGGGGCAGGCTGGCATGGACCCTGGGAGAGAAGCAGACAAATGGATAGGAATGTAAGGCGCAATTGCCGGCTCAGCGTCCCTGGCAGTTAAGAGACCAGGCCCTCGAAGGGGCCTTGATGAGTCGCCGTGACGACAGGGGCGGGGTCGGCGCGGAGCGCTCCCCAGGGAAGTTCCTTGGTGTCCGTCCCAGTACGCGCTGCTACTAGCAGTCGGGCTCGTCCTCCTCTGCGATCTGCCTCCCAAAGCGGACTGGTGAGGGCTCCACGACTCCAGTGGTAGCTAGGAGGCCTGCAGGCGTTTTCTCCCGGGCTCGGGCATGCCGGCGGTGCTGGGTTTTGAGGGCAGCGCTAACAAGATTGGCGTGGGAGTGGTGCGGGATGGCAAGGTGCTGGCGAACCCGCGGCGGACTTACGTCACGCCTCCGGGCACAGGTACGTGAGTAAGGAGTTTTATTTTTGCGGCGCGCTTCTCCGCACAGCATCACCTTATGTCTTCGTAAAAGTTAGTGAACCAGGGCGTGGAGCGCAATGTCACCTTAGAGAGTTTCGATCCGACTCTTTGACAGTATTAACGTCACAAGGCTGTTGGATAGAAGAGTCACAGCCACTTGGACCAGGATCTTCTAAGTTCATTCAGCCTTTAGTGAGTGCCTTTCATGTGCTAACCGTCAGCTGGCTGCTGGATACAAAAGTAAAAGTTCTGAGCCTGCTGTGGAGGGGGACATGTAAAGAGAACTTTACAGTACAGTATGGAAAATAGTATAATGTAGATGCAACCAAAATATTCTAGAATGAGGAGTGTAAAGACTCCCAGCTTAGGTGCTGGACAGGACTAGCTGGCTTTGTGATATTCAGAATTTGTTTTTGGACTTATGTTTCTTATTTTTTTTTTTTAATTGAAGTATAGTCAGTTAAAAACTACAACAGTTACAATGTTGTGTCAGTTTCTGCTGTACAGCATAATAGTTGTCATACATACACATACATATATTCGTTTTCATATTCTTTTTCATTATAGGTTATTACAAGATGTTGAATATGGTTCCTTGTGCTATACAGTACAAACTTGTTGTTTATCTATTTTTGTTCCTTATTCTTAAAAATGGGAAGGATAATACCTGTGTCACTGAGTCTTGGGAATTAAAGTACCAGACACATTATGACTTTTCATAAATGTTATTTGTAAGTAATTATGTTGTATCTTGCCTACCGTCCACCCAAACACCTGCATATATAGGGTAGGGCACCTGAAACCTTATGGACCTGAAAAGCCTCCCTAAACAGGTGATATTGTGACAGGTCACTCATTAGAAGTGTATGTGTATGTTTAACACTCTTCTGGCACCAAAAATACAAAGATAAATAAAATATCAAAGCCAATGCTTTGAGACGCTCGTGGTTAAAATGGGGAATCTATAGTTGTTGCATGTTAACATATAGTGTGTTAAGAACAGTGATGTGATCACACATAGGGTTTGTGGGGTCACAGAAGATCACCAAAAAGTATGAGGTTGGTATCGCTTGAATTGAGTCCCGAAGGCTGCCTAGGAATTGGGTATGAAGTAGGGCATTACCTTTTCAGCCTAGCTGAAGAGGCTGGAAAGACTATATCTGAAAAAGAAGACAGGATGCATGAGGAAAGTGGAAGAGACTCTTCCTACCCTACTAAAACGTCTATTTTTGACTTCTACTTATCTTTCTATAGAAAACCCTATGATCTCTGACTTGTGTCCATCTCCTAGGATTCCTTCCAGGTGATACTGCCAGGCACCACCGAGCGGTTATCCTGGACCTGCTGCAAGAGGCACTAATGGAAGCTGGATTAACCTCCCAGGATATTGACTGCATTGCATACACCAAAGGTATGGCTGGGAGAGAGCTTGACAGTGGGAGAATATACCTGGAGCCTGACTAGGTCAAAATAGCCTGCAGCTCCCTCTGCTACCACCACGACTCCCATCCCACTTCTCACATCCCCTGCTTCCCCCAGCTCTGTTTTTCCCAATCTCTATAGGATTCTGACTCCTACTTCTGTCCCCCTAGGTCCTGGCATGGGTGCTCCACTGGTTTCTGTGGCTGTGGTGGCCCGTACTGTGGCCCAGTTGTGGAATAAGCCATTGCTGGGTGTTAACCATTGTATAGGCCACATTGAGATGGGCCGTCTCATCACTGGAGCCACCAGCCCAACTGTGCTGTATGTCAGTGGAGGAAATACACAGGTATTTAGAGCACTTCGCCATTCCTTCTCTTTTCATTGTTCCCTTAGGGACTTGGGGGTATTTTTAATGACTGAAACAAAACAGAGTTAAAACCACAGGTTCTGGAAGAAACTTCTGTTCTTGCTGATCTTCTGTCTCTCCTCAAATTTGACCTTGGTTGCCTGTACAGAGCGTTTAAGAGCAAGGTCTCTGAAGACATCCTTGCTAACAACAGTTTTGTCCAAAGGCATATGCACAAAGTACCTTGTGGGCATGAAGTGATGATAGTTATAAACTTTCACAAAAGACTTGATCTTTGACCTCATGCCGATTTTCTTCTTCCCTGTAGTAGCTGTCACTTTGCAGGGATAGTGATCAATACCAGCCACCAGAGCATGGCCTATAGGGTCGGTCTAAGATGCAGTCATCAGTGCTCTTCATGGTGACTGGCCAGGAGCAACACTGCCTTCCCAGGTTTCCTGAACTTGCCCGTTTCCATAGCAACCACTCAGGTGGCTCCATCATCTCTTCTTAATTTCTAAGGAACTATTCCAGCCACTTTCATGTTCTGTCTGAGTGGCAGAAACTGCAAGAACAAAGCTGGACTCATCTGAACCTAAAATGTGATATGCTAGAAAACCCACAACAGAGTTGGTAACATTGCATTTTTGGGCAGGATGATTAGAATATTAGATGACTTTTATATATGTGCTTATAAAGATGAGGAATTTCCAGTTTAGAGAGGGAAAGAATGGTAATGATTGAAGTATTCAAAAGACATTTTCATTTTTATTATTTTGGAGCTTTTTTTTTTTCTGTGAACCTTAGCAATTAAAACTACGGGGCACTATTCTGTTTGTTTCTTTACAATAACTTCCTGTTTTGTTTTAGTTACTGGTGGCAAATATGCAGAAGTTTTTACTCTAAAAGTGTGAAAATACAAATCATTTTTAAAATAAGAACCATGAGTGGTAGAAGATATTTTAAATTTATAGGTGAAGCCAGAGTTGTTTGGGATACCTTACAAGATCTTTTAAGGCTGGGATTAAGAACTCCAGCCTGCCTTTCCCACATCACAGCTGGCAAAATTTTTGTGAGAAATAGTCACTGTCCTCAGCTTATGAAAGTACATAAGTTATATTCTAAAACTTCACTTTGTGAAATAGTTATTAAAGATGAAACAGGTATTCCCATGAAAATGATGTGGGAACTTTAACCAGCGGAGGGCAAGTAACTGGTTGAGGCCTGAAGGATGTCATACGAGACTAGGGCCTTGGGGTGTGGAAAGTAGCAGTGGAAGCCTGCGAGAATTAATGGAGGTGAACGGTGATGGAGTTTTCTCTTCTTTTCCTCTTCCCTTTTGAAGCCTGCTTAAGTGTTATTAAAAAAAAAATGATTAGGTAGGGAGGAGTGGATAACAGAAATAGAAAGGCAGACTTTTTTCTTCCCAGCCTTTTGACAGTTGCATAAGATTTGCATCAGAGCAGAAGAAAATCCCCAGCTGCACCAGATGGGGAGAGGGAAGCACTCCCTGTCGCAAGCATGGGGCGTATTTGTCAGTGGGTGATAAATACTCTTTGTGCTAGAAATCGGTCACGTATGAAGAATAGACCTAAGTTGGTTGCCAGTACTGAGTTGGATAGGCCATTAGTCTACCCAATATGGAATTTCTGAGTTTTTTAAACTCTACCTCTTGTTTCCAAATACCAAATACCACCATCCTGGTAGTTCTGGAAGAACTCTGGTTCCCTGCCTCTGAGAAGGAAAGCCTGTTCGCTAGTCCACACTGTCTAGGCTGCTTTTAAAGGATATATCAGGAACCTCCAAGCTAGAAAAATGTATCCCAGATGACAATTTGCTTCTGCCCTGACTTAGACTACTTTCTGTAGATGAGGAATCTGCTCTGGGAATTCTTGGTATATATAGTCTTCTCAGATAAGAGGTATAAAAAGTACCCATTGAGGGTTTGGAAACGTACTTTTTCTCCATTGCCTATTGGAAGCGCTAGTGGCCATGTTGATGTTCTGCTGTGTTCTTCCCCAAAGCCAAATGCTCCTCTTTACAGACTTGAGGTTTCATGGACATCCTCATCACCCTTAGGTGATTGCGTATTCAGAACGTCGTTACCGCATCTTTGGGGAAACCATCGATATCGCTGTGGGTAATTGTCTGGATCGATTTGCTCGAGTGCTGAAGGTAAGCCATTGGGGCTACGGGGAACATAAGATGTGAATGAATTTCTGGGAAGCCATGGAAAAGGAGCGAGAAGGTAGTAAATTAGCATTCTGTGCTTCCTGGCTATCTAACTTCATCCTCTTTTGCCTTCTGCTAGATTTCCAATGACCCAAGTCCAGGCTACAACATTGAACAGATGGCAAAGCGGTAAGGGGACATAAGGTGGAAGGAGGCTGACTGGTGGGGCGCCATATGCATTAATGAGGTTTGGGAGGGCTTTGGAGGGTGAGCAGCCAGCTGACTACGGGCTTAGTGCGTCATATACTCACTCCCACATAGAGGCAAGAAGCTAGTTGAGCTGCCATACACGGTAAAGGGGATGGACGTCTCATTCTCGGGGATCTTGTCTTTCATTGAGGTGAGTGTGGGAGATGGGAGGAGATGGCCATTTCCGTACTTTTTAATGAAGCCTAAGTGTCTTGCTCACCATTGTGTTTCCTGCATGTAGCACTGTGCTGGCCCATTTTAGATGCTGAATAAATACATTCAGCAAGTATTTATTGAACGTCTCTGTGTGCCAGGTACTGTTTAAGGCAACAGTGATACAAGATGGAAAAAACAAAAATCCCTGCCTACTTGGAGCTTGCATTCTCATTGGGGGCAGACATACAGAAACTGGAAAAAGAAGAAGGAAAAAAGAAGGGGGGGAAATAATAAAGTAAAAAAAAAAGGGTCATATGGTGACAAGTCCTATGGAGAAGAATTAACCAGGGTAGAGGGGTGCCAAGGCAGGCAGTCATAATTATTGAATCCTGAAGGAACGCTGCTAGTTTTATAGCTCAGTGCCTGCAAAGGGCAAGATGTCATAGGGCGTGTGCTGGGAAGTTGAGTTGTGGTGAAATGCAGTGATCTTCCAAGTGCACTGATTTTTTGCTCTCATGTCACCCCCAGAACCACTACTCATTATTTTATCTGTTTTCCCCTTTAACTATAGGATGTAGCCCAGCGGATGCTGGCCACAGGCGAGTGTACTCCTGAGGATCTCTGTTTCTCCCTGCAGGTAGTGGGGTAAAAAAAGCGGGTCGGAAGGTTGGAGCTGGAGGAGCATTTGCGTGGTAGACAGAACCAAGCTGGGATCGCCTCTGACGTTTTCGCCTTGTCTGCCCCACAGGAAACTGTGTTTGCGATGCTGGTAGAGATCACAGAGCGAGCCATGGCACACTGCGGCTCCCACGAGGCCCTCATTGTGGGAGGTGTAGGGTGTATGTATCATTGAACTGGGCTCCTCTTCCCTGATTTGGGCCACGTGCATCTTCCTCCTAATACTCGAAATCTCTCAGACTTTGGGGAAATTACTAGTTTTATTTCTTGTCCTATGCTTCCCAATACCTGCCTCCTGCAACCCCTACTTTCTAAGGCAGTGCACATGAGGTGTACAGCTAGACTGGAGAAATGGCTAAAACTAAGCTAACCCTACCCCTCCCTCTTCGTAGGTAACATGCGGTTACAGGAAATGATGGAGACAATGTGCCAGGAACGCGGAGCCCGGCTTTTTGCCACAGATGAGAGGTAAAGGCCCTTTCCCGTTCTTAACTTCTCCCCTCCCCCCCCAACTGCTGTGATTTTCTACCCTTAGATCACAAACTTCATATCTCTTTTCCTTCCCAGATTCTGCATTGACAACGGAGCCATGATAGCCCAGGCTGGCTGGGAGATGTTTCGGGCTGGACACCGGACCCCTCTCAGTGAATCTGGGGTCACACAGAGGTGAGTACCCCCTGGGAGGAGGTGGGTAGGATTCTGTGGGAGGTAGGCAAAAGTCATCAGCAGGGAGGAGGATCCAGAGGGCTGAGGGCAGAGAAGGATGGAAGGTCCTAAGGCATAACCGTCCACCAAGTTTTTCCTGTTTTTTCACAGGTATCGGACAGATGAAGTAGAAGTGACCTGGAGGGACTAACAAGGTTAACAGGATCGGAGTAGGCAGAGCCCTACGTGGAGCCCATGGGGCCCTGGGCCTTAATCTTTGTGCTGACACAAGCGTCCTGACAAGGCTGTGGATTCCCCTCTCCCATCATTTGAACCTCAAGACGACTCAACAATAAAACATTTTTTTTGGTTTTGTATGTTGGTAATCAGCTCATGTTCAGGAGTGATACACAGCTGGCACTGGATAAATCGTTGCTGACGGGGTGATGGGTAAGGAGGCAGGGGCCGGAGCAGCCTGTTGGCTGACTGCAGGTGGCTGCTCTGGAGCTGAGATGGAGGGGATAGCTTAGATGTTCTAACCTCCCCTTAACAGTGCTGTTATCATTAATACTAATTTTAGCATCAGATCTTGTGCCAATTGCTTTATATTCGTCTCATTTAAATTCTTTGAAGTATGAGTACTCAGGATCTCCCTGAAAATAGACTAAAGCCAAGTGTAATTTCATACTAACTGTTAACTCAAAGGTAAAACTGTCTCCCCTCCATATACTGAGTCCTACATACACTTCCCTTGGCAGATTTGGGGGGCCCCAAGTACACATCTCTCCCCACCACAGCCACCAGCACTAATCTTGTCATGTCCTTTGTCTTGTTTATGTCAGTCACCACCAGAAGTCCCGAACTATCAAGTCACTGCTCATCTTTCAAAGTCTAGTAACCATTACTCTCTACTCCCTTTTTTGTCCCCAGCTACCTCCGTCTTTTAACTCCTGAAATTCTTTTTGTGATCTCTGAAGTTAATAGCTAGTCATTAGCAAAACTTCCCTATATCCTCAGCCTCCTCTCTGAATGTTCCATTTCCACAGTCCTGCTCCAAGCCCTGGTTCCTCCCGAGGCCTCTGCTCCTCCCACCAGCTCTGGTGCGGGTGTTTTCTCTCACACCCATTGTATCACTGAGCTGGAGCCAGTGCAGTTCTCCCCATTTTTCCTCCTACTATTTCTAGATTACTCTCTGTCATCCCTAACATACCTCAACTTTGAAAGACAAGTCAATAACTCATAAATCTTGGTGATTTAAATATCCAGGTAGATTATCTTCCTGACACTCTGGTCTCAGTTCTTTGCTCCTTTCTCCCCACTTCAGCTACTCATTCCCCTGCTTATATTCTAGACCTACAGCTGCTCCAGATCTCAATCTCAAACATCCCACTCCCACTATTCCTATTTTTCCAGTTCATTCCACATGTCTTTATTTCCCTCCTCCACCTGAATCCCAGTCATGAGGACTTCGCTGCAGACACCTCATCTCCCTCCCTTGCCTCTTGGTTTTGGTCATGCTCAGCCCTTCGCCCACTTCACGTCTAGACCCGTGCAGCTGAAAGGGCCGGGAAAAACAGGCTGACTTGCCTTACTTTAAATTCATCACTGTGAAACTTAAGTAGGTCCTTTATGCTACTAGCAACATCCCTACTTCTGTCACTTGGCCTCTTTTCTGATCACTGTTTTATTCCTTCTGATCCCTCAAATCTCCAGCATCTCCTCTCATCCTCACTTTTACTTTGGTAGAAAATGGAAACAAATCAGAAAGGTTCACAGGCTCCTACCACTACGTCTATATCCAACATTGATCCCCGTACACTCTGTTTTCCCTCCTGTTACTGCATAACAGTGGTTCTCAACTGGGACTGATTTTGCTCCCAGAGGACATTTGGTTGTCACACCTGGGAGGTGGTGCTACTGGGTAGAGGCCAGGGATGCTGCAAAATATCCTACAATGCACAGAACAGCCTCCCACAACAGAATTACCTGGGTTTAAATGTCACTGGTGTCAAGGTTGAGAAACGCTGCTCTAAACAGGGCTCTCCAAATCCTGGTGTAGCCGGTCCCATCCTCCAGCTTTCAAGGACATCTCTCAACAGCTCTCCCTCCTTTTCTGTAGAGTTAGTATTCCCCTTTCTCTCTTGGGGAGCCCTCTCAGCACACAAACATGCTACCATTTTCCTCATCTTACAAATACATAAACCTCTCTTGGCCCCATTCCTTCTAATTTTCCTGCTCTATTTTTAAAATATTATTTTTTAGGGTGGTAGTGGTAGAGTGTGTGCTTGTCATGCACAAGGTCCCAGGTTCAATCCCCAGTACCTCCTTTAAAAATAAATGAATAAACCTAATTACCTCCTCTTCCAAAAAATAAACAAATTATTTAAAAATAAATAAATAAATAAATAAATGGTCTGAATAAAGAGACAAGCTGGAAGAAATTTTAAAAAATAAATATTTTGTATTGTTGAGTTACAGTGTTATACTAGTTTCAGGTGTACAACATAATGATTCAGTGTCTGTAGGTCATCTTCCATTTAAAGTTATGATTAAATACTCGCTGTATTCCCTGTGCTGTATAATATATCCTTACAGTTTATTTTTTCTGCTCTATTTTATAGCAAAATACCTTAAAAGAGTCGTTTCCACTTCCTCTCCACCAATTCTCTATTCCTTATTACTTTTTTTTTTATTGTTTTTGGGGAGAGGTAATTAGGCTTCTTTATTTTAGTGGAGGTACTGGGGATTGAACCCAGGACCTTGTGCAGGCTAAGCACATACTCTACCACTGAGCTACACCCTCCCACCTTCCACCAATTCCCTATTAACTCCATGGCACCAACACTGTTCTTACCACCATCACCAGGATTTTGCACAAACCTAAATCTAATGGCATCTTCTGCTTCATCTTGCATAAGTTATCAGCAGCATTTGACACCCCATCTTTGAAATACTGTCTTTACTTGGCTTTAGGACGCATTCTCTGGTTTGCCTCCCAGCTTACCAACTGCTCTTCCTGTTTCCTTTGCTAGTTTCTCCTCATCTCCATAACTCTAAACTCTTAAGTTCAGTCCTTGGGCTGCTTTTCTGCTTATACACACCTGCTGTGATTTCATCCAGTCTTACACATTAAAACCATGTCAGTGTGGGTGACTCTCCATTTCTAGCTCCAATCTGGACTTCTGTCCTGCATATCTAGCTGCCCATTGGCATCTCGACTAGGGTGCTTAATAGGCGTCTCAAATTTAACATACACAAAATTGAACTTATGTTCTCCCCAGCTTCCTGCTGCAGTCTTTCCTGTTTCAGTGAATGACAGCTCCATCCTAGCTGTTCATGTCAGAGCGCCGTGATATTATCTTTGATACCTCTTTTTCACCTCCTCCGATCACACTGACTTTACCTTCCGAATATATCCAGAATTCCATTTCTCACTTCCACTGCTGCCACCCTTGCCCAAGACAGACTTGTCTATCTCAGGATTATTGCAGTAACTGGGCTGTTCCCACAACTGCCCGCTTATAGTCAGCTCTCAACACGCCAGCTGGAGTGAATAGTGTTAACATAGAGGCCAGATTATGTCACTCTTCTCAAATCCCTCTGTGCTTTTCTACATTAGTGAAAACCAGAGGCGTTTAAAGGCCCTAGACATGACCTGGCAGGAGATGCTGTCCAGGGGCCTGACATCTCTCATTGCCTTCATTCGTGGAAGTCAGCAGGACACACTGACCCTATACTGTTAGTTTAAGAGACTCAGGAGAGACGGAGCTAGGAGGAAGAATCCACAACTCAGGTCTCAAGAAGCCATGATTTTAGTCTCTTGGCTCCACCAACTTTGGATAGCACAAAAATCCACCAGGACTGGACACTGGTTAGGGGGGTCAGTTAGCACCAGGCACTGTGACTTATGAATAAGGCAGTGATAATGTTCAGAGCAGTGATCAGCTCAAGGTGTCACTCCCATCGCCTCCTCTCTGTTCTTCCCATCCCACATTCCCAGGGATCTCACCACTCTACTTCCGTGTTTTCATCCTGTTCAGACCCCTAAGCTCCCTCAACTCTTCCCTCTGTGCTCCCCACTCCCTCCTGCCTCTTTAGAGGAGTAGGGGGCTATCATTCTCCTTCTTCCCTAGGACCCTCCCCCAGTGATTGCCATGTTTTCTTATAGTGGCTGTGCCAGAATAAACTGTACTCAGTCATGGCTTTTTTGGGAAAGACTATGGCGAGAACCATGAACCTCTGTGAGGCTACCTGTTCACCTTCCTCATTGCTGTAGGCTCCTCATTATTGGTGAGTTCTCCTCCACCCCCCACACCAGGCTTCATTAATCACCTTTCCCCTCATGCTCTCCACTGCCCAACCTCAGGCTTTTAGGGCCTGACCCTAAAGACTCTTTCCTAGCTCTCTAGTCCTGAAAGTGGATGAAAACACCTGCTAACTTGGTGGGGGTGGTGTGTGAGGAAGGTGGAGTGGGGAGTTGGAACTTTCATCTCTCCCAGAGCTGATCTGAACACCATTGCCCCCATCATCTCCAACTTTTCCCTCTGCTCCTATGCCCTCGTCAACTTGGGCTATTTCCAGGTCTCCCTTAGCCGATTGTCTGGTTAGTATGAGCAGGTTTGGGAGAAGGCCCGGGGATAGGAGGACCTGGGAGAGTTGGGACAGCATCCTTAGGGGGCAGGGGTGGGTGGTGCTGAGGCTTGGACAGGGATGGGCTGCATTTGCTCTCCTCTGTAGGCTGGTGCCCTTCCTTCCACTGACACAGTCCCTGGCTCTCCCTCCCGGGCTCTCTGCTCTGCCTGCTCATCATGTTCCTCCTCACCTGGTGGGCAGCACTCATCGCTATATTGCTCATCCTTCTGCTGCTGCCCCATACATCCTTCAGGAAACCTGGTGAGTGAGTGGGCAAGTAGGTGAGGGAGTGAGATACAGCAAGAGGCTGACCCCCATACAAAAAAACTGGTGGTCTCTGGATTGGATCTTGCCTGCAAATGAGTTTTGTTCGTATTGCACAGCACCTGTAATTTTCAAAATTAACTGCCAACATTTAACATGCATCTGGTAGTCCAGGGCCTCCATCCCACATTACACACTCGGCTAAAGCCAAGGAGCTGCTGTCCCATGGGACTGGGCAGGCACTCTCCAGTCTGCCACAGTTCCCACCTGGTCCACTTTATTCTTGATTGACCAATTTTTGCAGGTTTTTGAGTTTTCAATCTCTTCTCTACGCATAAGAGGAAACCAGCTTCCTAAAATCTGGGAGGGGCAGCAGAGGAAAAGGAAGGGAACAGAATTCCAGTAGGGCAGAGAGAGTAGGGTGCCCTGAGGAGGCGGAGCTGTCTAGCAGGACAGATGCCACAGGAACCAGGCTGTGCTGTGAGATAGAGAAGCCTCTCTAATACCCTTGGTTTCTCTCTAAAATGCCCAGTGGGTGGGGAAGAGCTGTAGGATGGGATTCTCTCCCCATGAAGCAGTGTATGTCCTAAATCTCATTTCCAAGCCCCTGTGTGATTTGAGATGTTTCAGAAAATAGGACTGACAGAAAATAGGTGTGCAGAGTGGGAGCTGCCTAGGGCCAAAGTGCCAGTATGGCTGGCATTTCAGCAGCTGTCAAGACCAAAGGTCCTGCCTCTATGGGCTTTCTAACTGATACCCATGAGTGAACCAGAGGGGAAGATTAGAGATAAATCTTACCTGGCCCATTGCCCAGCATAAAGTACGTGCTCAAAAATCAGCAATGACTTAAGTGGATTCATGTAGGTGGGGTGATACCTTTGAAGATGGGATAAAATTTAATATGCCTTGCAACTTCTGGGAAAGCTAGGTGAAGAGATGAGTGAATGCATTGCTTCCGGAAAGCACTGATTTCTGCCTCTGCCTGCCCTTCTCCTCAAGCCATGAGCATGGTCTCCCATGACGTCTGATGAGATCGTCAGTGCCACTCTGTCCTCTGCCCTTTCCTGCTTTGTTTCAGCCCCCCATATATTCCAGGTTAGTTGGTACCTTACCAAGCAGCTTGGGGGAGAAAGGAGAGAATGTTATCTAGACAGGGCCATGCCAAGAGTGTACTTTTTTGGTTGGGGAGGGTATAGCTCATTGGTAAGGTATGTGCTTAGCATGCACAAGGTCCTGGGTTCAATCTCTAGTAACTTCCTTAAAAATAAATGAATAAATAAACCTAATTACCACCCCCACCTCAATTCCCTCCTCTGCTTGCCTGCCTTGGACTCCCACTCCATGCCTGCTAGCTCCATGCCCAGAAGGACAGTCGCGGTCACCACGCCCACTACTCGAAACTCACTTTCAGGACCCATGTTCAATAGCTGCACCCCATGCTCTGGAAGGGCAGCACACAGAGACAGAGGGTCACAGAGAATTTGCTGGCTGATATGATGCCTCTGTGTGATTCTTAAAATGACTCACCCAGACTGGAGTCTCAAAAGTGCAGGCTGGGTGGTCAGCTGACTTGAGAAAAGGGCACACCAAGAGAGGGGATAGGCATTACCTGGAACAGGTCCAAAAGGGTCTCCACAAAGCCCAACACATGCACAGCCATGGCTACTGCATTGACGAAAGCAAAGATGATTCCAATAGAACTGCCAGGTTCCAGTTCTGTGTGAGATAAGAAGTAGGTGCCACCTTAAAGGAGGGAAAAGAGAAGTCAGTCTGTGGTCTTAGCAATGCCCACAGGGCAGGAGCCCCTGAGAGATCAGGGGATTGCAACAGACTCACCAGTCTTGACCTTGCCATTGGTAGAGATGCCTGAGATAGAAAGGTTGGAGACAGTAGTGACTGCAGCCAAGAACAGGATAAAGAGGCATGTGAACCCTAGAGTGCGTGGGAATGGGGCTCCTTTAATTCACTCAGGCCATGCCCCAAAGCCGTTCCTACTGCCCAGCAGAAACCTAAGCTCGTACCTATGCCTGCCTGAGCAGTGATCCAAGCCAGCCGCAGATAGAGGATGACACCCCATATGTCCAGCATGCAATGGATCTGGGGGAGCAGGATAGAGAGGGAGGAGCCAAAGTCACCCTCAGCCGTCTCCTCTCGCCCTCAGAGGTACCCTTGAGACTCTTCTTGGGAGTGAAGTTCTCTTTCCCTGCTTTGATCCCCAACCTTTGGGAACCCTGAGCGCCAATCCATTACCATGACTCCCATGACACAGCCAAAGCATACTGGGACCTTGCCAGTCCTGGCCCCCAAGTCATCTGGATCATCTTCTTGGGGGTGTGGTTCTGCTTGGGTCTCCTCAGCATAGGTGGAAGCCACACTGTCCCCTGGCTGAGACAGCACAGATGCAGCTGAGATGCCAAGACCCCTCCCCAGCCAGCATGTCAGCAACAAGAAGGACAACTGATAGACCTGGAGGGGCTATGGGGGGAGGTCACTGCCAGGGCTTTTAATGGAGGGTGGATGATGGCCCAGAAGAGCAGGTTTCATCCAACCTTCGGAGGTACACTGTGGGGCATGGGTCACACCATGGCAGAGCCGAGCAGAGCCTCCAGAGACATGTGGTTGAGGTGGAGCTGTCCCAGGACTATGGAATTGGCAAAGAACTCAGAGCAGGGTCCATTGTCCTTGTCCTTGTAGGATGGGGGAGGGCAGAGGCCAATCTGGGGTTTGTCTCTGCTGGATAGAAGTTTCTCCTCTTCCTGGTGGGAGCCCAAGGTGTTGACTGTCTTGTCTCACCCCAGTGAGGCTGTAAGAGGATCTGAAATGCCTTAATTCAGGGAGAGGGTGCAGAAGCTGGTCACTGTTGCCCATTTAGCCAGTCAGGACAACCACAGGCTGCTTCTCTGTCAACCCATTTGTGGGAGTACAGCCTGAGGGCTGGGGATGCTACACTGGGTACCTGCAAGCTGAGAGCAGGGACAGCGCTGAAAGCTGGAGGGGATGCTCTGCTGAGAAATCCACCCTTCCCAGCCCTCCCCCATGAGAACACCACCCCACACACATGAGTGTAAGGAAAAATCCAGCTTTGCTCCTGGGTTGTCACCTTGTAAGGCAATCTATTCAGCCTGGACCAGCCTTTTTACAGGCCAGGAAATCCACCCCCAGCAACCCTTGGCCTGGGAGAAGGGAGGGAAGGGGCATCACTTCCCTGTTCTCTAATTTCCTTTCCCATGATAATACCTGGAACTGCAGGGAAGCATGATTGTCCAGATGTAGGAGGGTCTAAGGATGAGAAAGGCCGCTCTCCCAGGCAGAGGGAGTGGCTGTTGGTACCCTGCTTCAAACAGTGAGAATGCTTGCACACTGCTCTGCCATCCAGTCCAGGACTCTTGTTCCCACAGCAGCAGGGATCATGCCATGTTCCACTATCTGATCCTCATCCCAGCAACCAATGGGATTAGACCCCTCCAGATTCTTAAGACTCAGGCTTGGGTTTGCTTTCTCACCATTGACTCCACCTTGGGACAGGGAGGAAACCACTCTCTGGGTTGGGTCACTTATGGCCCTTAGCCCTGACTCCTGCCCCCTTCTACCCCACCCCTCTGCTTTCAGCGGACCAGAGGGGATATGTTTGAATTTTAGTATTGGTCTCTCCAGAGTGCCAGCTTTATTGTAGGCAGAAAAATCAATAGTCAAAAGCCAGGATTGACCCAAAGCACACACTTCACTCTTTCTTCCCGCTTTTCCACGGGACTCTCACAATCCAGGCTCTCTTCATCCACCCTCTCCAGCCTAGTCCAGTGAACGCAGACTATCTGGCCTGGCTCACTCCACCAGATTCGCATTCTCCTTGGCTTTTGAATTTGCCTCACTCAGCACCAGGACATGACCTACAAGTGGAAGGGGGAGGAGGTCATCTCGGGACGAGGCCAGGGGATTGGGTGTCGCAGTTTGGGCACCCAGAGCCCAGCCCCTAACCCGCCAGCGCTGGCTATAATTAGCCGATGCCGGCCCTGACGCCCGATGCGGGGGCGATTACCTCAGCCACGCTGTCTGAAGTAGAGCAGGCTCAAGTAAGAGGGCAAGTGGATCGCTGGTGTCTTGGGAGGGTGACCACGGGGATGGGGACAAGAAGGACGGGGTACAGTCCCGGGTACTGAGTCTTCACACACACACTTCTTGCGTGCCTTGCTGCACCTCGTCAACCTCTTAGTTGTGCGGTGGAGCCTGGACGCTCGGGAGCCTTGGGATGGGGGAGGGGACTGAAGTAGGATGAGGAACTAACACGTCGCCCGTCCAGAGGCAAGGCTTCCTCTGACCTCTCTGGGTCCAGTTCTTACTCCCTCTTCTCTCTCCTCCAGCGAACCTGGGCCAAGAGCTTCTCGGATTCAACAGATCGTCGTCGGTCAGACCCAGAGCAAGCCTCTCTTCCGGTCCAGAAGGACAGCCTTGACCTCACTTTGCCAGCCCGGAGAACCCCTTCCTGGCCCCCGTCCCCGGACGAGGATCCCAATTTGCCCCTCTTTCCTCTGGAAGAGCCTGGCACCAGGCCAATGGTCCCAGGGAGCCTTCCCTCTCCAGCTTTGTCCCTAGAGGAAGAAGAGAAGGAGGAAGAGGATGAGGACGGAGAAGACACAGCAGAGCCCGAGGAACTGCGCAGCGAGGAGCATCCCAGCCAGTTTTTCGCGGAGGCACAGCGGCTGCGGGAGCAGAGATTGTTGCTGGATGAAGAGGTGTCAGTAGGGGGGCGAGTATACGGGGTGCATCGGGTTATCTTGGCCTCAGTCAGTAGCCTCTTCAGAGATAGGCTGCTGAACGGCAGAGGTCAGCAACCCACCTTCTGCCTGGAAGTAACGCCCGGGGCCTGGGAGGCCGTGCTGACCTTTGCCTATGAGGGAGTGCTGGGACCCGCCCCGCGGGGGGATGTGCTGGTCGCGGCTGAAGCCCTGGGAGCGCCCCGGGTAAAGGCCGCAGCCCAGTGGGGACGCGAGGGAGCAGGAAGCGCCCGGGAAGATGCAAAGCACCCCAGCCAGACAGAGGAGCTGAGAGAGAACTTGCGCAGCATCGAGCTCCTGTACCAAGAAGGCATCGGATGTGACCTGGAGCTGGAGGCAGGCGGCTGCCGGCTGCAGGGTGAGAGCCTGTGGGGCATTGCGTTAAAGCAGGTGCATATGCTACCCGGAATGGTGTGTGCAAGCAGCAGATGGTTCGATCCCTACCATAGTGATTTTGATCCTTGCTGCAGTCAGAATTTCCCTCGGGTGGCCTTTGGTGCCTCTCCAGACCCACTGAGAATGGGCATGCGCAGTTGAGTTGTTTTCCTAGGCGCGCTGATAGATTTACGCTGAGTCTTTTCCTGTGCCCAGTAACAAGAAATTTCCAGCCAACTGGCTGGAGCTGAGGGTATAGTCCATGCCAGTAGAACAAGCAGGAGGTGACTGACTCAAGCAGAGATTAACCTAAGGCCCTTCTTGGCATCTTCTATTTAGGGAACAGGAAAAGCCAGAAGAACAAGGTGGAAAAATTTAGTGTGTCCTTTCCCCTCAGTGTGTTTGACACCATGGTAAATGTAGATTCTACAGCAGATGAACAAGGTCTGATACCGTTTTGCTACCAGGTCATGACACTTTGAAGTTAACTCTGCTCATCACCAGGAAAGCAAAAGAGGGTTGAATAACTTCAGTATTATTCAGATTCTACTAACACTTAGTGAGGTACTGGGTACCAGGGATTTTTACACATGCCATCTCTTTTCATTCTCATTGAAAACTAATGAGGCAGATACTGTTGTCCCTAGGTGCAGATAAAGAATATTAAACTCAGAGATGTTAACTGGTGATAACCAGGATACAAGCCCACATCCACTAGCCCAGTCTGCTTTCACCAGGCCATGCATTGCCTTCTATGCAGCCAAATCCATGACACATAGGACTTGGCAAATGGAGTCAGAGTGCAGACACATGAAAGTTTAAAATCAAAAGGGGTTAGTTTAGATATGATCCAGTTCAGATCTTACACTTTATTGATAAAGAAGTCAGACTTTAAGATATGTCCAAAGTCGCATGGCTACTGCTTAGTAAGAGGAATTACTGGGACCCAAAGTGCTTCTGGGACTCCCAGAAGGAAAAGCATCCTATTTTAGTCAGCTTGGGCTGCTATAACAAAAATACCATACACTGGGTGGTTTAACAACAGAAATTGACTTCTCATAGTTCTGGAGGCTGAAAGTCCAGGATCAGGATGCCAGCATGGTCATGTTTTGGTTAGGGTCCTCTTTCTGATTTGTAGATGACCCCCTCACTGGATCCTCTCATGTGAAGAGAGAGAAATCATCTCTCTTGTCT
Source organism: Camelus bactrianus (assembly GCF_048773025.1). Classification (NCBI taxonomy): domain Eukaryota; kingdom Metazoa; phylum Chordata; class Mammalia; order Artiodactyla; family Camelidae; genus Camelus; species Camelus bactrianus. Next base: position 64,957,803 of record NC_133544.1, read on the forward strand.
CTTCTTATAACAGATTGCTAAAGTGTTGGTTATCATTTCCGATTGCACTAGATGGAGGGGGAATTTCAAATTTCGTAGTCATAAAATTCTCCCTAGGGCTTGGAACTTAAACACACTTATATCACTGCTTATACTTCCTTAAGAAATATTCCAACATAATGGTGGGAACGTGTCTCTAGCAAATAATGAGTAAGAAGGGGCATGAAATACAAGCGGTTGTGAGTCCTTTGACAGTTGGCTCTGAGTGTGGTTCTGGTGTAGACCACAGTTTGGCCTGTGGTCTTGGGTGGTTGGCCCAAAGTTGGGGTCGGGAGGTTGGGAGAGTGCCTAGTAGTTTGCAACACTCTAGATCCCTCTCTGCTTCTCCCTCTTGCAGTGCACCGAGCGGCCCTCGCCTGTGGCAGTGAGTTCTTTGGGGCCATGCTCCTGAGTGGGATGAGGGAATCCCAGGGCACAGAGGTGTCTCTGCACACCATCTCTGCCCAGGACCTGCGACTCCTCGTGTCTTATGCCTACTCCGGGGTTGTGCGGGCAAGGTGGTCAGGACTGCTGAGAGCCGCCCAGGCTGCTCTGCAGTACCAGAGCTCTTCCTGCCTGGCCCTGTGCCAGAGAGCCTTGGCACGAGGCCTCAGCCCTGCTCGTTGCCTGACCCTGATCCCCATGGCTGAAGCCCCTGGGTTTGAGAGGCTCTGGAGCAAAGCGCACCACTACCTCCTCACCCACCTGCCCGCTGTGGCTTCGTGTTCCACTTTCCCTTCTTTACCGGCTGCCTGCCTGGCTGAGCTCCTGGACAGCGATGAGCTACATTTGCAGGAGGAGTTCGAGGCCTTTGTGGCTGCACGGTGTTGGCTAGCTGCCAACCCTGAGATCCAGGAGTCAGATGCCAAGGCCCTGCTTCGATGTATCCGCTTTGGCCGCATGTCTACCAGGGAGCTACGGAGGGTACGGGCGGCCGGATTGCCTCCACCCCTGTCCCCGGACTTGCTCTATCAGCTGATGGTGGAGGCTGAGGTTCCAGGACAAGAGAGACGGAGGGAACCTGACCAGGCCCTGGTAGTGATTGGCGGGGATGGGCTCAGATCAGACATGGCCGTGAGACAGCCGTCCCGAGGAGTGTGGTGGGCCCGGGCCTTTCGCTGCGGCACAGGACTGGTTCGCACTGTGGATTGGGGACGGCTGCCTGCCCTGCCTGCCCCAGGGCGCTTCCGGCATGGGGCTGTCAGCCTAGCAGGAAGTGAACTCTACGTGTGTGGGGGACAGGATTTCTACACTAACTCTAACACCCTGGCTTCGACTCTCAGGTACGGGCCCCTGAGGATGGCAGGTCCCAAGGTGGGCAGCCGAGGGAGGTTGGTGGCCCAGCCAACTGCAGGCTCCCAGGGTCACTATTCCCATCTCTTGACCCCCTGCGTCCAGGTGGGACCCCAGTCAAGAGGATTGGGAGGAGGTGGCACCTTTGTGCCAGGCTCGGAGCCTTTTCCCCTTGGTGGAACTGGATGGACTGCTTTATGCCCTGGGCGGACAAGACAATGGTGTTGCCCTCAACTCTGTGGAGACTTACAACCCCGAGGTCAATGTCTGGAGGTGAGCAGGGAAAGGGGCGTTTCAGGCATCAGGGAGAAGCTAGGGGACTGGGAAGAGGAGAGCTGAAGATGACTGTTGCCTGACGCGTGCCCTGTTCTCCCTCAGGCCAGCACCTGCACTGCCAGCACCATGCTTTGCCCACGCAGCAGCTGTTTTGGAGGGCCGGTTGTACGTGAGCGGTGGCTGCAGCGGGACTGGCCAATACCTGGCTTCGTTGCTGCACTATGACCCCAAACTTGAGAAGCCGGGGACATTTCTGAGCCCTATGGGGGTACCTCGGGCTGGCCACGTCATGGCTGCTCTGGGTGAGCGGTTGTATGTAGCGGGTGGGCTAGGTGAGACTGGGGACCTGCTGAGCGTGGAGGCCTATGAACCAAGGACTGATGGCTGGACTCACTTGACGCCCCTGCCTTCCCCCCACGTGGGGGCTGCAGGTGCTGTGGTGCAGGGGGAGCTACTGGTGCTGGGGGGCTACAGCCACCGTACTTATGCCCCCTCCCACCTTATCCATGCCTACTGTCCTGGCCTGGGCCGATGGCTCTGCCTGGGAACTCTGCCGAGGCCCCGGGCTGAGATGCCTGCCTGCATCCTGACGCTGCCCGCTGTGCAGCACATAGCTTTGCTTCCCATGCGGCACCAAACTAAACCTGCTGGGTGAAGTGGGAGCATCGGTGGATGCGGGGAGGAAGGGATAAGAAACATCATGGAAGAAGGACAGAGATGATGCAGAGAAAGAGAAGGCCTTACTCATGATAGTATTTTATTCTAGCACAGTGCTTTACAACTCATAAACCGCTTTTGTATATATGATCTTCACTGAGGAAAAGGTTCCAGAATTCCTGGAGAAAGAGTGTTGGGGGAGGGGAGGCAGCTGAATACCTAGATAAGGAGAGGAGACCCAGGGGCAAGTCTACAAGGTTTAGGGACCCTGGCACGATTTTTGCTGGGCAAAGTGCACTCTTCTGGGAAAACAGTGAAGAAGCATCAGTAGCCAAGGTGTAGGGGCCATGAGAGGACAGTTGGGATAATGATTCTGACCAATGGAAGAAGGAGAAGAACGTGGAAAGGACATCTGTGGAAGAGTCGAGGGGTGTGGGGGAAGGACTGTAATTGTTGCTTATCTTTACTCTCCAATCCCTGAGATACCCAAACACTCATGACAATGTTCTTTCTCAGGTAACCTGTAGACCCAGTCTAGCATTCCCTCAGCCAGACACCACAGGCTGCCCCTAAAAGCCTCTTGGTTTCCAATCTGAGGGGAAGTTCCGTCTGGATCGGGCACAGCGCAGGGGCCCGAGATGCAGGACGATGAGGTGGGAGCGCCGCCCACGGGGAAGATGAGGAGGGCAAAGAGGGAGGCGCCCGTGGTGGGAAAAGGATGAAACAAGATTTGAGGGCATGTGGTAGATGAAGTTAGGAGACTGACTGGCTTCTTTCCTTCCCTTTGGGGTGAATCGAAGGAGCAGGAGGGAAACAGTACAGCTGCAGTGTGAGGTCTTAAGTTATGAGAGGAAGTGGCAGAGAGAAGAGTCAGAGGCAGAGAAGCCCCACAAAAGTGGTTCTCCCCTCTCTCGCTTTCCTCCAGAGTTTGGGAATCCATTTCCCTTTTTCTCGGCCAGGGAAAGTTGAGTCAGATGCTTCCTCTCTCTCTTCCTTCACCCTGCTTTTCCTTCCCTTTTTTCCCTCTCTTTTTTCTCCTCTCCTTTCTCCCTCACAGTTATTAATTATCTACTATGTGCCAGGTACTATGTGAGGTACTAAAGATCCAAAGGTCAGGGAGCTCCTGATCAGCACACAAACTTGTAAACAAATACAAGTTTTCTAGTGGACTTAGAGGGATGGACACTTGCCTCGTAGCTCTCACGAGAGCCGCTTTCTCTTATACCTCATAGTTAGAGACAGGAGAGCTCAGAGGATGGAGAAGGGAACTCTACCCAGCGGTGGCTTCTGTTAGCGAAGGCATCATCAGATGGATATAGTTTGAACTGGATCTTGAAGGCTGCCCAGAAACTCACCAGGCAGAAAAGGAGGAAGGCACTCCAGTCAGAGGAAAGAAGCAAGTTGGGTGGGTAGTGCCCTGTGTCTCCAGAGCAAAGGGGAAGTCAGTATTCCAGGGGTTCTTCAGAGAGTTCTTCTGCCATTTGCCAGCCTAATCTTTTCTCTGGAAGCTTCCTGAAGACAATGGCTTTCACTTAACAATTGTAAGTTCCCTCCCTCCACAACTTCCCTAAACCTTTCCTGTCTGGTATTTCCACTTCTGACCCCTGAGCAGCTTAGGGCAAAGAAGGGCCAGTTCTTTCCCTTTTCTATCACCATTGTTTATTAAGGTTTTCATGCTGCTAAAGGTGAGAGGAGGGAGGCCCCTTGCATCTTTCTCCATCTTGGTCTGGAGGGGCTTGACTTTTATTTTTTTTGAGATTTTCATTATTTTAATAAGATTGTTTTTTCTATATCTCTGTTTAGGAACATAGTTGAAAATGAGGAGGGGTAAGTAGGATATATGAGAGAACAGAGAAGAAAGATTAAAGAAGACAGGGAAGAAGGAAATTGGAAGCACTGAGTAACTATGAGGATTGAGTCTTTAGGGTGAACTTCTGTGAACCTGTTCTTTGTGATTTGTATGCAAAGATAGGCTTAAATAAAGGTTTTGCCATGATTGAATCATTCTTGTCTGAGTTGCTGTATTATAAAAAGCATTCAAGCTGTCCTGCACCGGCTGTTGGTGTGACCACCGTTCCATTGTTGAGCGGCCTTTGTGGCGTTCAAGCCCGCGATGTGCCCCCAGTCAGGGCTTTGGGGTGCCAGTGGAGGCTGGCACAGAATGCAATGACAACGGCTTCAGAGAGGCAGAATACGCTGCCATCAACTCCATGTTGGGCCAGATCAACTCCTGTCTGGACCAGCTAGAGGAGAAGAATGAGCACCTCCATGCCTGCCTCTAGAAGCTGCTTGAATCCAACCTGAAGACTCGCCTTGAGTTCCGTCAGCAGTTCCAGGAGGTCCCCAGCAGTGTGAGCAGCCCCTGGGCTCTGGGAGCCCCTAGCCAGACCCCAACCTGGCCTCCCTGAGCCAGGCTCTGGCCTGAGCACCACCTGGCTTAGACATCTTCTCAAGGGCTCACCCACAGATTTCCTGCTGAATCTGCCTGCCTAGGCCACCCTTCTGGTACTTCCCTTGACATGCCTAGGCCAGCCCCCACCGCCTGGTATCCCCTCCTGGGGCCAGGTTTGGGCCTGTGGTCCACACACCACACCTTACCTGCCTGCCCAATTCCTGGGCACTCCCCACTCTGCCCATGCCTTGAGTGTCTACATTAAACAGGCCTCCAACGCAAAAACAAAAACAAAAAACCTCCAAAATCCCCTGTAATTTGGTTACTGTCTCCACCACACTACGATACCACCCCCTCTCATTGTTACCATGACCTACTTCTCATCAAATCAAATGATCTAAGGCCATCCTCATTCTCCTTCATCTTTCTGCAGGAATTGGCTGACTTGAAAACTGGCTCTGACCCTAAAAATTTCTCCTTCCCCAGCTACAGAGGCAGCACACTCTCCTAGGTCTACTCTTATTTCTCCAACTCAGAGAGGTGGCAGAAAGTCAAATCACAGTGTCCAAGAGGGTGTGGTGTCATCCCAGGTGGAGCTGACAGCCAAGGGTCCGAAAGTATGCAGATGAGGGGAGTTAGTGGCAGAAGTCTCTAGCTTTCATTATTTTGTTTTTAAATTGAGGTTGGAGTGAGAGGAGAGGAAAAGGACGCTGGCCAGTGGCCCACTCTTCAGTGAGAGAGGGGCCTGAGATAGGCCAGGTAACAAGTTGGGTCCCTGGCCAAGTGCACTGAGATCCAGGGTAGTATTTCGACCCCAGGAGGGAAGTGGAGTGAGAACCAGGAATTGGGGCAGAACCCACTCCTACAGAGCGGGCAATCCAGGGATTACGCTGCAGTTTGGTGGGTGTGTAGAGGTGCAGGACTCTTAGCTTTGACAAATCAGATAATGAGCCAAGATGTTTCAGATACTCCCCTACTAGCTGCCCCCACACTTTTCCTTCAACCTCCTTCGTGGGTGAGGGTGGAATTTCTACTATCACGCTCATCTTTCCAAGGTTGAGTCAGGCACTGGAGAGGACTGAGGGTGCAGATTACTGGTCAGTGCCAGTAAGCATGTTGGACTATATGAGTCTCCTATGCCTAATTCTGGGTTGTTCATGTCCTTCTTTTACTCTGCTTCATGCTCCTCTTCAGAAAGCTCGTCTCTCCCCTATCCTGAGCCTTCAGGACTCACCTGGGATCTAGTCTGACTGTTTTTTTTTTAGCAGCTCTTACTTCCACTTGGATGTCCCACTATCATTAGTTCACACTCATCATGCTTTTTGGCACTATCATTTTCCCTTTTTTCCTAGACACAGAGATATGTCATCATCTTGAGCTTGTTCTCGCCTTATCTTTTTCTTCACTTGACTCATCATGGAATTCTGATCTACTGAAATAGAAACCTAACTGGTCTCTTCTCCCAAAACTTTCTCTAGTCAAATGCATTATATATATTATGCCCTGAGCATCTGGAAAGCTGACCAGAAAAGGTTAAAGATTAAAAAATACATATGGGAGGGTAAAAATCACATGAAAATCCTACTAGCTGCAAAACCAAGCACCATTATTTATCCAGACCGACAGTCCAGGATATAGAAGCAGCAATGATGTCCAGCCAAAAGAGCGAAAAACTGAATGGAAAGATTGTTTAATTGAGCCATGAAATGAAGAGATTTTGGAGATTATGTAATTCAAACTCTTCCTTACGCAGTATAGGAAGCCAAGGCAGACTAGATAATGAAGAGGAAGGCTTTTCAATGACAGGAGTCTTCCAGCGGCATATCTATACATTAGAACCAAGAGACTGTCTGGACAAACATCACAGGTTAGGTCTGCAGGCAGGACAGTCATGATTACCCTTTCAGGGCCACAGACTACATTCCAAATCCTGGCTAACTCTTGGGCTCAAGGGATCATAGCTGGAGAAGTGTGAACTTATTACACCTTCTGCTAACACAAATATAAAAAGATACATACATATGTATATATATTCATGAATACATGTATATGTCATTTGCGGCAAGATTTTTTTTATATGAAAGATAGATGTTTATGGTATTATTATTATGGCCGATGATTCAAGCTATAGCAACTGTATTTCTGATTAGAATAATGAAAAAAACTATAGCTTGAGAATGTATTGAATTAGAAAAGGGACTAGAACACGTCTTACAATCAGATGATCTCTTAGTAGTGCCTCTTGTGAGTGCCTGGGGGGAAGAGTTCCACACTGAATTTCTTGTAACCCGCCTGCTGATTGGCTTCTGCACCTTTCAGATGGTCCAGAAGGGCTCCTCTGAGATGCCAAATGCCGCTGAAAAGGTGCTTGTCCATACCTCACTGCTTGTGTGATTCTTTGAAGCTGGCAGTGGTTAAACTGAGCAGAAACACAAGCTGTGAATCTAAAGGTAATTATTCACAAAGGAGAAAAAAATCCGGTGAAACCAACAGCCTTGATAATCGTCAGGCCTTCACTCCTCTCTCAGCTTCTTATCAGAGACCTGTCCTTCCCAGTTCAAAGTCTATTCTCTCCAGGAAGTTGCTCAAGGTCCCTCCCCCGCAGAATCCTGTGGTTTGTTCCTTAGCAGAATATAGCACTTCTCATGATCCGTCTTGTATTTTTGTGACTTTGGCATGCATCTGTCTCCTTCATGAGGCCATGAAGCCTTGAGAAGAAGGTATGTTTTATGCATTTTCAATACTATCCTTTGTACTACATAGATGCTTAATAGAAGATAATTGACTCAGAGTTGGGGTGGACAGGAAGGGTGGAATAAAACTGATTAGAAAAGGTGAGCAATTTTAATAGGTGGGAGGACCCTTACTAAAGGGGCTTCTAAAGGGCTGATGGGAAGGCACTCCACCCCAGAAAGGCATCAGCCTGGACACTACGCTCATCAGTGGGGAAATTGCAGTTTAATGCCACTGATCAACAATTAGGGGTGTAGGCTGTACATGGAAGAGTGAGTTATCCTCTAAGAACTTGGAAATAAGCTCTATGAAAGTTAACCTGGTGGGGAACAGAGTGCTTCCTCAGCTCTGGTAGAGATATTCAATTGGCAAAACTCCCTAATTTAATCAACAATAGTAATCTGAAGAAAGACTGCTTCAACTCAAGGGATTGGCTAGATTAGAAAAGCAGGACTCAGAGGAAAAAATATTGCAAGGTGCATTTAGTATTGTACACTGGAAAGAAAAGCTAAATTTAGACTTTGTAAACATCCTGAAAGTTGAGAGATTTCTTCCGTTGCAAGGCAGAGATAAGTTAGCCAGCTCCCTTAAAACCCAGCTGAAATATCCTTTAGCGATCTATTACTGTCTGGGGGAATCATTCTAGACCAATGGTTTTCAAAATGTGGTTCCCAGATCAAAGATCAGAATCACTATTACCTGAGAGTTTGCTAGAAATGCAAATTCTCAGGGCCTATCTTAGACCTACCGAATCAGAAATTTTCAAGGGGGTGGAGGGTTGACAACAAATCTGTTTTAATAAGGGGTTTTTAACCTTTAGCAGGTATCAAAATTGCCTGGAGAGCTTAAAAAATACAGACTGCTGGGCATGGCCTCCAGTGTTTGGAAATGCAGACTCCAGGCCCCACTCCATTCGTCTAGATCAGTGCTTCTCAAAGTTTAACGTGAGTGGGAATAATCTGGGAATCTTGTAAAATTATAGCTTCTGATTCGGTAGGTCTGAGGTGGGGCCTAAGAGCCTGCATTTCTAACAAGGGGATGCTGATGCCAGTTCACAGCCCGTACTTTGATTAGCAAGACCCTGGGACAGAGATTCGCAAACTTGTCTGCACAGTAGTATCATCTGCGCAGCTTCAGAAACTTCCGATGCCTGGGCCCTACTCTGAAGATTGTAATTAAATCGGTCTGGGGTGTGGCCTGGGTTTTGGAATTCTAAAAGATCTCCAATGGTTCCAATGTGCAAGCGTTGCTGGCCTTGGATTTCCTTGCTGTTGCAGGTAACCAGAAAGTAAACTCTAGGTCCTCTTGGTCAATCAAGAAGCAGTGGTCACTTGTTGCTATCCTTCCTGCATCACCATTCTCCTTAGATCCGATGATTCAGCGTTGATTGGATTAGGATGGTAATGCTTGACATGCTGTTTTTTCACTGGTTGGGCAGGTATGGAGTAGGAAGGCCTAACGTTGGCACAATTATCTAAGGTATATTCCAAAGGGAGGGGGCCTTACAGATTTAGGCCTTCAGAAGGGAAGTCCTGTGTGGACCCCCCTCTCTTCTCACCTTCTTCTCCTCAGTATGCCCCTGCTCTAGTCTCCTTGCACAGCCTCTTCTTTCAGGTTTCCTAGGTCTTGTGTTCCCTCTTTAAATTCCTCCCCTTCCCCTATAGACAGACCTCCAATGGGAGGTACTGCCACTTAAGGGGTGGTTCAGAAATTTGCGGAGGCTTTTCTTCTCTTCTGGCTCTCACAACAATTAGAGTTATCCTTAGACATTTAATGGGCAGGACTCAGATTGCTAGACGTTCAGCAGCTGTGCAGGGCACTCCCACACGAGGGACATTACTGCACGTCCGATAACTTTGAATGACTTGCCACTCATATGAATAGTTGAAAATCCGTTGTAATTAGGCTCTAACTTTATTTTTAAGTATAAATGCAAGGCAATGTATGCATACACTAAATTTGCTAGGAACGCCACCATGAATATCATGGAATGATTATACCTTGTTTTGTTCCAAAATTTGCCAAAAATTATTTTGGAAAATCATGCAGGTCTGTTCCTGGTATTTGAATCACCATCGTAACATCCCCATATCATGCTGCATTTGCAGCTGTTATATTCAAAGTGATTTATAGTGAGAAGGATGCATCGGAGTACCTCATTGTGTCTTCCTGCCTGCCCAAATATTTACATATATAAATATATAGTATTTCATAATAAATCACCTTCCTTCTACAATTCCTTTATATCTCTTTAGACATCTTATGAATTTTTAAATTGTGTGTCTAGCTAAAATACATTATTTATAAGTTGTAGTTCAGGATCACAAAGGGGACATAAAATATTTCTTACGAAAAGAGTGTTGGGACTGATGGGGTAGGTGGTAAGGGAGGCATCTAAGGAAGTTAGGTGGGATCTGGCTCAAAAATCTGAGAAGACAGGATACTACTCCTAATTCTGAGCTGAAGCTCAGTTATTACCCACCCTTAAAAAAGGGATATTTTCCAGAAGACAGATAATTTGTCTTACAGGAGGTAAGCATGTTTCTCCTACCACTTTCTGTTTGGCCCTGTTCTTTATAAAATTGCACTAGCATTACCATCCTAAAGATCATTTTTCTCTTTCCTGAACCTGGTCCCACCTTCCAGGAAACGGTTCTGCATTAGCCATTTAGGATGGCTCCAAGTAAATTCTTTGTAATCCAGAGATCTCTCCCAGATGGACACAGCCATGCTCTAATGCTTTACTCTGCCTTAATTATTTAGTGTCCCCTCCTAGTTGCGGGCCATTACTTTAGACTTTCCGTCTCATTTTATTTCTATTTTCACCAAGTAACTTTCGGATAAATTAAGAGCCCTATCATATTTGATAGCAGGACAAAAGGTGTCCAGATCGGCAGCGAACATGCCAAAATCTTTTTCAAGTTAAAGACGAGTTGGGTAAAAATTAAAGACACCAGAAAGGATGAATACACTGTTTCTAATAACTCTATGCAACATTGGTAAATCCTCACAGTCGCTCTGGGGAGACTGTCAAATACTCCTGGGCGTTGCCACCTTGTTTAGGGCACAAAATTTCCTTTCATATCTCCATCCCTATACAAGGTTTTGAAGTCCCACACTGATCAGGGGGTGCGACTAAACTCAGGCCCCATAAGAGCCTGCCAAGCCCTCACCGCATTCGCCTCGCGGGTCCGGCGTTCTCCGCCCCGCGGGCCGCGCCCGTGCGGCCCCGCGTCTCCGGCGGCGCGCAGCCTCCTCCCCGCTCGCAGCCCGGCTCCGCCTCCGGCTTCCGCTCCTCCCACCCGCGGAGGCCGGAGCCCGGCTCCAGCTTCCTGTTGCCCAGAGCCGGGCGGCCCCGCGTGACCGCCAGCTGCCTCAGGCCCGGGTGGCTCCGGGGAGGGTCGAGCGCCGCCCGCCGCTGGCCCTGGCCCCGGGTCGGCAGCCGGGGCCGGTGGGAAGGGCCCGGCGCGGCCAGGTGGTAACCCCGTGACTCGGCGCCGCGGTCCCTGCTGGCCGCTGCGGGAGCGGGCGCGGTGCGTGAGAGGGAAATGGGAAGGTCGAGGGAAAGGGAAGGGGAGGGCGCGGGGACAAAACTCAGAAGAGGGAGGAAGAGACCAAGTGAGAATGGGTCGCTCTTCCCTGCTCTTCGTGCTCCTTGGAAGGAGAGCGTAGCTGCCGCGAGCAGACGGTGCTGTGCGCACTGTTTGTAGTAACAGAACCCGGGCTGTGCTTAAGAGGGTAGACTATCATATAGCCAGCTTAAATGTGTGGTGGATGTTAATGTGTTAACAAATACGGCAAGGTCTCCAAGACATACTAAGTGCAGAATAGTGTCTAAAGTGTGATCCTCTTTGTATAAAGAAGAAAAGGTGGGGGGCTGTTGGGGGAGAGACGTATAGACCTATACATACATTTGTATATGCATAGGTGTCTGAAACTCTTCGTATAAATCCTAGCGTTGGTTATCCCTGGAGAATGGAGCCAGTGATGAGGATTTTTAGTTTTCATGTGTAGAGATTTTTACTTTTTATATGTAGGTCAGCCGAGTCTCCACAAACATCAGGGTGCAAAAAATATGTAACTGTATTTTTACACTAACTTCAATTTTGTTGTGAGACTTCTTTTTAAAATCTTGAGTCAGTTCTGAAATTCCCCATTCCTTTCACCAGGGACTTACATAGCGCAAAGACACTGGGCACACAGGCCATCATTCTTGATGCCACTTGCCTGCACTGATGTCCAGTGAAATATGCATTGTCCTTTCCGGTTCTGGATTTTGCCAGTCCCTTCAAGTCTTCTTGAAAGTGTTCTACGTTCCTGGCCATAAGCTCTTGCCTATTAAGGATTAAGTGATTGACTTAACATACTTATTCCTAAAACACTGAAATGTAAATAGGAGATAAGCATTTGTTCAAATCAGAGAGTACATACATTCCTAATGATGTAAATTCAAGCATTCTCTTAGGCTGGGCTTCTTAATTTGCAGTTAATGGAGATTCTAGAAGATCCAGGGATGGACTCCCTCAAAATTGAGTGCAAAATAGTATATGCTCATGTTTTTCTGTGGAAAAGTGCCATAGCTTTCACCAGATTCTCAAAAGCTTCTGAATCCCACTGACTGGCATTGTAGCAACAGTGGTGAACAAGGCTAAAGGGCCTTGGTCCTCAGGAACTTATAGTCTGGTGGGATGAAAGACAGACGGACAGGCAACTACACACGGGATGTGTTCTGTGATAGAGGGGGTACAGTGTTGTGTGAATGTAGAAGTACCAGACTTGGGGCTGGGTGTCAGCTGAGGCTCCTTGGAGGAACTGACTATTAAATTGAGGCCTTGAGAGTGAGAGGAAGGTAGAATTTGTCCTAGTACAGGAGGGGTTGGGGGAAAGGGGTGGTCTTGGTAGAAGGAAGAGTGTTCCAGGTATCTGCCTGTGCAAAAGCTGAGAGTCAAGAGATACTTTGGAAATTCGTAAGCTAAAAAGAGTTTGTATGGTTCAAGCTTAAAGTTAGATGGGAGCAGCAGTAAGAGATGAGGCTGGGAGATCAGAAGCCAGGTTCCGTGTGTGATGCTGGGCAGACAGAGGTGAACAAAACAAAGGAGCCCTGACCCTCGGGGAGTTTTATTTTAGCAAGGAGAAACAGTGAACAAGTAGGAAAATAAGCTAACTAGATAAAATTTTTTACCATGATAAGATAAACAAGGTGATGTTGTAAATGGGAGCTGGGGTATGTATTGGGAGCTCCTTCAGGCAGATCTACATAGCGTATGCCACATGGATTGGAGGGTTGCAGCAAAGGTGGTCGCAGGCAAAATGGAGAGAGCTGGGTAGATTTCAGAGACGTTGAGGGAGAAGAATCATGAGGATTTCGTAGTTTACTGGATAATAATAAAGACAACAAATAACAATAGCTTCCATTTATTGAAAGCTTACTAAGTACCAGGTACTACCCTGAGTGCTTAATATATTTTTTTTCTTGTTTATTCCTGTAGCAACTCTGTGAGGTAGGTGTTTATTTCAATTTTGTAGGAAACTGCAGCACAGAGAATTTAAGTAACTAGCCCAAAGTCCCATCAGGATTCAAACTCAAGCCTGTTTTACTCCAAACCCCTGTAAGCAGAGGGGGCAGTGAGGGGGGAGTGGAATTGGGGAAGAGGTAGAAAAATGATAGATTTGGGATCTATGGAATTTGGGGTACCTTTGAGTTATCCAAGTGGAGATGTCCAACAGGGGAATGGATAAATGAGTATGAAGCTCAGATGAGATCAAGGGCAAGGAAGAAATTTGTGAGTTGTCAGCATAGAAGTGTTATCTGGAGCAACAGAGTGGGTGAAACCATCCTGAGAAAGTATATAGAAGGGTTAGAAAATAACTCTTAAGGAGGATCAACCTTCACGGAATGGCAGAGAAGGAACCCCCAAGAAGGTGTGGTCAGAGGTGTAAGAAGAATACTAAGACAGTAGCCCCACAGAAGCCAAAGGTAGAGAGTTTCCATGAGAGAATGGTCACAGTGTCATAGTCTACTTGAGAGATGAAGTAAGATAAGGACCAAGATACATCTATTCTTGTAGTAACAAGAATTCCGTTAGTTACCCAAGAGGACAGGCTTGCAGGAATAGTGGGGACAGAATCACATTTAGTTGGTTGAAGGGTGAGTAGGAGGCAAGGAATTTGAGGTGGTGAGTATAGACAGCTTGATCAAAATGTTTGTTTCTCTGGAGCTAAGAATCGAGAGTCCAGATTACAGGTATGGCCCCTGTGCTGAGTTGGGGTCATACTGATACCCGTTCATGAGAAGACATACTCCTTTCCTCCAAGCCCTTGCTTTCCTTTCTTTTTTTTTTTTTTTAATTTCCCTGCTCTTAAGCTTTTCCTTACCTTTTCCCTATTCCTCTTCCTTAGTATACTCCCTATAGAATACTCCCCGGGTAAGTCCTTGGAATGAACCCAGCCCTAGAAGAACAAATATTGGTTGTTCTCTGCTTGCAGGTCACCGGCATTACCAGGAGGGCTACAGGAAAGATGTAGTCCCAGTACACATGCACTCCCAACACAGCCAGTTGCTCATCACCTGATTTTCTCTCCTTCTAGGCATACACTGGTTGGGATCTAGCCATGGAGCAACTCCAAGGGTGTGTGTCTACCTGCCGGGACATTCTTTCCTTAGAGAACCAGTGCCTGGCTGCACTTCCTGACCTGAAGACCCTGAAGACATCACATGGGCATGTGTCTGCCCACTCAGACATCCTCTCCCTGGAGAACTGGTGCCTGGCCACACTTTCTGACCCGAAGACCCTGAAGACACCACATGGGCATGTGTCTGCCCACTCAGACATCCTCTCCCTGGAGAACCGGTGCCTGGCCACAGTTCCTGACCTGAAGACACCACATGGGCATGTATCTGCCCACTCAGACATCCTCTCCCTGGAGAACCGGTGCCTGGCCGCACTCCCTGTGTCTGCCAGCCCCTTTCTCCGGTGTCTCCAGGTATCTCACCTGGTACAAACTGATCTGTGTAGCCTGAACACCAGCAACCACCTGCGCTCTGAGCCTCCAGCCTCGAGGGCTCAGTGCCTCTCTGAGGAACAGGGCCTCCTGACCTGCCCCAGGGCTTTGAAATCCGTCTCTGCTCCAGAGAAAGCTCAGGAAGCAGCTTTGGTAAGATCGCCCATGGCACTTGTCTTCACTTCAGCCACGTCTGTTAGAGGCGCTAGGTGCTGGCTTTCGGTGTCTGTGTACCTTCTCTCCTCAGAGCCTCTTCCCAAGGTGCCCTTTACCTGAAGGCTGTCTTCATCAGCATTGTTACTCTTATTGCATATCCAGTTCAGATGTTCTGGACAGAGAGCAAAAACAGGTTTTGTTTTTAGAACACCTCTCCTCGGGAGGAGAGCCAGCCTGATATTGCTGTAGCAGAGTCAGCCCGGTGCTTTTGAGATCTTACAAGGCATGAGATGCAGCCACTACTCCCTGGGTGTGCACATGCTGACACATGTCCACTTGTACACATCTGTACAAGCATGTTTAGTATACAGGTCAGGATCGCTAGACAAACACACATTCCTTCTGTAGGACTGAGGGAAAGGCAAATCTGAGCCCTCTACTATCTCTGCCAATTATAAGCCATTCAAACTTGGGTGAGACTCTTAACCTTTGGAAGCTTTAATTTCCTCACTTTTAAGATGAGGTCTGTGAAAATCTACCTCCCAGGGTCATTGTCAGGATTACAACTACCGCCATCTTACATTTATTTAGGGCTTTGCAATTTGCAAAGAGTCGTACACACATGATCCCATTTAATCTTCTAAGTGCCCCATCAGGTAGGTGCCAGGGGATGAGGAGGCTGAGGCTCATAGAGGGTAAGCTCGCTGTTGCTGGGGGATTGATCTGGGTCTTGGCCCTTGTTCTTCTGAGTCCAGAATACCTTAATAGCATCTCAGGAGGTGTGTTGTGAGGGGCCCCAGGCTCCTGGGCTGTGATGTCAATAAGGAGATGAGAGTGGGGAGATCACGAAGCCCCTGAGCAGAGGCTCAGACGTTGATGTGGGAGAGGGTGTGTGTGTGAAGTGAGGGAGCACTCCGCCAGGCAGGACAGGTCAGTGCTGGGGCGTGAGGGAGTGGAGCTTCGGTGCTGGAAGATAGATGTGGACTCTTCCTGGGCTTGGGAGCTGCTTTCAGCTTTCTCTCTCTGTTTAGGGGGCTGTGGGTACGTGCTGGGATTAATAGCTGCTGCTATCCCCAGGGTCATTGGTCTTCCAAAGAGAAAAAGCCAGAAGAGAAGGAATGGGCAGAAGCTCAAATGCCTTTTTATAGTCTAAGCTTGGGAGAGGAGGAGGTGATGGAGGAGCTGGCCCTGAAGCTCACCCCTGGGAACTCCGAATCTTGTCCTGAGACTACTGACCAGGCCCTTTGGGAAAAGAAGGTAAAAGTTCCATATCTGGGGAGAGGTCGATGGTGGTGGAGGGGAGGGCTGGGGGAAGGTGGGAGGAGTGGTCACCAAAGGCTGAGCCAGATCCCCGCCACAGATGGAGGGGAAGGAGCTCTTATTTCTCAGGTCCTCACTCCCTATTCTACCCTCTCAGCCAGACAAACATCTTCCTGAATCTGGGTTCATTCTCTCTGTCTCTGACTTTGTAAGTTGGCCTGAGTGGATGCTTAAGTTGGTCCTTATTAACTCTTTCCTCCTTTCTTCCCTCCTTCCCAATTCCCAGATGGTTCTAATGAGCTTCCTGTGTTCTACTCTGGCATCAAATGTAAACATGAAAGATGCAGTTAACTCTACCCAGATTTTCCTCCTTGAAGTTTGCAGTGAACTTGCCCCCTTGGAGCCTGAGTTTATCCTCAAGGTATTGCGGCGTGAAGCTGGGGATGGGAGTGGGAGGCTAGGAGATGGGGAATGTGGTTACGGTGTGTGAGGGGGATGGTGACCAGCTTTATACTGGGGTGGAGGGACCTTTGCTGAGGAAGGTAGTAGGATCTCTGGGTGAGTCTGAGGCCTCGTCCCTGGGTCCTCTGAGGAGTGCAGGAAGATGGGATTGGGAAAGAGTATGCTAGGGTTTGTTTATTTAGTAAGTACCCAGGCTAAGTACACAATGCTAGGCCTTGGGGGTTATACCAACAGATATAATGAAACTTGGATCTGGTTCTTAAGAAGCCTATGGTATTGTTAGGGAAGCAAAAGTAATCCCAAATATTATAGAAATGCAAATAGAGGAGTAATAGTGAATGTTTCAGAAGTAGAGAAAATAGGAGGGAGGAAATGTTTTCCATGAGGCTTTGGAAGATGGCAGGGTAATCCAGCAGTTTGAACCCTAGGTAAGTTTTTGATAGATGTTGATGGTGGGAGGTCTTCCAAAGAGTGAAGGGCCTGGTTGAATTAGGAGGTGATAATAGACTTAGGAGAAGACATGCTGCAAAGGTGAATAAGGGCTAGATTGCGGTGGATGTAGAATGCCAAGCCAAGAGGCTGGACTTCTATTTTACAGACAATATGGCAGCTCAGGAGAGGCTTTATGCAGGCAGATTAGATAAACAAGTTAGTTTAGGGCACCATGCTGTGAAGAAGTGGCTGAGATGCCAACCCTCCCTACCCTGTGCCCTAGGCATCTCTGTACGCCAGGCAGCAGCTGAATGTCCGGGATATGGCCAACAAAGTCTTGGCCATTGCTGCCTTCTTGCCAGTCTGCCGCCCCCACCTGCGACGATATTTCTGTGCCATCGTCCAGCTGCCTTCTGATTGGATCCAGGTGGCCGAGTTCTACCAGGTATGGCACTCAGTTCTCTGAGCTTTGACCCTCACTTCGTTCCCTCTCCTTTGCTCACTGCGCCCCTAGGGAAAATTCTCAGACACTGCGGCCTCTCCTCAGCTGTCCTCAACCCTGGTGCCCAGACAGGACAGCTTTTCCCACTACTGGGCTGGGTTTCCCAACAGGGAGAATATGACTGAGAAGGGCTGGACTGAGTCTGAGAAAAACTGGTGTTATTCTGGACCTCATGTTTACCGTGAAGAGAGCAAAAATTTTGCCAACAGGCTTAGCTCCACAGAGATGGTCACTGCAGAGCTGGGGCTTGGGTGCTCCCTATTCTGTGCTGTCACTTTACCCCATGAAGTGTTCTCATTCTGTTTTGGAGGGTCTCACTCCTGGTGGCTTCTCTCTCTGACAGAGCGTGGCTAGCAGAGGGGAGGACAAGCTGGTGCCCCTGCCTGCCTGCCTGCGTGCTGCAATGACGGACAAATTTGTCCAGTTTGATGAGTACCAGCTGGCTAAGTACAACCCTCGGAAGCACCGGGCCAAGCGACAGCCTCGCCGGCCGCCCCGCCCTCCAGTCAGTCCCTGCCTCAGCCCTGGTCATTCACAGCCTAGGCCCCCTTTCCCTGGAAAGTAGGGGGATGAGGGAATATGCTGACCCCCCCAGGGAGTCCACGTTAAGCACCTGACATGTTTCTATCACCAGAAACAGAAGGAGTCAGAGAAATGCACAGGAGCCGGGGAGAGCCCAGGGGGCAGAGAGGGCAGGGCAGGCTTTCCTTTTGGTAGAGGTGGGCCTTCCGGGCTGTTGGGATGGGTCTCTCCAGGTGTCCCTTTTGGAAATGGCTTCTCCTGTCCCTACAGAAGGAGAGTTCATTCTCTAAGATGAAGCAGTATTGGCCAAAGTTCATTCGGCCTCTTTACCGTGATCAGCTTATGGTGAGTGCCTTGTTCTGGGGTTCCAAATGTGCAAGTCCAGTCTTTTCTCAACTTGGATTTAGAAATGGAATGCCATTTGGTTCAGAAACAGTAACAGTGGGTGTAGCCAGTCTCCTCCCTGGGGACATCGCAGCTGTGATGGTGGGTTTTGAGCACGCTGGGAAAGGCTCCTTTTATTTCCACTTGGCTCTCCGTAGTGTCATACTTTACTGACCGGTGGCACGTCCAGCTGGGTAAGTGAGTTAAAAACATTCTGAAATACCTACCTTCCATAGGAAGTTTTAAAAACAAACCAAACTTTTTTTTTTTTTAACTTTACTAACAAATAAGGCACTGCACTTAGTGGTTAAGAGTGTAGAATCTGGATTCAGACTACCTGGTTTGAATCCCACCGACACCACCACCACTTGCTGGCTATGCAACCTTGGCTAAATGACTTACCCTCTCCTGCCTCACTTTCCTCGCATATAAAATGGGGATAATAGCAGTACCAACTTCATTGGGGTTTTTGTGAGGATTAAATCACTTACTGTATTTAAAGTATTTCTAACAATACCTGGCACTGAATAAGTCACCATCATCATCTTTAAAATCAATTATTAGGAAAATATATATTAATATCACAAAAAAACCCACATCCTCTGTTGGTCCAGTCATCTTTTCTCTTCATCCTATTAATACATCCCAAACTTAGCTCTTCTGCCATAGAAGATTCTGGAATCCAGCTTCTTTCAGTGTAACTCCTCGCAGACTACATCGTGCTGATGCCTCCATTTACCTGTTCCACGTCTCAGTGATGTAAATAAGAGCTGCTTCTCCTGCTCCCTCCTGAGAACAAGGTGTTCTCAGTTTATTCTGTCCTCATCTTGTTTTTTCACAAGCCAGTCATCCCCTGTTAACCATTCAACCTTGTGGAAACGAAACACAGTGACCCCAAAGATCCACTCTGTTTTGCTTGCCACGGGAGCTCTTGTTGTTGGAGAGTTTTGTCCCCTATTCCTAGTCTTAGACCAGATCTACTTTGGAGAAAGAAATTACCTCAGAGGTAGAGGATGGTCTTGGTTTTTGTTTTCTGAAGAAAGTGACCATGTCCCTTGAATTGAATGGCCCCTTTGGGACTTGGGGATATTTCTACAGTTTGAGGAGGCCTACAGTGCAGTGTCAGTGGAAAAGAAGGAGCCAAGGTTCACCCTGAAGAAGCTGGTACAGCGACTGCACATCCACGAGCCTGCGCAGCACGTCCAAGCCCTGCTGGGCTGCAGGTGAGAAGCTGCACCCTGGGCACACACTCCATCTGGGTAGCCCCAACTCTTCAACACCTCTGGCCCCAATCCCTGCAGTTGGACCCCAGCAACATTAATTTGGGCCAACATAGCCTTGAACGTGATTGGCTGGCTTTGACTGACTCACTTTTCCTTTTCTGAGTTGTTTTCAGCCGGCTTGGAAATGATAAGTTTTTCCCCCTCTGTCCCAGATACCCCTCCAACCTACAGGCCTTTTCTCGAAGTCGCCTTCCTGGGCCCTGGGATTCCAGCAGAGCTGGGAAGCGGATGAAGCTCGCCCGGCCACTGACCTGGGAGCGGGAGCTGAGCTTGCGGGGGAGCAAAGCTTCCGTCTGGGAGGAACTCATAGGTAGAGTAACCTTGGCCGTCACGCTCCCTTCCTCTCTTCCCTGTTCATGCCTCTACATTTGGAACTCTGACTAGAGGATTTCCAGGGCATGGTGGAGTTATTCTCCTGCCTGGTAGTTCCATCACTGAAAGTGATTGGATTTATAAGGTCTGCCATTGACCCCACCAAAGTGGGTGGTGGCTCCTGCTTTGAGTAGCATTGGCATCATAGGTGGGTAATTCCAGACATGGTTGAGTGATCTCCAGGCCTTTATCAACACATGACAAAAGTGGTGCCTTCTCTCTGATTTCACTTGTGTCATTGTCTGTGTAACCCATCCAAACAAGGTAGGACTGGTCCATGGCCTCTTGGAATCACCACCAAAACCCATTTTTAGGACATAAATATTGTAAGTAATTTGCCCACACTGATAAAGAGAAGTAGTTCAAATGGGGAGGACCAGATCACTTTCAATTTTCTCCTTATTTTTGTGCTAGTTTATTTTTAACTCTAGAAGGCTCTTTCTATTCTAGTTTTTCTTCTACTTCCTCTTTCATCTTTGAAAATTTAAAATCAACTTCTCTCTGTTGAAAAATACCTGTCTATAGGCCTTCTGACGGCTTGAGTTTTGTAGACTTCACATTTTGGAGCTCCAGAAGCCCAAGTTGGCTTTTATGTCTCTGTGAGTTGCCATTTATAGATTGTCCTCAGGGCAGCCCGAATTGCTCAGCTGCTTATCAGTCCTCTCACTTTGTGGTTGTCACTGGTGGCGTGTGTATCAGAATCACATGGGAACTAAAACACACACGCGCACACACATACACACACATGCTTGACAACCTCTTCCTGAGTGTTCGATACAACTTTGGGTAGAGCAGGATTACGGGGTCTGCATGGCAGCCAGTATGCTGATGATTCTGGTGTGCATCATCTGCATTTCCTCTCTCTGCCCCTGAAAATCAGAACTGTGCTGTTTATCTTGGTTGACACAAATGCCCATAGTCTAATCCAGTGGCCTCCAGAGTTTTTTGATCATATATTGCAGAAACAATTTTTGGGATACACCAGAATATATGTATATGTATTTTTAAAACTTTTATACATGTACTAATAAATTATGTACTTTAGGAAATACATAAAATGCAATTATATAAATATGGTACGAAAATAGAAATAAATATATGTAAATATAAGTATCAGATAAAATGTAATAGCTATACAGACCCCTCTTTGGAAACCACAGGCTCATTAATAACTCATTAATGAATTTTTTAGAATGAAATCAGTGAATTTCTCAATCCATGGGATAAATATTCATTTTATTGTTTAATAGCATAAATATGATATTGAACTTAATTTATTATCAGAATGCTCTAGAAAACCTTTCATACAGGGTGGGGGAGGGTAGAGCTCAGTGGTAGAGCATATGCTTAGCATGCATGAGAGCCTGGGTTCAATCCCCAGTACTTATTAAAAAAAATAAATAAATTATAAAATATTAAGAAAACCCTCCATACATAGCAACAAGTGAGCAAAGCTTACGAATTGACCAAGGATGCAATAGTTCCGTTGTTGTCACACATCACTTACGCTATATACTCAACCTAATTGTTCTACACAGCCTGCAAATCAGAGTTATGACTAGAGAACCCCAGGACTTCCAGAAAGCTGAAAGCTTCTGGCTGTAATTCAAATAAGACTTACCTTAAAAAAGGTACCACCACTCTCCTAATAAAAGCTGCTGATGGTGATGGCTAGTGCCTGGGATGTGGGTGGGGGACCAATAGGCCTGGTCTCTAAATGTGTCTGAATGCATCTCTGGGGGTACCCAGGAAAAATATCACAACTCCTATTTATGTTTACCTTTATCTCAAAGAAAGAATTTTTCCAGTATTTGCTATACAGATAGAACTCTAGCCACTGAGTCCATGTTCTGTGGTTCAATGTCACATATTATAGTTGAGGTTCATTGAGGAAGCGTGGGAGATCCACAGCACAATGGCATTGGTGGTGCCCCCTCACTCTGCTTTCTGTACAGTGTGACTTATTGCAACTTATCTTTGAATTGTAAATAGATTTAGAATTATTATTCAGTATTAACCAAACTAACCCTCTAAAAGTGACATAAGCCTTAAAAAGTTTCTTGAGAAACTATGACTTGAAGGGAATACTCATATCACAGGGAGAAGTGAAAAATAAAAAAGAGACAAAAGTGAAATTCTGATTCAGTGCAAGTCTTTTTCATCTATCTTTAAATAAAAATAGTGACTGTTGGATCAGCTCTTATAGGACATTGGCCAAAACACTTAAGAATTATCAAGAAGACTATTTGAAATACGGAGTTACGTTCACCTTTACCTTATTAACTAACAAATATTAACTAATGATTGTACTACATATATGTAATTTGTAACTAAGATTGTACTAGGAAATATCTCCAAAAATTCTGGAAGTCATTACTCTAGAGAATTGTATTTTGCCAGTTGAGCCCAATCTCAGGGCTGGTGCCAACAGACAAAGTGATAACCTAAGTTGTTTGTTGATATAGCCAATCCCATAAACAGTGTAGATTTTGCTCCAAGCTCAGGCAACCCGGTTTATCTCTTTCCAGACCTTTAAAACATTTTGAGTAGGAAAGATCACCGGTTAGTACCTCCTTTCCTCCAACCTGACTATTCTGCATGGCCTCTGAGCTTCTTGCTCCGCTCTCTGACCTCTCTCACTCATCCTTTGTTTGCCTTTCTCACCCTGTGCCCGACCTTCCACAGACAGTGGGAAGCTTCCCTTCATGGCCATGCTCCGAAATCTGTGCAACCTGCTGCGGGTTGGAATCAGCACGCACCACCACGAGCTCGTGCTCCAGAGACTCCAGCATGCCGTACGTGTGAGGGGCGGGGAGCCAGGCTTCTCCTGGTGGCTGGGGAAGGTCACAGCCACCAAGTTATTTCCTTGTGGGCTGTAAACAGGTGTGGAGGTACAGATAGGTCTGGGGTTCATCATCCCTTTGAGGAATTAGAATGTTAGAACTTTCCTTTTGATTTTCTGAGATAATTTCTGTGACTACTAACTTCAGAGGGAGTCTAATATAAAAGGAGCAGGGGACCTTCTGTTACTTCCTCTCCTTTCTTTTTCACCTCCTCTCATATTCTCACATGACATCTTTCTTTCTTTTTTTTTTAATTGAAGTATAGTCAGTTTACAGTGTTGTGTCCATTTCTGATGTACAGCGTAATGTTTCAGTCATACACAGACATACATATATTCATTTTCATATTCTTTTTCATTAAAGGTTACTGCAAGATATTGAATATAGTTTCCTGTACTATACAGAAGAAACTTGTTGTATATGTATTTTATATATATAGTAGTTAGTATCTGGAAATCTCAGGCTCCCAGTTTATCCTTTCCCACCCCCTTTCTCCTCTGGTAACCATAAGTTTGTATTCTATGTCTGTGAGTCTGTTTCTGTTTTGTAAATAAGTTCATTTGTGTCTTTTTTTTTTTTAGATTTCATATATGAGTGATATCATATGATATTTTTCTTTTTCTTTCTGACTTACTTCACTTAGAATGGTGATCTCCAGGTTCATCCATGTTGCTGCAAGTGGCATTATTTTATTCCTCTTAATGGCTTAGTAGTATTCCATTGTATAAATATACCACAACTTCTTTATCCAGCCATCTGTCAATGAACATTTAGGTTGTCTCCATGCATGATGTCTTTCTTTATTCTTCTCCACCTTTCTCTAATATCCATTTCGTTCTTCCTCACCTTCCCACTAGTTTAGCAGAGTGGTTATCTCACCTTCCTTGTACCTGAAGCCCTTGATGCACCCCGTACTCCCTGATTCTCTGCTCATGACCCTGCTCTTTCTTTGCAGAAGTCAGTGATTCACAGTCGGCAGTTTCCATTCAGATTCCTTAATGCTCATGATTCCATCAATGCCCTTGAGGCTCAACTTGAAAAAAAAGGTATTATCTCTCTTCTTCCAACTCCTGTCTGTCTTTCATGTCTGAGAATAGATGAGACAGCAGCCCTGGTATTTTTCAGCCTCTTGCCTTCCAGTCTCAGGGTGTGGGGCGGGCAGAGGTCAGATGCTGGCCAGCTCCCAGGGTCAGGACTCAGGACAGGTACTGATGGGAGGACAAGATGAGGAAATAGAAGCTGCCTGACTCAGATACTTCCCTGTCACCACACAGCATTGCCATTTCCTTCCAACACAAAACTGGTAAGGCAGATATTAATTAAAAACGCAAGATATGGCAAGAAGTACTATTCCTGGCAGTCTTGCAAACCAAGTCGTCGGGAACTTCGGGCAGCCATGATGATGCCTGTGGTATACGATCAGCTCAAGCGGGCGAAGCTGAGACTACACAAGGCCAGGTTTGTGTGTGAGTGTGTGCTAGCTGGGAGCAGAAGGTGGGCAACAAGAGGCACCCAGAAAGAGCCTGGGAGTCATCTGGGAACCCCAGCTTTTATTCTGTAAGCTCGTGCTTGTTAGTCATCCCAGTGGCTGAGACTTGCCTGGGTCAGGTTGCTTGCACAGCGAACCTTGTCTTTGACATTGTCCAAGGGAGAACTGCGAAACAGAACCTGTGTTTGGGCCTCCACCTTGTTATCTGTTCTTGTTTCACTGGTTTCCGTGTATTCTGCCCGCCTGTGTGGCATTTCCCTTTCTCTTAGTGCATGAGAGTGCCTCTCTGCTTCTGCTCTGGTTCCCACTTTTCTTTCTTTTTCTTCTCTGTGATATCTGTTTGTTTTTCTTTTTGTTTCTCTCCCTCTGTGTGTTTTCTGACCCATTGACTTTCCTTTTTCTTTTGATGCATATAAAGATAGTTATCATCAAACGGACTCAAAGTCATCATAAAACCTGTTCTGTAAGCTTGGTGAAGTCCCAGCACTCTGCCTTTTAGGTGTTTCCACAGTATCTTCATTCATTTTCATTTAAGACAAATGCAGGGTTCATCTGACCTTCTAGTAGGCTCAGTGGCCAGAACTTGCCAGAATCAGTGAAATAGTGGCTGAACACAGGCCATTAAAGAATTAAGCCGAGGGTGAAGTCCAAACGGTATGTCTTTGCTGGCCACATGTGGCTATTGAGCACTTGAAACGTGGCTAATGGGAACTGAGATGTGCTGAATTTCGAGGACAGTGTGAAAAAGGATGTAAAATATCTCATTCATAATTTTTTGTATTAACATATTGAAATGAAAATATTTTTATATATAAAGTTAAGTTAAATGTAATATTAAATTATTGTCTAGGGGGAGGGTATAGCTCAGTGGTAGAGTGTGTGCTTAGCATGCATGAGGTCCTGAAGATATTTTTAAAAACAAATGCCAAATAATATGATACATTTTATTTTACCCTGCTGTACTTTACATATGTCTCTTAAAACAGACATTTTCTCATATAATCAGAATGCCATTAATATACCTAACAGAACTAAAAATAATTCCTTGGTATTATCGTTTATTATCTAGTCTATGGTCAAATTTCCCATTGTTTCAAAATATTACCTTTGAGTATCACAGTTTATTCAAATCAGGATCCAAATAAGGCACACACACATTACAGTTAGTTATTAAGTCTCTTAAATCTGTTACAATCTTTTAATTGTTTTCATGCCATTGACTTGCTGTGAAAATCAGGTTCAGGGCCCCAGAGAATGTCCCACATTCTAGATTTGTCTGCTTCTTCAGTGTCATCTGATTTGTTTCTCTATTTCATGGACCCTGGGCATTAACCCTAAAAGCTTGAATAGATTCAGATTTAACTTTTTTTTTTCTTGCAAGAGTATTTTGTAGATGATCCTTTGTACACTATGAGTAAGACCACCAGAATTTTTGCCTCCTGATAGGGTACAGGACCAGGAGGCACAAAAAGTCCAGTGGTGGTGATTGATCTGTGCTTTTAAGTGACGAGAGCCTGATTTCTCCACTGTAAGATGAACGGTTTACCCATTGACGTTCTTGGCCTGAATCAATTGTTTCATTAGCAGTTACAGAATGAAGTTGTTTTCTATCATTCTCTGTATTTATTACCTAGAACTCTAAAAAGAACCTCCCTCATGAACTAAAGCTATTTGGTTACTTTGAAATAGAGATTGTCTTGGAAAGGTAGGATGAATGTTCAGTTCTTTCTCCTTTGATTGCCATTTTTCAGAGTAAGAAGTTAACATTTGTTCTTTAAATTATAATTTAAAAATAGGTGGTAGTTAAATCTTGCCTCATGAAGTAAGTATGGATTGATGTGGTAAGCATGGCCAGCACTTTCAGAGAGGGGGTCTACAAATGACTTCCCTCCAGCCATGAGAATGGAATAGGAGGATCCTGTGGGATGAGGCAAGGGGAAGCTGTGGCCCTGTTTTCTCTACTGACATCGCAGACGGGCTGTGGAGGGGGAGCGGGTGAAGACTTCATACATGACTGGCAAGTGTTCGTCTTCCCATCTGCCTCAAAGTGGCAAACGGGGAAGCCCCTGAGCCCTCTGTCTGTATCTTTCCTGCCTGCAGACAGTGGAAATTTGACTGTGAGATGCTAGCTCGGTATCGACAGGCCCTGGAGACAGCCGTGAACCTCTCTGTTAAACACAGCCTACCGCCACTGCCGGGCCGCACCCTCTTGGTCTATCTGATGGATGCGGGTGCAGACAGGATCCTTCCCAAGAGCAACCCACAAGGGGTAAAAGTAAAAACAGGTGGGGGTGATTGGTAGGATGCTGGGAATCCTGAGAGGCATCCTGTTCCCGACCTGGATCTCCCATGCAAGCCCTCAGGACTAATTGGCTTCCTGACATCAGACCTTGGTTCCTATGGACAATTCCTAGAATGTGGTCTCGAGCCTGTTCATGGATTATATCAGTAACTTTTCACATTTGGCTGGTCCTTAATACTCTCTAATTTCTGTCACCAAAATATGCATCACTTCCACCTCCTTACATCCCATTGTTGAATTTGGGCGGGGACCCTGGCCCTTCTCTACCTTCCTTCCCTGTCAGCTCTTCCTGGGGGCTGCTGAAGCTGTCCTTTCTTCATTGGGGACTTTGCCCACTTTTCCCCAGCCAGTGGAGACATTGGCCCCCAGGGCAGGGCTGGACAGAGGTGGATTTTAAAGCAGTGGAGCCTTACTTCACTCTGATGCTTGTCCAATCAGCCCCCTCTGAACTACGTGCTGCTGCTGATTGGGATGATGGTGGCTCGGGCAGAGCAGGTGGACCTTTTGCTGTGTGGAGGAAGCACTGTGAAGGCTGTTGCGATTAAGGCAGAAGAAGGTATCCTGAGGACTGCCACAGATCTCCAAGCTCAAGTCCAGGTTGGACCCCCACCCCCACCATGCAGACATATATGAATGGACAGAGGCCTGGAAACAGCCTGATTAGTCAGGAAGGGCTTGGATATACTCAGTTCTGAGGATTTCCCGAACAGACTGTAATGTTTGTCACTTACTGACCGTCTCCTATGCAACCACGTGACATGAGTCTCTTTCCTTCAGGAGTTGGATGAAAAGTATGAATGGTCCCTGCCTACTTTGGGGAAGCACTTGCTGTCCCTGGCTACCCAAAGGGTCCCTGTGAGTACTGCCCAGTCCCTGAGAAACCCCGTCCTCCCCTACATTTTCCTCCACACAATGTATCTCATTTCTCAAAGCTTCCTTGCAAGCTATGCACAATACCCTGCTGGCTGCGACCCCTAACTCAGGGTATGCTGGTAGATATTTAACAACCAGCAATCTGGAAACATAAGTCTTGGTTAATAGCATTTACTAATTTCCATGGTGTAAATACGCCTTCCATGGCTGATCTCAAGCTACCAACATGCTGTCAGTGAACACAGAGTTGGGAGGAGGTGCTCAGGAGCACACGTTTATATAGTATTCCCACAATATAGATAAAATAGATGTAAGTAAGGTCAAGAGTAGATAATGGTGAAATGTAGTAAAATAATTAGGAAGTGATGACTTTTTAGTGTCTATTACCTTTGTGTTTAATATATTCAATTGTAATCTTACACAATTTAATATTTAATGGTGGCCATGCTTAACAGCTGGCTCACAGAATTCCTAAAAGTTTGACAGTAAGTTCTTGTGAGCCTGAATTAGCCAGCTTCACACTATCACTACCTCAAACTCTATTTTTTATTAAAAATTAAAAAAAACTTTATATACTTTTTAAAGGTTACTTTCTATATACAATTATTATAAAATACTGGCTATATTTCCTATTGTACAATACATCCTGGAGCTTATTCTTACACCCAATAATTTGTACCTCCCACTCCGCCACCCCTACATTGCCCCTGCCCCTAAATGGTAACCACTGGTTTGTTCTCTGTATCTGTTGAGTCTGCTTCTTTTTTGTTTTATTCACTAGTTTGTTGTAATTTTTAGATTCCACAATATAAGTGACATTATACAAAATTTGTCTTTCTCTGTCTGACTTATTTTGCTTAGCATAATGCCCTCCAGGTCCATCATGTTGCTGCAAATGGCAGAATACCATTCTTTTTTGTGGCTGAGTAATATTCTACTGTATATATACACACCTCATCTTCTTTATCCAGTCACCTGTTGCTGGGCACTTAGGTTGCTTCCATATTTTGGCAATCCCACACTCCGCTTTGATGCCCCTCAAGTCAGAGTATAGTGGCTTTTTCCAGCCTAGGTGCTCTCAGGAAAGGCCGTTTCCACCCCACTCCGAGTCCTCCTGACCTCCTACTTCTGAGAGATCTCTTCTCTTGATGTCCTGAGCTCTTTGCCACCTCTGCTATCCCTCTGTTCCTGGTCTCAGCCCCTCTCCTTTCGTCTTACAGGTGGACAGGGTCATCGTCTTTGGCCAACAGATGGATGAGAAATCGATAAATGCGGCCAAACAGCTTTTCTGGCAGCACGTGAATCCGAAGTGCCTCTTTGTTGGTGTTCTCCTGAGAAGGACGGGATACCTGTGAGGGCGCTCGCACTCCTTCCCCGGTGCCAGTGGAGAGTGATCCATGTTTCCTGCCTACCCCACTAAAGCTCAGGACACTCCCACTCACCAGGCCCCTCCCCGTTTCTGCCTCTTACCTCTGTTGTGGTTCATGTGCTGGAACCTTCCCTGAAGCCTTCAGCCTGGCTCCATACCCCTTTGTGATGGTCCGCCCCAGTCCCAGCCTAGCACTGAACTCTAGTAAAAGTGCAGAGGTGGGGTGTCCATCCTGGAGTGTTAGGGGCAGTGGCTCTGTGTTCTTGGCACTGATTCTGACCAGTAGTGGCTGCTTCTTCCTTTGCCAGATATCAAGATATGAATCCCAATGATGTGACTCTCTCAGGCTGTACTGATGGGATACTGAAGTAAGTACAGGATGGACACTGAAGAGGCTGGGGGCTTTGTTAGAACATCTTTTAGAGATTATCTGTGGCCTCTGCTCCATTCACTTCCTTTTTTAAGCGAGATAAAAGTTTATTCCTTCTTTATAGCTGTCTAGGCATGGCAACAACAGTGTTACAGAGACCCAGGCACCTTCTATCTTGTTGCTCTACCATCTTCAAATACTCTGCTTCCACCTCATAGTTCAAGATGGCTGCTCCAGCTCCGGCCATCATTTTTGTATTACATCTAGTAGGAAAGGAGAAAAGGGGACATGGGAGATTGTACTGTTTGCTTTTAAGGGAATAACTCAAGAGTTGGTCACGTCACTTCTGTTCGTTCTCTGTGGCCTCTGTTCCGTTCCATTTCAGGGGAAATCCTATGTTCACTTTATTTACTTATGCCAAATCTAACAAACTCTTAACTTTCTCTTTCTCTCTACCACTAGGCTTCACATTTACTTGTTTTCTCCCCTGCCTTTTCCTTTGGATGCCACACATTGTCCCCCACTCCTGTTAGGAAGCCTCATGCACTTCCCTCCTTCTCCAGGGAGCTTTCACGGCTGGTACAGGGCTGATCAAGCCCAGACTGGCATGACCTTAATTTTTACCCCTTCTTTCAGCCCAGTTGCCCCTGGCCCAACAGAAAGCCTATAATAGCCACGCACACAGCAGAAGGGGCTGTAACTGGGTTTCTTCTCTGTCCCTTCATTCCTGTGATTCTGCTGTCTCGCTGATATCCAGTCTACACTTACTGTATATTGTCAACTTGTTAAGCAGCCCCACTTCACTGGGTGGCCTAATTTAGCCATATCTTTGTCCTCGGCCCTCTTGGAAGATCTTCCTGAGTCTCCGCTATTTCGCTCTCACTTATTTTGTCGCTCTTTATGTTAGGTTCATCGCAGAGCGTGGGGCCTCCCGCCTTCTAGAACATGTAGGCCAAATGGACAAAATATTCAAGATTCCGCCTCCCCCAGGAAAGACAGGGGTCCAGTCTCTCCGGCCACTGGAAGAGAATACTCCAAGCCCCCTGGCTCCTATCTCCCAGCTTGGGTCAGTCTGTGTTTTGGCCTTTGTGAGTTGGGAGGGGCTTCTGTAGGAACCTGGAGAAATGGGTGCCTGCGGTTCTAGCTGTTGAGATGCTGCTGCTTGTATTCACTGAGGTCTGTGTCCTCTTCCCCAGGCAGGGGTTTCTTGAACACAGGAAATTGTCTGATGGTGAGCACACACCCCCTTTCTCTACTAGGGAAAGGGGGTTAGAATGTGAGGCGGGCAGCAGGCACTGGGGACATACAGCCAGGGCTCAGGCAGAGGGCTTCAGGGCGCAGGCTCTGGCTCTCCCATCCTGGCTCTGCCAAATAGTCGCTTGAAACGTGGGCTAGTTGCTTGATGTCTTTAGCTGTAGTTTCTTGATCAGTAAAATGGAGATGATGATTGTGCTCACCTCATAGTGCTGTCGTGAGCATTTCACCGGCAGATAGTAGGTGCATAATAATTGTTGCTGACACAGGATGGGTGCATGAGACATGGCAAGTGGGGTTTAATTTCCAGGGCCCTGCATTTGAGGTGCTAAGCAGGGTATTCTGGGCCCATGCTCAGTGCAGAAGAGCGGACACAGCCCCATCTGTGGAGCTGGGCTGTGGGGCTGACCCCTAGTTTGCCCGCAGATGGCGCAGCATCCGGCTTTTCATTTCCTCCACCTTCCGGGACATGCACGGGGAGCGGGACCTGCTGCTGAGGTCCCTGCTGCCCGCACTGCAGGCCCGAGTGGCCCCCTACTGCATCAGCCTTCACGCCATCGACCTGCGCTGGGGTGTCACTGAGGAGGAGACCCGTCGGAACAGGTGTGGAGGTCACAGGGAAGAGGGGCTGGGTCGCGGTTGAGGGGCTTGAGAGATGGAACTGGTGTGGGCAGGGTTGGGGCTGCGAGGATGGCTGAGGGCTGCGGGCAGGGGGTTGCTCCTTGGATGCTGTCAGCTGTGAGCCAGGACTCCATCTCCCTGACGCGGTGTCCCCCTAACCATCCTGCAGACAACTGGAAGTGTGCCTCGGGGAGGTGGAGAACTCGCAGCTGTTTGTGGGGATCCTGGGCTCCCGCTATGGCTACGTTCCCCCCAGCTACAGCCTCCCTGACCATCCTCACTTCCGCTGGGTAAGTCAGACAAAACTGGAACAGGATCTGGGGAGGAAACAAAGGTTGGGGTGGGGGTGAGAGAAGCCAACGTGTGTTCAGAACCCTGGGACTATGCACAGGCAGACCCTTGGGACTTGAAACAGGCAGATGGTTCTGTGAGTGACCAAGTCCTAGATGAGGGAATTCCTTTGAGAGATACCTGTGGCTTGGCTCTGGGATGTGAGAAGTAAGCGGTAGGTCTGTTTAGGTTTTGCTATCAGACAGCCAGGTTCTGATCTCCCTTCTGCCATTGTGAAAAACAGTTTAGAGTAATCTAGCCTCAATTCTTCATATATTGAGAAGAAACAATAACATCTGTATTGTAAGGTTATTGTGAGAATTAGAAATCTATTTAAAAAAATGCTCAACCTGTAATAGGCATTCACTGAACGTTGAGCTATTAGCTGCATTCTGTTGGCTTGTGTCTGGAGGGAGAGAGGCGCGTTACTGAGATGAAGGGGCCCTGGCGTCTTGGCAGGTCTCACGGAGGGGCTAGTGTGACCAGCACTAGCCCGCCTGCTCTCTGCCCTCTCCTTGCAGGCCCAGCAGTACCCTTCAGGTCGCTCTGTGACAGAGATGGAGGTAATGCAGTTCCTGAATCGGGGCCTCTGCCTGCAGCCCTCTGCCCAACCTCTCATCTACTTCCGGGATTCCAGCTTCCTCAGGTACCTTCTGTTGCCTCCGGGCCTCGGCCTCCGCAGAAGGCCAGACTGGCTTAGTGGACATGTCTTCCCTGCCCGACAGTCAGAGTATCAGAGGGGGGCTTGGAAGAGAGAAACAGGGACCAGAGAGCTTGCCTTGCAGCACCAAAGCAGCCTTGTAACTGAAGTCGGGAGATCTCCAATTGAGTTTCAGGGAATTACAGCCAGGTCTGGTGGTTGGAGGTAGAGAGAGGCTGGGGTCTGAGTCCAGCTCCACTCTTGGGGTATCTTTGGTGGTCAGCTCTGTACCGGATGCCTGGAAATCTGACTTTACTTCTGAGTCTGAAGAGGCTGCACTTCGGATCTCAGAACTGAAGAGCTACCTGAGCAGACAGAAAGGGATCACTTGTCGCAGGTGAGCTGGGAGAGGGGGAGCGCACCTGCAGGGAGAGATGGGAGGGGGACCAGGCCTGCTCTGACTGCTTGTGCTTGCTTTGCCCACAGATACCCCTGTGAGTGGGGTGGGGTGGCAGCTGGCCGGCCCTATGTTGTAGGGCTGGAGGAGTTTGGGCAGCTGGTTCTGCAGGATGTATGGAGTATGATCCAGAAGCTTTACCTCCAGGTCAGCAGGAGTGCTGGTGGCCAGGGGAGTGGACTAGGGGAGGGAGGTCCGGATAGTCCTGGGCGAGAAGTAACTTGGTGGGAGCTCTGTGAATTTTAGGCCTGGGGTCCTGAGGAGCATGGAAACATAGATGTTCACTTTCCCATGTGCCCTCAGCCTGGGGCCCAGCCAGAGCAGCCAGCATCCATCCCAGATGATGACGTGGTCCAGGCCACCTTCCAGCAGCTGCAGACCCCACCGAGTCCTGCCCGGCCGCGCCTTCTTCGGGACACAGTTCAGCAGCTGATGCAGCACCAAGGGGGCCTGAGCCTGGTGACTGGACAGTCGGGACAGGGCAAGACTGCCTTCCTGGTACAGTCTCAGAGGCCTGGGAGGGAGGGACGGCTGTGTGAGCTGAGGAAGGACCCAGGGAGCTTGTGCGTGTGATATGTGACTATGTTTTCTGTCCTCTTCCCATGCAGGCATCCCTTGTGTCGGCCCTACAGGCTCCTGATGGGGCCACAGTGGCCACCTTAGTCTTCTTCCACTTTTCAGGGGCCCGCCCTGACCAGGCTCTTGCCCTCATCCTGCTCAGACGCCTCTGTGCCTATCTGCATAGCCGGCTGCAAGAGCCAAGTGCTCTCCCCAACACCTACCGGTGTGTTTCCCCCCATTAGTCCAGCCTTGTGGGTACCACGTGGCACCACCCCTGCTGACCCTGGTCCTTCCCTCCATACACAGGGGCCTGGTGTGGGAGCTGCAGAAGAGGCTGCTGCCCAAGGCTGCTCAGTCCCTGAAAACTGGCCAGCCTCTGGTGCTGATCATCGATGGGGCTGACAGGTTGGTGGACCAGCACGGGCAGCTGATCTCAGACTGGATCCCAAAGACCCTTCCCCGGGTGAGTGTGAGAAGGAGGTGGGGGTGGGATGCAGTAGGGAGGGAGGGGCCTCTCCAACGGTGTTCTCCTCCTTTTCCTTCTTCATCTCTTACCCTGTTGCCCAAATACCCCAGTGGGTGCACCTGGTGCTGAGCGTGTCTAGTGATTCAGGCCTGGGGGAGGCCCTAGAGCAGAGCCAAGGTGCCCGCGTGGTGGCCCTGGGGCCCCTGGAGCCATCTGCCCGGGCCTGCCTGGTGCGAGAAGAGCTGGCTCTGTACGGGAAGCGGCTGGAGGAGTCACCTTTTAACAACCAGGTTGGACATAGGCCAGGGCTGGTCGGTGTGCGGGGTGTGTCTGGGAGCTGGGAGGACCCTGGGACCAACTCCTCCACTTTCTCAGGAACTCTGTGCCAGGGGGAGTTGTTAATAAGATAACTGTGATTCTCTATATAATTATATCACCCAATCCTTTCCCCCAGTGAATGGCCTCTCCAGGGCCTGTCTGGGCGAGGTGAGGAGGAAGCTGTGGTTGCCGAGTGGGGTTGGCCGAACCCCGGGGTTTCCCTGAGAGCAGGGCGGGCTGGGCAGAGCCATGTAGGGAAGGGATGGCCATGTCCTGAGGCAGTGCCATGGATCTCTGCCCTGGTGGGGGCTCTCGGAGGAGACACTGCCCACAGTGGGATTAGTGCCGGGGTGGAGGGCAGGGCGGACGGCTGGCTGTGTGCAGGCTCTGGTGCTCGCCCTGAGTCCTCTGAGTCTCGTCAGATGCGGCTGCTGCTGGTGAAGCGGGGCTCAGCCCTGCCGCTCTACCTGCGCTTGGTCACCGATCACCTGAGGCTCTTCACGCTCTATGAGCAGGTCAGTTGAGGATGTAAGCCTCACTCCTCAGCCAAATCCTAATCCCGCTTCCCATTCTCCATTCAGCCTCTTTCGTCCCCGTCCCTCACTTTCTCCCACTCTCATCCTTTGCCACCTTGTGATCACCCTTCCCCATCCTCACCACCCCTCACACTGAGTTTTTCTTTCCTTTTCCTCCCTTCCCACCACTTCTCCTGCTGCCCCTCCCTGACCCACAACCAAAGCTGTGTTTCCCCATCCGCTCACTGACCACAGCCCCTCCTCCTCCTCTCCCAGGTGTCCGAGAGACTCCGGACCCTGCCTGCCACCGTCCCCCTGCTGTTGCAGCACATCCTGGGCACCCTGGAGCAAGAGCATGGCCCCGATGTCCTTCCTCAAGCTCTGGCCACTCTTGAGGTCACACGCAGTGGTCAGTGCTTGGAATGGGCTTGGGTTGGATGACCTTGGTTGTATTTGGGTCTCAGCAAGCAGTGCAAGGAGGGACTAGGTGTCATGGGGATGGGTGCGCTGTGTGGTTTAGGGCCTCAGAGAACTTGGGTTTTCAGGTCTGACTGTGGACCAATTGCATGGAGTGTTGAGTGCGTGGCGGATGCTGCCCAGGGGGCCCAAGACCTGGGAAGAAGCAGTGGCTGCTGGTAACATTGGGGACCCTTACCCTATGGGCCCGTTTGCCTACCTCGTCCAGAGTCTGCGCAGGTACGGGTGCCCCCAGCTGAGCTTCCACTGACTTCTTGTGTCTCCCTGTCTTTGAGCCAGGGCCCCATGTGAGCCTCTCTCCTTCCCCTTCCCTCGGGATAGCCCCGACACCTGTCTCCTAGACCCTGAATGGCTGTCACTCAGGTTGCCACTGTTTGAGGTGGGAATGGGGACCCACAGCTGTGCCAGGATGCTCACTGACAGGACTCTTCCCTCTTCTTTGCTGCCTTCTCCCCCCAACACGGGGTCAGGTTGCTAGGGGAGGGCCCCCTGGAGCGCCCTGGCGCCCGGCTTTGCCTCCATGATGGGCCCCTGAGAACAGCGGCTAAGTGTCGCTATGGGAAGAGGCGGGAGCTGGAGAAGATGGCGCACATCCTCATCGCAGGTGACTGCAGCCTTGTTAACCCCGGGCGCTGAGCGCAGGGCCTGGGCCTGGAGGCCAGGGTCACCCACTTGGGGCTCCCCATCGGCTGGCCCCTCGCCACCCCAGCGGGTGGGTGGCTCTCTCTGTAGCCTGAGGGATGTGATCTTTGAAGATGCTTCAGGGCCCAGCCCGTTTCAAGTCTGTTCCTGTGACCCACACCTGCAGCTCAGCTCTGGAAGACGTGTGACCCTGATGCCTCAGGTGCCTTCCGAACTTGCCCTCCTGAAGCTCTGGGAGACCTGCCTTATCACCTGGTTAGTCCCCAGATCCTATAGGCAACTTCTCCCAAGGAATGGCTTTTGGCTGTTCTGCCGTCTCCTCCTTGACCACCACCACCATTTCCACCACTGTTAACCCTCCACCCAAGCTCCCTCTACCTTTTTCCTTTCGGTTTTCCTGCCTTCCCCCTTCAGGTCCTTTGTCCCAGCTCCTACGACTACATCTTGGCAGCACAGGCAGGGTGCAAGACTGGACTGTCCCCCTCACCAGCCTCATTACATCCCTAATGAATCCAATCTGACTTTCCCAGCTCCAGAGTGGGAACCGGGGCCTTCTTGCAAAGTTCCTCACCAGTCTCCATGTGGTAGCTGCACACTTGGAACTGGGCCTGATCCCTCGGCTCCTGGAGGCGCATGCCCTCTATGGTGAGATGAGTTACTGAGTGGCATCTTCTCTGAGCTCTGGGTTCCTGGGAGCGTGGGAGGCCTGCTCAGAGTGAGATATAGCAGAAAGCACAGTTGAATTTCTATTCCAAACTGAGAATGCCAAGATGTTAAGCAAGTGATTCTTAGGAGACCTTTTGCTTGGGTCTCTTAAACCAGCGGTTCACGCGTTTTATTTAGTGGGTATAAAATTACTTGGGAAACTTGTTTAAATTGCTAATCCCACGGTCCCCAGATTCTGGTTCCCTAGGTCTGGAGGGAGGCCCAAAGCTTTGTACTTTTAAAGGATGTTCCTGATGTGGGACCAGAGGGCCAGACCTTGAGACTTACCATTTTAGACCCATCATATGGTTGACTTGGTGCTGGGGTTAATGGGGGTCCCACTTGCTCCCAGTGACATAGTACCTCTCTTCTATAGCTTCCTCAGTCCCCGAAGAGGAGCAGAAGCTTCCTGAGGCTGATGTTGCTGTATTTCACACCTTCCTGAGGCAGCAGGCTCCAGTCCTCAGCCAGCACCCACTGCTCCTGCACCAGCAGGCCGCCAACCAGCCTCTGGACTCGCCACTTTGCTGCCAGGCCCGCCAGCTCTCCCAGCGATGGCACCTCCAGCACACGCTACATTGGCTTAACAAACCCCAGACACTGGGGCGCCAGCAAAGGTAAAGCCCTTGACCCCAGATGCTGGCAAGCCTACCAAAGAGCACGCTGCAGCCCTCTCTCAAACTGGAGAAAAAAAGAACAGACTGGAATCACCGAGAAGAGGGGGACTCAGGCTCAGAAATGCAGAAACGAGTTCCTGTCTGCTTCCTTCCCCTTCATTCCTCCTTTCCTCCCTTTCTTGCTGTTTTTCCCCTAGCTCCAGCCTGTCCCTGGCACTTTCCTCAGCCCCCACGGCTGTGGCCTTCTCCCCCAACGGGCAAAGAGCAGCTGTGGGCACTGCCAATGGGACGGTTTACCTGTTGGACCTGAGAACCTGGCAGGTAGGGCCCTAGACAAGCCCAGCCCACCCATTAGCACCTGCTGGATTCACAGCTTTACTTCCTTCACATCAGATCTCAAGGGCTTGGTCAAAAAATCCTTCCCACTGCAAATATTTGCTGTCTCCCTTCCACTCAAGGCACTGTACTAAGCAGAGCAAGGAACACAGAGCTTAGGACATTGTCTCTGCCCACCAAGCCTCAGTTTTGTTGAAAGTTAAGGCATACAGGGTGAAAAAGGAACCAAAACACAGCCATGTGACATAGATGAGAGCTGAGTGAGCACTTACTGGAGGACGTAGGTTGGAGATGGGCAGGCATTCCGGGCTGAGTGAGGAGCCTGAGCAAAGACATTGGGGAAGGTTTCCTGTAAACTGCTGGGGATGATCATAGCAGAGGGGGCTTAAGGGAGGGTGGTAGAGGTTAGGCTGGGGAGGTGGGCCCACTGTCACAGCCGTTCTCTCCTCGTCCACCTGTATCACCCCCCCCCATATATATGCATGTGTATAGTGTCATTCCTTCCACAGACCCATCAAAATCTGTGACTTAGGGATACATATGGGGTTTGAAGTTGGGGAGAAGATGTGACCTCACTTGTATCATGAGGTCCCACTTGAACCTGAGCTGGGCCTAGGTCTGAAGGGGGCCCAAAGCTTTGCACTTGTAACAGGTGGGCCCAGAGGGCCACTTTCTGAGATGCAGGCAGGGAATGTGACGAGACAAGGGCCTAGCAGCCCTTCTTGCCATTGCCTCCTTCCTGGTTGGGGCACGGAGTGACTGGACACGGGGTGGTCAGGGGAGCACCCTGAGTGTGCTTTTCCTGCTCGCTGTCACAGGAGGAGAGGTCTGTGGTGAGTGGCTGTGATGGGGTCTCCTCTTGTTCGTTCCTCTCGGATGATACCCTCTTTCTTACTGCCTTTGATGGGATCCTGGAGCTCTGGGACCTGCAGCATGGTTGCCGGTAAGTGCCACTCCCCACTTCTCTCCCCACCCTGCCCTGTGTCTCCTTGTTGGAAGCCCAGGGGAGGGCAGAGGGGAGGGAGCCTGTGGCTCTGACGCTGTCTCCCTGGGGTAGGGTGCTCCAGACCAAGGCTCACCAGTACCAGGTCACTGGCTGCTGCCTGAGCCCAGACCGCCGGCTGCTGGCCACCGTGTGCCTGGGGGGATGCCTGAAGGTAATAGCCGGGGGCCGGGGGCCATGCTGGTGGAAGTGGCCCCACGCGGAGTCAGCCCTGTGACGTTGCTCTCTCAGTGGGGCAGAGGCTCTGACTGCTTACCTGCTGAGGGCAGGGGACTGGACCAGGTGGCCCCTGAAGCTCTGGGATGGAGACACTCAGGCATCTGTATTCAGACTCTGATTCCTCCTCCCTTTCTCGCTCCTCCAGCTGTGGGACACAGTCCATGGGCAGCTGGCCTCCCAGCACACCTGTCCCAAGCCCCTGAACTGCATTGCTTTCCACCCAGAGGGGCAGATTGTAGCCATTGGAAGCTGGGCTGGCAGCTTCAGCTTCTTTCAGGTGGACGGGCTCAAAGTCACCAAGGTGAGAGGTGCCAGTAGCCCTGGAGGAGGGAGCACAGGAGGGTGGGAGTAGAAGGTGGGGAGTGACAGACACCTGCATCCTGTGTCACTCTGGGT
Organism: Camelus bactrianus; assembly: GCF_048773025.1. Taxonomy (NCBI): domain Eukaryota; kingdom Metazoa; phylum Chordata; class Mammalia; order Artiodactyla; family Camelidae; genus Camelus; species Camelus bactrianus. The sequence goes on from NC_133544.1 coordinate 64,996,350, forward strand.
TTGGGTGGAGAGCAGGCCCTGACATTCCACTTTCTACCTCCCCACGCAGGAACTGGGAGCCCCGGGAGTCTCTGTCCGTACCTTGGCCTTCCATGTGCCTGGGCGGGTTGTGGCTGTGGGCCGGCTAGACGGGATGGTGGAGCTGTGGGCCTGGCAAGAAGGGGCACGGCTGGCTGCCTTCCCTGCCCACCACGGCTTTGTGGCTGCTGCCCTTTTCCTGCGTGCGGGCTGCCAGTTACTGACGGCCGGAGAGGATGGCAAGGTCAGGTGACCGAGGGCTGGTGGTGGGCAATGAGGAGGGGGTGGCAAAGGTGTGGGGATATTTGGGTGAGGACGGGGCCTTTGTTGGGGAGACTGGGGGAGCTTGGCTGGTGCGAGCTACAGGGAGAAGGGTGTGGGTGTGTGCACAACAGCTCTTGGGAGATGAGAGACAAGTCTATGGAAGGAGGACTTTCACGGGGGAGGGGTAGGGCAGGCTGTCTTTAAGCCCCTTTCTTTGCCCTCAGGTTCAGGTGTGGTCCGGGTCTCTGGGTCGGCCCCGTGGGTGCCTAGGTTCTCCCGCTCTCTCTCCTGCCCTCTCCGTGGCTCTCAGCCCAGACGGTGATCGTGTGGCCGTTGGGTACCGAGCAGATGGCATTCGAGTCTACGGAATTCCTTCAGGTACCAGAGGGAGAAGGGCTGGAGTGTTTGAGCTTTGGAAAAAGCCTCCATGCCCACCCCAGTCCTCTTCCCAAGCATCTTACACTCTTGTCTCTCATTCTCTAGATTCCCAGGGGGCTCAAGCACTAGACGTGGCAGTGTCTGCACTGGCCTGGCTCAGCCCTAAGGTGTTGGTGAGTGGTGCAGAAGATGGGACCCTGCAAGGCTGGATGCTCAAGGGACACTCCCTTCAGGCCCTCTGGCTTTTGTCCAGACACCGGAAGCCCGTCCTGGGACTGGCCACCTCCCAGGAACTCTTGGCTGCTGCCTCAGGTACGGCTGGCCAGCAGGCAGGGTTGTGAGTCACTGTTTATTTTAAATAAGCTAACATCTGTCTTCCATTTATATGTATGTGTGTACATGAAAATACGCACCTATATAACTTTATTTTACAATTTTAAAGTGCTTTTAAAAGCATTTATCTTGCAGTCACTTGAAACTGTTTCTTCTTATTCTTTAACCCTGATTCTGGGACCTCTTTGTAATCCTTGTGACCCTTTGAGTTTCTGCCCAGTGGGAGATTTTGCTGTGTCGAAGGATGGGTTTCCCTTAGGAGGAGAGAGAGAGAGATGTTGAGGTGAAAATGTAGACTGGCCTTCGTCTTCCCTAGATAGGAGGCACTTTAGAAGAGGAAGGGAGTGGGGTGCAGTGGGGAGTTAGAAAGAGACAGCTACAGAGCCAGAGCTGGGAGTGCCTGGCATTCCTGTCCTGCGTCCTCACAGGATGACTGACCCTTGTCCAGGGCGTCCCACAGCCTGTGACTCACAGCGTCCCTCCCTTGGAGCTGTGCCCTCAGACATCATCCTCAGCCTCCATGATCGCCTTTGTCTTTGACCTCCCAGGCTGGTCTCACTTCCTCTTTCAGGACATCTTCCTCTCCCCCTTTTTCCAATGCAGAGGATTTCGCTGTGCGGCTGTGGCCCCGGCAGTTGCTGACACTGCCACAAAAGGCAGAAGACTTTCCCTGTGGCACTGAGCTCCGGGGACACGAGGGCCCCGTGAGCTGCTGTAGCTTCAGCACTGATGGATGCAGCCTGGCTACTGGGGGCAGGGATCGGGTGAGCCGCGAAAGGATGCAGCCCCTGTGCCCCGTCCCCCTGCTCCCCCGAATGCTCTGGTCCAGTATTCCAGAGCAGCTCGTTTCCTGCTGCTTCCTCCGACTTTTGCTTTCTCAGACCTCCTGTGCTGGATCTGTCCACCCTCCTTCCTTGATACTCCCTCTTTTCTTGAAACGTCTCACCTAAAATGGCCCTGGTGTTCTACCTCCATCCTGCGGTCCTGACGGCTCCCTCTCTTGGGACCCACCAGAGTCTGCTCTGCTGGGATGTGAGGACACCCAAAGCCCCTGTTCTGATTTGCTCCTTCTCTGCCTGTCACCGAGACTGGGTCACTGGCTGTGCCTGGACCAAAGACAACCTCCTGGTGAGTGAAGGGGCGGGGGTGGCACAAAGCTCAGCAGGGTTCCTGGGGAAGATAACACTCCCCACCCCATCCTATTCCTAACCCTCATTTATAATGTAGTATTATATGGTATTAATATAATTTTCCAGCACCCAATATAATAGCTAATGTTTTTTTTTACCACTTAGTATATGCCAGACACTGGGCTAAGCTCTTAACATGTATTGCCTCATTTAGTCTTTACAACACCCTGTAAAGAGCTGTTATCTCTATTTCATAGACATGGATGTTGAGCTCAGATAGATTAAAGACCATTTCCAAGGTCATGTAAGGGAAGAAGCTGAGCCTGTAGACTTTCTCATAAGAAAGCCTATGCTCTCAACAAGAACACAGAACTGTCTCTGCAAGAGCTTAGGATGCCCTGTCCCTGCAGGTAAAGGGAACTGCTGTGATTTCTTTGCTCGTAAAGCAAAAATGAATCTCAAATTATGCCCTCAGGGATGGGGAAGCCTAGTTTCCGATGCAGGGTCTCTGTTGTTCTCAAAAAGAAATAAGAGTATCAGTTTTGAATAGACTAGTCATAGTCTGCCCTGCCCCAACTTCTCGGCAGCCAGATCTTTCCATGGTGTTGCAGACTTCTCATCTTTGTTTCTTGACTGACACTACGTTAGTAACAAGGACAATAGCTGCTCTTTATTCAATGCTCACTGTGTACCAGGCTGTGTGCTAAGTGCTTTACATAGATGCGTCAGCCCCCATCAGAAGGTACACTGTCATTATCCTGGTCGAATAGAAGAGAAACCTGAGGTCCAGAGAGATGAACTTGCCCTAGGTCACAAAGTAATGAATGGTGGCACTAGGATTTGAACCCAGCACGGCCCTTGCTCTTAATCACAAGTCTTACTGCCCTCCACCCTGTATACAGAAGTGCTAGAGGGATGCTGGTAATTCGACTCCTCTACCCTCTGATTCTGAAGGTCTCCTGCTCCAGTGATGGCTCTGTGGGGCTATGGGACCCAGAGTCCAGACAGCAGCTTGGTCAGTTCCTGGGTCATCAGAGTGCCGTGAGCGCCGTGGTGGCCGTGGTGAGAAGGCAATGGGGAGCTCACCGGGGGTCTCTGGGAAGGCTAAGGGGGGTTGGGAGACTCGATGCACTGGGTATCTAGTCCCCAAAGTGAAAGAAGTATAAACAGTGCGATGCTTGCATCTGGATTAGAGCAGATTTAGGGTATTGAGACTGAGAGTTGGTGGGAGGGGAGGGAGAGCGTAAAAACACAGCATGTCAGTACCACGACCCTGTGGCAGGGTTGCGGTCCTAACTCCCAGCCCGACTATCCCAGGGTTGTCCTCATTCTTTGACATCTTCTAAGCCCTGAATGCTCAGCCCACACCTCTGTGGGGGGAGTCATGATTCCCATGTCCAGCTCAGTGTGACTCTTCTCTGATCCTGTGCTCTGGGGCAGGAGGGGCATGTGGTATCTGTCGGCCGGGATGGGACCTTGAAAGTGTGGGACCATCAGGGTGTGGAGATGACCAGCATCCCTGCTCACTCTGGACCCATCAGCCACTGTGCGGCTGCCCTGGAGCCCCGGACAGGTAATGACGTGTCAGCCGCCTTCCCTTCCCCACTGCGTCTTCCCTTCACCCCTTCTTCTGACTCAGTCTCTGCGTCTCGTCAGTCGGCCAGCCGGAGTCGGAGCTTCTGGTGGTGACTGTTGGATTGGATGGGGTCACACGGTTGTGGCATCCACTCTTGGTGAGTTCCCCAAGAGGACGGGGTAGGGGGAAGTGGAGAGGATGTAATTGGGACCGTCTGACCTGTCAGCTCCCCCCGTCCCACCTCCATCCTTCCCTCCTAGGTGTTTCAGACACACACTCTCCTGGGACACAGTGGCCCAGTCAGTGTGGCTGCTGTTTCCGAGACCTCAGGCCTCCTGCTGACCGCCTCAGAGGAGGGCTCCATACGGCTCTGGCAGGTCCCCGAAGAAGCAGGCAAGTGAGGCGGAGAGAGAGGCAGGGTGTGAGAGGAGGGTGTGTTAGCAGGACCAAGATGACCAGGTGTTGCCTGATATCCTCCTGTATCCCAGCGGTGGTCCAGCTCATGATCAGTCACTTCCTTTCTTCTCCAGATGACACATATATACCCAGGAGTCCTGCAGCCGTCACTTCTGTGGCCTGGGCCCCAGATGGTTCCGTAGCAGTGTCTGGGAATCAGGCCGGGGAACTAACCTTGTGGCAGGAAGCTAAGGCTGTGGCCACCGCACAGGTAGGTTGGGTCAACCCCAGTCCTTTGTTGATGTGAATTCTGCCCGGGCTGTGTGTCTGATGATCTGTGTGGGGTTAGAGGCTGCATAGATGGAGGGGAAAGAAGGTTCATCCTAAGTCCTCAGAAATACTGAAATAGACTTGTATTCACTAGGCTCCAGGCCCCATCAGTGCTCTGCTCTGGTCCTCAGCACACACCTTGATTGTTGTCAGTGCTTATAACCAAGTCAGCGAGTGGCGAGTGGTACTCCGGATGGATTCAACTCCCAGACATTTCAGGTGAAATGAGGCGGCTGGGTTAATGGATATAATTACACCTGCAATTTTGCTCAGATTACCCTTCTCTACTTCTGAACTAGGTCAACAGGATGTTAGTTAGTAAGCAGGATAAAGTCCCCTGCGAAATTGTTTTCTGCTCCTGGTCCTGTCAATTTATTTAATAATTATCAAGTGCCTACTTTTATGATAAGCTCTGGGCCAGGCAGTATGAACCAGATTGGAATTAATTTTTAATTGAGGAAGCTCACAGTAGAGAAATGTGCATATAAGTAAACTGCCAACAATATGCAGAGTGATTACTGCTGTAATAAAGATATAAATATAAAATTCCTGGGGCTGCAGAATTTAAGAAACTTACTATTTATGAAAGAGTTGCTATTTGAGGTTGTGCTTAAAGGATGAGTAGGAGTTTTTTGGACCAGTAAGGGCAGAGAAGGCAGCATTAACAAAAGGCATGGAGGCATGAGAGTGCATGGTATATTCTGAGTCTAGCCAAGCCTTTGGGTTCTTGGTGGGAGTTGGGGGTGGGAGGTGGGGAATTAGATTGAAAAGATAAAACTGGGGCCAGGCTGTAGAGGGCACAGGGTTAAGAATTTCGAGCAGAATAATTGTCTGAATTTTAGAAAGAGAACTCCAGTGGCCAAATTAGGGTGGATAGTAGTAGAGGGATCCTAAAGGTACAACTGTTGCTATAGCCTGGAGAGGACACAATGTGGGTTCTGACCTGGGCTGTGGGGGTGAGAAGAGGGGTAGAGATTCAGGCATGTGCTGCAAATAGAATCCACAGTGCTCATCGATCAGTAGGAGGTCAGGAGGGAAGGAAGGGACAAGAATGTGAGAGATTCCTACTTTGCGCAAGTGAGGTGATGGTATGATAAATGCTAATGTAAGAAAAGCAGGCAAAGGAACAGAATTTGCAGCGAAAGTGATGCATTTTGTTTTATACTTTACTCCTGAGGAATTCATGGGGAATTGAGGTGCCTGAGAGAGGCGAGCTAAAGTAGGATCTGTCTCTGTCCATGTACCTTTTTTGAGCTACAGTCTTTACCTGAACCAAGTTCTGCAGGAGGACCTAGGGTTCCTGACAGGTGTCAGCCTGGCCCCTGATGGCCACTCCCTCATCTTGGCCAAAGCGGATTTGCAATTACTGCACATGAAGCTGGGGGATGCTCCCTCTGTAATCTGGTAAGATCCAAAATGCTGTTTCCTCTCGGGTTGGAGAAAGAGGAAAAGTGGGTTAGTGGTTAACCCGAGGTTGGTTCTAAATTAGAACAAACACTGGGGTCTTGCAGAGAAGGGTTCCTGGGTTCAGTCGCTTTCTTTCTTGTAAACCAGGAGTGGCTATTCAGACCATCCTATGATGCTGTCCATCCACCAGGACTATGGTGTGTTTGTCCTGCAGTCAATGCACCTTAGAGTTTTTTCTCTCTCAGTAAGTTCTGTTTGGGTGTGTGTTAAAACAAATATTTGTTCAGGATCACTATTTTAAAGCCATGGGGCCATGATGGAGGATAAGAGGAAGGAAGGGAAAGGCTCCCAATCTTCTCTTCCTTCAGCTGGAGCAGCTCTGGTTCAGAGCATGCTATAATGGGTTTCCTTGTAAGATGTCATTGATACAGAAAAGGATTCTAGTGTTTAAAAGAATCATGGGAGTGGGGAGGGTGTAGCTCAGTGGTGGAGTGCATGCCTAGCATGCACAAGGTCCTGGGTTCAATCCCCAGTACCTCTGTTTAAGAAAATATATAATAAATAAACCTAAATTACCTCCCCCACCATAAAAAAGTTAAATTAATTAATTAATTAACAAAAAAGAATCATGGGAAACCATAAACATAATTTTCTTAATTGCATTTTTTTCATGTCTCTCTTGTCTTGCCACTGTATTAGCAGTATTTGGAACAGTACAGACATATCTCATAGGCATTATGATGGATGAAAGAAGCCAGACATAAAAGAGTATATATTACATGATTTCACTTAAATGAAGTTCAAGAACAAGCAAAACTAATTTCTGATGACAGAAGTCAGAATATTGTTAGCTCTAGGGGTGGTGGTACGCTGATGTTAACTGGGAAAGGTTATGAAGGCAGCTCTCCAGGGTGATGGAGATGACCTGCATCTTGATCTGGGCAGTGATTGCATGGATGTATACATGTGTCAAATTTTATCAAGATGTCCATTTAAGGTTTGTGTACTTTCCTGTAGCTAGTTTACCGCTTAAAAAACTCCTGACCAGCCCAGAGCAGAAAAGAGTTGCTTTGTCTGGGCAGCAGTAATTGCTATGAATAGGCGAAACAAAATGATCTATCCTTTCACAGAGGCGAAAGGAATCAGGAGAGTTTGAAGAGTGCATGGAATTTAATCTGAATTTAGAGAATCCTAGTAAGACCCTCATATCGGTAACTCAGGCCAGACCTGAATCTGGTGAGTGTGGATGGGAGGGCCTGAGGAATCTGGAGATTGCCTGGGGGAGGAGGGTGGATACTTCGAAGCCTGAAACCTAACTCTGCCCTTGAAATGGCAGAGTCCTCATTTTTGTGTGCCAGCTCTGATGGGATGCTGTGGAACCTAGCCAGATGCACTGCTGAAGGAGAATGGACCACAGATAATATCTGGCAGAAAAAAGTAGAAACTCCAGAGACAGATCCATCTATACCTACTGACATCTGGCCAACAGTCCCAGCCCTAAATACGCGGCAGCGCAGAAAGGTGAGCTTGAGGGAAAGGGCACAATACTGGGGAGGAGGCTCTAGGTCCGGCCCAGCAGACTTCCGTGCTTCCTGGACTGAGGAGGCCCACTGAGAACTCACCATACCTCATCCTTTTCCTCTCTGAGATTCACACGGGCCCTGTCACAGCCCTCCACGTGCTGCCTGAGTTGCTGGTGACAGCTTCAAAGGACAGAGATGTTAAACTGTGGGAGAGACCCAGTATGCAGCTGGTAAGTGTGTGTGTGTGTAAGGAGGGCTGAAGGGATGTCATAGAGCAAACTTGGGATAAAAAAGGACAAAAGATCAAAATTCTGTTTTCTTCTATCCTTCTTGCAGTAGTGTGCAACTAACACCTGTTTCTAAACAAAAGTTGTTAGTGCAAAGAGAAAAACAAGTTAGTAAGTAGGCGCCAGGTTTGGAGCCCTCACCTCCCGTTTTTGTTCCCGTTGTAGCTGGGCCTGTTCCGATGCGAAGGTGCAGTGAGCTGCGTGGAGCCTTGGCTGGGTCCTAACTCTGCCCTGCAGCTCGTGGTGGGAGACACACAGGGCAACGTATACTTTCTGTCCTGGGAATGAAGACGTACTACTCAGGGCAAAGAGACCACTTGTGCTAGAGATGCAAAGCCAGAAGACGCCAGTGGCTACTTTCTTTCTCTGATTATATAAAATAAAATGTCAGAAAACCTCAAGTGCAGTCCTGCCTGTGTTCTCCTGTGGATTTGGACCAAGAAGGAAGACTATGGATGTTCTGATGTTTCTTTCTGATGTAATGTTAATCTTTCCTAGAACTGCAAGAAAGTGAACCAGATCTTTAATAGATATTCTTTGGATTCTGGTGTCATTTGCTGGCCCCAGGACCCTAAGATAACATTCCTACCAGGGGGAGGAATGAAAGTGATGTTGACCAGCACTTAGTTTGAATAGAGATTCGAAGACCTCTCACCTGTTCAAGAAAGAGGAAGAGAAGGAACGGTGGCTCAGCTGTGCCGCTGGTCAGGGCTGGAAAGAACCGGGTTAGAACTAGGACGATGCTAGGTTCCTCTCACAGAAACAGCCCCATCTGCCCGGAGCTACCTGCCTGGATGGGAGTGAGGAGCCAGGGCTCTGAAAGCACGGTGAGTCTTCTGGCTTTCCCAGCCTCTGACAGAGCAGCGGTGGCCGCTTGACTTGCAAGCATGAATCAGTATGATAATTTGCATTCTGGGAAGAGATCATAAAGGGGTATGCCTCTCAAATTGATGTTCACAAAGATTAAAATGGGTTGAAAGGTGAAACAGTGCCCACACGTGGACTAACCATGGACTGTGATCCTTTCAAAGTTCTGGAACCTTATTTTCCTATAGTTCTATTTTATGGGAGAGGAAGTTCCCTGAGGCCCTTTCTACAGGTTAAGGAAAGGCTAAGAGTCTTTTGTATCCAGGAGTTCAAGGACTTGTATATGATAAGCCAGAGCTATTACAGGATTTTTATCCTGGGTTAGTAGGGTTCTCTCAGAGAAATACCATTGCACTCTGGTCTAGAAATGAGTTTTCAGGATTCAGGGAGCTGAGAGGGTACTTAGTTTTGTTCTTACTTTGCCCTGATTCCGATTTTACATCGAGAAATCACCCAAAGGTCTTTACCTGATTTCTACCAATGCCTTGTGTTCTCTCTCAGCCAGAGGATAAAGACGTAGGAATGACATCAGCTGATAAGTCTTTATCATAGTTCGTGCGTCTATCTTTTCTCATGTGCCTCATGCAAGGGCTCTAAATATACCTTCTAGACTACCTCCTCCACGTGTACCTTGTGACTAGAAGTTCAAGTTAAGGTAATTTGAAACTTATGATTCATAATACTATCCAGAATTGCTTCAGAGAATCTTGGCATAGCGTCATCCCGAAAGTCCCTGGTTTCAAACTTTTGCCTTTTGTTCCCCTGAAAGCATGGGCTGAGGACAGGAGGAAGCCCTCGATGTCTGTCTTCTGTGCTCTAAAAATTCTACAAAAGCACCCAGCTGCAGCCTTGTTGGTCAGGTCCACTTGAAGGGTCAGTTCTGTCTTTCTTATCTTGGAGATACACAGCGAGGTCATGGGATAATTGCTGTGAGTGAAGATAGGAACAGATTCTAGGTAACAGTAAATATGTACCCAAGGGAGTTGAAGAGAAAATCACTTTGGGTTTTCCATGAAATGTTTTCTGAGTTCTTATCATTAAACAGAATCTCAGTGTCTCCCAGGGCCTGGACGAGTTCCACAATATAGCCACTGGACTGCAGGGTCAGCGGACATTAGAACAGTCTTTTCTTCTCTTACTCATCTATTTACAAAAGCACATTTTCATAAGCCAAATTTTTAATTTTTAACATCTGTTTTTACACATCTATCTGGCACAATCTGGTTTTTTAATCTAGAGCAGATCTGCTCACAGTTTGGTTTGTGGACTAGTGCCAGTCCAAACATTGTTAATAGTTTATTTTCCTAGTACTTCATTTTTATTATATTTTACAAAAGTATTGTTCAATGACAGGTCAGAAATTAAACAAGGAAACAAACAACTGGTCCTTCATCTCAGAAGTTCTGAGAAGCACTACTCTAGAAAGACTGGGTTTAAAAAGTAGCTTGAAATCATGGACTTACATAACAGGACTGCCTCCCTTTCCCCATCTGTAAAACAAGCATTATAGTTCCTATTTTGTGGGGATATTGTGAGGATTAAATGAGTTAAAATGAGTAAAACCCTTAGAACAGTTGCAGACACTTCCATGGGGAATGTTCAGGAAGTGCTAGCTAGACTGTGCTTTTACTTACCCACTAGTGCAAGTGTCACCTGTTACTCTTTCTCAAAACTGTCTTGGGGGTGGAGGGTATAGCTCAAGTGGTAGAGCACATGCTTAGCATGCATGAGGTCCTGGGTTCAATCCCCACTGCCTCCTCTAAAAATAAACAAACCTAATTAACCCCCCCACTTTCCAAAATAGAATAATTAAATAATACAATAATAAAGGGATAAAAATAGAAAAAAGTAAAATGTTAAAAAAAGTCTTGGTTATTAGCATACATTTATTCAGTCAGATGAAATATGGACTCAGTTCTTCAGTTTAAGAAATACATATATGGGGAGCTGTTAGAATTAAAAAAAAAACCCACCTGTTGGTTCTAGATCTTCTACCTGGAAATAAAACACATCACTTCCACTCATCTTACACCTGTGAACAAAGCAAGTCACATGGCTCTACCTAATGTCAAAGGGGAGGGAAGTATCATCTTACTGTGTATCTGCAAGAAGAACCAGGAACCAGATGCACAGTTATACCCCCAAAGAACCTGTGTTGATGCTTTTGCAGTAGACTGCCTCTTAATCCTTTCTTAAAAAAAAAAAAAAAATTTTAGATCTACAGAGAATATTCCCATGTACCCTTCTCCACCCAGCTTCCTCTAATGATAACATCTTACAGAGCTGAGAACTTAACATTGGTATGGCATTATTAACTGCACACGTGATTCGGATACTCCCAGTTTTTCCACTAATACCTGTATTTTGTTTCAGGGCCCAATGCAAGAATACCACGCTGAATGTAGTCATCATGGCTCCTTAGCCTAATCTTGCAACTGTGATGCCTTCTCAGTCTTTCCATAATCTTGACATTTTTGAAGAGCACTGGTCAGGTGTTTTGTAGAATGTCCCTCAGTTTGGCTTTCTCTGCTGTTTCCTCATAAATAGACTGAAATTACGGATTTAAGGGAAGAATACAAGAGGTGATGTGCCCTTCTTGTTACATCACGTCAAAGGCAGTGAGGTCACCATGACTTACTACTAGTGATGTTAACATTGATCACCTTTAAGGTTAAGGTGATGTCTGCCGGGTTTTTCTTAACTGTACCTTTTCCGTATTGTTTGTTAGAAGCAAGTCACTAAGTCTAGTCCACATTCAAGGGGAAGGGGATTACACCTCCAAGAGGGAGAGGTATCAAAGAATTTGTGGCAATCACCACAATCATCAATACATTTCGAGGTTAAGTTTTTTTAGACTATGCAAATACAGTTTCATTGTTTTAGTATTCATCCATCAGTTCTGCCTGAGCAATTATTACTGTGATTTTCTAATGATGATTTTCTATTTCTTTCAACCCTTCTATATTAATTGAAATTCTTGTGAAAGGAATATTTATCCCTTCTTCTGCATTTATTTTTTGAATCAACGCATATCAGTATGGACTCATGAATGTCTATTTTACTCTTTGGGAGCCTGTTGCATTTTAAATACTCAAACGTCATAGTATGTATATTTCAATGCACCTTTTTTTGGCCACTATTTATATAGGAAAAATATATATCACAGAAATTCAGTAAAGCATTTTAAATGAAGATACAATTCATTTTCACCCTGTAGTTTTTAGTGGTCCAGTGGTTTTTAGTATATTCTAACACTGCAACCATCACCACTAATTCCAGAACGTCTTCATCATCCCCAAAGGAAAACATTGCACCCATTAGCAATCACACTCCACTCACCCTTTCCTCTAGCCACTGGCAATCGCTAATCTACTTTTTGTCTTTATAGATTTGCCTTTTCAAGACATTTCCTATAAATGGAATTATACAATATTTGTGGCTTCTTTCACTTAGCATGTTTTCAAGGTTCATCCATTTGTAGCATGTACCAATACTTTATTCCATTTTAAAATAATACATAATATAATAATAAATAATAATACTATATAACAATAAATAATACAATATTCCATTGTTTATCCATTCATCAGTTGATGGACATTCTGGTTGTCTCTACTTTTTCTTCCTACTTTTTGTAAATTATAAATAATGTTGCTGTCAACATTCATGTACAAGTTTTTGTGTAAACATTTCTTTTCAGTTCTCTTCGTTATATACCTAGGAGTGGAATTGGTAGGTCACATTGTACCTCTACGTTTAACTATTTGAGGAACTGCCAAACTGTTCTCCAAAGAATCTGCACCATTTTACGTTCTTACCAGTAACATGTGAGGCTTCTAATTTGTCCACATCTTCACCACCACTTGTTCATCTTTTTTTGTAGCCCTGCTAGTATTTGTCAAGTGGTATCTCATTGTGTTTTTTTTCCCTTAATATTTAATGATGTTGAGCATCTTTTCATGTGCTTATTATTGGGCATTTATATTTTTTGAGAAATGTCTATTCTTTGGTTTTTAACTGGGTTATTTGTCTTTATTATTGAATTTTAAGAGTTCCTTGTTTATTTTGGATACTAGATCTTCATCAGATTATGACTTGCATGTATTTTCTCTCATTCTGTAAGTTGTCTTTTTTTTTTTTTAAGAAAGTAAAGTGAGGATTTATTAAGGGAAAGACAGCACACTCTCAAGGAGAGAGTGGGCAGGCTCAGGGGAGCAGCTGCCTCTTTTTACTTTCTTGATAGTGTCCTTTGATGAACAAAAGTTTTGAATTTTGATGAAGAGTAATTCATTATTTTCTTTGGTTGATTGTGCTGTTGGTGTCACATCTCAGAAACTATTGCTGGGCCAAAGGTCACAAAGATTTCCACCTCTGTTTTCTAAGAGTTTTATAGTTTTAGCTCTTACATTTAGGTCTTTGACACACTTTAATTTTTGCATTTATTGTGAGGTAGTCTTCCAAGTTGATTACTTTGCACATGGATATCCAAGTTGTCTTGGCATCATTTATTGAGAAAACTATCCTTTCCCCCTTTTAATAGTCCTGGCATCCTTGTTGAAATCAGTTGACCATAGATACATGTGTTTATTTCAGGACTCTCAATTTTATTGATCTGTATGTCATCTTTATGCCAGTACTACACTATCTTGATCATTACAGCTTTGAAGTTAAGTTTTGGAATGAGAAAGTGTGAGCACTCCAACTTTTTCTTTTTCAAGATTGTTTTGGCTATTCAAGATCGCTTTGCAATCCCATATGAATTTTAGGTTTGTCTTATCCACTTGTGCAAAACAGGCTGTTACACAGATTGTCTTTTCACTTACTTGAATCTTCTTAAATTTCTTTTAACAATGTATTATAGTTTTCAGTGTACAAGTTTTGTGACTTAGTTAAATCCACTAATTATTTTTTGATCCTATTATAAAGGGAATTGTTTTATAATTTTCTTTTCAGATTATTCATTGCTAGTGTATAGCGATACAATTGATTTTTGTATGTTGATTAGGTTGAAGGTCCCTTCCATTCTTCATTTGTTGAATGTTTATCGTGAAAGGGTACTGAATTTTGTCAAATGCTTTTTCTGCGTCCAATGAGATGGTCTTGTGATCTTTGTCCTACATTGGTTGACTGTCATGTGTTGAACCAAACTTGGATTTCTGCAGTAAATCTCACTAGGTCATGGTGTAGAATACTTTTTATAGTTTGCTGGTTTAGGCTTAGTAGTATTTTTTTATATCTACATTCTTAAGGGATACTGGGGTATAGTTTTCTTTTCTTGTGGTATCTTTATCTAGTTTTAGTTTTATACTGCTTTATAGGATGAGTTGGGAAGTATTCCCTTCGCTTTCAGTTTTTGGTGAAGTACACAGTCTACTTCAGTTTTAACAGCAGCATAGTATTTCAATGAGACTATCTATCTATCTATATATATATATATATATATATATATGTATGTATGTATGTATATAAAACTAGTTCCTTATCTATGGATTTTTTTGCATAGAAAAATTCTGCAGTGACATCATCTATGCAAACATGTACCTCTGTAATTTTTAGGTTAAAGGGTGTACATTTTAAATTTTTGATCAATATTGGTAATCTGGTCTCTAAAGTTACAGGCTATTGTTTTCATTTCAATGACCTTCATTGTTACTAAGGACGGATGTTATGTGTGTTTATCTGTGTTGTATGATTTCACAAATAGAAAGTCTTTGGCTCTGACTTGGACTTTGGTACTTCTTAGCTGGAGCAGGGTACATCAAAATCAATGTACTTCTCTCCTCCTCCCTGAGATATATTTAGTTTAGGCTTAGTAACAGTCCTTCAAGTGCTTCCCAAATTTTTGGACATCTGCTGAAATCCTAGGATGCTAAGTGGTGGGAGAACCAGTCTGTAGTAGGTAAACAGGGGAGAAAGGCAAGTGAAAAGATCTGGATGGGAAACAATTCAGTCTTTGCTGTAATATTACCTAACAAACTCCAGTTTGCAGAAATACTATTTAGTGGGAAAAGCATTAGCCTCCATTAGCATCCCTCAATGCAGAGGCTATTCTGCTGTGAGAGAACAGGACCCTAGTAACCTGCAGCTAGCTGTGGGATACACAGAGCAACTGTACTTTCTGTCCAGAAATGAAGATAAACTAACATAAGAAGTATATGCTTGTAGAAGTAAAGCTCAAAGAAGCCAGTGATACATTTGTACTATTTTTATTACAAAAAAATGAGAAAATCAGAAGTACAATATTGCCTGTCTTCTTGCTTGAAGATCATATCTTTCCTGCTTTATTTAATATCAACATTCACCACAACTGCAGGAAATTAAATCGAACCTTTAGAAGGTAACGCATACGGACCTGGTTGGGGTTATAGACAATAAATTCATTGTAGTTGAGGGTATAACCCTCGGGATTCAGAATTCCTGTGTCACTCGCTGGTCCCAAGGGCACTATACTCCCATTCCTGCCAAATGGAAGAGAATGTGTCAACATTTACCTCTGGTTCAGCTGAAATAGAGAAAGCAGAGTCTTATCTAGCCACAAGGAGTTTTCTGGCCCTCCAGGCTCCGCGTACTTACAAGGTGATGGAGCGCACAGGACTGGGAGCCATCTTGCCCAGCCCCTTGGTGCTGTGTTTGCCCTGAAGTAATCCTTCTGCCTCTGGATTGGCCCCTAGTAGCTCGTTACACTGACCAAGAGCTACCTGCAAAGCAAAAGATCTTTGAATGACCACATCCTGCTGAGAACTGAATGGCTCTAAAGCCAAACATAAAACCCCAGCAGTACTTTCTTCTATTCCAGCAGAGGAATCAAACGCAATGGAAACTGCGCTTGGCCCCCTCTCAGGTTCTCCCAGGTGAACCTCTTGGTTCTGCGGCCAAGCTTTTCTCTTTGATAAAACAGGAACTAATACAAACTAGAGACCATAGGTGTGTTCTTGCCTTACCTCTGACAAGAGCAGCAGTCCCGTATCCTTTAGGCGAGTGGCAAAGCAGTAGTTGGCACTCTTGGAAGACATGTCAGCAAAATAGATTCCTTTTCCAAACTGAAATATATAAATAAGTAACAGGGTCAACTGCTTAACCCACCGTGTTAGAAGGGAGGCTCTTACCATTGACCCTGTGTTCTATTATCTTAGACACAATGTAGACCCTTCTCCATTTCCCCTCACAATTCTGTTCCAAGAGGAGGCGGAAGCATCAATTAATCTCTGCTTTCTGGGAGGAAAGGAGGGATATCTTCAGGAATTTAAAAAAGGAGGGACAGTAAACGTCAGGGTTATGAGTGAGCTGGTTTAATTCTTGGGAAGGGCACCACCTAATCCTAATCTAGAAAAAAAGGGCTGAGAAAATTATTATATCCTTTTCCCTTGTACCTACCTCCAGGGTTCAGTTTCTACTCACCATGTAACCTGTGATGGGAGCCTCAGGTGGGGCAATTCGAAGCCCATGGCTCAGGATCCCCACCCAGTTACTCAGCCTGGAACCATGCCATAGCAGCATCCTAAGGAAAAGCCATTGATACTGTACTCTCTGCTGCTCTCCTGCAGACACAGGCCATATGCATAAAAAATGCAACAACGGCTGTCTCTGCCATATCTGCACTTCAGGCAACAGAATGTCCTCCCAAACCCAGAGCTAAATTGAGACCTGTTATGAAGGTCCTCTCTGAAGGCTTCTTTCTCACCCTCCTTCTCTACTTCAAAAACATCCAGCAAGGTCATGGTATAGTCACTGTGTGTGGGAGCATGGGTGGACTGTAAGTACTGGGAAATCACCTGTGAAAAAGAATGAAAGAAATGGCTGATGTGGACTCTATAAGAGAGCAGGCTGAGCTGAAGAACCTCAGGGCTTCTGGCATAAACTGGCACACCTTTCTGCTCCCATAAGGTCTCACAAGGCAGCTACAAAGAGCCCTACCGTCCCAAACTTCTAGTAAATAGAAATTCTGCCCTATACTAAAGTTCTCTCTTAACCAGAAGTAGTCAGAGAACAGTGGGGTGGGGGTGGGTGGATCTTAAAGATATGAAAATAAACGATAATTATTCTTACTTTGAACTCATAACTTTCATGGTCTAAAGGGCGCAAAGCACAATGTAGTTTTCTATAGTGTTGGTCCAGTGGGTGTTCTGGGCTTTGCAGCTCTGTCTTCACCAGCTTAATGGCAATTTCAATGTCTCCCAAAGCCTGACAAGATGAGATACAGAATCAGTGTGGGAGAAGCCTGGGACAAGAGATTTAATACTTCCCAGTCCATACATATCTCACCTCTAGCAGTTGTATTTTGTCCGACAGTTCTTTCTCTGTCCGGATTAATGGAGGGGTACGGAGTCTAAGGACAAGATATAACCCATGATTAGTTCTCTGATGTGTGGCCAAAAGGCACATGACTAAAACTAACAGACTAAAGATAAATCCTTTAGAAAATAGGTATAAGAAACTGGGGTTTTCCATTCAGGAGAGATCTGTAAGCGATGTTAACTTCCAAACATATAAAGAGATATTTTGTATATTCTCTGAGTAGGATAAAACAGACTATATAGATTTTAAGATTTGGAACTAGAATTAAAATTCCTTTTTATGGGAACCTTTTTAAAATAAGATATATCGACATCAGTAAGGAATGGTTTGGAATATGTCCTATCTAGAAGCAGAAGAGACCTGTTGACCACTTGGTTATTTCTAGGTCACAGGGCTCTACAAAGCAATAGAAGGAATAAAAATAAAATAAGCACCAGAATGCAGAATCAACAAAGATAAAATGTACTTTACGTACCTAATGTCATTTGAGTTCCCACAGATGGTGTTAGCGTGTGACAGTCACCTTACAGGACAGGAAACGGGGGTAGAGGGCGGGGTGTGGGGTGGCTGACGTGCCTGAAGGCGTTTTACCTCCTGGTTGCATAGTGAGACCCACTCTCTCTTAAGCTGGTAACTTCCACTTGGTCAGAGAATATGCTTGTAATCAGGCCAAGAGACTGCATCCCATACTTATAAGCTGATAAACTGGCTATCTATAAGTCATTTTGGCTCTATATCTATTCAAGATAATCGTTCCCTTAGAAATGAAAGATTTAAAAGATTACAGTTGTGGCTGAATGATGTAGGGAACATGATTGGGCAGATCCTAACTGAAGTAACAGCACGGGCCTTACCCAAAGTCATGAGGGATTCTGGTGTAGAATTCATTGCATGCTTCCACGAGAGCTCGTCCATGCTGGCCGGCCCGAATGCAATCCTCAATCTTCTTAAGAGACTGGTAACCTGCCTTGATTTGTGCCGCTGTCAGCTTCCCTGCAGGCCCAGCGAGAGATCAGACTCCACAACCAGGGTCCCATCCTTTACTGATGTCCCTGCCCAACAAAGACTCTCAACCTTTCAACCTTCAGAATTATTCCTCCTCCCCCCACACAACCTCTCCCGCCAAATCTCTTTCTTTATTCAGTAGTGTCAGCAAGCTTTAAATCATGATGGTGATAAAATATCCCACTAAAGGAACTAAGAAATACGAAGCCAGAATGTAGGATAGAATCTGAAGCCCTACCAAGTGGGGCTTTCTTGGTGTCATATTTCATTTCTACCATCATCTCTTCCATGGCCTGGACATTACAGATCAACTTTATCAGCTCCTGTACACGAAGATCTAGCTGTGACTCTGGTTTCAAGGGGGATTTAAGAGATTCTTCTTCTTTTGTTTCCTCTTCACTCTATAGCAGAAAAAAAATCATTAAAATCTGAAAGGATCTATTTTATGCTCCTTACAAGGACTGGCTCTACACTATCCCCGGCAGGTGAACATGTCAGCCTCTGCTTGTACACAGGCCTGTTCCGATATTAACCTAGAGGACTTAATGTGATTTCCACCTTCTAGGCCTCCCATAGTTAAACACTCAGAATAAGTCTAACAGGCCCTCCTAATGTGATGTCATTAAGTTTGTAAAGACACTGTTACATCTCAGATCTTCTCACCTTAAAAAGACTAATTGCTCCACTTTTCAGATATGTAACAGTTTTCAGGAAAGATCTTTTTGGCATCCTGGTTGGACCTCAGCACTCAAAATAATTTTTTTTTTAAACTGTGGTATATAACCAGCAGTGAAGGCAACTTTAAATGTCATTTTATCAGTTTATTAATTACTCCTCTCTTGATCCATAATATTAAACTTCTATAAACAGAACGTAACATTTTATAAATAACAGACTAGAAAAGCACATTCTATCTTCAACAGCCCCTTCAAGATTACAAAGATCAGTGAAGGTTACCCCTGAAGGAACTGTAATCTTAGGTTGGAAACAGCATGACTTAAGAATACCTCAGCCTGTTCTGGTCTAGGACTCGATGTAAGTCATTCTGCCTGACTTCACCCTGGTTAAGAAGGAACAGTTTTTCCCTAAATGTACAGTCAGAGTTTACCTGTGTGCTGTTAGTATAGTCCATGTGTAGCATATCGTATTTCCCAGGCACCTTCTCAAACTTCTCACGATCCTCCCAATTATTTTTTGTTTTGTCAAGGAATCTGTAGAGTTCAGGGTGGCGAGAAAATCTTGCAAATAAGGGTCTATTACTAGGGGTGGGCTGACAATTATTTCCTTAGACAGAGCAGCTCTAATCTGTATTTCCCACATCAATTTTCCATAAACCTGGATTCTAAATTAGGACCCTGAATGGACAGAAAAGCTCTGGAGACGAAGGGAACAAAAAATGGGAAAAAAGGACCTTTGAGCTTCCCAAACACCCCAAACATCACGAAAGTCGTTGAGATTTAAGACAAAAGATCCCTATCCATTTCTCTGAAGGAAACATTCCCAGAGACTCCAGAAAGTTCTTTGTATCATTGTAAGAGAAATTTTAAAATAGTAGCTGGATAGTCTCATCTTACTTTTCCCAAATTTCCTAAATTATTGTTCATGTGCTGATTATAGTAGCTTCTTCTGATTTTGTCAACTTCATGGTTCCAGGTGATTTAATCACCAACTAAGGAAGAAGTTTGGTGTTCTAGTCATACAGTGTCACAGTGGAAAGACCCAGTCATTTAGGCCAAATCACATTTACTATAAAATTCTTAGAGAAGATACATCCGAGAAGAAGGAGGGTATTTTTTGGTACTCATTTCTTAGCACTCACTTCTTTTGAAAGATTTCCTTGGCCTTGCTGAGGTCCCCTGAACAAGCCACCAAGTTGTGCTGCCCCATTTTCCCAACTGCAAAGTAAATGCCACATGTAAGATAGTTCCCTGCCCCCAGCCCAAGAAGAGTTCTCTAACAGTAACAAGCCAGCTCTCTAAGGTGTCTCTGCTTAGACTCTGGCTAGTGGGCAGGCAGGAAAGAAGGAAAAGGTGAAAGGGCTCAGGGAACGGCTGGTGCTGGTACTGGTAAGCTGCTGACTGCGCAGCCTCCGAGCAGCACTAGCAGCCCAACTGCAGGAGCGCTCTCAGCCTCAACTGGCTGCTCTCAGTCTTTCCAGTGGGACCTTCCCAAGGAGGATGCTGGCCAACCCCCAGTTTCAAGCAGCACAATTTGATCCCTAAGCCTCTCCCAGGTTACACAGCCTGTACTTCACTGATTTAAACCCAGAGGATCCTCTGGCTACTCACTAAACTGCTCTGGCTCTCTGAATAACAACTCACAAAATCCACAATGAAAGTCATTATTACCTCGGCCCCATCTCATCCAAACACTGAAGTTCCTTTGGACATCATCTTCTAACAGCTGAATCAGATAATACTTGTTGTTGTTGAACTGGAGATTGGTCTATGATGAGAGAAATATGAACAGAAGAGGACAAACGTTTGCAAATGGAAGCCACACAAACCAATGACTCCTCTGTGGTCACAGGTACCAGTGACTGCCATGAGGAAAGGACAGCACGGGACAAGAAAATCAGGTTCACGTAGGAGTAAAGATTTGAGAAAGGAGGAACTGGGTTTCTTATATTAAACTTTGGACTGCTAGGAATACTACTAGAAATGAAAGCCTGGAAGCTTCCTAAAACCCTCTACCCAGCCTCAAATATCCCATGCTGATTGGCTCCTTCTGTTTTTTTCTGCTTTAACTCCCTCCATAGAAATTTCCGAGGCTATGTGTGTTTCCCAGCTCCCAATCTATTCCCAATAATTAATTTCCAAATGAAAATAATTTTGATGCCCCAAAGATCTGTAACTATTAACACTTGTTTGTTTAGGCAACTTACTCTTTAATAGTTCTACTTACAGCTTTGGTTTGTCAGCTGCAGCAATCTGACAATGAGCTGAGAGCAGGAAGCTATTAGGAGGGGACAGAAGGGAGACAGAAACCACTGCCACATCTGTCCCATACCTAACACGACCTGACTCGGAGACAGTCAGAGAAAACGTGACTGGTATTTAAAAAGGTGTCCTGTAAGTAACTTACTCGGAGTGAAGACAGGGAGCAGGCCATGATAAGGAACAGCAGCTTGCATTGAGGCCAAGCCCTGTTTATCTGGCACTCTTCTCTGTTAAGTGTGCTGCCTCTTCCTACCTCCTGCCTGCTCACATTATAAAGTCATAGGATGGCAGAGCAAAAAGGGGCCTTAAGATCTTTTCTATCTGCTTATGATATTTTAAGTGAAAGAAGTGGTAACAAAGGAGTACTAGGTAACTGTTAATCAATAAATTCAAATATGAAGATATATTCAGGAAATACATTAAATATGTATTTAATAAATTCAAATATGAAGATATATTCAGAAAATACAATAACCAGACGAATGTGTTATCTATCTAAAACAATATAAATAAACAAAGAGGAAAACATTAAAAAGAAAAAAATTGGACGTCAGCATCATGGTGCAGAAAGATGCTTCCTTCCTCTCTCTCCTTCAACGTACAACCAGTAAGACAACCACAGCTCAACAAAGGTGCCTCTGCCCAATACACCAGGACACCAGAGAATTTCCCAAGTCTGTACATCTAAAGGTGGGTGGACTGGAACACAGAGAGGAGGTGGAACTGTGGAAACAGGAGGTGGTGCCTGCACCCCGGCCTCCCAGCCATGGCAGCCAAGCCCACAGCCCCAGAGAACCTGGTCGCAGCAGGTGAGGTGGCGCATATGACTCCAGCCTACTGCTTGCAGTGGTGCTGGTGGCCACAGGTGTGACTGGGCAGTACAACAGGGGAGCCTGTGACCCCATCCCTTCAGCAGTGGAGGGCCCACAGTTCTGGCCTCCACACCCTCGTCTTCAGTGGCAGCTCCCACCAAGCCAACAAGACCAGACATCACAGAGGCACTGGCAACCCCTGACTCCCCACTCTGCTTCCCTCTATGGTGGAGCCTCTGACTCAGGAGATCCCAGACCCATGGAAGCTTCTGCCATCCTGGTGCCCCAGGCACTGACACCAGTGACAGCAGCAGTAGAAAGGCACCAACCACCCTGGAGGCATAGCAGTGATAAGGTGGGCATGGGGTGACCCCTCTGACAGCAGTCAGTGGTGGAGGGTGGAAAGTGAACTCAGATACAACCGGTGTCAGGTCAGATAAGAGAAACCCAAAACTTGTGCTATAGTGCCACCTTCTGGAAAACAAAAGAAAGGCCTCTAATTTCTAACCTGTTAAATCGCTACAAACAAATTTTGAAAAAAGCTTTACCGCTACTTCAAATGTGCTGGCAGAGGAACAACTCATCAAAAACCATGAGGAACCACAGTTACACTGTATCACGAAAAGAAAACGACAATTTTCCAGTAACCAAACTTAAAGTCATGGAATATTATGCAATCTAACTGATAGAGAATACAAGATAGCTGTCATGAAGAAACCCAGTGAGCTACAAGAAAACTCAGAAAGGCAATTCAGTGAGCTCGGGAATAAAGTTAATGAACAGAAGGAGTATTTTACCAAAGAAATTGAAACTCTAAAAAAGAACCAAACAAATTCTGGAGCTGAGAAATTCAATAAATGAGATACAGAATGCCTTAGCACTAGAAATAGATATGAAAGAGAGAATTAGTGAGCTCAGACAGAAATCTAGAAAAGATACAGGTAAGATGTAAAAAAAGAACAAGAGGAAATTCTATAAGAACTATCTGACTCTTTCAGGAAATGCAACATTAGGGTAATGGGTGTCCCAGAAGGAGAAGAGAGAGAAGGGAACAGAGAGTTTTTTAAAAGAAATAATGGTTAAGAACTTCCCAAACCTGGGGAAGAAAATTGATATAAAAGTCCATGAAGCTAAGAGAACACATAATTGCCTCAGCACAAAAAGATCTACTCCAGGACATGTTATCTTAAAGCCATCAAAAGTCAGTGATTTAAAAAAAAAAAGAATTTTAAAGGCAGCCAGAGAAAAAAGGATGGTCATCTACAAAGGAATACCCATTTAGGCTATCAGCACATTTCTCAGCAGAAGCTCTACAGGCCAGGAAGGAGTGGGATGACATTCTCAAAATACTGAAAGATAAAAACTGTCAGGCGAGATCACTCTACCCAGGAAAAAAGGCTTTCTCAGAAGACAACCAAAAGCTGAGGAAGTTCATTACCACTAGACCTGCCTTACAAGAAATGCTGAAAGGAGCTCTTCTACCTGAAACAAAAAGGCAAAAATACACAAAACTTTGAGTAAGGTGATAAACAGAAACAGAAACCTGCAACTCTATATCCGAATAGGTTTGAAACACCTTATTACAGCATAAAGTTTAAAAGGGAAAAAAACCAGAAAAAATAACTATAGCTACTTCAACTTGGTGACATACTCACAACATAAAAAGGGATGATTTGAAACAACAAAAATATAAAAGGGGAAGAAGAGGATGGAACCCACATAGGCAAACGAAGGTAAAATGCTATCAGCAGAAAAATGACTATTTTATCTATGAGACGTTTCTACAAACCTCATGGTAACCACAGAACATAAATCTAGAGCAGAAACACTAAACACAAAAAAGAGGAAACTGAGCAAAACATCATAGAAAACCACCAAACCAAAATAACAGACAGAAACACAAGGAAAAATAAATAATGGAGATAGAGAGCAACCAGAAAACAAAAAATAAAATGGCAGCACCAAGTCCTCATCTATCGGTAATCATCCCAGATGTAAATGGATTGAATTCACCAATCAAAAGACACAGAGTGGCCAGATAGATTAAAAAATAAGATCCAACTACATGCTGCCTCAGGAGACTCAGCTCTAAAGACAAACACAGGCTCAAAGAGAAGGGGTACAAGATGATACTCCAATCAAATGGCAGCCTTAAGAAAGCGGATGTAACCAATTCTCGTATCAGACAAAACAGACTTCAGGGAAAAAAGGTAACAAGACAAAGATGGACATTATATAATGATAAAGGGGACAATTCATCAAGAAGACATAATGGTTATTAAGATATATACACCAAATATAGGAGCACCAAAATATATAAAGCAATTATGAACAGACCTAAAGCGAGAGATTAATAGCAACACAATAATATTTGGGGCCTTTTAACACCCAATGGGTAGATCATCCAGAGAGAAAGTCAACAAGGAAACAACCCTAAATGAAACATGAAACCAGATGGATTTGATAGATTTGTACAGAACGTAGTATCCAAGTGCAGCAGAATATACATTCTTCTCAAGTGCATGAGGAACTTTCTCAAAAATAGACCATATGTTGAGATAAATTTAAGTCTCAAAGATAAGTCTCAATAAATTTAAGAAGATTGAGATCATATTAATAATCTTTTCTGATCACATGGCATGAAACTACAACAATGTAGAAATCCACCATTAACAAGAAAGCTGGATACTAACTACTCTATATAAAATATATAAACTTTTATATAACAAGGTCCTACTGTATAACACAGGAGACTATATTCAATACTTTGTAATGGCCTGTAATGAGGAGTCTATGTGTATATATAACTAAATCACTATGCTGTATACCAGAAATTAATACATTGTAAATCTACTATAATTTAATAAAAAAAAAGAAAGCTGGAAAAATCACAAATATGTGGAGACTGAACAACAAGCCACTAAATGATATGCTACTGAACAACTGTTAGTTCAATGAAATCAAAGAAGAAATAAAAAAATACTGAAGACAAAATGAAAATATGACATATAATCTATGGGATGCAGCAAAATTGGTACTAAGAGGGAAGTTTATAGCAATACAGAAACAAGAAAAATCCCAAATAAACAACCTCACACCTAAAGGTATCAGAAATAAAACAAACGAAGCCAAAAGTCAGTAGAAGGAAGGCAGTAATAAAGATCAGAGCAGGAATGAATGAAGTAGAGGCTAAAAAGACAATGGTAAAGATCAATGAAACTAAGAGCTGTTTTTTTAAAAACATAAACAAAATCGGCAAACTTAGATACACTCGCTCAGGAAAAAAGAGATAAGGCTCTGGTAAGTAAAATCAGAGATGAATGAGGAGAAATAACAATGGGGACCGCAGAAACACAAAGGATCATAAAAGAATTCTGTGAATAGCTATATGCCGACAACTGGACAACCTAGAAGAAATGGACAAATCCTAGAATCATACTACCTCCCAAGACTGCATCATGAAGAAACAGAAAATGTGAATAGACCAAACTTTAGTAAAGAGATTGAAACAGTAATCAAGAACCTCCCTCAAAAAAACAAGACAGCATCCCAGGTGAATTCTACCAGACATTCTAAGAGGATTTAATACCTATCCTTCTCAAACTCTTCCAAAAAATTAAAGAGGACGGAATACTTCCTAACTCATTTCGCAATCCCAACATTACCCTGATAACAGAACCAGACAAGGACAACACAAAAAAAGAAAATTGGAAGCCTGTATCTCTGATGAACATAGAGAACTGTATGATGATGAACGGAAACTAAATTTTTGGTGGTAAGTACCCTATGGTGTATACAGAAGTAGAAATACAATGTCATGTGAAACTTATATAATGTTATAAACCAATGTTAGCTCAGTAAAAATGAATTAAAGAAGAAAAAATAAGCTACATAAAAATTTAAAACCTCAATAAGGACAAAAAGTATACCATAAAGAAAATCAAAAGGCAAATGACAAATTTGGAAAATGTATAAGCAGTTTGTATTACAGACAAAGGACTATCCTTCATATTATATAAAGTCTCTCAAAGCCTGTAAGGAAAAAAAATCAAAAACCTATTAGAAAATGTGGAAAATGATATGACAAGGCTCGTAGGTTCAATAAAAAACATAAAATCTGCTAAAATATCTGCCTCTCATAAAGGACTCCACTCTCGGGTAAAGTGCACTAGGGCTGAGTACTTGGGGGTGTGAACTACCAGTGGCTAACACAAGGGACTTGAGAATTAAAGATCTGGGCATTGGGGCACTGTCGTCAATAATTACCAAGAAGAAATTCTCATACGTGGAATAGTTCCTTCCCTTACCTGATTCAGCATGACATCATAGACATCATTCCCTTCACAGTACACATGGGCCTGGAGAGAAAAGAAAAAACTGACATTTGTACAGTCTCAGCCCTGATGAGATCCTAACGAGGCTCTGTATTTTCTCATGCCTCAAGGTATCATCCTTCCGCACTACCACCATGCATCTTCCCGGGAAAGAAATGCAAAAGTACGTTCCTCTACACATAACCTATCATTCCTGTAATAAAAACATATTGCCTTCTTGTAATTACAGAAACACAAATGATTCTAACTCACTTAAAGGA
Organism: Camelus bactrianus; assembly: GCF_048773025.1. NCBI lineage: Eukaryota > Metazoa > Chordata > Mammalia > Artiodactyla > Camelidae > Camelus > Camelus bactrianus. Next base: position 65,022,504 of record NC_133544.1, read on the forward strand.
AACCGGCTCCAGAGGAAGCCTTTCTTCTGTATTCTTCAAATCCTTTTCCCATTCATCAATAACTCATGCCATACCAGGGCAGTTTCTCATTAGAACACTGATAACAATATAATTTTCTAAGTGAGAAAGAGGATGAGGTACAGAAAACTGATGACTAGTCCAGAAGTTAACCATGTTAAAAACACCCTGATTATTAACCCCAAACCCCACCACTCCCATCTTAGCCTTGGAGAAAAGTAATCACTAGTAATATTTTGGAGAGGATTCCTAAAATGAATACTAACAATGTTCCTGACAGGAATCTCAGTAACAAAAGAACAGCTGTTCTCTGAGAAATCACTGGGAGTCTCTCACCTTCCCCACCTTGGCTGTGCACTCTGGGTCCACAGGAGCTTTGCCCTTTAACAGCAAGGTCTTCACAGACTCTGAAGAAAGACAGAGATATACTACATCTACTTGTATGGGAATCAAAAATAGCTGCCCTGGTTAGACAGAAACCTGTCATAATTCACTTTGCTCTTCCCAAGCAATCCCAACCTGCCTGGTTCTCAATTCATCTCAAATACATGAAACTGAAGATTCTGAGAAAGGTTAGTCCTGTGATGTGCCCCAAAGATAGAAAGTTAATTATATCTTCAAGAAAGGAAGAAATAAGAGTTAGCCCCACCCTCACCCATCCGAGAGACCCTCTTGCTGGCCCATGTCCTCCCTGGCCAATCATGGGAAGCTGACCTTGCCTGTCTTCTGTCCTGTCATTATCAGCCTTTCCTCCAGCCACAGGCTCTTTTCTCACCCCCTGCCTCCGGCATCTTCGAGCTTTCTTTGCAGGAGGAGGGTCTTCTGTAGCTGCTTTGCCATTACCAACTCTTTCACCTTCATTTAATGCTACGGAAGCTTAGGTCAGGAAGAACGGGCAAAGAAGCAAAAGAAAGAATGAGCACACACTATGATGCTGCTTTGAAAAAACATCTTTTTAAAGAGATGGGCTCAGATGGTTTTGTAAGTTTACAAAGGACTAACTGCCACATCACTGTTCCTGAAGACAGTCTGCGTTCCTGAATTGCTGTTCTAGCCAAATAAAAAAATAAAATGGAGCCTTGGGGCTCTTGTGATCTCATGGCCTGAGGCATGAGTCTCAAAGCCTGCTTATCTCTTCTGTTTGTTGAGCCCCAATACCCTCCAAAGAACCCACCCTCAGACTACCTAAAGTAGTATGAAATAATGATTAGCGGAGGCTCTGGAGTCCGTGCCTAACTTAGAGCCCAGCCCGGTCTCGAGCTGTGGAATCTTGCGGATAACTTCTGCAGAAGTTATCTGCGTACCTCACTTGCCCCTACTGAAAAATCCAGAGGATGACAACAACAGTATCGAATTTGTAGGGTGGGCCTATGCATTTAAGAACGCAATACACAGAGTATGATACCTCATCACGTCAATTCTAAGCGTTGCATTTTTATTATCTCTGCATTTTACAACGATGAATTTTACAGTGGTGACACACGCAGGGACTCACGTTTTAACTGGAAGCGTTTTTCTTTGCTTAGTGGTTCATACTATCATGCACCTTAAAATTAATGTTTTTTTTAACTGGATGACATTAGATATTTAAAATAGTGCTGGTACTGTTAGTTGTTACAGGTCAGAAGGCTGTTCTACACAATTCTGTAATCCTCAGAGCTATGAAAACCGAAATTTTAAAAGTTTAGCACCAAAACAAATGCGGGTTCAGAGAGCGATGGAAGTAGAAGGGCTATCGTAGAGGGCACGGATCATTCTCCGTCTTCCCGCCCCCTCGCATTCGGCCCGCCACAATGCACTCCAAACCTCGCGCCCGGCCGCTGCTCGCGCCCCGCCGCCGAGCTGCCATGGAACCCGAACGTTGACGTCATCAATCCTCTCCCAGTAATCGCCGGCGCAGTCACAGGGCGGGAACACGCAGCGCGCGTGCGTCCCAGCCTTAAAGATGGCTGCACAGGACCGGGTCGGCGCCACAGGTCTGCAGTATTTGCATGTCGCTATGTGTTGTGGGAAGTCGCCATAACCGAGAAATGTCTTTAAGTTTGGGAGCCTTATAAAGGTGGCGTGAGCCCACCCTTTCTCATAGGGCGGAGGGAAGCTCATCGGTGGGGCCACGTGCTGAGTGCGATTAGTCACTCTACTCTGTGTCCCTTGGGAAGGTCTGAGACTAGGGCCAGAAGCGGCCCTAACAGGGCTCTCCCTGAACTTCGGGGAGGTGAGTTCCCAGAGAACGGGGCTCCGCGCGAGGGCAGACTGGGCAGGAGATGCTGTGGACCCCACCCTTCGGAGGGGCCTGGCGGATGCCTCCTTAGCCGGAGCTTGGAACAGACTCACGGCCAGCGAAGTGAGTTCAATGGCTGAGGTGAGGTACCCTGTACAGGGGCCTCATAACCCAATTCAGACTACTCTCCCCCGTCCTCTTTTACATGAGTCAGTGCTGCAGCTTACCAGAAGGTGGGGAGCGGGGAGGATGCAAGGGACGAAGCCACGAGGGTAACGAAGGGATCCCCTTTGAAGGCAGAGAAACCTGGTCATCTGGATTTTACAAAGATACTTTGGGTGCCACCAAACAAGCAGATCCCTGATGACCCTAATTAAAAACTGAGACGCTGCATTCCTACGAGAACAACCACGTAACTCTGATACTGATGATTTTCATGTAGGTACAGATATTTATATACCTATTCCTTCAACAAATATTTATTGGACACCATGCTGTGTTCTGGGGATGTGATAGTTTAGCCAAAATTAGACATAGCTCATGTGTTCATGGATCTTACAGCCTAGCTGGGGACAGATAATCAGGTAATCACACAAACAAAAGTAAAAATACAGCAGCAACAAGAGTTACAGGGAGACGCCTACAGTACAAACGGAAGTTCTAATGGGAGAGCAAATTGGGGAACTCATCGCTAAGGAAATGACAGGAGTTGAGCTGTATCAGAAGAATCCGTAAGTAAAGAGGAGAAATACGAAATGGCTGGAGCTGGAGAGGAAGCCAGTGCCCAGAGCAAGCCAGGCTTTACAGGTCAAGATAAGAAATTGTGCTTTGTTCTACTAAGGGTGTGTGTGTGTATGAACTACAGATGGATTAAGGACTGACATTCAAAAATAAAACTTGAAAACCGTTAGGCAGAAAATACGTAAATATCTTTTAGACCTTGAGATAAGAGACGGGTTTCTTTTTATTTATTTATTTATTTAATTTATTGAAGTATAGTTGATTTACAATGTGTTAGTTTCAGGTGTACAATAAAGTGCTTCAGTTATACATATACATATATAATCTTTTTCAGATTCTTTTTCATTATAGGCTATTACATACTATCGAATATAGTTCTCTGCTATACACTAGGTCCTTGTTTATCTATTTTATATCTAGTAGTGTATGTATATGTTAATCTGAAACTCCTAATTTATCCCTCTTCCCCCTCACTTTCCCCTTTGGTAACCGTAAGTTTGTTTCCTGTGTCTGTGAGTCTATTTCTATTCTGTAAATAAAGTTTATTTGTATCTTTTTTTAAAGATTCCACATATAAATGATATCATATGATGTTTGTCTTTCTCTGTCTGACTTTCTTCACTTAATATGATAATCTCTAGGTCCATCCATCTTGTTGCAAATGACATTTCATTCTTTTTATGGCTGAGTAATACTCCAGTGTGTGTGTGTGTGTGTGTGTGTGTGTGTGTGTGTGTGTATACCACATCCATTCATCTGTCGATGGACATTTAGGGTGTTTACAGGTCTTGGTTATTGTAAATAGTACTGCTATGAACACTGGGGTGCCTGTTGTCTTTTTGAGTTAGAGTTTTCTCTGATAGTGTTCCCAGGACTGGGACTGCTGGATCATATGATAACTCCATTTTTAGTTTCTTAAGGAACCTCCATATTGTTCTCCATAGTGGTTGCACCAATTTACATTCCCACCAACAGTGTAGGAGGGTTCCTTCTTCTCCACACCCTATCCAGCATTTATTATTTATAGACTTTTTAAGGGATGAGTTTCTTAAGACACAAAAGTCACTGAGTATAAGAGAAAATATTGATTTATTTGATTATATTAAAATTAAGAATTTTTGTTCATCATAACATGTAAAGTTTAGAAAGAAGAGAATAAAATTTTTATTATTTGCATTTGTTGATAATGAATATAAAAATCTATAAGATACTGGGGGATAATTTTTTTAATGCAGTAAGGAAGCATAGCAAGGCTGATAGAAAATAACATATAAGGATAAACTGTATCTTTATAAAAGAGCTTCAAACAAGTAGAAACAGAATTTTTAGGAAAGATATCATTTAAAAGAACATAAAAGCACATCAAGTACTTGCAAATAAATCTGACAAACTGTGAGTGCTCAACAAATGTTTGTTTGATTGGTATGTCAAAGTTCTATACAGCTGAATTATAGCACAAATACACTAGACTGGTCTAAAAGGCATTAATTTTGAAATAGGAAGAGGTAAAAAAATGGACATTTATTAAAAATAGCTGATACTTAGTAGTGCTTTTTTGTGTACAACACACTGAGCTAAGTGCTTTTATACACATAACTTCATTTAATCTTTATAATGGTAATAGCTGGAATTTATTTAGTGCTTACTATGCTATGAGCTTTACATATATTATTTAATTGTCACAACAATCCTACAGGATAGGTAGATGATTATTATCTCCGTTTTACAGTTGAGGAAATTGAACTTTAGAAAAATTTAAATAATTTATTCAGGTCACATAGTGTACTGGTTTGCTAGGGCTGCCATAACTAAGAACTACACACTGGGTTGCTCAAACAACAGAAATTTATTTTCTTGAAATGCTGGAGGCCAGAAGTCCAAGATAAACGTGTCAGCAGCACTGGTTTTTTTCCAAGACCACTTTCCTTGGATTGCAGGTCTTTTTCTTGTATCTTCCCTACTAAGCGTGTTAACTTGAATACTACCCTGCTGGCAAGTTCTAATTTGAGTAGATCTGGACTGTTTATAAGGAAACATGCTACCTGCATACATTAGCCATGTTGAGATCATAAAGGATAGGAAATTATCCTAAAGGAATGAATTAGCCCATGTTTGCTTGTGCAAAGTATATTAACTCAAAAGAAAACTTGGTTTAAAAAGTTCAACCTAAAAACAGTGCAAGTAGCATCACTGGTCCTTAAAGATTCAAGTAGGTGACGGAGGAGGTTGCATCATTTCAGCACCTTTTAAGGTAAAGGAGGAGGGAATCATCAGTAGCCAATCAGGCTCTGAGGCCACTTCCCAAAGCTACTTCCTGTCTCTCTGCTTTCTCTCTCTCCGTTTTGGTGGTTCGCTGGTGAGTGTGCACTTAATTTTGCTCCCTAATTGTTTTGAATTTCTCTTTGATTTGAGCCGTTGTATCCTGGTGGCAGGGCTTTATTTCAAGCCAGCATTGGAGTGTATGTGAGGCGATTAATTTTGGCCGTGCAGAGACTGGGAAGGCAGTGAAATGATCTGCTTGGCTTGTTCCCACGTGGGCCTCTGCAGTACCGGGTCTGCCTTCCTTCTCTGAGACAGGGTGACCTGGGAACAGCAGACTCTGCTTCATGAACATGAACATGAGTGTTCCTGGAAAATGCCTCAATTTATTTTGCTTGGAGGAAAAGGTACCGTTCGTATCTCAGTGTTGTTTTGACTTCTGTCTCCCTGAGAGAGGGTAGATCCTGGGAGGAGGCGTTCAGACTAGTATGTTTTAATTCTCCTGTATCTGCAGGGCGCAGGTCCTGACTGGGTTTGTAGGAGCTGCAGTGGATGCTGTGTTTGTCCTAGTCTTTGCTTAGAGCATTCGGCTTTTTTAGTGGGACCAGGCAGCAGACTCTGAAGTCAGATGATTTTAATAAGCTCTAAGAGGAGCTCTCAGTTTTAATGTGTCACCACTGTGATGATGGTGCCCTAAAAAACTTAAGATGTACTGAAAAAGGAGGGGCCTTACTTGGTGCAAGCCTAAATCAAATTCCAGTGCCACAGCTGACTCCACCAGTGACCTCTGGTGAGTTAGTGAACCGTTCTGAGTCTCAGGTTTTGAAGATCAAAGTATGCGAAGTCCAGGAAAGTCCAGGTACCAGTCACTGTATAATAAGTGTTAAGTACCTTCTAGAAGTAAGCAATAAATTTATTTTGGATATAATTTTTTCTCATAAAAAGTTTTGCCTAGTGGCATTGAATGATAAACATTCATTTGAATATAATGTATATGGTGTTATCTTACAAGTAAAAATGTGAGAAAGACATAAGCTAGTGCATAGAATGTGGTAATAGCCAGTTGTAGACCCCCCCCATAATCCTTAAAATTCTCAAGCTTTATTGTTAAATTAATGTGTTTTGAATAGGTAATACATTCACATGGTTCAAAATTCAAAAGGAATCATAGTGTATATAATGAAGTCTCCTAAGCCTGAGTCCCCTCTCCAGCGTTAACAATTTTTTGTGTTTCCTTCCTAAGATATTATATGCACATACAAGCAAATGTATGTACTTAACCCTCCGCTCTTACATACATACTTCACCTTGCATCTTACTTTTCCCGCTTAAGATTTCCAAATGAGTAAATAAGGAGGGTACACATTCTTTTAATGGTTACATACTAATTTATGTGTGTACATACCCTAATTTATTTAACTTTTATTGGTGGACATTTACATAGTTTACAGTCTTGTTATTTCCTTCAAAATGAATAACCTTGTACATAAGTCAGTTGTCATGATGTTTCAGATGGCTTTTGATATAGTCATGTTTAGAAGGACTCTCAATGCCGTGCTTCCTGTTATTTTGTGTGCCTAGTGATGACTAGAAACCAACACCCTAAACATCTTGATTGAGCAACACAGGATTTTCTATTAAAAGCAAGACCAGGCTGATGGCTTTTATGTGAATATATCCTGGCCCACTTCAGTTTAAGGGATGATTTATTTTGCTGTGAACACACATTTAATGTTGAGGAATGACAGCATGAATCAGAAACCACGTGGCCTTTATATTCATGAGGGCAGAAGGGGTTTGCTTGCCATGTGTACTTGGCAAAATGTGTGCTGGATATCTTTCTGAAATTATGGTGTTGAGTGAGTAGAGTCATATTTTAGCTTTAAGTTGGGAAGAGTGGAAATGTTTTTTGAGCTGTAAACATGCAAAATAAAACAGAAAGCCTTTGGGGATTCCTCCAAAGTTACTTATTTTAAAAGTGTTAAAAGGCCCAGATCATGTCTTGTGAAACTTCTATTTTTCGGTCCAGAAGTTTCGCTGCTTGGGAGAAAAATTAGTTTCCAGTGGAAGTATGCTCTTTTTGTTAAAGAGTAACTTCACGTAGACTAGATTGGAGTCTTCCATGTTAAATAGGGAATGAGGGGGAGAGGTGGAGGAGGCAAACTTTCTCTTTTCTTTCTTAAAAGACAGAGACTCTTGGATTTGGAAGGACCCTTATGAGTGACTTTTCTGGACTCAGGATTATTGTGAGAAGTGTGAAATTTTAGGCAGAATATTTGCATTCCTACTCATTAGCTGGTTAAGCCTGGACACTTAGTAATAGAAACAACATACTAAACGTTTAACTACATGCCAGGTACTTTGCAAAACATTTTATATTTTACCTAGTTTAATCTTCATAACACTTCTAAGAGGTAGGTGGTATTTGTCCTCATTTTATGGAAAAGGAATCTGAGGCTTAGAGAAGTTGCATAACTTGCCCCAGGTCACGGCAAATACATGGAGGAGCCAGGATTCAAATCCGGTTCTGTTCAACTTCACAAACCATTATCTTAACCACTAAGCTAAGTTGCCTGTCATTTAGTCTCTAAACTTTGCTTTCATACCTATAAAATGGAGAAGATATAATACTTGCAAAATGAGGTGATATGTGAACAGTGCTTTGTAAGTTCTAAGATAGGCAAACTATTTATGAAATAGATAAAATATGAAGTTAACAGAGTAGAAACTTTTAAATGCCTCTTGCATTGAATTTCAAATTTGAAAATTATTCCTTCCTGCTGTTTTGACCCAAAGCCCTCAGGTACTACATTTTGATTTCATTTTTGTTTGCTCCACCAGCAATGGGACTGGGACTGTTTGAAATGATGGTCTCTTGGGGTGAGCTGCATGACTAGTCAATATTTCTGATCTAACCAGTTTTATTTCATATGTGCTCTAAGTGGATTCCTCCCGCACTGAGGTTAAAACAATAGGTATTCTTGACTAAAATAGCTGCCACTGAGTGGGAAACAAAACTTCAGAGTCTGTTCCATAGTATTGCCTTCTAGAACTATGCCAAGCAAGCAGTTTAGCATTTACTTCCTATACAAAGTTTTGTGTTGCTTTCCTTTGCCTCAGGTTAAAGATGGAATCCACTGTGGAAGGAAGGCCCAGGTCTTCAGCACCCTGTGTGCCAGCCTGGAAGCAGCTCCGTGAAATCCCCTATAAAATCTGCTGCAGACCCCTACAAATCAAGTGGGCTTGGATTTGGATGCTCTCAGGAGGAATGGTTAAAGGCTGATGGAACCACAAAGGTAAGTACTTGAACTTTGACCAAGATATGATGCCTTAAAGTGTTGTGTTTTACTTGTATATGTGTCTTTTCTATCTAAAAAAGAAAGGAGATTCTTTGAGTTACTGTTACGTCCTATAATGTGGGATATACAGTAGGCACTGAGTGGAATGGAACTGAGTATAACTCAGTGTAATATAACCTTAAAATGGAAGCATCAGCTGATTTAGTATTATCAATTTGTAGTTTGTGTCAAGTCTTCATCTCTTCACATATATAAAAATGTAGTTTTTGGCCCTGAGCACCAATCCTTTGAAGAACTTATTGCCACAGGGGACAAAATGAGGGGGTGAATGAATGTTTATGGGGGAATTTACAAAAAAAATAACTCAGTAACTATACAGTGGCCTTCATGTGGTAGGGTGACACTTGCTGAAGCAAGACTAGACTCCTGCAGGGAGCATCACACACTGGGAAAGGCATCATATATTTATTATCAGGATTTTTGTGCTAGGCTATGTGCTGTGTGCCAAGGACACAAAGACCAGGCCCTTTGCAATCTGGGTTTTGTTTGTGAGATGAGACAGATAGAGAAGTTACACCTTTAAATCTATAATTATTTTTCTGTATGAAGTACTTGGACATGGAGTTTTGAGGTAGACAATGTTAAAACTCTCACAATAGGAAATTGTGAAATAATGATAAGAGTGGGGAGGGTATAGCTCAGTGGTAGAGTGTGTGCTCAGCATGCACAAAGTCCTGGGTTCAATCCCCAGTTACTTCCATTAAAGTAAATAAAAACCTAATTCCCCACCCCCCCAAAAAAGAACTACTTTAAAAAAAAAAAATAATAATAGTCTTGCTTCCTGTCTCTGTTCCCTTAGTTAATCTTACATGCTTCTGCTCTCCAAAACATTTTACATAATTAAAGCACTATTCAAGTATAGGACAAGAAAGGAGTGACGTTACACTTTGATTGCATGTCTCAGGCACTGAAAGCTCCCCGGTTTCTTTCTGACCTACAGACCCAGCACACTACTCTCATTACGTTCTACAGCAAACTAGCTTGTAGCTGTGCTGCTTACTTCATGCAGGAGGTGGCATGGTGAAATGAAAATAAGGAGTTTTGACAGAATTGGGTTTAAATCCTAGCTCTTAATACCTAGGTGGCCTTAGGAAATTGGTTTAACTTCTCTGAGCCTCAAAGTTCCTTGTAAATATGGGGTTGTTGTAAAGTTTGAGTGAAACAATTTCAATAGTTCTTGACAGATTGTAGGAATTTTTAAGAATGATAGTACTCACTTTGTGTCAGCTTATTTTAGTTATACCCACCCTTTAAGGCCCTGCTGTCCAACAGAACTTGCTGTGATGATGGAAATGTTCTATATTTGTACTGTCCAATATGGTACCCATCGGCCACATGAGGCTATTAAGCAATTAAAATGTGACTGAAGAGTTTAATTTTTAATTTAGGCTATGTGCTGTTACCTATTGGATGGTGCAATTTTTCTTTTGTTGGGATATAATTGACATAGAACATTATATTAGCTCTACTGTACAACATAGTGATTCAGTATTTGTATATTTTGTGAAATTATTCCATTAAGTCTAGTTAAGTAAGATCCATCACCACTTTTCTTGTGATGAGAACTTTTGAGATTACTCTGTTAGCAACTTTCAGACATGTAATATATTTTAAGTACAATTTTAAGGTGCATTCAAGACCTACCCTTTTTCTTCATGAAGCATTCCTTGACCAATGATTCTTCTTAACATTACTTTGCTCTCTCCACCACTTATTTGGTGCTTACCGTGAACATTCATTTTCATGAGTCTTGTCTTTCCAGCTAGATTGTATTTGAAGTTACGGGTTTTAACTTGCCCATTGCTGCATGAAAAGAAATATGATAAAAATATGATTGTAATATTCGTAGTTAATAAGTTTTAAATAATCATTAAATATAATAGAAAAAATGTTCTTGTTAGTCACTAGGTGAAGAATAGGGAATAATATGAAGGTTGCCTGAAGTGATGAACTTTGTGTCAAGTCTGTTTCATATGAAAGTTGAGATTATGCTCAAACTCTGAAGAGCATAACTGCCATCTTGTGGCCGATATGGGCTCCAAATGATGCTAATTTAATTTTGCTATGTTAAGGGAAGGTTTTCTTCAGTTTATTGTGATAAAACTTTTATGAAATGTAGAGATTAAATACAATTGACATTGGCTCAAATGAAATTGAAACGTGCTTTGAAAAAAAGCTATTTCAGATTATCTTCTCATTTATCTTAATCTTATGAGTTCTTAGCTCCTTCTTTCCTTTTTTAAAAGGATTTTGTGAATTTAATGGCTGTGGTTACCCTGTGATTACAGGTGTTTCCTGCAATCACATACCCTGTGAACTTGAAGAGACTGGCATGGCAGTAACCCATTCTGTTTACATCCCATCCCCCTGAATTCATTCCTATAGCTGCCAAGCTCTGGTTGCAGTCAGCACATGGCTCCTATCTTTTGCATAACTATTCTCTTATTATTAGACTGCTGACTTTTATAACCTTTCAGAGGTTAGTCTTATTGTACAGTTTTACCCAAACTTTTAAATTTATACAAAGTGGAGCTTGTATGGAAGTCTTGCCCTAGTCTGCTGTTGAGTTTGGGCATTTGATGACATGCTACAAGTAGATGGGTCAATTTATATTACTGAGTGGAGATTCAAATGAAGAATGAACAGTTTTCTTTGAGATTAATTTTCTTTGGTGCTATATGGGTGTGACTTAGTGTGGAGTAGGCTGGTGTGCATTCAAGTTTTGTAGTTATAACCTTTGTATAATTTTTTCATTTATTATTTTTCAGATATGGTGCCAGATAGTTGATAGATCCTATAGTTCTACTTGATTTCTAGAAAGAAGCCGGATTCATCTGATACAGAGGTAAGTGTAAAAGAAAACCTTCACTTTTTTCTCATTTGGGTTTCTAATCACCTAGCAAGTTTGGGGGCTCAATTTTCTTAGTGGCTGAAATTTGGTAGTTGAAGAAGCCTTAGCTCTAAACTTCACAGCGTTCCCCTGGCTTAGGGACAAGGAGCTGGTGGTGGCTTGTCCTTCCTCAGTCAGTCATTTGCAGTTTGCCATGATGAAATGCATGTTAAGTCCGTGTTTCAGCTGATTGCCCTGATTAAACACATGCTCTGAGCAGACTGAAGCTAGGGCCAAGACCTGGAATTGAATTCTGCTTCTTGGAATTCTTACTGGGATCTAGCCCGTAAATCTTTGAATGATGAACTTGATACTACAACACTTTGTCATGGTTTGCTCTTTTGTGATGTCTCTTTGAGATAGACAGAATTACGGTCAAGAAAAATTGAAACAGAAAAAACACAGATAACTAGTATACTTCTATCAATCACTTAACTTGACAGTTTTTAACTAATCACTGTTTTATTAGTCTATATATAAGACTTAAGAACCCCAGAGTTGGTTATATTAGTTTTAAAATCCAGATCACATAATGCAGCACTATACAGTCACTTAAAAATTATGATACTGGTTTATCTTTCTTAAAATGGAAGGGTATTCATAATACATTAAATTAGAAACAAGTTACAGAGCAATATGTATAATCTTTTTTCTGTTGTAACATTTTAATATACTTATGTTTCCTTGAAATCATTTGAAAGGATATACTCAAATAGGAGGGATTATTGTCTCTAGAATTGGGTTCTTTGGGTGATCTTGTTAACCAGTATTTTCTGACTTTACTATATTCATGTATTGTATAATTTATTTTAAGCAGCCTACATGGCACGGGCTTGTATTCTTGTACCTGCAAGTTTCAGCAGAGAATGGGGATACACATGAGGGTAAAACACAGGAAATACAAATAATTCAAAGTAACATCAGCACTTGAAATAATTTTTTAGCTTTTGGCTATTCTTTTGCAGAAATGAAATTTCAGGAAACTGAAAATAAATCGAGGTCTCACTTCTTTACCAGTCTGGAACTCTTGGGAGCTGTAAGTCTTGGATATACAATATATAACAGCATTTTTGTTTTATAGTAAGGCTTACATTGAAATTGAGAAGCTTTGACATATGTATTAGTCTGTGAAAACTCATCTTTGTGACTTCATTGCTAGCTGCCAATGTGCTACAAATTTTTTAAAGAGTTAGTTAAAAATGAGAGGTAGCATTGCATAGTAGTTATACCAGTGTTCTGAAGTCATAGTGTTCAACTCCATTCTTTATCACTTAAGCAGCTATATAACCTTGGCAAGTTTCTTAACATCTCAGTGTCTTAGTGTCTTTATATCTTAGATGATGATAATAATGGTACCTGACTCAAAGGAATAGTACTTGACTTTGAAGATTAAGTTAGATAATAACGTGTCGGGTTTAAAGCATTGTTAGCATGTGGTAAATGCTCAATAGATGTTAGCTATTTTGTCATCAGAGTCCATGTGTATTTATCTTAGACTTCGTACTACCTGGCAATTTCTGACATCTGCATAATAGGATATCACAAATGCTTTTTTATTGGTTATGTGCATCTTTCTGCCAGTTGGTCTAATCCCTCATCTTTACCCCTAGCACCCAAAGCCTAATTTAGTTCTAGAATTAGGCAAAATGTGGTAAGAAGGACTATAGTGTATATATACACTGTATATTTTGTTCCAATAACATTTTCTTAATTAATCTTGTTTTTGGCACTACTTTTATCATCTAATTCTTCTTTATGTCTATCTAGCTTGATCAGTTGATACTTAATGGTTCTTCAAGTTCCTGACTGACAGTCAATTGTAGTGATTGTACTGATGTTTCTTAAACATTTATTTAAATGCTTATTAAAATGATTGGAGATAATCTTTGATGGCTGTTCCTCTCACTGCTTGGAGTCTTAGGTAGTGAGATTTTAGTCCATCATATATTAAACTGACTTGTCTTCACTCAGGGCACCATGAGGATGGGTTGGCTGTCCGTTGGTGCCTTCTGATTTTTGTGGAGTCAAACAATTGCAAAGCAGGTGGTGACTGTAGATTAAGAAAATACCTGTGATTGAAAAACCCCACTAATTTTAAAACAGGAGGATATAATGTATAGGGAACCCTTTGATTGCAATAGTGTTTGAATAGCACTGATCTAGGGCTGTGAAAGAGTTCTAGTCAGTTGATTCTGGGAGTTACTGAAACATATTATGAAGTCATTCATGTTGAAATTTTAAATGGCTTTCTCAATTTTCTATTGAGTAATTGTTCACACATTTCAAAGCATTATTAAAAATATCTTTTCCTTTGCAGCATGAAGGTAGATGATTCTTCAAGTTAAAGATGGACACTGACTTTTCACACCAGAAATGGCTTATAGAATCATCTTGCCAAAATGTAAGAGGCAGCAAAGGAAAGAGGAAAATATTTTCTTCTATCATTCTTCGATTCTTTGCTAGATTGTAAACTCCATGAAAGCAAGATAACTTGCTTATCTCTAATGCCTGGCCTAAAATAGATACTCAAAAAATATTTGAAGTTATTTGAAATTTCCATAGATTTTTTTTTTTTTTTTTTGAATCCCTGGAAAATGGCCACCATTTTAATGGCATTTCAGCAAGACATTTATGTGGAATAACTGGGACTTAAATTTTGACTTTGATCTATACACTATTTTGGTACCAATGAGTCTACTTAATATCTGATTATGATGCTTGATCCTTCAAAAGGCAGTGAAGAATATCTGCCAAAACAACCTGTGTATGTGAGGAATAATATACAAAAACTTATTGATATTTAATAGGAAATCCTTTATTATTAATATTTTATTGAAAGCCTTATTGGACATTTATTGATTTAGATTGGACATACCAGTCAACTATGAAGAAAAAATCATTTTTTCTGCTGTATATTTAATGTTGAAATATTCTCAACTGTTTTGGCTCAATTATACTCAGAATTTTTTGCTCTATGTACTTTATAGCTATATGGGTATATTTAACAGGTAAGGGTACAAAATATACATCCAAACATACTTCACTGTGTTGGAATGAGATGTAATACTCATGCTTATGCCAGAATCACATGATTGGTATGCGACTAAAATAAATTCTGTTAGAATATGAAACCTATTCTTTAATTAGGATTCTTCTATTAAAACAAATATAAATATCAAATTAGTTTTATGTTATTTTTTGAGGGGGGTAATTAGGTTTATTAAGTGGTTTAAGTGATAGGTAAGCACAAATTGTGCTGTCATTTTATCCCAATGCATTATGTTAGGGAGAATGGATTAAAGATCTATAAATTAAAAGCAAAACTTTAAACCCATAGAAAAGCAAAGAATATGACACTGGAGTAGACATAAAGCACAAAAAGGAAAGACTGATAAATTTGTGTACACTAAAATTCAAACTTATGTTTGTATGCCATGTAACTGGCAAAGACTTCTTTTAAATCAAGAAAATGATCAAAAGATATGAATAGGCAATTCATAGATGAGGATCTCTGAGTAGTCATTCACATGAAAAGATGCTTAATATAACTAGTAATGAAAGAAGTGCACATTAATTAGGTGCAGCCAGTATGGAAAACAGTATGGAGATTCCTTTAAAAACAGTTACTATATGATCCAACAATCCTACCACTGGGCATGTATCTGGAGAAAACTCCACTGGAAAAGATACATGCACCCTCAATGTTCATAACATTTACAATAGCCAACACATGGAAGCAACTTAAATGTCCATCAACAGATGATTGCATAAAGAAGATGTGATATATATAGCCATAAAAAAGAATAAAATAATGCCATTTGCAGCAACATGGATGGATCTAGAGATCATCAAACTAAGTGAAGTATGTCAGATGGAGAAAGACAAATAGATGCTATCACTTACATGGAATCTAAAAAAATGACACAAGTGAACTTATTTACAAAACAGAGACTTAGACATAGAAAACAAACTTGTGGTTACCAAAGGGGAATGTGGGGAGGGATAAATTGGGAGTTTGAGATTCGCAGATACAAACTACTATACACAGAATAGATAAACAACACAAGGCCCTACTGTATAACACAGGGAACTATATTCAATAGTTTGTAATTACCTATAATAAAAATAAGACATGTACATATAACTGAATATGCTGGATGACAAAGTAACTATAAATTAACTAGACTTCAGTTAAAACACTCAGCTACCATTTCACCGCTATCAATAGGCAGAAATGAAAACCAAACAAAACAACCCTGACACTTAAACGTGTTGCTGAGGTTGCAGTAGTGGACTCTCATCTTTGCTGGTGGCAGTGAAATTTGTTACTACTTTGGAGATTGGTTTGGCAACATCTAGTTTATCTGAAGATGGTTATATATCCAGTCTTTGGGTATCCTATAGGAGTTCTTGATGGGTACTCAAGGAGACATGTACAGAAAGTTCATTGCAGTAATCTTTATAAAAGCCTGAAACCAGTGTTCATTAGAAGAACGAATAGATAAATTGTATGTTTATAGCAATTAGCTGTTAAAATGGATTAATACAAGATATTAAATTTACATCTCAAAAACAATAAGTTAATGGCCAACTGATAGCGTATTATGTGAGAAGATTTAGCGGTTTTAGAACATGCAAAGCAAAGTTTGATGTATACACATACACTGAAAGCATAAAAGCAAGCATGAGAATGATTAACACCAAAATCTGGCTTGTTTACTTCTGGAGAGGTGGGAGGAAAATGGGACTGAGGAATACACAGGAGAGGGTTCAGTTGGATCTGCAGCTTGTTACCTTGTTGAAAAATATCAAATGTGAGAAAGTTTGGATTTATTAAAGCTGAGTGGTGGTCATTCTCCACACTTCTGATATGCTTGATATTTAATAATAAAAACAAATATTTAAAAAGCTTTTTTGGTCGGTGGGTCTCTATCCTAGCCCGACTGATTTCAGTAGTATCCCCAGGAGTACCTTAGAAATGAGCCATGGAAAGGTTTGTCTATATCATGAAAGGACACATGCCACCAAGAAACAGGTTAGGTCAGTTCCCAATGTTCTGGACTACGAGGATATTAAGACTTTATAGCTCCCTCCCTTTTTTCTATCTGGCAAAACATGTTGGCCCTCCCACTGCCCCCCTTCCCCGCCAATGTATGTATATGTATATATTTGATTCCTACAGTATTTTAGCCAAATGTGTTGGAAATTGGAAATTGATAGACAATGGTGTGGGTAACACTAAGGTTTGGGGAATCAGTAGCATGATCTTGATGATGAAGCAGAAAGGGATCATACTGCAGCACAAAGGTAACTTAGCTGCAATCACAAAGTTAGGGACGGGTCAAATTTTTTTTAATTCAATTTCATTTTTGTTCGTTGTTTTGCGGGGGTGGGGGAGGATTAGGTTTTTAAAAAAATTTATTTTAATGGAGGTGCTGGGGATTGAACCCAGCCACCTTGTGCATGCTAAGCACATGTTCTACCACTGAGCTACACTTGCCCCCTGGTACTGTTCAAATTTCAATGCTTTGTGTTTTATGACTTAAAATGAGATTGTACATTTTTATTGTACTTTAAGTAATATTTCTACATTTGGCATAGTTAAAACCAGAAAATGTACAAAAGGCTCAGATAGCCAAAACATGTTAGGGATTACATGGATTACACATGAACCCCTAATCTTCTACAAACCCATTTTGTACCACTAGAATTAAGGTACTATTCTAAACTCTCAGAAGACATTTTAGGAAAATTGTACAAAGGCCAAGATGATCCTGATTACTGTGAACCAGTTGCAAACAGACAAAAAACTAGCAGAAAGTTGTTTGATTACGGTAGGTTTTTTTTTGTTTGTTTGTTTTTTGTTTTTGTTTTTTTTTTTTTTGAAGGAGAAAGGTTTAGTATACAGATTCACAACCCCTAAAGGGGTTTGCAGGGCTCAGTGTCCATTGTGTTGATTTACTGGATTGTATTTTACTAATTCATACCGGTGTCACATCATCTGGAAAGGCGGCAACACAAGACAGCATTAAGGCTTATATTCTGAGGACGCCTCAAGCTCTCCTCAGCTTAATTTCTAATATGAATTCCAAAAGACATACAGATTGAGCAGAAAGTCATACAGTGAGCACAGAACAGAAAAGAAAGTGATAGGTAACAGCATTAGGGTAAAACAGGTACAAACATTTAAACAATTACAAGCAGGTCCAGGAAAGCACACAGGCAGATCACCTCAAAAAAGCTGTGACATCCGATCTTATCACTTCAAGAGTTGTAATTAGTGTTCATAATGCAGACTCTAAATCAAGGAAAGTTATTTAAATGTATATAGAGGATGTGTAAAAGCTGGAAAGAAACCTATTTCAAGATGGATTAAAAAATACCCAGGCAGAATCTACTTCAATGTGGAGGTGTTAGTTGTCCAAGTATAGGTATTCCATAATTTCGAGGAAGTTTTCCTGAAATACGAAAGCCTGTGCTGCCCAGCGGTACTCCCCAAATTTTCCCAGGACAAACACCTGCATGTACTCAGAGGCTAACTTCTCAATCGCCCCCCAAACCCCCTCGGCTCTGACCTCAAATGTTAGGTCCATGACAGCTTGGACGTCACTCCTGTGCCAGTCGAGACCTGAAAAAGGCACACAATGACAGTATCTGCGGGGCTCCCAAGTGGGAAACCTAGACCAGGTTCCGTTAGCTTCGTGCTCTGAGATGTGCGTCCGGGTGGGCGTGCCGCCCACAGTCCCGCGGCAACAGCTGGCGGGTCCCAGCATCCTGAGCG
Source organism: Camelus bactrianus (assembly GCF_048773025.1). Classification (NCBI taxonomy): domain Eukaryota; kingdom Metazoa; phylum Chordata; class Mammalia; order Artiodactyla; family Camelidae; genus Camelus; species Camelus bactrianus. The sequence continues at coordinate 65,040,773 of NC_133544.1, forward strand.
GCGGGAACCCTGTCGCCCACTACCCAGCAGGCCCCGGGGCGATTCCGCCCCTGCGCCCTCGGACGTGGTGGTGACTCCCGCGGCGAATCCTCGCTCGTCGTGGACTTAAGGAGGCAACGGCGTTTTCCCGCGCTTTTTCTGGACGCCTCAGGTTAGGTATTTTATTTATATTATTATTGTTGATATTCTCTCTGTCGAGCGTGGAAAGCAGGCCGCGAATTTGAAGTTTTGGTGAGTCTAATTCTCAAACTTTGGTCTTCTATAACTTGGACAGATTACTAATTTGCCCCCCCACACACACACACCTTGTGGAAAATTTGGAATTGGCTGCGCCTCTCGCTCTGCCCGAGGAGGGTCTCAGCTTCCAAATTGTCCCCAGCTCTTCCCCAATGCACATGACCCAGCTGGAGGTAAATTAGGCCTCATAACTCCCGCTACCAGGTGCCACACACCTGTGCAGACTCACTCAGCGGGGACATTGGGGTACAGGGGTCAGAGCGTCTTTGTCCACCCCTAGGACCAAGGCAGCAGTCTTGACAGGTTTTACCAGTTCACAAATGTGAACAGTATCCCTTGGCATATAATTAGTGTGTTACTGTTGTTTTATACAATATATGACTTATTTTGATATGCTCAGAATATGGCTGCCTAGTTTGGGTTAGTAAAACGCCAGTGAGAGAGGGCACTATGTTGAAAAATAACTTAATCATGTGTATTTATATAGCTTTACAAATGTTTTAAATAGAAGCATCACATCAAATAGTATTTATATTAATAGATGAATTGTTTAATTCGTGATACAATCTGCTTTTATATATATTTTCAAGCTTCATAATGATCAGTTACTTGGATGAATTAGGTTAGTTTCCATTTAATACTATCAGGTTACTACTCTTTTTTAGTCAAGGCAACACAGGTAAAGAATCTGAGGGATCAGCATATATGCAAAAACTAAAAATGTAACTTAAAATACTTTGCACTAAAGAATAACTGAAATCAGTGCCTGGACTTTTATATCTGCCAAGTGTGACAAGTGATATTAAAATATTCTAGCAAATTATGAATGGGTAACAAATGTGGATTTTTGTTTAGATATTGAGGCATGGCAAAAAGCACTAATTTAATTTTTATTTGTTTGTACCTTGTAAATGTTCCTAAACCTTTTTTCCACAAACATTTTATCTTTGACTTGTAAGTGAGATTTGAAACACCTGTGTCTTTAACTTTTTCCTTAAAAATTTTTTTCATGGTCTTTGTAGTGGTTTGCACAGAGCACAATATTGTTGACTGACTGAAATCACTAGGATAAATTGATTATAATAAATATAAAAACATAATAAAAGGTACATTATTTTGTCATCATAAAATGAAACTTCCTTTCCTCCCTCCCTCTTTTCTTTCTTCCTTTCTTTTCTTCCTTTCTTTTCTTTCTTTCTTCCTTCCTTTCTTCCTTCCTTTCTTTCTTTCTTTCTTTCTTTCTTTCTTTCTTTCTTTCTTTCTTTCTTTCTTTCTTTCTTTCTTTCTTTCTTTTTCTTTTTCTTTCTTTCTTTCTTTCTTTCTTTCTTTCTTTCTTTCTTTCTTTCTTTCTTTCTTTCTTTCTTTTTCTTTCTTTCTTTTTCTTTCTTTCTTTCTTTCCTTCTTTTCCTTCTTTTCCTTCTTTCATTTTACTGCAATTTGACTTTTTTGTTTACCCCTTATTAGGATTCTTTCAGCATCTGGAGACCTCATTATCTACCATGTCTTTGTGTGAAGACATGCTGCTTTGTAATTATCGCAAGTGTCGCATCAAACTCTCTGGTTATGCATGGGTCACTGCCTGCTCTCACATATTCTGTGATCAGCATGGCAGTGGTGAGTTTAGCCGTTCACCGGCTATCTGCCCTGCCTGCAACAGTACTCTTTCTGGAAAGCTAGATATTGTCCGCACAGAACTCAGTCCATCAGAGGAATATAAAGCCATGGTATTGGCAGGACTTCGACCAGAGATTGTGTTGGACATTAGCTCCCGAGCATTGGCCTTCTGGACATATCAGGTTAGTGCTTAGGCTGGTTTCTTTGGAGAGTATGATTTGAGGCATATGTGGAAGCTTCTAATGTTTTTACTTCACTGTGTTTGTATTTATTTTTTATGAGTGTATGGAAAACTTTCTTTTTAATAAATTTTCTTTTTTTAAAGTAATATGTTTATTGTTGAAAATCCAAAAGGAAGAAAATAAAAAACCACCCATAATTCCATTATGCAGAGATAAGCAGTGTTGATATTTTTGTGTATTACTAGATGTTTTTGTCCATAAATGTATATTTTATATATGTAAATATGTTTTGTCTGTACAAAAATAGGGTAATACCACATGTACTGTTTTGTGGCCAGATATATTGACAAAGTATTATGAATATTTTACTAAATATTTAAAAACTAGCTATCTTATAATTATAATTTTAATTGCTATGATGTATCATCATTTTATTTCCAAGTTATAAAAAAATGCTGTGATGAGCACTGTTATCATTAAATTCATTCTTAATTGTTTGCTAAGATTAAATTCCTAAAAGTGGGTAGATACATTTCAAAGTTTAAAAAAATGCAGTATTTTTAGGTTGCCCTCCAGTTAGATCATATCAATTTGTGTTCCCTTATGAAGTGCATGAGGGAGCTTGTTCTCCACACTTTCTGCTCACCAATTATATGAGTAAAACAGAATCTCATTGCTCTCTAAATATGCATTTCTTGGATGACTTCTGGATAAACACATTTTCTTGTGTCTTTTGCACATGTTTTTCTTTTACTAATTGCCTGTTTCAGTTTGCTTGTTTCAGTTGCTGTAGGTTTTTTTCTACTGATTTGTAAGAATTCTCTATGTATACTTAACTCAGATGTTGCAAGAAATTTTCTGTTTTTCACTTATCCTTTGTTGATTTTTTTGACATACAGAGATGTGATTGTTTTTTTGACATACAGAGGTCTAAAATTTGTCTGTTTGATGTAATCACAATTTTAATGATTGCATTGTATCATAATTTTTTTCTAAGTTATTTTAAAAAATGCTGTGAAAAGCATTCTTCAAATTCACATCCTTAACTTTTTCTCTTTATGATTTCTGCCTTTGACTCTTTGTTAGAAAGACCTTCCTATGGAGAACTTTAATCATGTCCTTGAGTATACTGCTATATCTTGTATATGCATTTATAACAATGCTTCTTAAAGGTTCTATTTGTCATACGTCAAGTAAATATTTTCATTATACATTTTTAGGTAAGCTGTCCCTCTTTCATGCTCCTATATTTTCTTATGCATACCTTTATTATATTATTTATACTGTATTGTAATTACTTATACATTTGTTCATCTCCTCTAGTTGAGAGAGTTCTTTGGGTCAAGTTTTGATTCCTGTGTATCTCTGGGTCCTCAGTAAATACTTACTGACCAAATGAATACACATTGTATCTTAAAATAGATTCCAATTTGAGGGGGGTAGTACTGATTGAACATGAGGTATTATTCTCATCTTTTCAGATATAGTGGAAACCAGTGAATTAATTCACAGGGTAGCCAGAAATGGTTTTTCTTTACTCCATTTATTCACTTTTTTTCCTATTTAGTCATTCAACATATATATTTTTTTGAATACCAGGAAATACTTATATCTCACTTACCTTCTTAGGTGCTGGGTATACAGTAATGAACAAAACATAATGAGCTTCAAGAAAGCTACAGTTTAGTGGTGATAAAGATGAAGAGGAAACCTAGACATTTACAATACGTTTTTAATGCCTACGATGGTAAGGGAAGTAGCGAGTGCTATGGGACCACATAATAGGGACAGGTGACCCAGACTTGGTAGAGTTATATCAAATTGTAACTCTAGAATGAGGCAAATTAAAAATGGTTAAAAAAAAGAATAGTTGTCATATTTCACTTTCTATCAATATTTAAGGGCAGTGAATCCAAAGATAAGCCAAAATTGGTTTCTGTGTGTAGTAGTTGTCTGTTGATGTATAACAAGCTTAGTGGCTTAAACAGCAAATTTAGTGGACTAAAACAACACACATTTGTTACCTCAGTTTCTGTGGATCAAGAGTCCAGGCATGGACTCTATTCAGGTTCTCACAAGACTGCAGTCAAAGTGTTGACAGGAGCTGCAGTCTCATTTGAGTCTTGGCTGGGGAAGAATCTGCTTCCAAGCTCACATGGTTGTTAGCAGCATTCACTTCCAATCAGTCTTTTATTTTCTTTCTTTAATGGACTACATTTTTTAAGCATTTTTAGGTTTGTAGCAAATTTGAGAGGAGGGTGCAGAGTTTTCCTATATACCCCTTGCCTGCACATGCATAGCCTCCCTTATTATCAACATCCTTCACCAGAGTGGTACATTTGTTACAAATGATGACACTATGTTGACACATCACTATCACTCAAAGTCCATTGTTTACATTAGGGTTCTCTCTTTGGGTTGTACATTCTGTGAGTTTGGACAAATGTATAATGACATGGAAGCACCATGATAATATCATACAGAGTAGTTTCACTGCCTGAAAAATCTTCTGTGAACCACCTCCAAACCCTGGCAACCACTGATCTTTTTACTGTTTTCATAGTTTTGCCTTTCCCAGACTGTCATAATTGGAATCATACAGTTTGTACCTTTTCAGGTTGGCTTCTTTCACTTAGTAATATGCATTTAAATTTCCTCCATGTTTTTTCATGGCTTGATAGTGTTCATTTCTTTTTAGTGTTGAATAGTGTTCTTTCCTTAGATTTACCATAGTTTATTCATTTACCAATTGAAGGATATCTTGGTTGCTTCCATCTTTTGGTAGTTATGAATAAAGCTGCTATACATATCTGTATGCAGGACATACATTGTCAGCTCCTTTGAGTAAATACTAAGGAGCATAATTACAGGATTGTATGGTAAGGGTATGTTTATTTTTGTAAGAAATTGCTAAACCATCTTCCTAAGTGGCTATAACATTTTGCATTCTGACCAGCAATGAATTCCTTTTGCTCTACATCCTTGCCAGCATTTGGTTTTGTCAATGTTCTGAATTTGTGTTATTCTAATATGTATATAGTGATATCTCATTATTGTTTTAATTTGCATTTCCCTGATTACATATGATGTGGAGCATCACGTGTAATCTGTATATCTTCTTTGACATAGTGTCTGTTAAAGTCTTTGGCCCATTTTTAAATTGGGTTGTTTTCTTATTGTTGAGTTTTAAGAGTTCTTGTGTATTTTGGATAACAGTCTTTATCAGATGTCTTTTGCAAATATTTTCTCTCAGCCTGTGGCTTGTCTTTTTCTCTTGACATTGTCTTGTGCAGAGCAGAAATTTTTTATTTTAATGCAGTCTAGCTTACAGTTATTTCTTTCACAGATTGTGCCCTTGGTGTTGTATCTAAAAAGGCATCACTAAACCAAACCCAAGGTCATTTAGATTTTCTCCTGTTAACTTAAAGGAATTTTATTGTTTTCATGTTTTACATTTAGGTCTGTAATAAATTTTGAGTTAATTTTTATGAAGACTGTAAAGTCTATGTTTAGATTCATTGTGACCTCAGTATTTTGCTGGCTTTTGTCCAGAGGCTGCTGTTAGTTACTTGCCTTGTTGGCCTTCCACTAACCTGGCCACTTCTCTTCCAGCAAGAGAGAGTGTGCTAGTAAGACAGACCCTATGTTCTTATGTTATGTACTCATGTAGTGATATCTTGTCATTTTTCCTGTATTCTAGTCATAGGCTCTGTCCACACTCAAGGGGAAGATACAAGTACCAGGAGGCAGGGATAATTGGCCGCTATCTTGTAATATATTCTCCACACTGTGGATTACTTGAAATATAGTATTATATTTCTTAGAAACCGTTGGGCTACATGTCACTTGTTAAGGTTAGACAAATACTTCTTTTGTTGGTGTAATGGTAGTGGCTCGAGAGTATTCCTCCTGATATCTTTTCTATGCATTTAGCGACATAGTGTATTATTTTCTGTAATAACCATCCTATCGTTCATCCTAATTGCTTCTTAACCTGGTTCTAAACTTTAAAGTAATAACATCCCAGTATGTTTGTTTTTCTTTTATTTTTGTGTTTGTATAACATTAAATTATATAACTTTGCATTTATTACCTTAAAAATCTTTCTTTCTCTCTTGGGACAGGTACACCAGGAGCGTCTCTATCAAGAATACAATTTCAGCAAGGCTGAGGGCCATCTGAAACAGATGGAGAAGATATATACTCAGCAAATACAGAGCAAGGATATAGAATTGACCTCTATGAAAGGGGAGGTCACCTCCATGAAGAAAGTGCTAGAAGAATATAAGAAAAAGTTCAGTGACATCTCTGAGAAACTCATGGAGCGAAATCGGCAGTATCAAAAGCTGCAAGGCCTCTATGATAGCCTTAGGCTACGAAATATCACTATTGCTAATCAAGAAGGCACCCTGGAACCATCCATGATTGCACAGTCTGGTGTTTTTGGCTTCCCATTAGGTAAGAAAGGATATGTGATGTCCAATGTCCAGTTTTAAAATCAGTCATTTTTCTCACTGTGCTTTGCACAGTTCCAAGCAGTTAGTGGAGATTCCAGAGACCTGGAGTGGTAGTAGGCTCTAGGTTGGTTCTCATCTGTGTCTTGATCTGCACATCATTACTTTTATCTATTTTATTTGCTTACATTTAAGTTGCATCTTCAATTTGAATAGAGAGTAAGACTGTCCACATTAAAGTTTGCAGATTGACACTGCAAATGAAAAACTATTTAGTTGCAGTAACAATAATATTAACTGCCATTTACTGATTCCTTACTAAGTGCTAGGCACTGTTATAATTTTACATGTGTTTGTGTTATTTTCAAAACTTCATGAGGTCGGTATTACTATGATCACCCCTATTTTATAGATGAGTAAACTGAGGCACAGAAAGTTTAAATAAATTGGTCAAGGTCACAGAGCTATCTTCAGAGCCCACAATCTATTTGCCATTCTTCGAGAAGACCATGTTTTAGTTTCTTTCACATGGAAATATTGATTGTACAGTTCTTAAGTTACTGTCAGTTGTTTGATTTGTTTGTTCTTTTGTTTATTCACTCATACATTCATCAAATATTTATCAAACATGTTTCATATGCCAGGCTACTAGGCATAATTCTAGGCAATGAGGATATAAGGATTATCCAGATAGGATTCCTGCCCTCTGGAAATGCACAATCTAGTATGATACTAGCTTTTCTGCTTGTTAGGTGCCTTGTTAGATGCAGTGAATCTCATATTTCTTCCTGAGTTCTCCCCTTTCTACTCTTCTTGGTATAGCAGAATCCAGTAGGTTTTTACTATGCTATTAATAAATAATTTGGGGCACATAAAAAAGTAAAGCTTCTTGTGCTGGATTTTCCTAAACACTCATTTTTTGAAATTTATTATGGGCCAAGGAAAAAGATTCAGTCAGGGAGGAGATGATGTCCTAGAGAAGGCATGAAGTAATGAGATGAAGCATATCAGATATGAGAATTGAAACAAAAACAAGTTTCTGCTTAACTTTCAGTTAATCTAATTTAGTAGATCAAAGTGGTACTGTATATGGGTATTGTAGATGTTCTCATTTTTTCCTTGTCACTATCCACATTTATTTCGCTTTCTTTCATTTTTACCAGTTCTTTCCTATTCCTCTTTTTGTGCACATTTACCGTTTTTTACCTCTTGCTACCATTATTGGCTTGAAGCAGATATATTCAACATTCTCCTTTAGTTATGTGTTTCCTTTAAAACCTGTAGAAGCCAAGGAATGGTTCAGTGGAAGTTGTTAAATGCTTATTTAATCAGGTCTATTGTGTAATTTTTCTAAAGGCTATTCTAAATGATCTTGGGTCATGAATACGTGCCAGGATTTCATAGTTGTTATATAGTTTTTAATGTTAATAGAAATCTAAAAAAAATTTATCCTTAAAGAACCTGGGACAAGTTTATACACAAACACACACACACACGAATATATATGATATCCCTTTGACATAGATTAAGTAGATAACAAATGAATAAAATCATGATACTGTAAATTCTGGTTCTACTAAAATATTTCATTGTGTCTAATTACTTTGGTGATGAGGTAATGGCTGTCATTGGAAACTGCACACAGAAGAAAGTATGATATATATACTGTGGTCAGGAGAGGAGGCCATCATAGCCCTTTTCTTTATCCAACATTAGGTTTATGTTTTATCCATCTCATAGGAGTTGAGTTCTGGTAAAATATTTATGGAATGACTTTGTCTTTTTGTTCCAAAAGATCTGTAAGGAAATAGATGCTTAAGTTCTTCCCTTATTTTCTCCTAGGGAACAACTCCAAGTTTCCTTTGGATAGTACACCCGTTCGAAATCGAGGTGGTGGAGATGGTGATTTTCAGTTCAGACCGTTTTTTGTGGGTTCTCCCACAGCGCCTGAACCCAGCAACAGCTTTTTCAGTTTCGCCTCCCCAAGTCGTGAGTTAGAGCAGCAGCAAGTCTCTAGCAGGGCCTTTAAAGTAAAAAGAATTTAGCTCACCTTACAGAATTTTCTCTGTTAACTTTCAATGATTTCATTTCACAGATAATCTTTATTCTAGGTAGGAGTCACCAACCTCCATGTGTTTGCTATTGAGTCTTTGAAATTATCTTCACATTTTCAACTTATAAGAAACTCAGTGTCAGTGGGGGTTAGCTTTAGAGTCTGGTTTCTTACTCTGTTTCTATTATTTAAGGCATGAGCATTTGATTAAACTCAGTTTTATTATGAACTGTTAAGTTTTCACCAGCAGTGAAAAGCTTACAATATTATTGGGTGTTTTGTAGATCACCATTCGTTTCTGTCTGGGATATTTCTGACTGAGCCATGTGTTTAAGCATAAATATATAAGCACCTATGTCATATGTCAGCATGCCACTTTGGGTTCTGGTATTTATACATGCATGTGTATGTATGTTCCTTTACATTGATATTTTGCTATATTTGACAGTATATTTATGTGAAGATTTTGGTTTTAGGAAATGGTGAATCTGTAGCTTGTTATTTGGGTGTGTACATTTATTTGTATACATTTAATGCATTTGCCCTTGTATTAACCCGTTTGGAGGTGTGCTCATGTCGATGAATGAGGGTACAATTTGAGGCATGTATGTATGTTCTGTTCCTGTTTAATGATTCACACTGATAAAGCTATTTTGTGAAGTTGATATTTTGGCATTTATTTTAAAATAAAATTACTTCTTTCTTTACTCTTTTGCTTGCTGTTGCCCTGGGTCACTTATTTAGGAATGCACTTCTGCAGAAAACTTACCAATATGTTACTGATCTCAAGAGATTATATTAATTAAAATACTTTAAAAGATATATTCCTTGTTTGTCTTTATTAAACAGTGATCATTTCTGACTACTATCACAGAAAACTTATTTAAAATGTAGAGCCAAGGAAGAGATTTGAAGGACATTTTCAGTAACTTTCCATCCTGTTAGAGGCAAGACTTGAAATCATACTGTTTGCATAGGCAGAACATCAACGTTCTAGTTACGGTTTTTTTTTTTCACATGTTTGTTGTGCAAGGTTGAGTTTAAACTTGCCTTTGTAGCTACATCTGTAAAGTGAGGTATTGAATTAAGTTATCCTTACAGCCCTTTTTTAACTCTTAGATTTTATGATTTATTGTTGGAGGCTTGGGAAGAACTACAATGGAATTACCCTAAATGCCAGATTCCATTGTTTTTTAGGTAATAAACTCATACTGAAATCATTTGAGGATGTTTTACATTCAGTCATTGCAGAAAGGCAAGTGAATACCCTTGCTTTACATAATTTAATAGCAAGCAAGTAATGTTTTCTTCTTTAGGGGTATATAATATAAAGTCTGTTCAAAAATATTTTTTACTGTACCCTGAAGTTTTTAACCTTTTATGGTGTCTGAGAAAGAGGATGAAAAAAATCTTGACTTAAAAGTTTTAAAACATTCCTCCCTATTTCATCACTCATTACACAGATTTTATAGATTACAAAATTTTTTCTCCCCTATACAGTTTTAAATTTTGTTGGAAAGTAGTTTGAAGAAATAATTTTATGTGCATTTATGATTTCTCCCCTGAATCTTTGCTTCCTCTTTTGTCAGGTTCACAGAATCAATTTGAAGTACAAGTAAGCTATAATTAAAACTAAAATGTAAAGAAAAACTGGTGGACTATTACATGATACTTTTTTAAAAAGTTATTTATTGAAGAGTTTAATACATTCACATGGTACAAATTCAAAAGGTACAAAAAAGGTATACAGTGAAAATTCTACCATTTACCCCTGTCCCCCAACCACTCACTTCCCCTTTCTGGAAGCAATTACTGTTGCTAGTGTCTTGTGCCTCTTTCAGAGATAGTCTTTTTTATTTAAAATACTTTTTTATTTAAAAATTATGTTTATCTTTGACTAGATAATACATGCACATGATAAAAAATTCAAAAGTGTACACAGTGCAATGTTCTTTGACTATTGACAACACTCAGTCCCCCTGTCTCCCTCTCTAGAGACAGTCATTGTTTCTTCGTACCCTTCAGGATATAGTCTATCAGTATATAAGCATTATTAGTGTACTAATATATATACTATTAGTGTATAAGTGATGGCTTTCATAATGCCATCCTAAGTGTATTTAAATAGATTTATTAGGATGGTGTTCAAAATTATAAAATTACTTGTGTACAGAAAATCACTATAAAGTCTGGAAAACATTCAAATTACCTTACCATTGTACGAAACTTCCTTCAAAATTTTAAACTTATAACACAGGCGTCTACTATTTTAATCTGTCTTCTTCTTTTGGGTATTATAATCTTGGTATAAGTAAACAGGCAGATATGAAACAAAATATGCATGAACCAATATGAGAACGTTGTTTCCAGGATTTGGAGAAGAAACAAGTTTATGAACTCAGAAGTAATTACAGACCAGGTCCTTTGAGCTATACGCATTGGATTAAGTTGGTTTGGAGCGACGCCCTTCCTTGAAAATCAGCCCCTTTACTCAGGTGCAGTTAAGCCTCCAGACCTCTAGATGTCGCTGTGGCTCCACGATGGGGGTAGGTGTGAGTCTCTGTGGTTATAAAGTTAGGGGCGGAGAAGCCGAGGGTGGCTGGGAAATGATGGCTGATGAAGAGGAAGAAGTCAGGGAGATCGTGCAGAAATTGCAGGTGGGGCCAAAGGTTAAAATCTGTTTCTGCGTTTGTTCTTGGGAAGAAGTAGAGAGCCCAGTTTATGCAGTACCAGTGAATTCCTTGGCATATTCCGGACGCTGCTTGTGTCCGTGTGGTTACTGTAACTACTCGAAGGTGCAGCCGCAGCCTGCTAAGGGGAGACCCGCGGACTAGGGGAGGGACGCAACCCGTTAGTGTTGGGAACTCCTGCTGCTGACCTGACTGCTCTCAGTTTCAGTCCTGCAGGGAGGAGGATTTGCTGCTTCTAACTTTATTCCTGTGCATTCTTAGAGACTTTTATTCTGGATTCACCCATAACAAATAGCATACACTTGTGTATGGCAGATCTGCAGGAGCTAGTATCTGTCACATGTTTTGATCCCCACAAAGACCATTTCTTCATTACTTTTCTGTTTTTAAATTGACAACAATCACAGTAATGCCTTGAACCGCATGTATTCTGGTTACTCCCCTTAGAATTTGACAGTTTTGATTCTTTTCGCCTACTGTACAATTCCAGTTTGGGGTCTGATGCAGAGGGCTCCAGACTCCACCCAGTCCGTAGTTGACCGTGGTGACTGGAACAGTCTTGTACTTGGTAGGTAGGAGCTAACTTATTACTTGGCTCTTTACCTTTCTTTTAATAACCGAAGATTTCTCTTAAATTTCAGAAACTCAGTTCTTTGAGTTCTAAGACAGATTTAAACATTAGACTTATGACGGGCTTCTAACTTTCTTAAAGGCTTCTACTGCAAAAGTTTAAACTTTGGTGAGATTTGGCTTTTTTTTTTTTTGAGATTTGTTTCTTGAGCAGATTAAAATAATAACATTTTTTTAAAGTGTGAGCTTTATCCCACATCCAGTTGACTTGGATTAATTTAATTTTATTCCTTAGTGTGACTGACTGAAATCAGAGATTCTCAATCTTGGCTCCATATTATAAACATTGTGTGTGTGTATGTATATTTGTATATGTGTAGAAAAAAACCTGAAAAGGTAAACAAAACAATAGTTATCACTGAGGTTATTGGTGTGATTACGAGAAATTTTTACTTTGTATTTTTTACATGTACCTATTTGGATTTTAACAACTTATATATATAGATTTTGGTGAGAAGAAAGTTATTAAAAATGTTTACTCCAGCAAAACAAACCAACAACAAATCCATACAATTTTGTACATGTTTGCTGTAACAGGTAAAAACAGTAAGACCTCTATAATTCTTATAATTCAAAAGGAAATGGGTTGTAATTTTTGCTGAGAACTGTATTTTCCCGCTTTCATTTGTGATAGATGCCCTGAGCCGCTAGGTGCAGGATACTTGGGGTATCTTGAGGGTGGTGGGGAAGGTGCAGGAATGGAATAGGGGAATGGAGTAGAGAGAGGAAAAGGATAGTGGTGTTGCTGTTCATGAGGATGGTGATAAGCTTTATTACGTTGTTATAGACATTTTAGGGTAGAAGGAATGTAAAAAGGGTATTTCTCAAAGTGTGTTTTATAGATCATTTTTATTAAAGTCATATAGGGTGCTTGTTCAAATACTGAATTTTGAGTTCTGCTAGAACTACTAAAATCAGAATCTCTGTAGGCTGGGTCCTAGAAGTAATACACACAATAAAACTTGAAAAGCATGGTTGCAAGAGGTGCTTGTCTAATTTCATTCCAGGTAGGATTTTAAATTAAGTATAGTACATAAGTATTTGTTAGAGAAAGGGAGATTCATTAGTTAATGAGAGCTTATCATGTCCGAGGCCCTGTTGTAGTGCTCAGGTGTAGCTCTAAACAAAACAGATTAAGATCCTCTCATCATGGAGTTTACATTCCAGTGGTGGAGACAGAAAAGGAACAATTAATGCACAGGCCACATAATTCCAAATAAGTGCAATGAAGGAAAATAGAAGTGTGATTTAACAGTGGGGCAGAGGAGGAAGGGTTACTTTTGTTGGAGTAGTCAGGGAAAGCCTCTATGAGAAGTTCACATTTGAACTGAGATCTAAATAATGATAAGGAATGAGCCCTGCAAAAGTCTGGGGAAAGAGTATCCAGGCAGAGGGAACAGCATGTGTAAAGTGGGGTTGTGCTTAGCAGATTTGAGGAACTGAGTGAAAGCCACTGTGGCTTGAGTTTTATAGGAGGGAGAGTGGCAGGAAGTGAAGTTTGTGGTGGGCTGCATAGTGGGAGGTCAGATCATACAGTCTTCTAGGCCATAATAAGGAGCTGGATTTTATTCTGACCGCAGTGGGAAACTATCTGAGGATTTGTGATATGATGTACATTTTGTAAGGTCACTCCAACTATGGTGAGGAGAATGGGAAAGAGAAGTAAGATGAATTTAGAAGCAATTGAAATGGTCCAAGCAAGTAATGATGCTGATTTAGTTGAAGATAGTCCTAGAGAGATGAAGACAGGCGGATGGATTTGGGATGTGCTGTGGAGGTAGTTGATAAGACTTGGTAGGATTGGATTATACCTGTCTGCTGCTGTTTTGTTTTAGGAAAGAATAGATAATGGAAAAGCTTTGACTGGTGTCACAGGAAGACTCAGAGGTAGAGATATTTAAGAGGAAAGAGAACATTTACTTGTAAAGAGTGCAAGAGAGCCAGAAGGTGACTTAACAAAACAAAGGAAACAAACAAAAAAACCTACAAGAAACAAAACTGCAAAAAACACCAAGTTTATCAAGGTTAAGTCAGTTTGTTGTGGAAAACGACTCTCACATGTTTATGTTCACAAAGGTCATGTATTTTCAGATCCTGGCATAGGGAAAATGAGGCATAAGGGATTTTTTTTGTTAGGAAGTCCAGTTTTAAGGGTAAATTCCAAAGTTTTATACTTTGGGGACCAGTACCAGTTAGGATGATCTTATTAACTTTGTTTTATCTCAAGTTGCAAAGTGTTTCCTCCCTCTTGACTATAGTATGTGAAATGCTTAGTCATATTGGAAGCTCTGTTGGGACTGGGAGATAAAGAACTAACATCATGCTATATAGGCTGGCTTGGAATAATGAGAGTGGGCTGGGACACTGGCTACTTTCCCTCATGACCTCTGGGATTTTGATAGACCTGTCTATGTGCCTCTTGTCATTCCTAGGTGGGACAGAGAATCAGCATTTCTAGGCCAGAAGCTGGTATGGCTAGCCAGTCTCAAATTTACTTGTCTGGTATCCTCTCCACTTAATAGCACCATCCTTATACTTCCTAGGAACTGGTGGATCAGCTCTATTCATTTCGAGAGTGCTATTTCGAGACACATAGTGTTGAGGATGCTGGGAGGAAGCAACAGGATGTGCGGGAGGAGATGGAGAAGACCCTGCAGCAGATGGAGGAAGTAATGGGTATGAGTCCCAAAAGAGCATGCAACCTCCGGCCCCTCACTGAAATGTAATGGAGTTTTGCTCACTTTCTGTTAGACTCTTCGGTGTCCTATTTGTGGCTGCTACAAGATGGTACAACAGAATATCTCTTCCAAGGGCGCCTGTGCAGGATGGCAACCTTTCGGTTCCCTAAACTCCATTCCCAAATGCCATGAAATAAAAGAGCGTACTTGTTGCTTGATTACTATTGCTTAACTGACCTTTCTGTCTCTAATTTCTTTTACTTCCAGATCAACTTAAATGATGACCATGGTCATTATCTTTCTAAATCACTACTTCATGCATTTAATCGCATCCTTTTGTCTGCTTCTTTGCTTAAGTATCTTCAAAGATTCCTACTATTGACTGGTTGAAGTTCAAACCCCTTCCCCTGGTATTCAAGTCTATATTGTCTGACTCTTTTTTCCCCCCTACCCTTATCTCTGACTATTTACAGAGGAATTTGTTTCATTCATGTTGAACCATCCATTCTCCCACGAACATGCCACATGTATTTCTGCCTTTGTTTACATCATTTTTCTCCCTGGAATGTCTTGTCTTTCTCCTCACTTTTTAAAGCCCACTCATTGGGTGTATGCCATATGCTTCTTTTCACTGTTGTTTTAATTTTCTATGCATATGCTTTGTCCTCTCCACTAGATTGTAGGCCCTTCAAAGGTGGGGATGATGCTTTCTCTGTTACCCTGCTTTCTAACACAGAACTCTGTATATGGTAGGTTTTCAATAAATGGTTTGATCACAAAGATTTTCCTCAACTGTTTGATTCCTAGAGCTGGCATGGGATTATTCCTTGAGAGAAAGTACCCTGGTCTTACCTGTAAGACTGCCTGAGTTTCCACTTTCCTTTATCTTTGCCCTTCCTCCTAGGTTCTGTCCAGGGCAAGGCACAGGTTCTGATGCTAACTGGGAAGGCACTGAATGTGACTCCTGACTATAGCCCTAAGGCTGAGGAGCTTCTATCAAAGGCTGTGAAGCTGGAGCCCAAGCTGGTGGAAGCCTGGAACCAGTTGGGTGAGGTGTACTGGAAGAAAGGGGATGTTGCCGCTGCCCACACCTGCTTCTCAGGAGCCCTCACCCATGTGAGCCGCCCACTGTGCCCTCAGAAAACACAGATGGGAAGGGTGGGATTTCTTTGGTTCTGTGAGTTTCCCTAGGACATGAATACCAGAGTGGAACTGTAATTGGAACTAGGAGAACAGAATCAGAAGGGAGGAAGGGTCAGGGAGCAGACCTGGATGAGGAGAACAGGGGCAGGGACCTGAGAAAGGAAGAGGAAGATGGGATCAGGGTCAGGGTAGATGAGAAGTGAAGTTAGCAGCCAAGCTGCTCCTTGTAGATGGGGGTCCAAGATACAGATGGCAATAAAAATTAAGATGAAAAATTAGGTTTAGAAGAAGATTGAGAAAGAATAGACCTGGAAAGAGGAAATAGAGTCAGGAAGGTTGAGTGTATGCCTTCTTCATTTGCAGTGCAAGAACAAAGTCTCCCTTCAAAACCTGTCAATGGTGCTTCGCCAGCTGCGGACTGACTCTGGAGATGAACATTCTCGCCACGTCATGGACAGCGTCCAACAGGCTAAGTTGGCTGTGCAGATGGACATCCTTGATGGCCGCTCCTGGTGTGAGTGCTCTCAAAAGATCTCAGCAGGTTTCTAGAGCAGTGGTGCTCAGCCGTAGTTGCACACCAGGATTACCTGGAGCCCATCTATTGACTCTTATGTGTGAAGCCAGGGCATCTTTGCTTTGAAGAAGCCCGAAAGGTGTTTTGAAGAACCACTATTCTAGGAACTCTTGGATCTTTTCATCTAGGAGAGGAGGCTTATGTTTTCACATAAGCAAGCCAGGGCCTTTGTGCAGTCTTGGAATTTCTCTTCTGGGTCCATGTTTGCCTCTTATCCCAGTGGAATTTGGGGTATACTAAGTATAGTATAGTGTCATCGCTGTTTGTTTTAGACATGAGGCCTTTTTATAGACTTTTGAGGGTGACCAAAATAGTTACACTTTGAACTTGGGCTCTGAGATGATCCATCACTGTGTTTCTTAGTTTTTTCCCCCAGCCCTTTGGTGGGACAGGATGGCTAGAGTGGGCTGGAGTTGTGCATTTCCCTTCTCCCATATGGAAGACTGGAACCAGCTGGAGTTGGTTATTTCCCTTCCTTAGGTCAGTTATGTTCTGATGATACCCCAGCAGGTCAGGCTCCGATTAACTAGTTTCTTCTGACGGCAAGCCTTGTTAAGAGTGGAGTGCTCTAGCATATTTCAAAATGTGTCCTTTGTGCCCTCTGCTGGAAGTATGAGGGTATTTTTCTCTGATATTTGCTGTGGGAAACTGGTCGAGTCCTGGAGGTAAAGCTCACAATATTGCAAGGGCTTCCTTATGACTGGGACCGCTGGAGTTTTTAACTCCCAGGCTTGTCTGCACTGAGCCTCCAGAGTTTGTCAATTACAGTTCAGGTTTTCCTACCCCAGCACTGCGCCTGTGGCAGCTTGTGAGTTTCTGCTCTGGGAATCCATAACTCCCCGTATTTGCCTGTCTATCTACCCAGTTTTGGGGGCAGCGGTTTGCCCTGTGTTGTCCTCTTTCTTACGCATCTGAGAAGAGTTGTGGATTTTTTAGTCTGTTCAGCTTTTTACTTATTTGAATAGAGCGGCAACTTCAGGCTCCTTTCATGCAGAAACAGAAACCCTGTGTTACTCTTTCAGATATTCTGGGGAATGCATATCTGTCTCTCTACTTCAACACTGGCCAGAACCCTAAGATCTCCCAGCAAGCCCTCAGTGCCTATGCCCAAGCAGTAAGTATTTATGGCCACTCAGGCCAGATATAGAGAGGCAGCAACAGAAGCAAGAGTGCTGTTCAATCTTCCTTGTGGCTCTTTAGCAAGCAGCATGGGCAGTGTTTGATGGCATCCAGTGTGTGTGGTTTTGCAAAGCTGGGTCTGCAGAGGTGATGTCTTTCTTTTTATAACTTGAGTATTCGCAACCACTTGCAGTGTGTGCCTCAGTGCTAGGTAGCTCCCTGAGCTGTCTAGATTTCTTACAGGCATGTGTAACCAAATCACAGAGCCCATCCCAACATGGTCATCTCTTTTAGTGAGAAAAAGTCTTTGTTAAAATAATGCTTATTTGTGTACATTTTTAAAGAAAAATAAAACCTCTGATACTTAGGTATAAATTAAGTGTTATCCCCAGATCAACCACAGATAGTATGGCTCTGGATTTCCCACAGGCTTAAATAGAAAACAGCATGTAGCCCACTCTGCATTATTTCCTAGGGATTAATTCACTGGAGCTCATGCTTTGCTTAGGTTTTCAGGCTATTTTTATTTGATAGTCACTTGCATGGGGGATTTCCTTAATGCTTTGAGTGCCTAACTGCTCACTGTTACAAGTTCATATTGGCCTTCTGAGCACTTTCTATTTAGGCCTCATTTTCACCTTCTTTTCCTTTCTTTTGACATAGAGAATTGCTTTTTAACCTACCATTACTTATTTTGCTCTGAGGGGCAGAATAAAGAACACAGCTGCCTTATATTTACATTTGCAGTTTAGAGGTTGTTCTTGTTTTTTTTTTTTTTTTTCTGTCTTCCCACAGAAACATTATTCACAGCCTGAAGTGCAAAACATAGCCATTTTTAATAAGCACAGTCAATTTAACCACAGAATGTCTACGAGAATTATAGCTTTAAAAATACAACCAATTTTTATATTTCAAAAATAACTCAAATTACTTTCTTACAAAGTACACTTCTGATACTGTTTGTTTGGCATTACCCTGGTTGCACTCTGGGGCAGCCATACCTGGGAGCTGTGGGCGCACACGTGCCCTCACCGCGGTAATGATGACTGCAGCTCACTTGGTGCGACTCACACTCACCACAGAGGAACACACAGTAATAAAGTGGCTTTTCAAAAAGTGACAACTACAACTTCCTCACATACTCTACGTGTCACTCTGTAGCCTTAATGGCAACATTTAACTCAGCCCGACCTGTGTAGCCAGCAGGACTGTTCTTTTTTCAATCAGGAAACTTTTCAGGCAAAGTTGTTTTATTTTACTCTAATTCCTTAATCTGGTAAGTGTTTACATTTTAAGGCATAATGTAATGTCCTTCTTTAAAATTTTTTATTTGGCTTCTACTAAATAATTGCTTTTAACTCTTAATTCCTTCATTCAGACCTGCATTTTTAAACATATTTGAACTAACCATTTAAACAATTCTAATTCATGTTTGTGCTTTTGCAATGTGCCAGGTAATGAACAGAATTAAAAAAAAAATAAAATGGCCATAGCTGTGAATATAGCCAGGGGCTTTTTCACAGTACATCTGTCTGCAGTGTCATATGGTTTCTGACCATCTGTTTAAATTAGAGAATCAGAATTTGACCTTCACTATGTGTTTTAAAGGGGCTTGTATCTAGAAACATGATTCTGTTTGTATCTGGAGCCGGGCTTATTGGTAGAGGAAATGCATTAAATTGACACCATTTCTTTCCTAGAATTTTCCTCATTTATACCAGCATCTCATTATTATAAAATTTTTGAAAATCAGATACCAATCACATATTTCTTCTATCTTATTGCATGGATAAATTATAGTCATATTTTAAAGTCTCATGCACATACAAAACCCTTACATCCTCGAGGTTTCAGGGACTGAGTGATATGTGCCACACAAGCAGTTACTGTATAACAGTGTGGGTATAGGAACATTTTGACAAGCAGGGAGAGGAGGTTTAGGACATGTTATGCATGGCCATTCTTAAGACTGAGACAGGAGCCACTAATGATCTTTTTATCCCACTGTAGGAGAAGGTTGACAGGACAGCTTCCAGCAATCCTGATCTTCATCTGAACAGGGCCACGGTAAAGAAAAAAATGTCATTTATGTGAGGGAGTGGTCATCTGAAGGTCAAATAAATAAGACATCTAGGTCTTAGTCTGTGAGGATAAGTGAGTATTCTTAGGGACAAGTTTGGGTACAAACTGCAAGAGGAAAGCCAAACTATTTCTAGGAAAAGCTAGCTTAGTTTGATTAAAGTACCTGGAGGGAAAGGAAACGGGCCTGAGGAGGTGGGAAGGTGAATTGAGGATGGGGCACAGTTTAGAAGACTTCTCTGACATGTTCATTATAAACATACAGATAGACTCACCCAATATATGCAACTTAGCTGCTTTAGAGTTTGGAAGTTAGCTTCTTTGAAATGATTCCATCTTTGGGGTTGTGATCACCTTGGCCAGGAAGAAGGGTGAAAGGTGTTAATTAGCTCTTCAGGCTGTTCATTTGTAGAAGAGGAAAACAACTGGGAAGGAAAATAATTTATTTCTCTAGATTTCTAGCCCACTGTGCTGTTACTGCCCCCAGCATAGGTTGTGTTAAATACACTTATAATCAGGAGGTTTCTGGTTACTTCTTGTGCAGTTACATAAATATGAAGAGAATTACGGGGAGGCCCTGGAGGGCTTCTCTCGGGCTGCAGCACTGGACCCTGCCTGGTCAGAGCCCTGGCAACGAGAGCAACAACTCCTGGAATTCCTGAATAGATTAACCAGCCTCCTAGAGAGCAAGGTAAAGATGTCCAAAGGCTGAATCCTGCTTTTTTATTCTGCTGCAGGTCAGTAAAATAAGAATCAAATAAGCCTCAGTAGTAGTGACCCTACGGAAGTGGGTAGGTGGGAGGGAAGGACTAGGCTCCCAAGGAGAGTGAGTATCTCCCAGCTTCTTACCTATTTCCTTTTCCTTTGCAGGGAAAGGTGAAGACCAAAAAGTTACAGAGCATGCTGGGAAGCTTGCGCCCAGCCCATCTAGGCCCTTGTGGTGATGGGCGCTATCAGTCAGCCTCTGGGCAGAAGGTGACCCTGGAGCACAAGCCACTGAGTGCTCTGCAGCCTGGTGTAAACAGTGGGGCTGTGGTCCTGGGGAAGGTGGTGTTCAGCCTTACCACGGAGGAGAAAGTCCCCTTGTGAGTTTCTCTTGCCTTTCCTCTTTTTCATCCTTTTGAACCAAGTGTTCTCATTTCCTGGCCTTTCTCTGGAAGTTGAGGACATTGTTAGTGGTCAGAGATTAGTGAGTTCTTCTTCCTTCTGTGACTGTCTCAAGAGCAGGTACTGTCTAAGTGATGCCTAGCAATCTCTCTGTAGGTTCTGTCACCACCCATTTTTTCCCTGAGCTTGATGTTCTGTGGACTCCTACATCAGTAGCTGAAATTTGACAGCTGCATTTTTTATAAGGCAGATGGAAACCTTAAAATTCTCCTATTTCTTTGTGTTTTCATAATCATAGAAGTTGAAGGAAGAAGAATTCTTAGTCCTGTTTGCACTTAGGTATGCCTAAGCGGTTCTGGAAGATGAGCTTTGAGTTTGAATTTAAGGCCTATGGGGAGATTCTCTCAGATGTTACTCAGCAAATATTTATTGAACACCAGCTATATGTGTTGTAGAGAGTTAAAAAAAAATGCACCCAAGTGAAGGGTGCTTATAGTCTAGCAGAGGAAATGAGTTAAGAATATTCATTTAGAAATTTTTTGGCTCATGACTAATTAGGGTTTAGTCAGTGCCATCACTCCTTGGTCTTTCACTCACTTTCTAATTCCTGGTTGACTGGTTTCCTTTTTCTGTTTTCTACTGACGTTTTTTTTTTCTGGGATCACCAGTGTCTGATCCAGTGGCTTCTACCACATGGCTCCGTAACACTCTGACTGATCTCTCACTAGTCCCTTTCATATACCTCTGCTCTGCTCAAACTAAAATACTCACAGCTTCCATTGTATGCCTGATTTTTCTCCATTTTCAGGGTGTGTGCATTTGATGAAGAGCAAGAAGATAGTTGAACAAAGGTTAGTTACTAGAGCAGACCCTAGAGCTAAGAGGAATGAGAAAGAAATATAGACACAGGTGGGTTTTAGGGGCCCTTGAGAACAAATATGTTGCCATTGCTTGGTTTCTCTTTTTCTGCCCAATTTCTAAACGTTAAGTTCCAGGAGGACTCTGTTTTTATTCCTTGCCTCTTTTCTCTCTATACGAGGATGGCAGATTGGTGCTGACTTTGATTACTTGACAGTGGCTGCCCGACTGTGTAGGAGGCTTTGAGTAGTTTTACCAGGAGAATGCTTGATTGCAGTTTACTGTGAATTCAGGTGTCCCAAGTGATGGC